>NC_133754.1:14587500-15212500 GCF_036562045.2 Rhinolophus sinicus | reverse complement strand
TATTAGTAGCAGTAATTTTATTAACATTTTACACTTAGGATTCACGCATTATAAACATAAATTAGCTAATAATTTCCTTGAAAGCATTATTTATATTCACTGTCTTCAATTTGTCTACTCCTATTCTCTCTTAAACCTACTGCAACCAGACTTCTGGACCACCTCCACCCCCATCACTTTACCACAATGATTTCCTTGTTCTAATTCCAGTAGCCAATGCTCAGGTCCTATCTTAACTGACATACAAAGCAGCAGCATTTAATATCCTTAAAAGACTTGACTCTACAATCAGTTTCCAGGACGCTTCATTTTCTTGGCCATTCACCCTCATTTTCTGATGTAGATTCCTTATCATTTTCTCTAATTCTCAAAGTTGGAGGGCCTGAAAGTCAGTTCTTGAGCCTCTTTTCTCTTCTTTTCTAACACTCTTATTCCTTTGGGGATCATATGCAGTCTCGTGGTTTAAATATCATTATTATACTGGCAACTCCCAAGTCTGTATCTCCAGCCTATCCTATCCAAAATCTTACTTAATTAATTTCATCTAGATTCGTCTAACAGACATGTCAATATTAATACATCCAAAAATAAGCTCTTGATCTTCCCTCCAAAATTTCTCTCCCTCCATCTTCCCCACTTTAGTTAATGACAGTTCTATTTGTTTGGGGCACAAATCTTAGAGTGATCTTTGGCTCTTCCCTTTTAGTGTACCACTGAATTGAGTCCATCAAATTCAATCGGCTGCACTTTCAAAATCTAGCCAAAACACTCACCACCTCCACTTCTGCCAGTCTAGTCCAAGCATTTTCTTCTTTGCCCGGATTGATCATTACCTCCTAGCTGGTATCCCTTCTTCTACCATTACCCTGCACAGTCCTTTCTCAACAAGGAAGCCACAACAATCCTAGAAAATTTCAAAAATGCTGTTTAATTAAATGAAATCTTTGAAATGACAGATGATGCCGTTGCTCTGCTCAAACCTATCCAACAGCTTCCCATGTAATTTCAAATTAAAGCCAAATTCTTTACAATGGCTGAAAGTTCTCACGTAGTTTGCCCTCTTACAATTCTTCTCAAAATTATTTCTTACTACTCTCCCGAAAGGATCTTTTTGCACTTCCTGGAGCACACCAGGCACATTTCTGCTTGAGAGTCCTTGCCATTTCTGAGGCTTATACCTCAAATGTTCTTTTTCCAAATAACTACAGGCTTCACTCCTTTAACTTCGCTTCACCTCTTTAATGATGATTTTCATGACTACTATATTTTAAATTACAACAACACCCTTAACTGTTTAATTTCCTCTATGCACCTGTATAACTTTCAAATCAATTTTGTTTACTCTCTTCTCACTGGGATATAAGTTCAAGAAAGGCAGAAATTTGTGTGTCCATTATCAATGACTGTGTCTCCAGAACCTAGAAAAATGCCTAGTAGGTACAATAAGTAATTATGGGCAGATGAATATTACTTTACCAGAAACTGAAAAACATCCCTGAAGTAATGAGTTATTTAACATTACAGATAATGCAGGCTGACAAAAACAAAATACCCCTCCCAGGAGTTGTAGTTTGTCTCAGTCTTTAGAAAATTTACTTAAAATGTAAAAAATCTTAAGGAAGAAAAACAAATGCCATGTTTCTACTTACTGGATGATATAGACAACAAAATGATAACTATGTCATTTGAAAGAAATTAAGACTAATGAATCTTACATAATTAAGGCAGTGAAAATTTAAGGATATTTGCCAAACTTTCTTTTACAGTATTTTGTGTTTATGGCAACCCAAATTTCAAATATGTTAAGAATATAAATGTTTCTTCACAAAACTTAAAATGATATTTTCTATTGAGGAAATCTATATTTTTCATGGGGTATATTAGAAAGATTTGTAATGTAACTGTTTGGGAACAAACAGGCAACAAAATTAATTACATAGCCATTAATAGATGGAATTTTGAGATCTAAAAAGAGGAAAAAAATGTGATTTTTCAAGATCAAAAACTAGTTGATGGCAAATATGGTACTTCACATACTCCTAAAGTTAACAAAACTGTCCCTAAAATCTTTCTCTTAATGGTTAGCAATTTATTTAAAAAAGAAGAGTTCTCAAATTAGTTTAGCAACATAAATGTCAACACATAAAGATTTAACATACAGCATCTTAAATATCATTATATAACAGCTGTCATCCTCATTTTTAGCCGAGGCTCAATCAAATAAAATATTTATTGTTTAACAATTCAAGGGAAGGGGTATGACTTTTAAAAATCTTTGGTATTCTAAATGCAGATACTTAAATATAAAGAGTGATTTAAGTTTCTTAGATCATAATTCCATATCTACGTCTCACCAGTGCTCGCTGGAGTGTAAACATACAGCACGCTGGGAGCCACATCTGAATTTGCCAGATACTGCAGAAATAAATGACCAAAGTGACCTTTGAAAAGCTACAAGAATTGTGACAGCCATTGCTTGCACTATTTCTCTGTTCTGAGATTTCACAGAACCCCAAAGAGAACAATAAATAAATAACTTTAAAACCTCTTCTCACCTTACTCTAAATCTAATAATTTATCTAAAGCTAGAACAGTGTTATACAAGTTATATCAAACAAGAAGAGTTTGACATCTTCTCCGCCATGGTAAAACTTTCTAGAATTGACTTTTCAGGTACTACATATCTAAGTCATAGCACAGAAATTATTGCCAAAACAAAACAAAACAAAAAAAGGTGTTCATTAACTCACCTTAGTATCAACTTATATCTATCATATGCCAAACATTGTACTGGGAACTAGAAATGAGTAGCGTTTATACTGAAGAAATCCAATGTAGTAAGAAAGACAAGAGTGAACAAATAAGTATGATCAGTGTAATGAGTGTTGTGACATTGGCCTGCAAAGGATACTATTAAATTACGAAAGAGGGACACCAAACCCAGACAGGAACAGAAGGAAACTTGCAAATGAAGACTTTAGGAAAAGAGAAAATCAGAGAGGAAACCCTGACCAAATCGTCAAAGTAGAAAGGAAAAAGAATTGAGAAATGATTATGACAAGAGGAAGAATTAATCCATTTCCTCATCTCCCAACACTGAAACTTGGAGTAATGTTTTGCTTCTTCTTACCCTTCCCACTTCATATTCTTCTAGTTTGTAAACTATGCTAATCAGTTCTTAATTTTCCACTTCCTCTGTATTAGCTGGTCCAGTGTGTACTAGATACAGGCAGCATGACTGCAAAGTCCTGCCCTGCCATTGCCATTTTTGCTTAAATTGGATCCCCTCAAGGTCATCTTATAAACTACTTGATGATAAAAAGAAACACATATAAATAATATGTTATATATAATGACAATGTCTACTTATTTGGATGATATATACAACAAATTGGTAACTATAACTATTAACATGTCACTGGGGAAAAAAAAGACTATGAATCTTACATAATTAAGACAGTCAAAAGGTTAAGGACATTTGCCAGACTTTCTTATACAATATTTTTTTAGGGTAACCACAATTTTAAATATGTTAAGAATATAAATACTTTTCCATAAAACTGATACTGCTTTTATATGTACAAGGTATTATTACAAAATACTGTGAATGTTTAAATAAAAAAAAATATTACAGTAAAAGGCACATTGCCATTAAATCCCCTCAAAAAACTCCCCCTCGCTTCAAAGGCACTTATCCCATTGTTCTGGCCACTTTCCAAAGCAGCTCTGAAGTCCTCTTTCCTGAGTGTCTTTAGTTGCGCTGGCGTGGCTGCCTCAATGTCTTGAATCAATTCAAAACATTTGCCTTTCATTGTCATTTTGACTTTGGGGAAGAGCCAGAAGTCTCTCAGTGCCAGATCCGGTAAATAAGATGTATGAGGACACACCATAATGTTTTTATTTGACAGAAATTGCTGTACCAGAAGCAATGTGTGACATGAAACCTTTCCATTGTGATCACAAAATATGGTGAATGCTGCTGCCGAGTGCCATCCAACGGAAAGGCAGGGATCTTCAATACAGGAAGTGGCACATCGAACCTTAGTAACAGTGTGTGTGACAAGTTTCAACTTGTTTGGTGCAGTCAATCGGGTGTGAGCTATGGTTGAGAGAAGGTGTGTTTTAAAGTGTGCCGTTAATCATCCTCCATCATGATAATGCTCTGTGTCACACATAGTGTCTGGTATATGGCAATTTCTGTCAAATAAAAACATAACAATGTGTCCTCTTCCACCTTAGTCACCAGATCTGGCACCATGCAACTTATGGCTCTTCCCCAAAGTCAAAATGATTCAGGACATGGAGGCAGCCATAACAACGCAACTAAAGACACGAAAGAGGACTTGCAGAACTGCTTCAGAAAGTGGCAAGAACGATGGGATAAGTGTGTTCGAAGTGAGGGGGAGTGTTTTGAGGGGGATTAATGGCAATGTGTCTTTTACTGTAATAATTTTTTTTTTTATTTAAACATTCACCCGATTGATCACACCTCGTATGTATGTATACACACACACACACACACACACACACAAATATAAAAACACATATGTGTATATATGTATTTGTTTGGGGAGGGGTTTCTTCAATGATTTAGTGTAAAGCTCACACTTCTAAAAGAGAAGATCAAGGCTTGCCAATTGCCAATAGGTTCATTTCATCCAACCTATTGAGCTTGATTTCTTATTTAACTCCCGAAAGGGTCTTCTACCGATACATGGTTATTTTCTTTCTATCCACAACATGTCCATACCGGCCACTCTGATTTTTAAAGATTATTTCTACATACACATATAGGTACACACACACCCACATACATATACGCCTATACACATTCCACTCCCTTTTTGTCCAAATCTCATGCATTCTTTAAAGTCTACCTCAATTTTCAGTTTTTCCAGGTTGCTTGTAGCAAGTTTTCCAGTTCATTTCCATTCAAATTACAGACCTCCTTCCCAGGACACCTATAACCGCCTCATCTTGATTTTGTCTCTCATTTATTCATCCCAGAAATATTTATTATGTACCATATATGGCATGATCTTAAGGGCTACAGATACAGAAATCAGCAAAATAAGCATGATTCCTGCAATTTCATAGAATAACACTCTTACTTTAAGAGTATGCATATGCTGTCTGTGCAGTTTTTCCTAAACATGATGTTTTACATATGCAGTCACTTTACACATACTATAGACTCCTATATATAAGGATTACATCTGTTATTTTGTATTCTCTGTAATATCTAGTTCTTAGGCAGTATTCATAAAAGGCAGGTGAGTTAAAAAGGAAAAAAAATGTACATGGGGCTAAATTTAAGATGAAATAATTTTCTCTTTATCCCATCTCTTTATACTTCAAGAAAGATTAACAATATAAAAGGTTGTATTTGAATTGCAGGATTCAAAACAGCATTTCTCATAGATCTCTATTTAAACTTAAAAATAAAGTGACTTTAAAGACTACTATGTCCAATAGATGGTTATATCTCTTTAGAGAATAGAACCCTTCAGAGCTTTTCTACCATTTTATTAATATGCCCCTTCTCGGAACTTGCCTGCCAACCTTTTTATTTATTTATTTTTTTTCTGTAGTCTAATCAAAATACATCCCAATGCATCCTTTGAATAGATTTATCTTTAAAATAATTCCAAGCTAACCAAACTAAATAAACAAACTTTATTGCACAAAGGACATCTTTCAATAAATTCTAACTTAAATGTCTGCACTATTTAAAAAAAAAATAACAGTTTTCAGAACTATAAGTAGAATTGACAAAAACATGGTAAAAATACCATGGGTCAGAGGTATGAAAAAAATGTTAGATAACCTTAACCAATGCTCTAGCTCCTCAATCAAGTAAAACTAGGCTTCAACCATTGTTCTGAGATGGGTTTTATTCTGCTTTGACCCTACATTTTCAGATACAACTTCTCCTAAATCATTGTTTAAATAGAGAATATAATGCTCATGGCCTTGAGCAAATATTTCAAAACAATGACATTATTTGGTTCAATAAATTAGCTTCTTGTCAACTGTATAGAAATAGAGGGAAAGTTAAGACAGATGAGAATGTGGCCAATGATAGCTTTGGGATATTTAAACACACACACACACACACACACACACACACACACACACTCAAAGGAGGAAATAAATGGTGGAAACAAACGTGGAAAACAATATACAGAATGTTGTTCCAGTAAACCTCTCATATATAATAGGCTCATTTATTTCCCAAATGATTGTATTAGTGCTCTTATTTTTAAGTCATGATAAATTTAAAACATACTTGTTTTTAAAAAGACCAACCCTCTCAGCCTCAGTATTCACATTTTACTGTAAAGGAACACACACCTTCCTTTTTTTATTTCCCCTTCTCCTTG
This sequence comes from Rhinolophus sinicus, assembly GCF_036562045.2. Classification (NCBI taxonomy): domain Eukaryota; kingdom Metazoa; phylum Chordata; class Mammalia; order Chiroptera; family Rhinolophidae; genus Rhinolophus; species Rhinolophus sinicus. Next base: position 15,206,117 of record NC_133754.1, on the reverse strand, counting down.
CCAAATCCATGGGACTATCACCTCTAGGCCTGTTGATCTCTGAAATCTCTAGCACTGCTCAGGGCCCGATTTTATAAGCATCCTCCCCTTTGGCTCAAAGAAGCCCGCTTCCAAAGCCAGCAGGCAAATGATTAACTGGTTTGAGCCCACTTGTGACTAGAACTTCAACACTTTTCTCACAGCCAGCATGACTTTTGCATGCTGGTTACCTTTTCTTCACTGTATTATCTATCCACTGTTCTTCTCTAGTATTCATATACTAGGACACATATGCTATCGCATGCCATAAGGCTCTGGAATGTAAGAGGAAAAAACCTGCATGAGGAAATAGTAATCGTAAAGCAAGATATCGAAAAAACATGAAGTCAATAAATCATAAATTCAAGATTATTCTTAAAGAAAAGGCTTTGAGCCTTATTCACATATTACAATCACCCAGAAATACTTTACAACCTCATGCCCAGATAGCAGCCCAGAAATAATTACGAAAGCTCCCAAAGAGATTCCAATATGTGAGGCTGACAATCACTAACCCGATAAGGAGGTTAAAACTCGTATGGAAAAGCTGAAGGAAATCTCTAATTCCTTAATGGAATGAGGGAAGAGCTAAGTGGGAAAATCAGGTGATGTGCCATTTAGGAAGAAGATATGGAAAGCAGAGGAAGAGAATCCCATTACCTCTACAGGCAAAATTCAAAGACGAGTGTTATGGGTTGACATACATCCTCCTAAAAGACCTGCTGAAGTCCTAACCCCCAGTACCACAGAATGTGACCTCATTTGGAAACAGAGTATCTACTGAGGGAATCAAGTTAAAATGAGGTTATAAGGGTGTGTCCTAATCCAATAGGACTGGTGTCCTTAGAAAAAGAAGAAATTTGGACACAAAGACACACACAGCAGGAAAACTATATGAAAGACAAACAGGACAGGGCAACCATGGGACTGAGTGATGCATCTATAAACCAATGAACCCGACCCATTGCCAGAAAACTCCAGAAGCTAGAGGAGGAGAGTAAAGACATCCCTAAAGCAGTCAGAGAGAACATGGTCCTGCCAACACCTTGTTTTCAGACTTCAAGCTTCCAAAACAGTGAGACCATCAATTTCTGTTGTTTTAATCTATCAGTGTTTGGTACTTCATTATAGTAGCTCGAGGAAACTAATACAGTTAGGAATGGGGGTTATAGTTCTGATAAACTTACAGTCGTTAAAGGAAAACTTTGCAAGAGATGAGGGAAATACAAAGTAATATTAAAGACAGCAGTCTCTAAATAGTTGGAATTCTTTAGCATAATGTTTATCAGTGATTTATAATTAGTGATACATGTTCCTTTTCTTCAGAATTAATTGTCTATTTATTATCATATATGACAATCTGCAACAACCAAGCCCAATTATTTCTTCCTTTAAAAATTATCTTATGCACTATTAATTAGATCAGTATACATTTTGTCTGAGACAGTTTAAAACACCAAAGTAACTGTTTTTGATCTGATCTTTTTCATTGTAGAGACATTGTAGATACTTCAGTCAGCATAAGCATCTTCAACATTTTTGCAGCAAACCCAACCATTTCCATTTTACTACAGGTGGAAAACAACTATTTTGCCAAGTCAAAAACAACACTTAATCACTGACAGTGTGAGTGTCAATGATAAAGGTAAAATCCAGCAATAATTTGGTTCTCAGATCAACTACAGAATTTTATTTCTATTATTGTGATATAAACACATGTGTAATACGTGTGTGTAAATACATATGATGTATATACTACATATATACATTTATACATATATACCCTATGTATTACAGACATGATTTTCCTTGTTTAATTTCCTATTTAAAACATTAAAATTCAATACCTTGTGCATGCTATATTAAAATTAATTAAAAGGAAACAAATAACTGATTGCCATACTATGAAATAAACTAGGTCTTGCTTTACTGAAATACCAGTTTCTTTTCCTAACCTCTTATTATGGTTCAGAGTAACATGTCCATAATTCGTAGCTTAGGTAAGACCCTTACTGATTTTACAGAGATGGAAATACCCATTGACAATTTTCAAAAAGTCTAATAGGATTTATGACCCACACCACAGCAGCGATACAGTAGTGTGTATCTTTGCTGTAAATTCCATGAAGGAAAGAATATGTTAGAGGGATTGTGCATAAGAAAACATTAACAGGGTGTAGTGGGAAAAGAACTAAGTCAGCATGAGTCATGAGACCTGTATTGGAGTTTCAAATCTGCCACTCTTTAGTTGCCTGATTTCAGACATATCAGTACTTTCCTGAGCTTTTGCTGCTCATTAAAAGTATTAATAATCAATAGCAATAATGTAAAAAATAAAATAAAAAGAGTAGAACTATCCACTCCAGAGTTTACAACTGATGCTTTCTCTTCCTTTGCCTATTATTTAAATATTAGAGATTCTAATATGCCTGCTGAGATTCTATTCTCTTATTCTATTTTATTGTTGGAAATATTGTTTTTCATTTTTAAATTAAATTTAGGTAACATTGGTGAATCACATTATATAAGTTTCAGGTGTACAACTTTATAAGATACCATCTGTATATTCCATTGTATGTTCACCACCAAAAGTCTAGTCTCCTTCTGTCACCATACATTTAACCCCCTTTGACCTTCTTCATCCTCGCCACACCTTCCTCTCTGATAACCACCATTCTGTTGCCTGTGTCTGTACATTTGTTTGTTTGTTGCTTCTTTTTATATCCCACATATGCGTATTGCCCTTTTCTGACATTTCACTTAACATAATACTCTCAAGATACATCCACATTGTCACAAATGACAATACTTCATCTTTTTATGGCTGAGTGGTGTTTCATTGTATATATACCAATTCTTTTTTATCCAATTATTGGTCAAAGGACACTACCATTGATTCCACATTTTGGGTATTGTGACTAATGCTGCAATGAACATATATCTTTACCAACAAGTGTTTTCAAAATTTTCAGGTAGATTCCCTGAAGACAGACTTCTGTTGTTACATGGTAGCTCTATTCTTAGTTTTTTGAGGACGCTCCATACTATTTTTCATAGAGGCTGCACCAGTTTACATTCCCTCCAGCAGTGTTTGAGGGTTCTCTTTACTCCACAGTCTCTCCAAACCTGCTATTTCTTGTCTTATTGATAATAATCATTCTAACAGGTGTGAGGTGGTATCTCATTATGGTTTCATTTGCATTTCCCTAATAGCTAGTGAAGTAGGGCATCTTTTCATATGTCTGTTGGCCATCTGTATGTCTTCTTGGAAATATGTTTGTTCAAGTTCTCTGTCCATTTTTAAAATTAGATTGTTTGGTATTTTTTGTTGAGTTGTATGAGTTCTTTATATATTTTGGATGCTAATATCTTATCAGAGGTATCATTTACAAATATCTTGTATTCAGCTGGTTCTCTTTTTGTTTTGTTAATGGTTTCTTTTGCTGTGCAGAAGCTTTTTAGTTTGATGTAGTCTCATTTATTTATGTTTTATTTTATTTCCCTTGTCTTTGGGGTAAAGTTCACAAAATCTCTCTGAGATCAAGGTCCATAAGTTTACTACCTATGTTTTGTTCTATATATTTTATTATTTCGGGTCTTATATTCAAGCCTTTAATCTATTTTGAGTTAATTTTTGTGTATGGTGTCAGATAGTAGTCTGGTTTCATTCTTTTGCATGTGGCTTTCCAATTTTCCCAACACCATCTATTGAAGAGGCTTTCCTTCTTCCACTGTATGTTTTTGGCTCCTTTGTCAAAAATGTGTTGCTCATTTACATGTGGGTTTATTTCTGGGCTCTCAATTCTGTTCCATTTTCTGTGTGTCTGTTTTTCAGCCGATAGCATACTGTTTTGATTACTATAGCTTTGTAATATAGTTTGAAATCGGGGCGTGTGACACCTCCGACTGTTCTTGTTTCTCAGGATTGCTTTGTCATTCAGGTTCTTTTGTGTTTTCAAACAAATCTGATGATTTTTTGTACTAATTCATGAAAAAATGCCACTTGTATTTTGATGGGGATTACATTAAATCGGTATATTGCTTTAGGTGATATAGCCATTTTGACAATGTCAGTTCTTCCTATCCATGAACATGGAATATCTTTCATTTCTTTGTGTCTTCTTCAATTTTTTTTCAATAATGTTTTATAGTTTTCAGTGTATAGGCCTTTCACTTCCTTTGTTAGACTTATTCTTAGGTGTTTAATCCTTTTTGTTGCAATAGTAAATGGGATTGTTTTCTTCATTTCTTTTTTCTGATATTTCACTGTTAGTGTATAGGAACTCAAAGGATTTTTGCATATTGATTTTTGTATCCTGCAATTTTACTGTATTTACTTATTGTTTCTAATAGTCTTTTGGTGGCATCTTTAGGGTTTTCTGCATATAAAATCATGTCATCTGTAAATAGTGACAGTTTTACATCTTCAGTCCCAATTTAGATGCCTTTTATTCTTTTCTCTTGCCTGATGGCTGTGGCTAGGACTTAAAGTACTATGTTGAATAATAGCAGCAAGAGAGGGAATCCTTATCTTGTTCCTGATCTTAGGGAAAAGCTACCGGTTTTTCACCATCGAGTATGAAATTAGCTGAGGTTTTGTGATGTATAACCTTTATTATAATGAGGTACTTGCCTTCTATATCAATTTCATTGAGTGTTTTAATCATAAATGTATGCTTGTATCTTGTCAAATGCTTTTTCTGATTCTACTGATGTGATATCATTCTTATCTTTTATTTTCCCATTCCGTTTTTAATCTAAAACACACTCTCTCTGAACAATTATCTGTGTCAAAGTTTCTATTGTCCCCTCTAAGCTTTCATATCTAAATTTCTTGATTTGTATCAATTAGTGAAAACCAATTATATTTGCATCACAGATCTCTCTCGAGAGTAACACCTATGCACCCAACATCTGGTCATACATTTTCACTTGGCTGTTTCAGAGATAGCCAAAACTCACACAATTCAAAAGAGAAGTCAGCTGCACCCTAATCACATGTCTCTTCTCATGTTCTATACTTTGTGATTGGCCTCCTCTAGAAAAAATAATTATTGGTCCATAGGTGAACTTTTTCAATGTGTGTGTGTGTGTGTGTGTGTGTGTGTGTGTGTGTGTGTATGTATGTATGTATGTATGTATCTGAACTGTGCTGGAGACAATGGCATGAATTGTTATCACAATAATTTAATTACTTCCAACTTCAGGTGTGGAAAGCGGATTGTAGGCTAACAGGGGCCTTGCAGTTTGCAAGGTCATTCATAAGAGGCCTCACCCCAACTTCTCACCCCAGAAAAATAGAATTAAACCAAATTATCCTAGTCTGATAAAAGTGTCTTGAATGTAATAGTAATTGTTGTATGTACCTCTCCAGGGGACAAAACTTTACATTGAAACTTACTGAAAATAATAGATGGAGAACTGATGTTGTTACATCAAGAATTACTCACATATTGAATATAGCCACAGAGGCAGAAGCTCTCTTAGGCCGGGGGAAGGTGGGGATTTATGTCCACCTATATTAACCCCGTGAGTATTTAGATGACCCCTATGTGACTGTGTCTGTCTTAGGTTGTTCCTTTCTTGAGGAATCTTACCCGTCATTGACTAGCCAGCCATCTCTTTGGGTCAAGTCTTTTGGATGGCCCCTGTGCGGCTGTGCCTGGCTTAGGTTATTTTTACCTGTCATTGACTAACCAGCCATCTTTTTGGGGTCGAGTTCTCTAGATGGCCCCATGTGGCTGTGTCTGGCTTAGGTCGTTCCTCCTTTGAGGAATCTTACCCGTCACTGACTAACCAGCCATCCTTTGGGGCCAAACAGGGAGACATAAGGGGTAAGCACAAAGGTGAGGTCAAGTCCCCAGAAGGATCAGTCTCACAGACTCTTTTTTCTTATTAGGAGGGCTAGGCACAAGACTCTTTGTACTGAGTATTTGTAAGGTTTTATGCCATGCAGCTGTATTTGTGTTATCTTGTTCTTTCTGGGGAAAGATGTTGGGGCGAGGCCTCTTATCAATGACCTTGCAAACTGCAAAAGCCCCTGTTAGCCTACAATCCGCTCTCCACATCTCCTCCTTCTCTTTTTGCTTTAAGCCGTAGCTAGTGTTGATTAAGAAGGAGGTCTACGAGTCGGTGTTGGATGACTCGGTGGCCTACTGAAAAAATACAAAACAGAGTAAATACTAGAACAAAGATCCCACATAGAAACCAGAATGAATGTCAGAGAAGGTTAAACGTGTTAAATCCCTTGAGCTGGGTAAGCAATTGTTGAGCTACATTGGCCGGGTTGAGAATGGGATTGTGTGCATGTTGAATGTCAAGAATTTCTTATGAAAAAGCACGTCATAAAAAAAAAAAAAGAACGTCATGACGAGGGGGCTCTCTATCCACCTGTGAGGACTAAACAAAATAAACATAAAACAATAAACAGAATAGCAATAGCACCCACAAACTGTCCACCTAAAGTCTTTATCCAATTGACAGGGTTTAAAGTAGAAAGTCCTTCTGCAGCCGCAGAAAGTTTCCCCTCTCCAGGGAGGAGTTGAAGCTTGGCATTAGACATCTGATCAACTTCTTGTTGTAGTTGTAAAATATCCACAGTGAGATTGGGTATATGTCCCAGGAGATGGGCTCGTACCTCAGACCAAGGGGTATGAGTTTGATTATAAGAGAAAGGGGTTACACAATAGTTAGATATATTCCCATCACATTTTAAAGTAATCATAGTATGGAGATTTTCCAATTGATCACCAAGAAATATAACAGTAGTTTTTAAGTCAGCTAATCTAACATCAATTTGTTTTGATCTATCTTAACTTGTTGATTCCAAGATAAGTCAATGGTCTGTTCCATTTCGTGTAGAGCTACTTCAGAAACGGCAGCTACAGTGGCTATAGCAATTATTCTCATAATAGTTGTAATTAAAATTCCAATCAATCTTTTGTTTTTTCCACGGCTGACTGTCAGGCTGGACTCATCATCCTTATCAGAGTCCTGGGGGTTGGAGGCTTCAGGAGAGTCATAACATTTTTGTTCTTCATCCTGAAGCTCTTTTTCATAATTGGGGGGTGGTGGGTTATCCTGTACTGGCAGCGCTGAGGGAGCGTGTGCTTCCTACCCTTCCTCTGGATAGTGTAGGATCTGAGAGAGCCCTCCCTGTGTTGAGGGGGGTGGTAATCTCGAAACCTCAGTCCAGAACTGGCCTGGAATTCCTTTCCTTGTCAAACAGAGGAAGGGAGTGAATTTAAGATGATCCCACGCCTGTGAGACTGCTTTTCAGACTGGAGCTGCATGCAATATGCCTGTTTTTCCTATGCTTCTCCAGCCAATGCCTGTATAGGTGACAACTCAAGATGCCTTCAAACTCTGCTATTCTATGATTCTACCAGGAAAGTAAACTACTCCCTAGGTGTAAGGTAACAATTCTTCTAGGAGACACATTACTGCTTTAGGCTCCCAAACTGCCAATTAGTGCACTGGAGATGAAATGTAATGTCCTGAGAGAGTTAGTGTTTGTTCCAAAGAGCCAACAAGGTGTTGCTTATTCACCTTGAGGGCTGGCTGGTGGAAGTTACCTGTCTACGAGCCAGTACACCATTTTGAAATATGTATCCTCAGAGTAAAGTTGGGTTTGCTCACCTTTGTCTAAATCTGCAGCAAACCTACACATAAAAAGTGAAATACACCACAGTGTGTTTGTGAGGGAAAGTGACATTATCTGAAGGAAACTAATTGGAAAACTGTTATTTTTATCTGAAACTTCCCTGCAGATGTCATTCATCAAATAAATTTGTGTCCTGAGCTATTATATATGATACTCTCCAAACCGTGAGACGTTAATTCACTGCCTTACCTCCCTAAACCCCTTCATATTTTTTCTCATGTTTCACTTTCTCTTGGGTCTTGTAATGAAACGTGAGGCTGTGGGAGATTGTATAGCACACATGCCTGGTGCCCCCAGGCCCACCCACGGATGCACACAGGCTTCCCTCCAGCCGACACCACTGCCATTGCCATGTAAGTGCAGCCTGGCTCCTGGGTTCAGTTCCTTGTCTCTACTCTTCATTGACTTCTCCCACATCCCTCTCCCTCTTCCCAGGAGTAGTTACTAGTCTAATACTTTTGTCATCTGCTCCTTTGGTTTCTGTCGGGTTATAGTATTTATGTGAGAATATTTAAATAATATAGTTCAGTTTGGGCCATTTTGAACTTTGTATAAATGAGATGAAAATAGATTACGAGTCTTCCATGGAGCTGTCTTCAGCCCAGCAACAGGGCTTCTATGAAGTTTCAAGTCCTTGCCCCTCAGCTGTTCAGCAGGGGCCCAAGGAAGACAAGGGGTTATCGTGAAGAGACTTGTGGTTTAACTTTTGTCAAATGAAATGAACCCCATGACAGTATACAGAAGCCACAGGAGGTCTACAATGTTCTTAGTTATTTATGCAGCAACATCATCAGCTTGGCCTGAGGAGGACAGAGGTAGTACATAGAATCAGGAGAGGCCACTGGATCTCTAGAATTTTACCAACAGGAAGCAGACTGAGACAGATGCTCAGCTATATACACATGCTGTTTTTTATGAAAAGTAAACGAGGGGGGTGGAAACGAGCCCAGAATGTAAAGCTGGAAGCCATGGAGAATTATTCCCAGGCTTTGAGAGCTAAGAGTGGAACTTCCAATGTTTGCCTGCTGGATTTCAAAATTGTTATGGACCAGAGACTCCTTTAAGGCTCCCATTTTATCCCTTTTTTAAAAGAACGTCTACAGCAGTTCTATTATTCTGCCCCACCACTGTATGTCAGGGATGTAGAGAGAAGACAATTTGTCAGTTTTGTTTCACACATGTGCAGATCAGAAGGAACTATACTTGGGAGCCATACTTAAGGAACTACACCAAATAAACTCATTTATACCTGGTCCCAGTTTAGAGACAAGATGCTGGGTTTTAAGCTAATGCTGTACTAGAATGAGACAGGGCCTTGGTAGGGGGTGAGCACATTTTGCATGTTGGAGGGACATGAGTTTTGGGGGCCAGAAAACAAACTATGATAGGCAGTCTTAGTGGTGGTGTTCTTTTTGTAATTCTCTTGAGTATAAGCTACACTTAGTGACTCTTCTAATTAATAGAATATGGTTACTTGGTATGAATTTTGGATCTGAACCCAGAAGCAAAAGCAACAAAAGCAAAAAATAAAACCAAAATCTTCTGCACAGCAAAGAAAACCACCAACAAAATGAAAAGGCAATGCACCAAATGGAAGAAAATATTTGCGAACCATATATCTGTTAAGGGGTTCATATCCAAAATACATAAGAAAATCATACAACTCAATAGCAAAAAAACAAACAATTCAATTAAAATATGGGCAGAGGATCTAAGCAGACATTTTTCCAAACGAGATAAACAAATGGCCAACAGGGACATGAAAAGATGCATCATATTGCCAATTAACAGGGAAATGCAATAAAAACCACAATGAGATATATGTCACCATGTCTGTTAGAAAGACTATTATCAAAAAGACTAGAAATAGGGGTCAGGGGCTGGGTGCAAAAGCTGAAGAGATTAAGAAGTGCAAATTGGTAGTTACAAAATAATCATGGAATGTAAAGTACAGCATAAGGAATATAGTCAATGATGTTGCAATAACCATGTATAGTGCCAGGCGGGTACTAGTCTTATCGGGGTATGTACAATAACTTCGTAAATTATATAAGTGTGCAACCACTATGCTGCACACTTGAAACAAATATAAAATAATACTGAATGTCAACTGCAATTGAAAAATAAAACTTAATTTTTAAAAAAGACAAGAAATAACAAGTATTTGTGAGGTTGTAGAATAACGTGAATCCTTCTTCACTGTTGGTGGAATTATAAATTGGTGTAACCACTAGGGAAAACAGTATGGCAGTTCCTCAAAAAATTAAAAATAGAACTATCAGGTGATCCAGCAATTCCATTTCTGGGTATTTATCCAAAGAAAATGAAAACACTAACTGAAAAAGACATATGCACCCCTATGTTCAGTGCAGCTTTATTTACAATAGCCAAGATATGGAAACAACCTAGATGCCCATTGAAAAATGAATGGATAAAGATGGGGTATGTATACAATAGACTACTATACTTAGCAATAATAAAAAAGAAATCTTGCCATTTGTGACAACATGAAGAGACATTGAGGGTATGATGCTAAGTGAAATAAGTCAGACAAAGACAGACAAATACTATTGGATTTCACTTCTATCTGGAATCTAAGAAACAACAACAAAAAAATGAACAAACAAACAAAACAAAACTCATAGGGAACAGTGGTTGCCAGAGAGGAAGGTGGGAGAAACGGGTAAACTGGGTCAAGTGGTATTAACTTCCAGATATAAAATAAATGAGTCATGGGAATATAATGTACAGCGCTATAGTCAATAATATTCTATTGCATATTTGAAAGTTGTCAAGAGAGTAAATCATAAAAATTCTCATCACAAGGGAAAAAAAAAATTAGACCACTGCCCCAGACAACAGCTTATCTACAACCTCAGGAGAGACTGAGTCAGAGGCACCGAGCTAAGCTTCCCTCATAATATTCTTAATTCATAGACACTAAGAATAAACATGTCTATTATTTTAAGTTGTTAAGTTGTGGGTTAGTTTGTAATGCAGCAGTAAATAACTAATATAGATTTTTGTCATGTGGCAATACTAAACTAATATATACTTACCTCAGCTCCTCAGACAATGATATTCTTAATTGCCTGATTCCAAAGTCTGGATGGTTTACCAGACAAGACCAATAATTCTGTAGGACTTACTCCAAAGTTTTTGAACCAGTTGGGCTTGATGACCAGACTTTATACAAAAATTGCTATCCTTGGTAGTAATTGATTAACAAAAAGGAACTGTATCAGTAATAATAAAGTGATCATTATAACAGTATCTCACATTTATATATTGTGTTAATGTTTACAGAGCAATTTCATATATATGAACTATTTTTATTCTCAAAAATAACTCAATGAGTTTTATTATAATTTCCATTTTAAAGGTGGATAGTAGAAAAACTAGAGTCAGGCCCAAACTCATCCTCTATAAGTAGCAAAATACTTTTGCCTTCAAATTTCATAATCCACCATCACAATGTCTCCGGAATCTTTCTGATTTGATATAGGTATGAGGCAGTCTGTGGTTGCATGGACCTAGAAAAATAATTCTAAAAGGCCAGATGTTACTTGATATAGAATACAACTAAAACATCACTGATAATGCAGTGGCTTACTCATATTAAAATAGCTGATAATTAAACAGTCCTATTGAATACAAAATGATCAGGCTTTATAACAGATCAAACCATTATCAGATGAGCACTTTATTTTACTATCAACAGCCTTTACATATATTTAAAAAAATTTAACATTCAGACACATGATGTTTTGTCTCTGACTATAAAATTAGAGGTATCTAAAGATACGATAAAAATCTGATTGCATCTTCTCTCATATTTTGCTGCTACACATTATAAAATATTCAAGGTGCTTTCTGAAACAGAAGCTTCTACATATTTTTAAACAGTCAATATTTTTACCTGTTTACTTTCAGCAGATATCAAAAAATGTTTACACTTCTAAAGATAATATGTATGGTCTAATTAAATGAATAGTAGAATCGTTTTAGAATCTTACAAAGAAAAGCCTTAATTCTTGGTGTTCTAACAAAATTATCATTCCCTTTCATAACTAAAAAGAGGAATTTCTTTAACTCTTAGCAAAAAAATAAAAATAAAAATAAAAAATCTGCTGAAGATGTGTCTCTTCGGAAACTTTAAAGGGTTACACACTTAGCTGATTGTTGTTTAGAGCATATGAATTAGATTGGATTTTTCTGCACATCTTTGTAAAACAAATATTAGATCATGTCAGTACCTTTCTTAAAACTCTTCACTGTCTCCTACCACAAAGTCTTCATTCTTCCGCATGGCAGGCCAATAAGCACCTTCCTATTTTGGTCCCTGAACATGTGCCATTGTCTTTTACCTCTCTTTTCCTCCTCCTCCAATCTCCTTCCCTATTCACACAATGGCTATAGATTTTACCATCCCAAACTTTATCACATCTTCAACAGGTTTTAAAGCATTGATTACTTGAGAAACTGTTCTTTCCCAATTTCACTTTGGTCCTGTTTTCACTTTTACCTAGTAAACACCTTCCAAAACTCGGTGGGAATGCCACCATGCCACCTTTTTCCTGAATTATTTCTTGAACCGCAAGCAGAACATGTTATGAACCTCTTCTGGAACCCCAGAACTTTGTTTACAAAGTGGGTTGCAATTATTTGTTTCTCTCCCTACTAGAAAGTGAGTTCCTTGAGGTCTGGGTTTCTAGGACATAGCAAACAAAAGATAAGAAAGATGTTTATTAATGGAAGGAAGGAAGGAAGGAAGAAAGAAAGAAAGGGAGGAGGAAGGAAAGAAGGAAGGAAGGAAGGAAGGAAGGAAGGAAGGAAGGAAGGAAGGAAGGAAAGAAGGAAGGAAGGAAGGAAGGAAGGAAGGAAGGAAGGAAGGAAGGAAGGAAGGAAGGAAGGAAGGAAGGAAGGAAGGAAGGACTAAGAAAGAAAGGAAGGGAGGGAGGAAGGGTGTGCCAGTCTGACTTCATGGTGGAATCATGAGCCAAATTCTGGTACAAAGATAACAAATAAACTTTATGGTTTTGTATATTTCCTTATAAAAATAATAAAATGATGACTTAGTATGTCTTGTAAGAGAGAAAGAATATGAAAAACTCCTCAAACAGGACTGACATTATCATCGCTAACATTTAATGAATTAACTTTATGAACCAGGTATGAGCAGCATTATCCCATTGAACCATCAAAAAGAATTACCAGGTAAATTATCATTGGTCCTACTTCCCAGGTATTAAAATTGATGCATGGAAAAGGGGTCACAGTTAATAACCATGGAGGAGCTGGAACTGGACCCTTGGTCCGTCCAACTTGAGCCCAAGCTCTCATTGCTACACTGGAAATCACCTGATACGTTGAAAAATAAAAAGCATTGTCTATAGTTATATGTCGTAAAAACGACTGCATGAATATTGCATTATAAAAGTAACAAAGTAAAATTTCCCCAAATAGAAGTTATCCAAGAAATGTATTTCTTTGATAAATTGGAAAGACCCACAGGAGGTACAAGCAGGCTGCAAAACAGGATGTCCTTGATGCAGTGCTTATGCCTTGATTGCAGTGTTACCTAAAACAATCTGCCTAAGTATTTCCAGGAAAAAATACTCATTTAGTCATTGGTTACTTACCCAAAAGAAAGGTTGGGTAAAATGTTGAGTTCATTTTCATGACACTTTTAAGCTATTCAAATTAAATATTTAGATCCAGATAAAGACAAACTGCAATTGTTAACAAGAATACTTTCATTTTGAAAACGAAAAGGTTTGCTCCTTTATCAGGGGTATGATCCCAAGGATTACTTTCCTACAATTCCAGTCAGGTGAATATTTCTTCTAAATGACTTGTATATAGACAAACCTTCTAAAGTTCAACTCAGATTTATGCATCTCTGACATATATTAGCAGACACAATAGCTGCCATTAGATGACAACTTCAAACATCACTCAGAAATTCCCTGCACAAAAATATCTTCCAGGCAGATAAATGACTTTTGAAGAAAAAAAAATTTTTTTTCCAGCAGGAAATCTCAAGAGCTTATTTTGCCTCATTTTGCTTATGGCAATGCAAGTGTTAATAAAATCACAAACACCATCTATCCCAGCGGTTCTCACACTGTGGTCTCCATGTTAGCAGCATTAGCATGGCCTTATTAGAGATGCAAATTCTGGGCCTCCCCGAACCTTCTGAATCAGACACCAGGGAGTGAGATCTACCAGTCTATGGTTCAATGTGCTCTCCAGGTGAACCTAATACATTCCAATGTTCCAGAACCACTGACTTACACCTTGATCTTGTTACTTACATAATGAAACTGAGGCCTCAAGCTTTGTAATTCACCAAATTAATAAGACCAGACAAAGTAATTTTTTGTACAAAAGCCAGTAAATTCTCCTATTCCTAATTTCTCCCTCATTGATCATCATTAGAGTCAAGCCTCCAGGGCCACAAAACAGAGAAGCCATTGTTGGTTTTCTGGATTCCAGTGCATGTAGTGCTGTGAGGTCTGGAAATACAAATGGAAACAAAACCATTGAGTACTTTATTCTTCAATTAAGACTAGAGAGCTCCTTCACTAAGAATCCACAATTCTCATAACTTCCCCAGACATCGTCTCTATTACTGATTTATTCAAAATGAGCCTATTTTAATTTCCCTGTAGAATCAAAGAGTAAAGGCAAATTTCCCCTTTCTTAAAACAATCCTTAAGTCTCGCAACTTCCACTTCATACAACCCATCTAGAAGATCCATGCACAAGAGAGTTACAAAAGTAAGAACCTTGGCATGTGTGGGCATTTCAGTATGTTGAAGCAATCTGGAATATCCGCATTTTTGTGCTGTCTGGTTTGAGCCCCTTTCCCCATCTTGATTCCCAGTTCCAGTGCGGTCACAACCCTATCACTCCCACTGGGTGCTTATCTAATCTAAAACACTTGCTCCTCTTTTTGTTTTGGATAGTGAGAAGAAAATCCTTCCTCACTGAGTATCAGTTTCTTCAATGTTCTGTAAGAATTCCCACATATGTACTCAGGAGTATATTTCCAATGCAGATGTCAAAGGAAATAGAATTTGTGTATACATAACAATTTTTCTCAAGAATGAAGAGAATGTACCCTACTCATTCAAGAAAAATGTTTCTTTTAGAATTGAAGATTATAGCTCAATTCAAAAGAATATGTGAAACAAGGAGGTCCGATAAGAAATGCCCGATGCCAGTTCTTCTTTCCAGATTAACCAACTGTTTCTCTAGTCTCCTGAAATCCCTGTGTCTGTATCCAAGTATTGCATATTCACTCTCTGATTAGTTCCTATAGTGACCAGGCATCTATATTAGAAAGAAAGTACTTCTTATTATTAAGACGATGTCATGTAATATCCTAATAACAGTACATACTTGGATGCAGGACCAAGATGCCAGACAAGATGGCAGGAGGACACTGAACTCTCCCCTTCCATGAACACATAGAATTTACACCTACATATAGAGCAATTCCTCCTGAGAGACAACTGAGTTCTGTATGAACAACTTCCACAAAACAAATGAGAAAGAAAGACCACTTAGAGAAGGTAAGAGAGCCATGGGACTTTTCCAGGATTGGCAGGAACTATCCAGGATTGGAGGTGCCTGTAAGCACCATGGTTTATGTCCCCCTCCACCTACTCACAGACAGCATGTGTGGAAGCTCTATCCAGCTGCTCTGGTGGACCTGCAAGGCTGCCGCAGCACATTTCCAGCCACATTTCCCTGACCCCACCCCAGCACTAGACAGCCAGGGTGCTGCCACGGGTGTGTGCATAGCAGGACACCCTGCCCAGAGCCTGCTCTGGCCCCAGAGCTGGACAAACAGGGACTACCACACCCGGAGCCAACTCCAGTCCTGGTCAGTCAGCAGCCCAGGTGCCATTTGCACCCAACTGACCTGCCAAAGCTGCCCAGCACACACAGTCTACACAGAGGTCACTCCTACACAAGGCTACTTTTTCAAGATTTGGAGAGTTGGCTATCTTGTCTAATTCACAGAAACAAACACAAAGTGAAACAAAATGAGAAGACAATGGAATATGTTCCAAATGAAAGAACAACATATATACATACATACATACATACATATAATAAAGAATTCAATGGTCATAAGGATGCTCACCAACCTTGACAGTAAAACAGAGAGAAAAAACTTAGTAAGAATTTCAAAACAGAGTTAGAAAATGTAATAGTTACCAATCAATGCTGAAAAATACAATAACTGGGATGAAAACTATAATGGAAAAAAGTCAACAACAGATTAGAGAATACAGAAGAACAGAGTCACTAATCTGTTTCACTAATAGTGTAAATCATCCAATCAGAACAGCAAAAAGAAGATTAAAAAATGAGGATAGTTTAAAAGACCTTTGGGATAACATCAAGAGCACTAACATTCACATTATAGGGATCCCAGAGGAGAAATGAGAGAAAAAGAGGGAGAAAGTTTATTGAAAGAAATAATGGCTGAAAATATTCCTAACCTGGGGGGAGAAAATAACCAGGTCCAAGAACCACAGAAAGTTCCAAACAAGATGAACCCAAAGAGACACACATCATGTAACAGTTTAATTAAAATGGCAAAAGTTAAATATAAGAAGACAATGTTGAAGGCACCAAGAGGAAAACAACAAATCACTTACAAGGGAAACCTCATAAAGCTATCAGCTGATGTTTCAACAGAAACTGTAAAGGCCAGGGAGGAGCAGAATATATTTAAGTGCTATAAGAAAGGAACCTACAACCTAGAATACTCTACCTGAAAAAGCTATTATTTAGAATTGAAGGATAGTTTCTCAGACATTAAAAAATTAAAGTTCACCTGGCTTTACAAGAAATGTTAGAGTCTTCTTTAAGCTGAAAAGACCATAACCATAAATAAGAAAAGATATAAAAGAAAAAATCTGGTAAAGGCAAATAAATAATTAACATAGTGAATCATCCACTTAAAAAGCTAGTATGAAGGTTAAAATACAAAATCAACTATAACAACAGTAAGTAGTTAGGGGATTAAAAAAGAAGATCTGAAATATGACAGCAGAAAATAAAGCTTAGAGAGAGGAGTAAAAATGTAGTACTTTTAGAATGTGTTTGAAATTAAATGCCTATCAGCTGAAAACAGATTGCCATTAATACAGATTGATATACCTGAAGCTCGTGTTAACCACAAACAAAAAACCTGTAACAGATACAACATAAGTACACACCTGTCAATAATTACTTTAAATGTAAATGGACTAAATGCTACAATCAAAACATGTAGGGTGGATGAATGGATTAAACAAAACAAAAATAAAAATACAACACCCATCTAATCATATATGCTGCTCACAAGAGACTCACTGCAGATCGAAAGACACACACAGACTGAAAATGAAGAGATAGAAGAAGATAGTCTATGCAAATAGAAACAAAAAGAAAGCTGGGGTAGCACTACTCATATCAGATAAAATAGACTTTAAAAAGAGACGAAAAGGGTATTACATAATGATAAAAAGTTCAATCCAATAAAAAGATAGAATAATCATAAATATCTATGCACCAAGTTAGGAAGACCTAAATATATAAAGCAAATATTAACAGACATGAAGAGAAATTAACACCATATAATAATAGTAGGGTACTTTAATATCCCACTTACACCAATGGATAGATCACCCAGACTGAAAATCCATACAGAAACAATGGCCTTAAATGTAACATTAGAACAGATTGCCTTAGTAGGCATTTCATAACACTTCATCCAAAAACAGCAGAATACACCATCTTTTCAAGTGCACATGGAACATACTCCAAGACAGATCACCTATTAAGTCACAAAACACCTCTCAGTAAATTCAAGAAGGTTGAAATCATGTCCAGAATCTTTTCTGACTATGGTATTAAACTAGAAAAAACAAGAAGAACAGTGGGAAAAAACAAACACATGGAAACTAGGAAACATGCTACTAAATAATCAATGGATCAAAGAGAATATCAGACAGGAAATTAAAAAAAAAATACCTTGAGACAAATGAAAATGGAAACACAACTTTACAAAATATATGGAATGCAACAAAAGAAGTTCAAGACAAAGTTCATAGCTATGCAGCTCTACCTTAAGAAACAAGAAAAATCCCAAATAAACACACACACACACACACACACACACACACACACAGGCCAAAATGAGTAGAAGGAAGAAATAATAAAGATCAGAGTAGAAATAAAGGTAATAGAAACTAAAAATACAATAGAAAAGATCAATGGAACTATGAAGTGGTTCTTTGAAAAAAATAAAAATTGACAAACCTTTAGACAGATTTATCAAGAAAAAGAAAATGAGAGAGCGCCCAAATAAATAAAATCAGAATGAAAGTAACAAACAACACAGAAATATTTAAAAAATCATTAAAGAATACTACAAACAATTATATGCCAACAAACTGGACAAACTAAAAGAAATGGATAAATTTCCAGAAGCATATAGTCTTCTAAGACTGAACAAGGAAGAAATGAAAAATCTGAACAGACTGATTACTAACAGCTAAATTGAATCAGTAATCAAAAAGTTCCAAACAAACAAAAGTCCAGGACCAGATGGCTTCACTGGTGAATTCTACAAAACATTTAAAGAATACCTAGTCTTCTCAAACTCTTCCAGAAAATTTAAGAGGAAAGAATGGTTCCAAACTTATTCTATGGAACCTGATACCAAAACTAGACAAAGACACTACAACGAAAGAAAATTACAGGCCAATATCCCCGATGAACATAGATGTAAAAGTTTTCAACAAAATATTAGCAAACTACCACATATTAAAAAGAAAAAAAAAAAACACGTTAAGTTATGAAGGTTACATTAATATGTATTCTTTAGAAAAACAACTGAAAAACAAAGAAGAAAATAGAGGCAATTCCCTAGACGGAAAACAAAAAATTTGCAAACCAAATTCAACAATTTGATCCATTAAAAGGATCATGTACTATGATCAAGTGGAATTTACTCCAGGGGCACAAGGATGGTTCAACATCCAAAAATTAACCAACATGAAACACCACAGCAACAAAATAAAGGATAATAATCATATGATCATCTTAAGAGATGAAAAAAAAAAAAAAAAGCACTTGATAAAATTTAACCGTTTATGATAAAAACCCTCAACATAGTAGGTATAGAAGAAACTTACCTCAACATAATCAAGACCGTATATGACAAGCCCACAGCTCATACCATACTCAAGACAGAGATCAGGAGTAAGACGAAGATGCCCACTCATCACTTTTATTCAACATAGTATAGGAAGTCCTATCCACAGCACACATGAAAAGAAAATTAAATAAAAGGTGTTCAAAACTCAAAAAGGAAGGAGCACAACTCTATTTGCAGATGACATGATACCATATATAGAAAACCCTAAAGATTTCACCATAAAAGCTATTAAAAGTAGTAAATGAATTCAGTAAACTTACAGGATACAAAGTCAATACATGGAAATCTGTTGCATTCCTATACACCAGTAATGAACAATCAGAAGAAGAATTCGTTTTTTGTTTTTTTTTTAAATCACCTTTAAAACTGCATGAAAAAGAATAAAACACTTAGGAATAAATTTAACCAAGGAAGTGGAAAACCTTAACTCTGAAAAATATAAGACTTACTATTACTGAAACAAACTGAAGAGACAAATGATTGAAAGGATATACTGTACTCATAGACTGGAAGAATTAACATCACTAATATGTCCATATGCTCCAAAGCAATCCACAGATTCAATGCAATCCCTGTCAAAATACTAATGGCATTTTTCACAGAACTAGAATAAATAATCCTAAAATTTATATGGAGTCACAAAAACCCCTGAAGAGCAAAAACAATCTTGAGAAAGAAGTACATAATGGAAGGTATTATGCTCACTCATTTCAAACTTTACTACAAAGCTACAATAATCAAAACAGTATGGCACTGATATAAAAATAGACACATAGATCAAGGAAACAGAATACAGTGCCCAGGAATCAACCCTCATGTACATGTCAATTAAGCAATGACAAAGAAGGCAAAAACTACACAATGGGAAAATGACAGCCTCTTCAATAAGTGATGTTTTGGGAAAACTGAATATTATAATATAATGTAATGTAATGTAATATAATATAATATAATATAATCGGTTCTGTGGAGACAGAGCGAGGAGTGCAGTTTCCAGGCTCTCGCCCTCACGTAGAAAGCTGTTCACTTGGGTAGTAAATGGCTGTCAACTGTGATTGGATGGCCATCAGCTGTGGCTAGTTGGCTGTCAGCTCTAACCAGTGAGCCATTGGCCACTAATATAACTGCCATGGCTACACTAGCAACAAATGGGGGCTAGCAAGAAGATGGTGGCTGAGCTAGCAAGAGCGGATTGCACTGAGCACAGGGGATTGCAGCTAGTTTTTGTGACTCCATACAAATTTTAGGATTATTTATTCTAGTGAGGTTGGTTGGCAGAGAAAAGTGGACGGCAGGTTGCAGATCGTGTGGCTCCTGCTTCCTGTGTCTCCAACCCAGCTGCCAGTGAGACTATAGTGGTATGACTCCCCTACTTATGGCTCTGTGGGTGTTCCTGTTTGGCCTCACCACGTCCTGCATTCTTATGTGGGGAGCGGGAGCTGAGATCTTGCACGACACCCTGCATGACAAGATCTTATATTAATTTTTGCTCCAAAAGATGCATTAGAGCTGATTGTCTGGCTAGGTCTTATTTTGGGGGAAACACGGTAAGTGTCCATCAACAGATGAATGGATAAAGAAGAAGTGGTGCCTATATACAATAGAATATTGTGCAGCAATTTAAAAAAATGAAATCTTGTGACAACAGGGATGGACCTAGGGGATGTTATGCTCAGTGAAATATGTCAGACGTAAAAAGACAAACACCATATGATTTCACTGACATGTGGAATCTAAGAAAAAAATAAATAAACAGACTCATAGATACAGAGAATAAACAGATAGTTGCCACATGGTAGGAATGGTAAAGGGTAATAAGAGGTACAAACTTCCAGTTATAAAATAAACAAGCCATGGGAATATAGTGTACAGCACACGGAATAAAGTCAATAACTGTAATAACTTTGCATGGTGACAGGTGGTTATAATATTTAGTATGGAGATCATATCGTACGGTATATAAATGTCAAACCACTATGTTGTACACCTGCAGTTAAAATAATATTGTATGCCAACCATACTTTAACAAAAATGTTTTTTTTAAAAAAAAGAATGAGTGATTAGTGGTCTGTGAAGATATTAATGCTTCATGAGGACTGATCTTTGTCTTCTAATTTCAACCACCTGGTGCATCAATACATTAACTAAACTCTTAAGTCTTGTAAGGCTAATAAACATTTCATCCTCAGGATTTATTTGTTTACAGTATTTTAAATTACTAGAGATCATGAAGAATAACCCTCCATCTCCCTTATTGCCATGACCTTTCTGAATGAAGAGAGCTATAAAATTGAAAAAGAGAAAAGGAAAAAAACAAAACATCTCTGCAGCATTTCAAATCTTTTTGACAGAGTCTGGCTCAGTTTACTCAACATCTTGCTGCTTTTCTAATGATCCCCTTTTCTGTTTTATTTCCTCAAATACATTTATTTTCAGGTCTGCAAAAGCATATACTCTGTATCTCTCCAGATACATGCACCAGTTTCCAGAGATTAAATAATATCTAATCACAAGTTGAAAGAAATAATTTAGGGAAAGACTGCCCGTTGGTAGGCAACCACCCAAAAGCTCTGTCCTCAGACACTCAGCCTGTCATCAAGTAAGGGACTTTCCTTCCCAGATCTATGCTCAGACACAGGCTCGTTTCACAGGAACAGCACTGGGAAATCATTCTGGGAACAGCATTTGCTACCACAGGATTATACAATATTAAGAAAAGGGGCAGCCTCTTTATCATGCTCACTGAATTACTCACGTAATGTGGGGTTGTTGTTGCTTAATTTGTTAAAAGTTACTGACAACACGGAAAAGAAAGCCATTTAGAGAAAAACCTCAGAGCAATGATACAATAGCCTAACTTTAACAAATATACCATCACCTAACTATATAAATGAGTTTTTGTAGTTTGTTTCTGTATAGGAAAAATACTGTGCTTCTTGTTTACTCACATACAATACTTCTGACACCAGATATGTGAGGTTATTTTTCTCATACCAAGCAATACCTGTGACATCAGCTAGGTATCCTGCAATTTAATTCAATCTGACACTACCTGAAGTTAGAGCAGACTCCACTAGCTAAAGGCTCACTCCCACAAGACAGCCCCCCCATGTCAGGCGCCTATTGCAAGTAGCAAGCTCCAAGGTTACCCACAACTTCTGTCCAACTTGACTACACATATGAGGTTCCCACAACCCTCTCCTCGGATTCCATCATTTGTTAGAAGAGCTTACGGAACTGAGAGAAAAACTTACTTATGCTTACTAATTTATTATATAAGAAAGGATATGATGAAGGATATAGATGAACGGTCCCGTGAAGAGATACATAGGGTAATATCTACAAGGGTCCCAAGTGCAGGAGCTTCTGGCCCCATGGTGATGGGGTGGGTCATCCTCCCAGAATATAGATGTGTTAACCAACCAGGAAGCTCTCGAACCCAATCCTTTTGTGATTTTTATGGAGGCTTCATCACATAGCTATGATGGCTCATTAACTCAATGTGTAGCCCACCTCCCCGTCCCAGAGGACAGGGGGTAAGGCTGAAAGTTCCAAGCTTCTAATCATGGCTTGGTCTTTGTGGTAAGCAGCCCCCATGCCGAAGCTATCCAGGGGCCCACCAGGAATCGCCTCCTTAGAACAAAAGACATTCCTATCACCCAAGGAATTCCAAGGGATTTAGAAGTTCTGTGGCAGAAATCGGGATCAAAGATAAAATAACAGAATAACACATGCTTCTAGTGCTCTTATCACTTAGGAAATTACAATAGTTGGGAGTTTTGTGCCAGGAACCAGGGGCACAGACCAATATATGTTGGCATATTTATAGACCAACATAATAGCTAACATATTTTCTATTATTTCAGAGTTTGCTTATTGGAATTACCACATTTTGTGATTGATGAATTTCCTGTTTGGGATTTCTCTGTAGTTTTCTCTAATATTCTCATTGGCTTCTATTTCTGCCAAATGCATCTACACGCTGTTATATTTTTCCACATTAGGAGAAGACTCAAGAAATGCTTTAGAATGCCAAGTCACTCACAAACAGGGTAAATTATTCAAATTCATTCGCAAAATGAGATATTCATTACACTAGAGACTCTCACTGTAGATAGAATTCTTTTCATTCATGTATAAATATTTTGGAGGGCTTATGCCATTCACTACACGACATCCTTGGGGAAACAAAGATGAATTAACCATGGAATCTACTTTACATCATCAACTACATTTTAAAGGAGGAGTCAAACTTAATGTGTTTTCCATGCTAATAAGCTTGAAATGTTTGTTTTGTTTCATTACCTAGAAATAAATACCTTTCCAAAAGAAATATATTTCAAAAATATAAGAACTCTCCATCCACCTTCAGAAATGAATAATGCCTCAAAAATTCTCATTTCACCACACTTCCCAAAATAATCCCCAAACGTCAATCATCTGCACTTCTATTAAAGGAATCAATCACTACTATCTTTGTAAAAGGAAGTTATAGGAATGGGAAGCAGCGCTCTGCAGAAAAGTGCTAGTCTTTGCTGCCTAGGTCTGTACCTTCCCTGGCCGTGCCCCACTGTGTTCAGTAAAGCGGCGGTGAACAGGGAAGCCCCACTCCGGCCTCCCCAGCTCATCCCCGCACAGGATTTTCCACTTTTCCCACCACAAGCCAGATTAATGCAAACAGTTGAGCGGCCGGCTAGGATAGAACACAACATCGGGACTAATGAGGCAATAACTTTAGAGTGAATATGTGTCACTCCTCCAAAAAAATTTATTTCTAATTGAAAGCCCCAACTCCTTAAGTGAAAGAATTGCTCTTGGTGGGAAATTAAGTCCTCTGTCATATCAGCAAATGAGGTATTTGGGGATGGAGGGTCTTTCAGTGTTCAAATTAGATCAGCTTCTCCCCAAGGTAAGTCTCTCCTGAGGAAACATCTCTACTCTCTTTCTTCACCTCTCCAACCCTACAATCCTTAAACTTCATCTTGAGTCCAATCTCCTCCATGGACTTTCTGCACCACTTCAGCCCTGAAACTACATGGCACTGTGAGTCTGCACAGTAAGTTATAGGACGGCTACAGCCTGCGTGATTCGTTCATTCAGTAAACAGACACTTACTGAGCCCCTAGAATGTGCCAGAAGCTGGAGACACAGTACCATGCGCTGCAATGGGTACTGAAGATTCAATGCTGTACTATATGCCCTCGGGAGCGTTAAGTCAAAACCAATAATTTGTCTATGAAAAACGATAAAGACCTGTAACCCCAAAATTTGATCATTGTACTTCATTTAAAAATTCATGTCATAATACCACAAGAGAATTAAGTAGCCATATGAAAATTTTTACTCAAAAATGAAAACATTGTAAAACTACTTGAAAGTTGGTTAAAAGGACAGTTAAGTTCAATAGCGTGTGAAACAGCAATGCACAGAAACTGCTTGCCCCTGTGCTTGGCACACAGTAATCTATCATAGCTGCAGGTGCTGTTCTTAGTTACTGATCCAATTCTTGCATTCTGTAATTCTATAGAAATTCCTGATAATCACTCTTAACTTGATGGGTGATCATTAAACTCTACACTACAGAGGAACTTCATCTTCTAGGGGAGAATGATCCGGATAAACTTTCAAAGTTTTAATTCATTCATTCATTCATTTGACACAGTAAAACCATATGCCAGGCATTGGGAATATAAAAAATGATTAGTTAAATCCCTGCCCTCGAGGATTTCACAAGTTAAGGAAACATAACAAGAGCACAGATAATTTCAAAATCAGTAATTGTTAAACTGGTTATCTTCTGTGAACACAGAGAAGAGAGACTGTCTACCCCTGTTCATAAAAGAGCTCACACAAAGAGTTAGTCTCATAGACATTCTAGGCAGACGGACTAATAAAGGTGCAGAAAAATAAGAAAATAAGCCAGGAATGCACATGAATTGTTTAGACAAATGCTGATAGTAAATCTGGTAGCCAGGCGACATGTGACTTAAGTTGCCCGTGAAAATATATAACTTCTGAAGGCATGGCAGGTGGGAGAGTGTCAGATCATGAAGGGCCCATATGCCATGCTCAGGGGCTTATCCAATAGGCAATAAAAAAAAATAATAATAAACCTGGTTTTAAGATAAACATATTTCACCCCTTCTCTTCTCAAAAATCATCCCAAAATAATAAACACAAGGAACAGAAATACTGCTCTACCTTCAATGAAACTAGAAACACTTGCAGTGCCAAACTACAGTATATAAAGACTAAACACACAGAGGAGTGGCAAATAAGCTGACACAGCAGAGTAAGGTCAAATCAAACTGCTGGCAGCACGCTGACTGCGTTGTATGCTGACAAGCAGCAGGCTGGTTCGCTCAGGACCCAAGAGATGCCAGGGCCTGAGGAAGCAGGAGTGGTGCAGAGATGAAGACAGCTGCATGGTTCAAGTCTATAAAATGCTTCCAAATTCCCACACGCTTTGGCCCCCCTCCCTCCAGCAAAGGAAAAGGGTGGTATATATCCTGGAGAATCTGAACCAGAGAAGCTCCTGACTCTCGGACCCGCACACAGAAGAGCAAGGCTGTAAAGTTATGAATGCATGATCATGAACAATATGAATGATGGCCCATTTCTACTTCCTTTTGCTACCCAGCTACAGAAGAAACGTATACCAGCAACCTTATTCCTACCCAAATACCCAGAAGGAAGCGATGGGATAGACGGTTGAAGGACACTTTTCTGGAGAAGCGTGGCTTCCCTGGAGAGAACACTTACAGGTCTTTATACGGAAGTCTCCAGTGGAAAGTACGGATACCCTGCCATTCTGAAGCAAAGCCAACCTTTCAAACAAGCCTTCGCTAAATACTCAGAACCTCCCATCATCTCTTCAATGGTATAGACAACAGTGATAATCAAACATTTTAGGAAAATCTTCAAGAGAAAATGTAGGGACAAATATATCAAGTAACTTAAATGAAATAAAGGTAAAGCAAGGATGAGAAGAAATCACCAAATATGCTATAATTAATAGCCTTGAAAGGCAAGGCAAGAGCAAATTAGATCTAGAATAATAAAAATATGATATTGTTTTTAAAAAGGGAAGAATAGCTCTTAGAAAAATTAAAAATAAGAGAGCCAAAATCAAAAATTAATTATAGTTATGGATCTGAAAAAGGGTGAAAAAATATTTTAGAAACAAGAAATGGAATAATGGGGGAAAGATAGAAAATTAGGGACTCTGTCCAGGATATCCAACACACAGCAAATAGCAGTTCTAAAAAGAGAAAAGAAAAAAGGAAGAAATGATAACAATAAAAATTTCTCGTAAGTGAAGACACCAGTCACCAGATCATGAGGTTATGTGAGCAAATAAAAAGGTTGTTCTTTGGAGCCACTGAGTTTTGGAGCGATTTGTTTTATGCCAGCAGGATTATTACCCAGCCTAGATCCCGTGGTGGGAGGAGGTCCCTGCCTTCCATCAGTTTTGGGAAGGGGGTTTACTCCCAATTCCTCAGGTCAGCAATTTGGGCTGGTCTCTGCTGCACCTCACACGCAACTGCAGCCATCTGGCTACTCGACTAGGGATAGACAGTATGAGGTGACCTGATTCATGTCTGGTAACGCCTCTGGCTGACACACGTGAGCAGCCCAGCTCCAGCTGCTTTTCAGGCAGCAGAAAAGTTCCTAGAGCTAGAAAGAGCAAGCTCCAGCACACAAGCAGTTTTCTTTTCTTTTTCTTTTTTCTTTCTTTTATTTTCTCTCTCTCTCTCTCTCTCTCTCTCTCTCTCTCTCTCTCTCTCTCACTTTCTTCAATTAAATTTATTGGGGTGACAATGGTTAGTAGAGTTATACAGATTTCAAGTGTACAGTTCTGTAATACATCATCTATATATCACATTGTGTGTTCACCACACAGAGTCAGTTCTCCTTCCATCACCATATATTTGACCCCCTTTTCCCATTTCTCCCATCCCCCCCACCCCTTACCCTAAACTGTTGCTTGTGTCTATGAGTTTTTATTTATTTATCTGTTTGTCTTGTTCCTTTGTTGCTTTCAGTTTTGTATCTCACATGGATGGATCTTGAGATTAGTTTGCTAAGCGAAATAAGCCAGACAGAAAAAGTCAAGAACCATATGACTGACCACGCAAGCATTTTTCAATCCCATTCGCCAAAGCAAGTCTCATGGCCAAGCTGAGTCAATGCAGGAAAGACTACACAGGGGTATGGTAAGGACAGGAGGGCTGCACTGGGGACATTGCTGCAACAGGCTATCATATTAGACCAAAGAGGCAGGGCTACCCAGAACTTGAAAGCTGGACTAACTTAAAGAGGAAAGGACAGTGAAGAATGTTTTTTATGATGTAGGCTTGGGTTTCATAAACCACCACATCTTAGCCTTTATAATTATTTTCAAGTATATATTTATTTACGCACTTTTTTTTTTTTTTTTAATATCTGTAAGCTCCATGAGGACAGACCATACCTCTTTTTTTTTTCACCTCTTTTAGCCCAGGAAGTGGCAAAGCGCCTAGTTATTGCTTTTTAAATGAAGCAATAGAGTAACAAATGTACACACAGAACCAGGCAGGTTCTAGGGCCCATGACAGCACCAAAAACAGGGAGAAAACAAGAGGAAAACAGCTATTTAGTTATTTTAACACATGGGCTGCTGTGAGCAATAAATCAAGTCATTTATACCTCACACATACAGCGGTCCCATAAAACAGAGGTTTGTTTAACATGAATAGAACAAACCATAATTATGACCCCTGATCCTAGATAACACTTTGCTCTCTGTCCTGTTGAGAAGTTTCCAAAACTGTGAATGTCCCTGTATCGACAGACATTTTATTGTAAGAACAGTTCTCAAATTATTTAGTCTAGGACTGCTTTATACTTTTAAAAATTATTCAGGATCCCAAAGAGCTTTTATTTGAGTTGTTTTTTTTTTTCTCATATTAGATATTTCAACTGAGAACTTTAAAAATAATTACTTTTAAAAATAACAATAACAAACTCATTACATGTAACATAAATAATATAATTATAAAAAAAACTTTTTTCAAATAAAAAGTACATTTATCAAAAAACTGTTTTCCAAACAAAACAAAAAAAACATTTGGTGAGAAGAGTACCACTGTTTAATATTTTTTCAAATATCTTTAATATCTTTCACAATAAAAGAGAATTGGATTTCCTTCTACATTCATATTGTTGAAACATCACTCAGCATGTAGCCTCTGGAAAATCCCATTGTGTAATTATGAGAGAAAGAAAGGGAAAGAGGCAAACAGCATCTTAGAATTATTAGAAAAATACTTTGTCGATTCTCTGAAAGGGTCTTGGGTTTGTCAGGCATTTGTCAAGCGACAGTGGTGACATGTTTTCGCCTAAAGTTGGTGGCATCTTCATGGTAGTGTAACCTCAAGGTACTATTTATTTAGAACCCAACAAAACAAACTGAATTGTTGAGATTTCTAAGTATCAAACAAAATACCACTCTAAAAGGCTTGTTCATATTAACAAGTCCATTACTCAATAAAATACAATTGGACTTTCTTAATAGATTCCTCATATACAATGTGAGCTGTTTTGTTTGTTTGTTTTTTGTCCATGGAGCAATTGTATAAACTCAGTGATTATTTGCATTCTCTTCTTTTAACTCTTCTAAAATCTGAAAACAACTATTAAGGACAGTTCTATTTAGACACAATCATAATCTCATATTAACTATGAACTAAAATTTCTTGAGTGCTTCATGTTTCAGGAAATGCTCAGTGTGCTTTATTGCATTATCTTATTTAATCCTCAAAAGTAATCTCTGAGGTTGATACTATTATCATTATCATTTTATAGATGAGAAACCTGAAATCTACTGAGATTAACTAATGTGCTCAAGGTCATATAACTATTAAAAAGCAAATCTCAAGCTTTTAGCTACTGTTCCATACAGCTTTCCTAATTCATGATTGTGGTAATAGTAATATTTTCTACTGTTTTCATTTCAACCACCCAGTTTTCATCACAGCTTTAAATGATTTTTGAGGTCTAGTCTGACAAACTAACCTTGTTTTCAGAATCTTACCAATGTAAAGTGTACGCCCAATCCCTACACCCCTCCCCCCATGGAAACAGACATTTGGACCACGGCACATTCCTGTACTCACTGTTCTGTTTCATTCCAAACAATTCCTTCTAGATCATTCCTAAAGCCACACCACCTCCACTCCTGTCATTTCATTAGCCACCCTTGTCTCTCTTATTTGAATTGTGCAGCATCACTGAAGACAGATTGAAAACTCGACTGACAGTGATGGTGAAGAATCTTCCAATAGCCTGATTGCCAGCCTGACTAAGGACCTGTGTCACACCTTTACTCTCCTTCTCAGAAACCTTATCAGCAACAGCCTTCTGCAGACTCCTAGGACTTAGAATATAGCCACTCTATAAACACTGTAGAAATGAGCAGCAGATGTGTGCTAGCAGCCCTGGGAAATTCAGAAGTGTCAGTATAATATCCTGGGTGTTGCTGGCTGAGCCTGAAAAGTCAATTTGGGTTATAAAAACTTCAGTAGGTTGCCACAAATCCCTGAATGTTCTCTTAAGTTCAAGTAGAGCAAAGGTAATCGGCCACAGGAGAAAAGCAGGGGAAAACGAATGGATCCCATCTCACTAATTGTGAACTAGCTCTTGAAAAGGATAATGATACTAAATACCCTATTTTCCCATAACTCCTAATTTTAGAGTAGCAAAAATATACATGAGCCATCATACCCTCCAGTTTCATCACAGGCAAGTCAAATTGGAACCATAAAAATGTTATTTTCTTCTATTATAGCCTTATTTATACCAGATAAAGTACATAATTTTTGCCTCTCAAGTGACACATCAGTTGCCAAGCATTTTAATCATCAATTATCTGTACCACAAATAGGATTATCATTGATTCAACTTTTGAGAAAATAACAATGGCAACTTAATTTAAATAATGGAGTAATACGCTTTTTCTCAGAAACTTTTCTTTAGCTTAATCCTTGGAGCATTATACATTATTTTTTGTCAGTTCAATCACTTACTCTGTTAATGATTCCACAGGAAACATATTCATTTATTACCAAAAAGACATAGCCATTGGCATATTATTTTGGCATGAATGTCCCAAAAGAACCTAGTTTTCATGAAGTGAACAGGAAAATGAGAACAGCCAAAGCATTTCTCACTTAAGTTAAATATGACTAAATATACTGTCACTGAGCTGATGCTATGTTTTCTAATATAATGCAGTGTTCCAACCGATGCCTACATTGAATACTCAAACTTAGTTTGTTCATTTATCTTTTAATAAGCATCTACTCTGCAGCAAACAGTGTGCTAAGTACTATAGCTAAGAAGATTGATGGGTGTTGGTCCTTTCTCTTCAAGAGCTCACAGTCATATCTAATAGACCTACATGTGATTAAATACTCAATTGATAAATTTTATAATAAAAGAATGTACAGATCATGGATGGGGCACTAATCAATGATCTAAATTATATACAGAGACATTTGGAAAAGTTTCAAAATAAGTTTAAATGTTCTGAACTCAAATCAAATTCTTTTACCAACTGGCCTGTTTTATTCTACAACAAAGCCTCAAATATTATCAATATAATTTGGCTATCCAAAAAGAGATGCACTAGCAATCAAAGCAGAATACCCACTTGAAGACTCTGTCCTAATAATATTATTGTTGTTGTCAAAAGCACTCTCTGAGGAGGTCAGAAATAATTCCATTTTACAGATGGGCAAAGGGCAATGCAATGAGATTAAATAACTGCCGAACACTGAATTGTAGGAAAGGCTCTCCCTGGGATGGACACTGATTCCTGAGCCTAAGATGTTTCTGCTCTGCTAGACTGACTGTCCAGTTAACTAATCTGCCCAGTGAAGCTCTCAGAAATGTGTTCTACGTACCTCCTCAAACATACATTTCAATGATTTAACTAGAGGCAGAGCTGAAATGTTTGAGTATCACATTTGAGCATCAGAAAGATAACATCATGTTAGTGAGAAGACTGACAGCAGAGGCTCTGGAGGGGAACAGTAACGAATAAGATTGGGAACCATAGCAATTATGTGTTGAAGCTTTACATGACTGACTTCAAAACTGCTTGTTTCTTGGTATGCTTCTGCCATATTTCCTACACGTACATTTCATTATGATATACTCTAAATGACTTCACCTTCCAGACAAGACAAAGGATAGAATAAGCAGTACTGCAGTTATAATTACTTGACTATAAATGGAAAATCTACTGGTCAAGTAATCTATTACAATGGGAAAATTAATGTTGACAGTTGCATACAGGTAAATAGCTAAGATCATGTGTGTCTAGAGAAGCAATAGAGCATGGAGGTTAAGGGTTTAACACCTAAAATCAGATGGCCTGTGCTCAATCCTGGCCTCTAGTGCCTACGTTTTATGTAATTTGGGGCAATCTTAACTTATCCGTGTCTTTTATTCTTTATAAAAGAAGAATATGAATAGTGCCCCCTTCAAAGGATTGTTATGAGGATAAAATGTATTAATAATTGTTAAAGGCTTATAACTGTGCCTGGCTCAAAGTATTGTTCCATAAATGTGTGTTATTACACTAAACATAAAGTGCATTTTAATTACTGCAGTATTACTATGTGGTCTAATGCTATCTTGTTCAGAAAGAATATATAATGTAAATTCAGCCCTTAAAATAGTTATGTACGCTCAGAATTAGTTTTCAAGGAGCACTGCCAATTATATCCAGCATTCTACTTAAAGAACAAAAAACAGAACCTATTTCAGTCAGGATGGTCCTCCCAGACTATTGCCTTCCATAATAAAGAGTAATAAATGGCTACACTCTATCCAATGTCAATCTGAAAAGATTCTAAAGCACTCCACTTTAGATGTGCTGGACTGGATCCAGCTTTCAGTGAATCATTTTTCTAAGGCTCCTGCTGTCTTCAAATTCAGGGTAAACATTAAATAGATTCTGAAATGTGATTGAACCATACCCAGTTAAGAATGGTTCTCATTTCAGTCTTAGAAATGGACAGAAACAGAGAGAGGAGGGATGCATGCAGTGTGGCAAGATGATTTCATTTTACATCTCCCTTTATTTCTTCCCCAAACAAGTAAGATTTTCAAGGCCTTCTGCTTTTCTGTTCTTGTCAATGTCATTTCTGTCAATGTCCTCGAAGACGTAATTAACCTTATACTGATAAGCCATTTTTTCCCCGAGAGCATGCTTTACCAGCCCTCCTATAGCTATTAAACTCTGAACAAGGATCGTGTTCACCTCCATGTTCTCTTCACCACCTGTCAAGCCTCCGAAAATATTATTAGGTAATAACCTCTCATTAGCATTTCCTTTTGCTTCATGACGTTAAATTTAATTTTGCCATGAAGCCGGCACACAAAAGAAAGATATCATCTGACAGGTCCAAAATTCCCTATGGTTCTAATAGATAGTATTTCTGTATTTTCTCAGTGTCCCTGACAACTCCCATACAGGATAACCTATATACATGGAAGGTGTTTGGCCCTACAAGTGAAGGGAATGCAATACCATACCAAGGCCCCGTAGCAGGCTAACTCCCTGGGAAGGCTGACATTTCCTTCTAACCCCCGTGCACACCACCACAACACCCATTATCACTGGCAGGAAACATAATCTAAGGCAAAAATGATAAGAACATCAGGCAATTATCTAGCAAATGTGCCAAAGAGAAACTTGACTCCAAATTTGGCTTCTACAATTATTGTTTTCTGCTCATTTCTACCAGCTGCTTTAAGCACTCTGACATGTGAGTTACTAGGTCCTTGACACTTGCAATCCTTCCCATTTTATAGATGAGATTCAGACTATTTTAATAATAATCTTTTTATTTTATTTTTATTTCTTTAGGGAGTAAAAGAACAAGAATAGTATTTTAAGAAACAGAGCATGGATTTTATTTTAAGAAACAGAACACTGCCTACACATTGCACATGCATCCTGATTCGACCTCTCTGAGCCTTCAGTTTCTCATCTGTAAAATACAAATCATAATAATATCAGCCTTACAGGGCTGGTATGAAAACAGAATGGATAACACCTATGGAAAATTATTTGTAAACATTAAAGAACTTCCCCCCGCAAAACAGAAGAATTCCAGCATGGTCCAAAGCTTTCTGTGGGAACATTTTAACAGACGTAATTGATGAGCCAAGTGCAGCTACTTAAATATGAGGCCTGGAACGACCCAGACCTGGAAGTGCATCAATGTGACTCTGTGCTTCTCTTACCTCTTCCACTCTATTCACCTAAGGAGAAGAGGGGCTGTCTGCAAATTTCTGTTAGGAAGGACAAAAAGTATTGTTCAAAATAAAGTTGTAAAGCCGCATCTGACAAGCAAGAGCAAATATATTACTCTTTATCACTGAATGACAAAAAGGAGGAGGCGTTTACAAGTATGGAGACATAATATGATGCCATTTTGTAAACCTATATATGGATCAGATTAAAAACTAACTCAAACTTAATTTGACCATGACATTTCTCTTACTCAAAAATCTGAATTTCGTTGCTATTGCCATGTTAAATACTACCTCCACTACCTTTCAGCCCCACCACCACCTGGTATCACACTGTGGGGCTCTGAAGAGACTATTTTAATGTTTCTGCACAATTAGGACTTTTACTACTTTCTGAGGAACTTTTACTGAAACTAACCTGGGCTAAAAAACAAATCTAAATTATAACTGAACTGATCGTGAGAATTCCAAGAAGGACTGACCTCTCAGGAGTTATGTGTTTACATTTCAAGAAGGAATAAAACCCTAAACAAACCCTGGATTAAAATGTCAGAAATGCTAGTCTTTTTTTTTTCCCACTAAAGACATATATTTACATGCTAAAGGATAAAATCTCAGGATCCTTCTTAAGGACAACTTGTACTCGGATACACTTCGGAGCAATGATTTCTCTCCATCTCCCAGGAGGGTAAGTGTGACAGCTGTTCCTCTTCTTTATAAGCCCCAGATTCTTAATTTCAGGTTTCCTCACCTAGGGTGCAGTTCCCAGTATGTGTAGGTTGGCATCTGGTCCTCACCCCATCACCCTCAAAAAAGGAAACTGAGGCATGAACAGGCCCAATTAAGTAGTAATTAATCTGACTCTGCCCCAGAACTATTACATCTACTCTCAGGACAATACTAATAAATGTAGATATTAAACACTTATCACAAACTAAGTTCATCTAACCAAACTCATTCCTCTGTCACTTCCCATGTTCCTCTGTAGTCCTTTAAAACGCTTCTTAAAAAGGCTGTACTACACAGAATTTATTTGTTCCAATACCACGTGTCATTGCAAATGCTTTTTCTCCATCTGAATGCCTTCTTTCCTATTTTCAATCAATCCCAATTCCTCTTTGCCATTACAAATTTCACAAGTCTACCTTAAGTAAAATCCTTCATGTCGTTCAATTTATTAGGTCATATATTTCAGAATCTTACACTATACTAATGTTAACTCAATTTCAAGGCAGACATTCTAAACCACATTTCAAACATAAGGAAACAGAATCTCAGAAAAGTTAGGAAAAGTTAGGAAAATTGTCCAGAGTCACAGTTAGTAAGGAAATTCATCATTGCTTAATACAAGGCTTGGTCATGTGACTTTCTTTGGCCAATAAAACGTCATTAGAATTGGCACAAGCCACCTCTCAGCAGAAGAGTAAAGGGCCTTTGAGTGGTTCCTGATGCCACAAGCTCAACATTGTCACAGATGGGATAGGAGGTACAGTCAAAAAAACATGACATACAGGTACCATAAATGAGAAATAAGTATTTCTTAAAGCCATTGAGATTTCCAAATTCTTTGTTACTGTATTTCAGTCTAGGCTAACCAGACACAGAAATTGTTACAAGGAGTAGAGTGCAGCCAGAACAGTACCATAAAAAATATTTGCTGCCCATTCTGGGACTACCAGCAAGAAAACATTTTTTGGGAAGAGAAAGAAAACAACCTATGTTATGCAGTAGCAAATATTTGGAAAAACTGTCTCCTGCAGTAAGTTGAAAGGCAGAGAACATACCCGACTTCAAATAAAGAATCGGGAAAAAGAATATTATTAACCTAAATTAAATTGTTTTTTTTTTTTTTTCTTTCTTTCTTTCGATTTTTTACCAAGGTGCTATAAGAAGGAAATGAGCAGCACAGAAAAGAAGTGGCCAAGTTTGCAAGAGAATTGGGGGGAAAAACTAGATGAGAGCCTAGAAATTTATTTAAGGTTTTGCAGAAATAGAAAATCCAACTTGCCTTTCTTTCTTTTTTAATTTTTATTAAATTTATTGGGTGACATTAGTTAGTAAAGTTATATAGGTTTCAAGTGTACAATTCTGTAATACATCATCTAAATATTGCATTGTGTGTTCACCACCCTGAGTCAGTTTTCTTTCCATCACCATATATTTGAACCCCTTTCCCTCTGATAACTAAACTTGGTATCTGTGTCTATGAGTTTTTGTTTGTCTTGTTTGTTTGTTGCTTTCAGTTTTATATCCCATATATTTATTTCTAACTGGTAAATAATAAACATGAAAACAAAGACTGATTAAAACTCAATCATTTTAAAGACCAAATTAAAAAGCCTTTTGATAAAAACAAAATAAAAATAAGACTATGTATTAATTAAGATGGCAAAGAGCAGATTTCTTCAGTTTTACAAAATGGTTCAAGGAAAAGAAGATAAAGGTATGACTCTCCCATGAACATCTAACAACTACAAGGTACCTGTTACAGACAGAATCATGTCCCCCCAAAGATGGCCATGCCCTTCCTAATCTCCAGTGAATACATATTACCTTACATGGCAATGTGATTAAGTTAAGGGTTTTAAAATGGGGAGATTATTCTGGATGGGCCCAATGTAATCACAAATACCCTTATAAGCAAAAGGAGGCAGGAGATGAGTCAGAGAAGAAAATGTGATGTGAGAAGCAGTGATGCAAATTCTGTCTTTGAAGATGGAAGGAAGCCATGGGCAAAGGAATATGAGGAGCCGCTAGAAGCTGGAAAATGCAAGGAAACAGGTTTTCCCCAAGAGCTTCCAACAGGAAGAGTTGCGCCAACACCCTCATTTTAGCCCAATGAGAATCATTTTGGACTTCTGACCTCTAGAACCACACAATAATAAAGGTGTATTGTTTTAAGCCTACTGTTAACTATTGTGAAGGATCTATTCTAACCCTATGTTTGTAGTAATTCATCATAGTTGCAACAGAAAACTAATACTATAGCCATAACTAAGTCTAAAAAGACCAGCATATCAAAGGAATTGTGGGTATAGCTATTGATTACTAATGGTTTTATCAATCAAATTAATAAAACACTGACTCAGTCCTCCAGAGAGTTGTAGTATCAATGGAGTAATCAGTCTAGACTAAGAGGGACTATGACTCTTTGAGATGAAATGTCCCCTTGATTTCAATGAGCAGGAAGCAGATTGAGAGAGGTGCTCAGTACTCAAGTAGAGCATACCCTGCAATGACGTCTTTAGATAGGACAAAAAAGGATACATGGAAATGGAGAGACATCCAAGAGAGTAGAGCCAAAAGTTCCAAGAGTCATGGAGAGCAATGGACTGGGGCCTGACTAAAACAACTCCCCATCTTCATGTTAGGGGCTCTCACAATACAGCCCGATGTGATTTCAGAATTGTGTGATCACTTCTTGTGTATCCCGTTCTTTTCTTTTCCAAATGGGAATATTTGTCATCGTTATCCAGTCCTATTCTTCATTAAATATGCAGAATATAGGGGAATAAGAGCTGATTCGGTGTTTTTTGTTTTTTTTAAGTAAGCCTCCAGCTCAAGAGAGACCACACCCAGCCCTGATGTGAAGACTCATACAGTCCTGGACTGCAAGCCTGACTGGATGGGACTTTTAGGTTGTTTCGGTTGAAAGAGAACTCTAACATTTCACATATTTTGGGTGCAGAATGGAGATAAGTGAATTTCTATGACTACGTAGTGGACTAAGACAGTGTTTATTATTGTTTCCAAATATTTTGAGGCCCTCCCGGTGGAACACTTCTTCTTCCCCGCCCTGTTGATGTCAGGCTTGGTCATGTGACTTGCTTGGACAATAAAATAGGAGTCCAAGTGAAATACACTACTTCTGCGGAGATTTATGACCTACTGCAATCTATCAACTCTCCTCTTTCTCTTTGCCACAAGCCCAGTAGTGCTCCACAGAGGGGCTGCTTTCTCAGCTTAGTTCCCAGAGTAAAAAACACTGTGGAACTGAGCTGTGGGCAATGAATGACCCACGACTAACACGGAATGGTAGCAAGCAATGTAGCTTTGTTGTTGTTGTAAACCATTGTAGTTGTGATTGTGAGGTTTGATGTTACTGCAGTGTAACAGCCTAAGGTGATTGATCCAGGTGAGGACAAAGAAAAAGGACTGGTGACCACTGTTCTTAACACAATGACCCAATGGATGGTACTATTAGATATATTTGATTACTTTAGTTCAATAAAAAGCTCTGAGCATAGAATAATACAAAAATCATTCAGCGTTCAGGTGTGATTTAGAACCTATGCATGGGCACTGAATTTCATATTTGAGAACAGCTGCAAGAAAAAGAATTCCACATGGTACTAGGATGAGAAAGTAGTAATTCACTTGAAAAAACGAAAACATTTAATAACAAAAGGGTGAAGCATAATCTATGCTCCAATCTGGTGAAATGTTAAAGTCACAATTCTTCCATAACAAATGGTAGATTTCCAATATGACACGGAGAAGACAATAAATGAGTCTTTGACATCACAATAATGTATTTAATGATCCTATTGTATAAAGGGCTAATATCCATGAACCAACAAGACTTACTTGCAATAACTACATCACAAAGTCACTGAATATGCATCACCACATATTTCTAAAGTGCAATCACAAAACTAATCCTTAAAACCCATTCCCAGAGCAGAAGTTTGAACTTGTAATAAACAAGAGTCATATATGTACATGTCAAAACCAAGGTACTGACAATCTGGCTCAGAAAAGGCAGGGCTATGATTTACATCATGAGGAATGTTTGCTCCCCTACTGTAACATGTAAGGAAAAGTAAAATTATGACTACATGGAAATCAAGTCTGTCTTCAAAACTATGTTTCCTAAAGTTCCCATAATACAATTATGGAGGCCAGGAAGGCGGTCCCACCTTCACATTTCACGAATATTGAGGGAGAAAGGGGCTGATGATAAGAGTCTGAGATTGTGCTGCTGCTGTTGCTGCTGCTACTATTACTACAATTATCGTTCTTTTTGCTGTGCTGAGACAAAGGCTACACTTTGAAGATAGTAAGAAGCAAAGCACCAATGACTTTTAGACTTGGGATTTTATACCCCCCCAATCTCAACAACATGCCTTGAGCACTGTGCAGAGTGGCTCGAAGGCATACCTTTGAATATGCAAAATGATTTCAATATTATTCACAAGACACGCACGAGGAGGTAGTAGGCGTTGAAGCATGCCCCCAAATGCTCTCCTACAGAGAAGCAATGGCAATGAGGAATACAAAAGCTGCCAAGAACAGGAAGCACAAAAGAGAATGGCGTTTATTAATGACATACAAACTTAATTAGAGCTTTCCTTCCAGCCTAATCTTAGTTAGAGTACTATGCTCAACCTATAATATTCAATAGGATTCCCAAATGCTACACCCAATTTATATTATACATTTTAATGCTGTGATAAGATACGTAGATAGAAAATATTATAAAGCATTGCGATATAAAAAAATTCCAATTCTTTCCGTTGTAAAGTAGGAGTCACAAACTTAATGTAGGAATAAGACAGGAAGAACCTCAGACAAACAAAGCATTGGAGGCTGTGGCCAATAGGAAAAGTACACATATCGTCTAAAGGGGGCAGCTACCACAAAACCCCACCAAATGTTCCCTTATAGAAAACTAAGCCCAGTACAGTCACCTGATTTTTGAAAAGAGAGAAATCCAGAATTTTATGTGAATTGCTTGATTTTTTAAATGCTACCAACTAGTTCAAAAAAGTAATAATAAATTAAACCCTGTGAATGGCAACAATTTCTGGGCCCAACAAAATATATATGTTGGACAAATTGGCCCAAAGGCCCAAGTTTCCAGTATCTGAGCTACTATGATTGATCCTTTCCACTCTCAAGTTATAGCCCTTTCTGATATCAAAGGAAAACATCAATGAAGAAGTTTCTTTTTACTCGACCTAAAACTAAATTTTAGATTAAAGGAAAAATATACGTTTTGTTATTCAGCGCCATGACCAGAAAGATTCTTCTTTTACAAGTAACATGCTTGTGGTGTGCCATTCTTTTGAGGTTATTCTTAAATTTCAACTAGGAACCAAATGTTATTTTACAGAACTATTCTGCTAGTAGCATGATGCAGTAGGAAGTACACATAAGTAGGATTTAAGAGATGGCGATTCTAGGCCTGGCTCTGCTGTGCTGCTCTCCAGGCGGGGTTTGAGTCTCCAAAACAAAATAAAAGGCAGAGGTGACATATTCTCTATAGTTGGTGGCTTTCTCTATATTTACTAGGTAATTGCTACTTGGAAGCTTATAAGCGTACATAGGTTGGGTAGGGAAGAGCATAAGATTCAGAGCAATAGATCTATCCAGAGTCAGTAGTTTCCTGGGGTTCCATCAAACTCATGAAGAAATTATAAACCTTATCACGGTTGAGATACAGTTGAGTAAATGGTGGAAATACCTAAGAAAATGGGATTGTGGTAGCTCTCTGCAAATGTCTGAGTGCTTAACAGGAGATAAAGACATTAAGCCTACTTATGTATTCCCAAGGGAGAGAGAAGCCAAAGACAGACTTCATAGGAAGGTGGAGATATCCAAAGGTAGATTTGAGCAGTCGGCGTCAATTCAGTTTATTTCCTGCCACTGAAAGTACAAGTCATTATTCACAGATTCCATATTTGTGAATTAACCTATTCGCTAAAGTGTATTTGTTACCCCAAACTCAAATATGCCTGGTGCTTTCATGATCATGGTCATTCACGGGTATGCACACCCACAGAGATGCAAAAAAACTGAGGCATGTTTCACACACGTTCCCAGCTGAGGTGGGAAAGGTTGCCTGTTGCCTTCTTATTTCAGCTCTCACAGTGTAAACAAGCACTCTTTTCTCAATGCATTTAGTGCCACATTTCTGGCATTTTTGTGCCTTTTGTTGGTAATTTTGTAATTTAAAATGGCTCCCAAACATAGTACTGAAGTGCTGTGTAGTGTTCCTAAGCACAAAAAGGTGGTGATGTGCCTTTCAAAAAACAAAATACACTATTAAATAAGCTTCCTTGAGGCATGGGTCATATAGTGCTTTTGGCCATGTCTTCAATGTTAATGAAGCAACAATACGTATTAAATAAAATGTCTTTCACAGAAACACATTAATTTGTTGACAAAATGTTGTGACCAGAGGCTGGCAGGAACCTAACCCTGTATTTCCGTTAGAGGTAATGACTCAGTATTCACTCATTCAGTATTCAAGGCAGCCTGAGACGGAACTACCACAAACAACAAGAATGGTTACACAGCAATATGATCATCTCTTAAGAATGATGTCATGAAAAGGCTTCGTGCATCGGATCAAAGGACAGCGAAGACGCCACGCAGTGTCCTTTTTAGTATCAAATTCTAATACTCACTGAAGAACTGATTCAAGCCTCAGATAGATTAACTACCTTTCCAGGTCCTGTGAGCACCTCAAATTCCATGATTTTATAATTGATCTAGGAGCAGACTGAGTCTCAGTTTCCACCCGTATATAATATGAATGTTGGAAACAAATAATAACTTAGGTTTCTTCCCATCTCTAAAGTTCTATTATTCAAGGAAAAAATTTTATAACACTCTTCTAGGAAAATACATATTTTGTCCTTAAGTACCATGACCATAAAGGTTCCTCTTCTAATATCAAATGCTATTTCTTACTGATGAGTTCCTTTTTCTTCTTTCAAAACTTGGTTACTGTCTTTAATTTTCTGATGTGGGGAAAAACTCTCAAAGTTTTCTTTCATGTCAAACACCCATACTTTTAAAGAAGGTCCTAAATCCCTTTTTCCTTCCCATACCACCTGTGGTCATTCTAAAGAACTGGATCCAAATTCTGTAATGCACAATGTGCCATGCACCTGTTGTCTTAAACCAAATGGATAATAAGCTTATAAAAACCCTACAGAACATCTCTACCAACATGAAGACAGCCTGGAAGTATCATCTTATTTTCCTAGAGCACTGTTTTTAGGAAAATCCTCTAGCTTCCTGATAGGTTCCCTAGATAAAACTCAGAATCGCATCAAAGCCAACTGGGGTCATTTTTAAATCAATCTATAGCTGGGCTGGCAGCAGTAAACCCTGAATACACCTGAACTGAATAAGCACACAGTCCATCATGGTAACATTGGGGCAGTAACCAGCTTAACCATTTTCCTCATTCTAAAGAAAAAGAAAAAAAAAAGAAAAAAAAAACAGATATGAAATAATGTGATTATCTGCATAATTTAGTACTATACATCTTGTTCAAAGAAGAAATGGGCTTGTTGTTGTGAGTGCCTCTAAAGAAGACAAAGCAATACCCAGTGAAAAAAGAGGCCAATATGGAGTAAAAGGGAAAAACAAAACAAAATAGAGGTAACGTTGTAACAGAAATAAAATAGTATAGAAGGAAAAATCAATATAGTAATTAAAATAAAACAACTCACATCGTTGCAGCCATGGTTTTCTTCCCCATTAAGCTCTGAGCATCTCGATGATAATGATATCATCAAGTATCTTAATGATAACTACATCACCTGATTCACATATGATTTAATCATATGTGAATTCACAGTGCCTAGAATGTTAATAAATGTTGAGTTTAATTGAATTGAAGTCTGTTATTATTTTGGTTATCCATATCACTACTTTTCAAAATTATCACACTCTCAAAGGAAGCATCGGGGTCTCTTAGATTATGCATATGAGTGGCCCATTATCAGGGTGCTATGTCTTGCCCAGCCGGAGGTGATAGGAAGGGTGAAAATCAAAGGTCAAAAATACTAGCCAAAATGTAAATGGAAATATATTACTCTTTCTTCTCTAAAATAAGATTTATTAATTTGTGCTTTAATATGCCCAAGTATATTTGCCTTCACCTAGAAACTTGAGCAGATTGGTGAGAGAATGTTGATAAGTTTAATATTAGCCAACCTAAAATCTAAGATTTACAACTTTGATGATTTCATTTTATCATGAAACCAAAAAAGATAGAAAACATTAACGTTATGCTTATGAACGTCAGTAAAGACTCCTGCCTCATCTAAAACTAAGTTGTTTTATGTCATTAATTAAATAAAATCCTTGTCATGAATTTAATCAATCAATTGTATAAATAAAATTGAAAATAGAATGACTATATTGCTGTCCACATAACAGATTCACCTCATTATATGTAACAACAAATACTTATCAAATAACTTCTGTATACTAGGTAAGAGAATAGAAAGTTTGGTAAATCATAATCTCTACTCTCGGAGAGAGTACAGTCTTGTCAGAAAGATAAATAATTAAA
Source organism: Rhinolophus sinicus (assembly GCF_036562045.2). Taxonomy (NCBI): domain Eukaryota; kingdom Metazoa; phylum Chordata; class Mammalia; order Chiroptera; family Rhinolophidae; genus Rhinolophus; species Rhinolophus sinicus. The sequence continues at coordinate 15,163,586 of NC_133754.1, read as the reverse complement.
TAGTGTGGTATATGACATAATCTCCAAAACACTATATCAATGTAAGCATGGCATTGTGGAATGGGCAGAGATGGGTGGGTATATGTGAGGGGACTATAGCCTAGATTACAGTAGGATTAGGAGTGACCAGAAATGTTTCCTGCAGACTGATGAGCTGAATATATTAATACTCATTTATTTCAAATTTGAAAATATCTTGAATAACAGAGGCTGTATATTCTTGTAAGTAGACATTATAGCAAAGTTATAAGACGTTTTCAATGTGCCCCTTGGCTAAGCCAAATTTCACCTTTAGAAAATCAGATAAAGTTTTTAATACAGAGAAAATATTTCAGAAAGCAAGGTCTATTGTGTTAGGCCATAAAACAAGTCAGAAAATTCAAGAAGACTGAAATCATAACAAGGATTTTCTCTGACCACGATGACATGAAACTAAAACTGAACAAGAGAAAAACTGAAAAATTCATGAACACAGGCAAATGAAATACTCTCCTGAACAACCAATGGATCAAAGGAGAAATAAAACATTTTCTTAAGACAAACAAAAATAGAAACAATACACCAGAAATGTGTGATACAGCAAAAGCAGTTCTAAGAGGGAATTTTGTAGCAATACATGACTAGATTAAGAAGCAAAACAGATCCCAAATAAAAAACATAACTCTTTGGCTTAAGGAAATTTTTTAAAAAAGAACAAAATGAGTGCAAAGTTAGCAGAATAAAGGAAATAATAAAGATTAAAGCAGAAATAAATGAAATAGAGGACAAAAAACAACAAAAAAATATTAACCACACTAAAAGTTCTTTGAAAAGACAAACAAAATTGACAGACCCTTAGCTATACCAAGAAAAACAGAAAGAGGATCTAAATCAACAAAATTATAAAGAAAAAAGGAGAAATTAAAATTGACATCACAGGAGTCCAGCCCGGTGGCTCAAACGGTTGGAGTTCTGTGCTCCTAATGCCGAAGGCTGCCGGTTCGATTTCCACATGGGCCAGTGGGTTCTCAACCACAAGGTTGCTGGTTCAACTCCTCGAATCCTGCAAGGCATGGTGGGCTCTGCCCGCTGCAACTAAGATTGAACACAGCACCTTGTTGACTGAGCCATCTGGGAGCTCAGCGGCAGCTCAGCTCAAAGTGCTGTGTTCAATCTTAGTTGAACACAGGGATGGGGGGCTGTGCCCCCTGTAACTAACAATGACAAATGGATTTGGAGCTGAGCTGCACCCTTCACAACTAGGATCGAAAGGACAACAACTTCACTTGGAAAAAATCCTGGAAGTACACACTGTTCCCTAATAAAGTCCTGTTCCCCTTCCCCAATAAAATCTTAAAAAAAAAAAAAAAAAATACTGACATCACAGAAATTCAAATGATCATAAGAAACTGCTAGGAACAATTATATGCCAACAAACTGGACAACCTAGAAAAAAACGGAAAAATTCTTAGAATCATACAACTTACTATGACTGAATCAGGAAGAAATAGATAATCTTCATAGACCAATTACTAGTAAAAAGGCTAAATCAGTAATCAAAAACCTCCCAACAAAGAAAAGCCAGGACCACATAGCTTCATGAATTTTCTCAAGCATTTAAAAAAGAATTAACACTGATATTTCTCAAACTATTCCAACAAATTGAAGAGGAGGGAACTCTTTAAAACTCATTTTACAGGGCCAGTATTATCCTGATAACAAAACCAGAAAAAGACATTACTAGTAAAGAAAACTACAGGCCAATATGCTTGATGAAAATAGATGTAAAAATTCTCAAAAAAAACACTAGCAAACCAAAATCAACATTACACTCAAAGGAACATTAACCATTATCAACTGGGATGTATTCTTGGGATGCAAGGATAGTTCAACATACACAAATCAATCAATGTTATATATCATATTAATAGAATGAAATAAAAGAATAATATGATCATCTCAATAGACACAGAAAAAGCAATTGCCAAAATTCAACAAACATTCATGATAACAAAAATTCTTAACAAATTAGGCACAGAAGGAGCATATCTCATCATAATAAAGGCCATATATGAGAAACCCACAGCTAATATTATATTCAAGGGTAAAAGGCTGAAAGCTTCACTTCTAAGATCAAGAAGACAGATGCTCACTCTCACTACTCTGAGTCAACATAGTATTGAAAGTTCTAGCTAGAGCACCCAGGCAAGAAAAAGAAATAAAAGGTATCAGAATTAGAAAAAAAGAAGTAAATTGTCTCTATTTGCAGATAATATGATTTTATATATAGAAAATCCTAAAGACTCAATCAAGTAAAGGTTAGATCTAATCAATAAATTCAGTAAAGTTGCAGGATACAAAATTAACATAAAAAATCATTAGCATTTCTACATATTAATGCCTTTTTTTCAAAAATAAATAAAGAAATCAATCCTATTTACAATAGCATTATAAACAATAAAATACTTAGGAATAAATTTAACTAGGAGGTAAAAGATCTCAACTCTGAAAACTATATGACATTAATGAAACAAACCTAAGAATACATATGGAAATAAATGGAAGGGTGTACCATGTTCATGGATTAGAAGAATTAACATTGTTAAAATGTCCATATTAACCCAAACCATGTAGAGACTCAATAAAATCTCTATCAAGATTCCAATGGTGTTTTTCACAGAAGCAGAAAAAACACTCCTAAAATTTACATAAAAATGCAAAAGACCCCAAATAACCAAATAAATCCTAAAAAAGAATAAAGTAGGAGGCATCACACTTTCTGATTTCAAGCTAGACAAAAAAGACATAGCCATCAAAATATTATGGTACTTGCATAAAAACAGACAAATAGAACAAAAGAACAGAACAGAGATCCTAGAAATAAACCCAAGACTATATGTTCAACTAATATCTGACAAGGGAGCCAAGAATACCCAATGGAGAAAGGACAGTCTATTCAATAAGTGGTTTTGAGATAATTAAATAGTCATATATGAAAAAATGAAACCATACCCATATGTTATACCACTCACAAAAATTAACTCAAGATGAATTAAAGACTTGAATATAAGACTTGAGACCATCAAACACCTGGAAGAAAATAGGAATAAAGCTACTTGACATGGGTCTTGGTAATGACTTTTTGATATGACACCTAAAGCACAAGCAACAAAATAAAAAATAAACATGTGATTATATCAAAGTAAAAAGCTTTTGGGGCCGGCCCGGTGGCTCAGTTGGTTAGAGCTCCATGCTCCTAACTCCGAAGGCTGCCAGTTCGATTCCCACATGGCCCAGTGGACTCTCAACTACAAGGTTGCCAGTTCAATTCCTCGACTCCCACAAGGGATGGTGGGCAGCGCCCTCTGCAATTAAAATTGAACACGGTACCTTGAGCTGAGCTGCCGCTGAGCTCCCTGATGGCTCAGTTGGTTGGAGCGCATCTTCTCAACCACAAGGTTGCCAGTTCAACTCCCGCAAGGGATGGTGGGCTGTGCCCCCTGCAACTAGCAATGGCAACTGGACCTGGAGCTGAGCTGTGCCCTCCACAACTAAGACTGAAAGGACAACAATTTGAAGCTTAACAGCACCCTCCACACCTAAGATTGAAAGGACAACAACTTGACGTGAAAAAAGTCCTGGAAGTACACACTGTTCCCCAATAAAAAGTCCTGTTCCACTTCCTTAATTAAAAATCTTTAAAAAAAAAAAAAAAAAGAGCTTCTGCACAGCAAAAGAAGCCATCAACAAAGTAGCCTATAAAATGGGAAGAAAATATTTACAAGCCGTATAGCTGATGAAAAATAATATTTAAAATTCATAAAGAACTCATACAACTCAAGTGCAAAAAAAAAGTGGGCAAATGACCTGAATATACATATCTCTGAAGAAGATATATGAAAAGTCAACAGGTACATGAAAAGATGCTCAACATTACTAGTCATTAGGGAAATGCAAATTAAAACCACAAAGAGATAGCACCTCAAGTCTGTTAGAACAACCATCATCAACAAGATAACAAATGTGAGCATAGAGGTGGAGAAAGGGAACCTTTGTGTATTCTTGCTGGTTTTGTAAATTGGTACAGTCACTATGAAAAACAGTATGGAGTATCCTCAAAAAATTAAAATTGCAACTGCCATGTGATACAGCAATTCCACATCTGGGATATATCCAAAGGAAACAAAAACACTAACTCCAAAAGATATTTACACCCCCATTAGCTTCATTATTTATAGCCACCAAGACATGGAAACAACCTAAGGGTACATTGATGAATGAAGGGATAAAGAAATTGTGATGTATAAATACCATAAAAAAAGTTTTCAGCCATAAAAAATTGAGGAAATCCTACCATTTGTGACAACATGGATAAATTTTGAAAGCATTATGCTTTGTGAAATAAGTCAGACAAAGATAATACTGTACAATCTCACTTATATAGGGATTCTTTAAAAAAAAAAAAAAAAAAAATCCTCATAGAAAAAAAAAACACACTTGTGATTACCAGAGGCAGCGGGTGGGGGAACAGGGAGTTAGAAGAAGGTAGTCAAAAGGTACAAAATTCCAGTTATAAAATAAATAAGTACTAGGGATGTACAACATGATGACTATAGCTAACGCTGCTATGTGATACGGTATCGCCTCACTTAACGTCTTTGATAGGTTCTTGGAACTGCAGGGAAATGACATATAGCAAAACCAATTGTATCACAGACTAATTGATATAACAAGGGATTAGTTTCTACAGCATCTCATCAACATTATAATAAAATTACGTTGAACAAAATGACTTTATTCAAGGACCAGCTGTATAAAGGAAGTAAATTCTAAGAGAGTAAATTTTAAGAGTTTTCATCACAAGGAGATTTTTTTGTTTCCTTTTTTCCTTTTCTTTTTATTATATCTATGTGAAAAGATGGATGTTAGCTGAATCTATTGTGGTGGTAATCATTTCACAATATATATAAATCAAACCATCATGCTGTATGCCTTAAACTTATACTGTGTGATGTATGTCAATTATTTCTCGATAAAACTGGGAAAAAATCAAGGTCTAATCTTAAAATAGATAACTGATCTTCAATCTAGACCAACAACAGAGGCATACCTGCTGGTGACACCAACTCTATCAATTCTGCTGGCTTTCTCTACTATAAAAATTTTCTTTGGTGTACTGCTTGTGAAATCAAGGAAGTGATTTTCAGATTACACATAAGATGCATCACTCAGAGAGAGAATGAACTAAAATATCAGGTAAATAATCCCAGAAACTGCCACAGCAGTTTACATTACCTGATATCTGATAATCTTGAGTGTGTAGTCTTTGGAGTGTATAGCTGGCCAAACAATAAAGGCAAATAAATAAATGTATTAGGACATCATAAAAAAGTATTATAATAGAGGTATTCACAGGGCTCCTCAGAAAGACACAGGAAAGTCAACTAAATCATAATGGGGAGGGATGTCAGAAAATATTTCTAAGGGACGATGATGTTTGAGTTCTTTTGAAAGAATTACTATATAGTTGAGGAAGAACATTTCGGGCCCAGAAAACAGTATGAGAGAAGAGTCAGAGAAACCTGGGTTTGGACTCAATTTTACCGTCAGGGCATCCATCATCAAGTTTCTTATCCCTCAATAAAATGAGTCTAACAATAGTACTTTTACTACGTTGATCTGTTGTTTTGATTTCACGAGATAATATGTGTAAATGTGCAAAGCACAATGCCAGGTTCTGAGTATAAGCTACTCTTACTGATGATAAAATCATTATTGTTTTTTTCTACAAAGTCATAAAATATTATGACTTATGTCAGATGCTACATGTAGATCCTATAAACAAAGTGTGGGGCAACAAATTTGAAGATACTTATAAGATCTATTTCATGTGGAGCTTCATGTGTGCTAAAGCTAAGTGGTTTGCGAATTACCAAGAAAGTTGTAAAACTCCACTGATGGATTTTAAGCTGGGAAGCTGCAAAAGCTGACATACATTTTAGAAGGATCATTTCTCTAAATGTATGGTAAGTGGATTTACAGGGGCTAGACCATAAGCAAGAAGACTAGATAGAGAGCCACCAAATAATCCACCTAAACCCTGCAATGACAAGGATGAACCTAAAGAGATAGATACAGATTCAAGGGACACTTGCAATATACATGGAGAGTAACATGGAGGTTGGGTAAGATGGAATGGTCAGACGACTTGCAAGTTTCTCTTAAATCCACAAAAGAAGAAAAAGAAGAAGAAAAGAAAACTTTGTTTTGATCAAAAGTACACTTAAATATATTCATACATACTTAGGTCACATTAATTGTGTCAATAATAAAAGACACAACATGAATGCAGAAGACTTAGAAAAATGAATCAAACAAAGAAAAGTCATTGTAGTTCACGAACTGCATAGAAATATCAACATTTCTTGTCTAGAAATAAATCTTGGTAATTACATCCCAAATTGCCAGCAGCAAAATGAAATAATTCAAGTATCATTGTCTATGAACATTAACTGTGTACTTAAAAAAAGAACTGCACAAAAGAAAGTCATGTCAGACTGGACCTACTCTGCCCCCAACCTTTTTGCCTTGTCCCCTCCAGCCTCCACCCTCACCATCACAATGGATGCCCCTGACTTACGAATTTCTGTGTTTAACCAGGATGGTCTATCCCTAGTTGTAAGGTTCACTGAATACTGCAAAAACTTTAAATAACATTCTGTTGCAAGGATTATTAATCTTTTTGGGGTCCTTTGATGATCTGATAAAAGTTATAGATGGACCTTCTCCCCAGAGAGGAACTGAGGTACAAAATTTGCATTGAGATACAAAATTTCCTGTGCTTCCAGCTCCCAAGGGTATATAAATCCCCACATCTGGAATTACTGCTACATATACATTACTGCTACATTATAGGTTAGACACACGGCCACAAAAAAAAGGCAATATAAAAACAAAAAGACGCGTTATGTAGCTATATTGAAATCCTCTAAGGCAAAGTTACGTAAGGTCCTTAGAATGTATATGAGGGACATTACTTAGAAAATAAACTTTCCAAATGTATTTTTTAACAACAGAATTAATTATACACTGATATCAGTCAGAAGACCAAGGAAACACCTCGTAATAATACAAAGGGGAATGAATGGAACATGACTCATAGGTAACAGAAATTAGCCTATGAAGGTTTAATTCTTCCTGTTTTTAGAAAAGATGTTACAAATAAGACAGCCATAAATTATAACCTTCCAAAAATAACCTTCTGGAGACTTTAATTGTTAAGGACTCATTTCCTACTATACCTAGAATAGAAAGAATATTTTTAAAAAGAAATTATCATCAGAGGTGATTCCTTTACAATACAGTACAATTCATTTGCTTAGCATAACTAGAACCATTTCTATCCAACAAGTCAAGCACCATTGGAAAGAACCAAGATAAGGCCTGAAAAAAATGCTCATTGATATTTATTTAGCTGTGCAACTCACATCAATCTCTTCCCCATCCTACTCCCAGAACACCTTCTAGAAGACGACCCAGAAGTTGCTCCTCCAATATATTCATTTCTTTCCATCACTGCCAGCACTGCCCTGGGCCTATGCTTAATTTTTTTCTGGTCTTTCATTCACTTCACAAGATCACCACTCTTATTGCAGGGTTCCATTGGTGTAATAAGTGTGGACAGGAATGAATGAGGAAGGTCATATACCCTTTTATTGCTCTGTCACTTTATTCTTTACAATACACACACACAAGTTTTTAAGTGCATATAAGATTTTAGTGAAGCTTTGGGAATAGATGTAAGGAATACTAAAAGAGAAAAAATTAAATTCTCTGGCAAACATTATTTTTCCTATAGTCGAAGAGAATAGCATCCAAGAAGTACAAATCTTTACAAAACCTTTGCTCCTGTGAATATTCCCAGTATCTAAACTTGTTCCCCTATTCTCAATTCTACCCCCACTAACACTCTACCGATTCCATATATAATATAGTCTTTCCTCCTTTTAATCTCTACTCTTTGAGGAAGCTTCCCCACAAAACACAGTTAATTTCATTGCAGCATCTCATCTCCCCAGGCCTGACAGAACTGCCCTAGGGTCAGCAAGAGAAGGGTCCAGGTGGCATAGGTGACCAGGCTTTACAGCGCAGGTCAGGATGTGAACGTCACTTGGAGCCCAGGCACACTTGATGTCTCTTCAACAGTGTGGTCTCACATAGGCCTCCTTATTCTTCCAGTTATCAAGCTGGTAACTGTTACATTAATCCCCACACACAACACAACATGAATGCACATATACACACACATTCATCTTCAAGTAACGGTGGTTACTCCTTAGAGACAGCACACTACAGATCCATAAAGAAATGATAAGCATGACTCTAATTGTCAGACAATTTGTATGGCTGCTGGTCATGCGACAGAATTCCTATTTTTATTTTACTATGCAAGGAAGTGTATGTTCCATTAATCACACCCCTACTTTCAAATTGTGCACGCTCTGGATCCATGAGGATAAAAACAAGGCCCAAACAATATACTTCTTAATGGCTTTTTCCTTGATTCACAAATGTTTAACCAATGTTCTGAAATAATCACTTTCACTGTTTTCAAAAGTCTGATTTAAAATCATAAACAAGGTATTTTTTCTTGGTCCTATTCTGAATTTACGTATGAGTTGGGGGAGCCCAGTGTTCATGAAGGTTTAATTATACTACTATTTTTCAAAACTATATCTAGGCATTGTGTCTAGATAAAATGTTTCTTGGGATCAGCAACACAATGAACTTAAATGGACACATTATTTCACTGTTTCTGTATTCATTAGACCACACGGTTTTACGTGAGTGTTCACATTTTCCAATGTTCTCACCTTCTTTCAGCCTCTTCACTCTCTCATCTGTGTCTTCTTTCTGCCATGTGTTTGGAGGGTTTGCCATCATCTCCTCTCTTCCCTACCTCCTACTTGGCAAACCACCTCCACGAACATTAGTTTAAATAAAATAATTCCCAGAATTATTCTCATGTTCCTGATAGTTGATAGTCTCTATAGATTAGTGAAATTATACTGGGTCATGGCAAGGAAAACAAAAATAGAATTCAGTTTTCCAATCAATTTCAAATTAAAAAGAAATATGTAATTGAGGCTAACAGGTTAATTATTTGCATGGATAAATATGGTAAGAAATAAAGAAACACAAGTCACTTAATAGTTACTAGGAATTACTATCATAACTCAAATGGTAATAAAAAGAAGCCATTTAATTCACAGATATTATACACTTAGGAACATTGTTGCTCACTCAACAAACAAATGACTGGAACATAAACTTGAAAGCTATGTAAATGAAAAGAATATTAATAAATAAGAATATTGTCAATTGAAAGTGGCAGAGTAGGTAAATGCTGTGCTTGCTTCCTCTCACAACCACATCAAAATTACAACTAAACTATGTAACAACCATCATTGAGAACTGCCTAAAGTCTAGCTGGACAAAAGTCCTACAACAAAGGACATATAAAAAAAGCCACATAGTGACTCAGAGGAGGAATGGAGATGTGGAATAGGCTAGCCCCACATCCATGTGTGGCTGTTAAAAATCGGGAGGGCTATCTCGGCTGCAGAGGTCCCCCTGAGGAGTGAGGGGTCCCAGCCCCACCTCAGGCTTCTCAGCCCAGGGTTCCAGTGCCAGGAAGAGAAGTCCTGACAATTTGTGCCTGTGAAAACCACAGGAGATTGTGGCTGAGTGAGATGGAGAGAGGCTAGAGTCCCAGGTGTTCCTCCTAAAGGGCCCACACATGGACTTATTCACTGACAGACATACTTACTCTGAATTCCAGTGCTGGGGCAGCAGCTTGAAAAGTACCAGGAACATACAAGTAGGAACTGAATTACCTGGCTTTGGGGCAAGGGCTGGAGTTGCAGCTTTCTCCCAGACAGAAATACTGGCAGAAACCATGTTCCTTTTTAAGCCCTCCCCTGACCCATCATGCATATGCAGGTGGGCATATGCTTCTGAGTCTCCATCAACTTGGCTAACACCCTTGGTCCTGCCCTAGTAATTCCCTGGGACACCACACCACCCAATTTGCTGGCCTTCTCAAGCCACATTCAGTGGCTTTTTCATATAAATGGCCTGTCTTGGCTCATGCTACAGACATTCCTATAATCTCTCAAAGATTCACAAACCCCAAACAAGCAGCATCTGGAGTCAGCATGGCACATACCACTTGCTAAACAGCCCCAAGCCCTACACTAGCAGCAGCCAGCCTCAAGTTCACAGCTTAGCCTCTTCGAGGGACCTCCAAGCCCAACACAAGTGGCAACTATCTGCAGATCATTTTGTAGCTCATACCAAGTGGCCTCAGACAGAGCACAGGCAGCAGCTGACATTAATCAGGCCCGTCCCAAGAGGCATCAAAACCAACATACCTAGTGGCCAGCTTCAGATCACCCCAGAGTGCCACCCAACCACCTCCACAAACAACACACCCAAAGGACAGACTATGCAGGCACCAGCACCCTGCTAAAGTGAATCCTGCTCCATAGGGTCAGTCACTGCACAACAGTTCCTCCACTGCAGTCACAGCCAATCGTTACAACCAATCAGGGTCAATCCCTCTCACTGACAGACAAACAGAAACCAAGGCTCAACTACATACAACACACATAAGGGAAACACCTAGAGTATCTGGCTCTGGTGACCAGGGAGACTGCACCACTGGGCCCCAGAGGACACCTCCTACATAAGGCCACTCCACTAAGACTGGGAGACATAGCATCTCTACCTCATACATAGAAACAAACACAGGGTGGCAGCCAAAATTGGGAGACAAACCGAACATGTCCAAAAAACAAAAACAAACAAACAAACAAACAAACAGAAAAATACCTCCCCAAAAAGAACTGAACGAAAAGGAGAAAGCAATCTACCAGATGCAGAATTCAAACCACTGGCTATAAGGATGCTCAATGATCTCAGGGAGAACTTCAACAAAGAGAGAGGAAACATTAAAATGGAGATAGAAAATATAAAAAAGAACCAATCAGAAATGAAGAATATAATAACTGAAATAAAGAATACATTAGAGAGAATCAACAGATTAGATGAAGCAGATGATCGAATCATCAATTTAGAAAATAAGATAGCAGAAAACACCCAATCAGAATAGCAAAAAGAAAAAGAAAAATTTTTTAAAAATGAGGATAGTTTAAGAGGCCTCTAGGACAAGATCAAGTATACCAACATTTATATTATAGGGGTATCAAAAGGAGAAGAGAGAAAGGAATTGAAAATCTATTTGAATAAAGAATGATGGAAAACTTCCCTAACCTGGCAAAGGAAATAGACACACAAACCCAAGAAGTGTGGAAGTGTCCTAAACAAGATGGACCCAAAGAGGCCCACACCAAGACACATCATAACTAAAATGCCAAAGGTTAACGACAAAATCTTAAAAGCAGGAAGAGAAAAGCAGTTAGTTATCTACAAGGGAGCTCCCATAACACTGTCAGATGATTTCTCAACAGAAACTTTGCAGGCCAGAAAAGATTGGCAGTGAATATTCAAAGTGATGAAAAGCAAGGACCTACAACAAAGATTAACTTACCCAGCAAAGCTATCATTTAGAATCGAAGTACTGATAAAGGCTTCCCAGACAAGAAAATCTAAAGGAGTTCATCACTACAAAACTATTACAAGAAATGTTAAAGGGACTTCTTTAAGAAGAAGAAGAAGAAAAAAAAAGATCAAAAATATGAATAACAATATGGCAATAACTACATATCTGTCAACAATTACTTTAAATGTAAAATGAATTCAACGCTCCAATCGAAAGACATAGGTTGACTAAATGAATAAGAAAATACGACCCTTACATATGCTGTCTATAAGAGACTCACTTCAGATAGAAAGACACACACAGACTGAAAGTAAATGGATAGGAAAAAGATATTTCATAAAAAAATGGAAATGCACACAAAAAAGGCTTACATCAGGCAAAATAGACTTTAAAACAAAGGCTATAACAAGAGACAAAGAAGGACCCAGTTATCCCACTTCTGCGTATTTATCCAAAGAAACCCAAAACACTACTTTGAAGGGACATATGCATACATATGTTCATTGCAGCATTATTTACAATAGCCAAGGTATGGAGCCAACATGAGTGTTCATCAATGGATGAATAGAGAAAGAAGAGGTGGTACATATACACAATGAGTATTATCAGCCATAAAAACAAATGAAATCTTGCCATCTACAACAACATGGAGGGACCTACAGGGTATTGTGCTGAGTGGGGTAAGTCAGACAGAGAAAGATAAATGCTGTATTATTTCACTTATATGTGGAATCTAAAGAACAAAATAAAAGAACAAATAAAACAGAAACAAACTCATAGATACAGGGAGCATTTTAATGGTTGCCAGATGAAACGGAGATTGGGATGGGTGAAAAAGGTGAAGGAAATAAGAAGTACAAATCGGTAATTACAAAATAGTCCTGGGGATGTAAAGTATAGCTTAAGGAATAGAGTCAATAATGTTGTGATGGCTACGTATGGTGTCAGATGTGTACTAGATTTATCAGAGTGATGATCACGTCATAAGTTATATGAATGTCTAATCACTCTGTTGTATACCTGAAACTAATACAATATTGCATGTCAACTGTAATTGAAAATTTTTAAAATATATTTAAAAAAGAATATTGTCAATCATTATAAAAGCTTTGAAATGTCTTTTTTATATAAACAGATACTTCCCCAAATATAAAAATGCCAAACTATTAGCTGTGCTCTTTAATATATCTTATAATACCTTATAACTCAATATTCTTATATTTCATGGAATGAAAAATGAAAGACTCTACTCAATTTCATATAAATTCTAACGGTTTGACCTAAATTCTCCAGATACAATGGAGGATGACCATAAAATAACCCAAATAAAAACCTAATCCCCAAATTTGAATCACTTGTAACTGAATCTCTGTGAAAAATATTTAACCACATTAACACTGTATAAAGGAAAATATTACTGTCAATTTTCAGCTTTTAAACACTCATTACTAAAAACTGACTAATCTCATATAAACATAAAGCTATTCATTGCTATATTAAAAAGTTAATTGCTTGCTTCTTAAATACTTTTATTTTAAAATAATGATTGCAACAGCATATGTTAACATACATTTCTAATTCAGTGACAGTGCCCTGAAATCTTTACCAGAAGGAGAAAAAAATGCTGAGTGTACAATTTTATCATTTTATTTCAAAGCAAAGTTCAACTCTCGTCGTTCTAAAGCAAGTAAGTGAAACAGACATGTGGTCTCTGGTGTAGTTAGATTCTCATTTGTAGTTAGTTATGCCTTTGAGCTCCACCATGTTGCTAGATCAGTTACATGGGAGAAATGCTGAATGACTTGCCAAGTGAATAACCAGCAAAATGTTTAAGGGGTCAGAGGTAAATTAAATGCTAAGGCAAAATGGGCCCTTAAAGGGATTTGTCAATTTGATCGCAGAAATATATTAGTAAAAGGAAAGCAACTGACTGTGAGAAGGAGCTGGGAATAGAAAAAGTGGCTTACAATATTTCTAAAAAAGAAATTCCACAATGGAAATGAGTTATCGGACATCCATAAATCTGAAACCACTTTATTCACCCTGGTATAAAAATACTGGCAACATTTTGGAAGGAAATGGCCAGTCCTAGAAAGACATAATTAAGTGTCACTCTCCTGAGAAGATGACTGTTATGTGTGCTAATAATCCTAATTCCTCCAAATGGAAGATGAGCTGTTATATTGAGTCATCAGACACAGCTCCATTATTTTACACCAACTGTGAAACACCTTGCTTAATTGTGCTAAAATCACTGAAGCATCAAAGGTTATCTCTTATTCAAGTCTTTGGGGACTTACTGAGTGAATCTGTGTCTACATTATCCAAGCTGCAACTACTTGGGCTATCTATTCTGGGACTTTTCTAACTCCAATACATCCCATAAAGGGCCCTGCAAAAACTGCTACTCTAACTGCACACACTGTAGATGCATTGTAGTTTTAAAGAGAGGTAATATACAGATTTGTTTCCTAATGCTGTTCTTGATGATGTCCAAAGTTTTGTTGGCATTTTGACTCTAAAATTCATTAGGAAGTTGGAGGAGAATCCAATTGGATATTAAAATATATTATAAAGTGAAACCAATTTAAATGGTGAAGTACTGTCAAAAATGTTAAAGTCATAGTTTCATTACATTGGTATGAGATAGTATAGCTCAGAACTAATAGACTTTACCATATATACAACATTAATGTATAAAAAGCATTACATAATCATCAAAGGGAGAATTCTGCTTTCAGAAGAAGTTGACATACTTTTACATATTCCTCCTACTAAGTAAAACTAAAAACTTGGACATGATATACAGTACAAACATAATAAAACTCGGACAGTTCGAGAGAAGAAGGCAGATCAGCTAGGAACCTTGTGACCCAAGGAACAACACTGTGACGAGTCCCCTGAGTTTCCTTTTTTCTTCCCATATCCCACAATTGAAGATAAAGAAACTAGCAACTCAAAAGCATAAGGTATGAAAACAAAAAAGGCACAACAAAAGACTGCTCTCTCTAGCCAAAGGATCAGAAAAGGGGCAGCCAAAACAAGAAAGAAAACATTTAGACAAGAAAGAAAACATTTAGACAATAAAGGCACTACTTCACCAAACACAAAATAAAAATTGTGGCTCCCATCCCTAGTGATGCCAACCAAGGCTGGTGGGAGAGCCTAGATTTTCATGCTCATCTGACTGTAAAGAGACATTCCACCCCCACCCTTCCAGAATGGTGTCAGAGAAAGCTGGACAGGAGTTAGAACATTCTTCTCATCAGTCAGGAACAAGCTTCCCTTCTTGCCATAAGAATCAGTGGAGAACACATGGGAGCAAGGACTTCCGCACCCCCCTGGCAATAATAGGGATCCCCTCAATAATAAGGATCCTCTCTGCTGGGGTGGTATCAGAGAAGACCTAGTGGAGAGTCAACTTTCATTACCTTCCAGTCAGTAGAAATGAAAATGAGGCAAACTTTTTACTTCATTTAAAGAAGAAGTCTCAATAGAAACCAAAAATTTGCATTAAATGAATGAAAATGGAAATACAGCATACCAAATTTTGTGTGACACAGCTAAACCAGTGCTAAGAAGGAAATTTTAAAAATTAAATCCTTACATGAGAGAAGTATCAAATCAACAACCTAAGCTCCCACCTCACAAACCTAGAAAAACAAAATAAATATGATGCAAGAGAAATGATAGAAATTGAAATTTAAAACAGAAAGACGATAGAAAAATCGAAAAAAAAACAAAGAGCTGGTTCTTTGAAAAAATCAATATTGACAAAATTCTAGCAAGACTGACAAAGAAGAGAGAAGACACACATTACTAATACCAGGATTGAAACAGGATATCACTATAGATACTATAGACATCAAAAGAGACAATAAGGGAATACTATTCACATCAATATGAGAACTTACATAAAATGGTTTATTACTCAAAAAACACAAACTACCACAACCCACACAATGGAGAGCAGAGAATCTAAATTCAGAGAGCAGAGCCCTGTAACTATTAAGAAAATTGAATTCATGATTTAAAAACTTCCCAAAAAGAACTCTCTTGGCACACATTATTTCATTGATGAGTTCAATCAAATATGTATTTTTTTTAATTTAATGCTAAGTCTACACTATTTCCTCTGGAAAACAGAAGAGGAAGATACACCCCAATTCAATTCATGAAGCTAGTATTACTCTGATATGAAAACAGTAAAGCTAACATTACTCTGATATGATAAAGACAGTAAAAAATGAAACTATAGACCATTATTCTTCATGAATAGAGAAACAAAAAGTCTTAACATTGCGTGTTCACCACCCAGAGTCAGTTCTCTCTCCATCACCATATAGTCTATGTAACTTTACTAACAATTGTCAGCCCAATAAACTTTAATTAAAAAAATAAATGAATAAATAAATAAATAAATAATTCTTAACAAAATATTAGCAAATGGAGTCCAGCAATATGTAAAAAAAAGCAGACACCATGACCAAGTGGGGTTTATTCCAGGAATGCAAGGCTGGTTCAATATTCAAATATCAATAAATATAATCCATCACATCAACAAGCTAAAGAAGAAAATCACATGACTGTATCAATGAATGCATAGAAAGCATTTGACAAACTAGAAGTTTTCTCATCAAAAAAACTCTAAGAAAAAATAGTAGTAAAAGGGTACTTCCTTTCCAACTTGATAATGAACATCTACAAAAAACTTACAGCTAACATCTTTAATGGTGAAAGACTGAGTGCTTTCTCCCTAAGGTCAAGAACAAGGCAAGGAAGGATGTCTGCTCTCACTATTCTTACTCAGTATAATACTAGAAGTTCTAGCAAGTACAAAAAGGCAAGTAAAAGAAACAAAAGGCATACAGATTGCAAAGGAAGAAATAAAACTGTTCCTATTTGCAAATGACACAACTGTCTATACAGAAAATACCAAGGAATCTAGAGAATCTGAATTTACTTACTTTACTTAGTAAGTAAATTCAGTAAGGTCGCAGGATACAGGATAAGCATATAAATATAATTTTACTCTATATACTAAAAATCAAAGAGGGGATATCACTACAGACCCTATAGCTAGAGAAAAAAAGGAAGTCAGGAGAAACTCAAGCCAAGAAAAAGAGTAGGCAAGCTACTCCCACAGCAAGATGGCTTCAAGGCAAAAACATGTTATCTGGAAGTGTGTGAAAATGAAGAAACCATGAATACAGCACATGCACACAAATCCAGTATAGATATGTGTCTTAAAGTTATACCAGCTTTCTGTCCAGCTTCTGTCCACTGCTCATATGCCTACTACTGTCCTCTGCCTCTAGTACAATATAGATGTGGTAGTGGAGAAATATGTTATTTAGCAGACAAGTTGATTTTTCTGGTGAAATTTCAGAAAGGTACCAAAGATAGTAACCTGAGAGCTAGGAGCAGTGCATCTCAAGAATACTCACTCTTCTGATCAGAGAGAGGAAACCAGGGAGGCTTCAGTTTCGGCTCTTACAGGGATAATGAGAAAATAATGTTAGTGCTTATAATTTGCATTCTAACTGTGAGCATGAATCAAAACGGCCTAAGGAACTCCTTTTCACATGTTGATTTATGAAAAAATTGGGTATAATATTAATTATCTACAGGGCCAGGATTACTGCAAGGCAAAGTCATGCAAGGGCAGGGTTTGTTTCACTTTTTATTTAAAATTTTGATATTTGTTCAATTTGATCTTTCTTCCATTAATTTTGATTTTTTTTTAACACATTGCATTTAAAAATTGTTTCTCTTGGTTGCTGAGTTTTTTGGCACCCCCTTAAATTTTGCCACCAAAGCAAGTGCTTCACTCACCTCACCCTAGTCCAGGCCCTTTTGTCTGCAGCAAGGGGGCCAGCAGACGTATATAAGTCATAGGATAGAGCCAATGGAAAAGTGTCAAAATAAAGAAAATGAGAAAAGGAAATGGATGAAAGCCAACAAAGTTGACCTGAATTCTTGAGAAGGAAAGATAATGGAGTATATCGGCCAGGTATGAAATTTTGACCCTCAATGGTAGATTTTGACTCAGATTCCCCTGTGTTCAGACTCTGGAAGACAACAGTAAGAATTGTCATTTCATGACTGTTTATGTAATAAAGGGTGTTAGGATAATAATCATATTTACATCATAAATACTCCTCACTTTTACTGTTACATATGCATTAATAAATCCCAGTTGTACACATTAGGAAATTTAGGCTCAGTTAAGTATATTTTCCAATGCCATGAAGTTAGTAAATGGAAGGGGTGTGATAGGTCTATTTGAATTCAAAACTCCACAGTCCTAACCTCTGCCCCATACCTCCTTACTCAGAGACAAGAAGCGATAATAGGAATTGTAGTGTCAGGGCTGAATATAAAAATTCAGTGGTAGCCTTCTGAAAATGTCTTTCTTTCTCCTTAAATAGTGTGCATCTAGCATGTGTTCCCTAATTGGCTAGAATAAAAAGTTGTCTGAACTTCAACAATTCACAAGCCACGTGTGTTCGCAAAGTTAGGGGACCATCCAGTTACCCAACCACATAGAGAAACAAATACAGAACACAGGGATAAACAAGAAGTACTATGCTACCCCAAAAATAAGACCTAGCCGGACAATCAGCTCTAATGCATTTTTTGGAGCAAAAATTAATGCAAGACCCGGTCTTATATTATGTAAGACCGGTATTATATTATATTATATTATATTGTATATTATATTATATATTATACCCGGTGTTATGTTATGTTATGTTATGTTATGTTATGTTATGTTATGTTATGTTATTATACCTGGTATATATTATATATTATATTATATTATATATTATATATTATATTAAACCTGGTCTTATATTATAGTAAAATAAGACCGGGTCTTATATTAGTTTTTGCTCCAAAAGATACTTTAGAGCTGATTTTCTGGCTAGAACTACTAAGGCTTGTTCTAACTCTATTCCAATCAGAGGAGACCTAAAGAGATCAGTGTACTTACTATCAGCCAGGGAGAACATTCCCAACCCCATACAAAGCCCCTGAGGTTTGGAGACTTGATTCTGTTTGTTAGAGCACCTGCTAAGTGTCCCAGCACAGCAAGAAGAATGCAGTACTGCAAAGTGAGACTAGGATCCAGTGACAGGATGCTTTTCTCCTCATGCACCTCACGTCTGGATATAACTGTACAGCACACTGAAAGCCAAAGGAGATCTTTCAAGGCTCACCAAATGAGGCCAATGACTCATCGTAGACCCCAAAGACAATTGGATGGGGCCTCTTCCGTCTATAACCTAAAGGAAGTGCTTCAGTAGAAATGTGAATAATTCTGACTAAGGCTATCGGCAAGCATATCCCTACGATGCCTCAGGGAATTATTCAAAAGTATGTGTTAGATACACCAGGATAGCAGTAACAGTTGGTGCCAAAGCCGTCTGCTTTTCTAGGGAAAAAGTTTAACTCACATCACAATTTAGATTAATTTAGATTAATTTAGGTTAATCACAAAGTTAACTGTTAACATAAAAAGGCTTTTATATTAAGTGTTAATATAAAAAGGCTTAGGTGTCTCACAATGAAAAGCTGGAGAATACCGCCTTTATATTGTTTCAATTTGAAAACTGTATTTACACAATAATCCTACTAAAAGGTTAAGTACTCATAATGCTTTGTTTTAGTAGTGAATTTTAAAAGCTTAGTAAATGTTCATTATCATAACAATAATATCAATGTTAAGGTTTATAAAAAGCAAATATGCTTATTAAAAGCTAGATGTGTTTTTACGTATTTTGCCTAAATCTTACTTAAAGATTAACATTAACTCCTGACAGGCCACATCTCTTTTCAGAAAGAAAGATTTTCTTCTTAAACTCACTCTTGGAGAAAGGACTAGGAAAAAGGCTAAGCAAAAAGAGGTGCGGCAGGGTACCATGGGGTAGTGCTTATTTCAGCCTTATCGCCCACCCCTACCCCCCACCCCCATCCCGCCACCAAAGAAATCCTGAGTGGCTGTGGGGCTAATGAAATTAAATGCAGACATTTTAAGGTGGTGTTCTATAAACAAAACACAAATTTAATAAATATTCAGAGGAAGCCCATACTTACCAAGCCTGGTTACAATCCCTGCCAGGGAAATGGAGCTGTAAGGGGATCTCTGCCACACCCATACTCCACAGACATAACTAGGGCGTCCTGAGTAGGAAACTCACACTCTGGGTGGCCGAAGTGCATAACCCCAAGGGGCGCCATCACGTTACAGTCAGTACAAACGGCAAACCTTGGAATCGATCAGTGTGCATCCTCAACAGCTGTATGCTACGACCCTGGACACACAGACCTCAGAAAACTAAACGACATGTAACAAGCACAGCTTTTAAGACCAGGTTAGCTCTATTTTAGAAATGATTGAACCAGATCATCCAAGCCTGGAAGGCAGTAGAAAATGCAGGCTCACTTATTACAAATCAGTGTAGGAACATTAAGCTTCCTTCGGAATTATCAACAGTGTTTACCTTAAAATTGTGCTTTTAGACAGTTTTGATAGCTAAGGTCTGTTCAGTTTGAGTTCTATTGACTTTTCCCCTCTGCTTCAGCTCCCACTTGTGTCATACCTGCCTGTCACCTGATGTCATGTTCATCCAATCACATGACTGTCCCTCAGTGAGCCTGAGACCCAGCCCACACCAGACCCTCCACTAAGCAGCCACACACAGAGCAGTAGCGGGAGGGGGAGGAAGGAGACGGAAATAAACATGAAACGCAGTGTTTAGAGATAGTTGACATCAAAGGTAAAAATGGCCTTTATATTTGTTATTCAACAAGTACCAATTTTGTTTTTGTTTTTGTTTTTTTCTAAAAATGTATTTTGGGGGGTGAGGGATTACCATGCATTTTCTCATGCAAGAGTGCAGAATTCAACAGGAGATAACTACATAACGAGCAAGCTTCCGAAGTAAATCAAATTCCAGGAGAATTCTTGTAACTGATGCTATAGAGGATATTTTTGAGTACAAAGCAAGGACATTATAAAGAGAAAAAAACAGTTGGAGGTAAAGCCATAAGTAAACATTTAAGGGGAACACACCAGGAATTCCTTGAGCCTGATATTTTTTTCCTCATCACTGATACTTGTCTTTCCAACCCCCAAACCCAAACCCCTCAGACTGCTGCTCATCTTTGAATGGTTTTCAGGACCTGCCTCTGGGGTCACTGATACCTGGATCTTGGGCCCACAGCACAACCTTGCTCAGGTTGGGCTTCCCCTTACAGACCGGGCAAGCCCTCAGACCCTCAACACTGAATATCATGCGCATGTTTGTCTTCCTCATGGTATTTCACAAATAATGGCACCTGATTCCTGATGGAATTGCCATACCCATCCCAACAGGAGGCTGTCTTCTCTCTAGATCATATTCAAGACAAACCATTCACCCTCAACTGCTGCCAAAGTAATAATGAGAGGATGGGGAATTTCCTTGTTTCCTGAAGCAAAGGGGAAAATCTACAGTTGAGAGGATTTGAATATCATTAAAATGTATTTGTCTCTTTCTCACTCAGTTCAAATGGACTGAAAGAAAGAGAACATTTATTTCCATAACTACTTCAGGTAAAGCCACAAATCCTCTAGTTTCCCTAAAGTTTTCCCTTTTGTGTAAGAAATTGTACTTTCATCAATAAACCCATAAGGCCTTTAGAGCTCTGCAGTCCTTGTAAGCAATCCCCAAATGATCTAATGTTATTCTCTGGGTTTCGTTCTGTACCCCAACAGCAATTTAAAATGGATTATAACGAATCCATTTTTGTTTCCATGCTTCCAATTTCTTCACAAAATATGCTTGTAAGAGAAATCAAAATTATTTAAATGCTATAAAATTGGTTTTATACTTCTGTATAGGCCTAGAATAAAATAACAAGCAATTTCCCAGCCACAAAGTGAAACCGCAGTGAAGCCATCTCAGAGAAATAACTTTTATTTTATAAAGACCCACAAAATGTGGACATTCCACAATTTCCTTCAGTTATCCCAAACATTAACAATCATTAGTGTTGACAAATGTGTTCTGATCTGTAGAGTCTACATTCTAATTAAACTTGTGTTTGTTCCTCAATGAAGAGAAATGTATCAGATAGACACTCATTTTTAATTCAATTCAGTAATCATTTATTGAGCAACTCCTATATTCAGGCACTTTACTAAGCATCAAAGATATAGAAATGAAAGATATAGTTCCAAACCTCAAGCAATTTGAAATCTAGTGGGTAAAACAGACATGCAGATATTCCAATAATGTTTGTTACAATAAAGGCTGCATAATATTCAAAATATTTTAACTGTTACAGCGTGGGCACGGAGCTATCAAAATAAAGACCTGCTATTGAAACAGGAGCATTCTCAAGGACCCTGTGCTAACCCTGCAATTATAGCATTGTGGAGAGATGTAAGGAGTGCAGGGAAGTGGCAGTGATGACCTGGGAACAGATGAAATAATAAGAAAGGCACTATTTTACAACTGATACAAAAAAATTTAGAGATTTTATAACTACCATGGTCATTCTGGTGCACAAAAATTAAGTATTAGTTTTGCATAAATGGAACCATTTGAGGGGTGACCATGCTTAAGGACCGCTAACCCCGTCCATGGATGATCACTGAAGATTTTCAGTGATACTCCTTAATGTTGTTCACATAATATTCCGGTTTCCCTTCTTCCAAGCACATAGTAGGATCGCATTTTCTGCCTTGTTTGAGGCAAAGCACCACCATGTGATATGCTTTGGCCAGTGAAATATAAGCAGAAGTGTTATGAAAGTGATGGAAGATTTTAAGAGCCAGTAAAGGATTCGATCAGCACCTCACCCCTCAAAATACCCACTCAGAGACCATGCAGCATGAACAAGAAATGTACCTTTGTTGCTTTAAGCTCCTGAAATTCAGAGTCATTACTTATGCATATTTAATGTATCCTGGCTGATGCAACAAACTAAGTTTAATTTTATAGAATGACTCAAATTTATCCAGAAGAACAGGGAGGGCTGATTATTCTAATCAGAGGGATAGTAAGAAGAAAGATACAGAGTCTGGATCAGTATAACTGATAGGATGATGACAACAGGTATGTTAAAGACATAAGTAGGATGCTGGTCATACAGTAGCTTGTATTGGATTCCAAGGACTATGGATTTAATTTTACACACAGGATTGAGGAGGTAATGACCAAAAGGTCCTGAACACTCCCCTCTGCTTGGCTAAACTTCATACATAGTTCTTCTTGATCCTAGGCCCCCGATTTTCCTTTTCTTAGAGCATCTACTTTAGAAAACATGTACTTGTAAATGCTTTTCTGCCCCTTTGAGATATAAATTTCTTCCAGCCTCTTGCCAGTTTAACAACGAAGGAATGCCATTCTTAAGGACCTGGGAGCCCTGTCTGAAACATAATTATAAAGAAAGACAGAACCCCTATCTTCCAGTCTTTGTGGAAGAGTAGGAGACTAATTTACATGGGTGCCAATTAGCACACACAGATGGCCTTCTTATATTGACCACCTCCCCACTAAGGTCCTCCAGTACTTTTCTACTTGCTTGCTTCAGTGCGACAAAATCTCCTGTCTTGTGTTTTAAAAGAATTGTGTTTAATCTCTCTCCCATATTGCTAGAGTCTTGAATAAAATCTTCCTTGCTTGTTTAATTTGTCCACTGCAATGTTTCTTTGACAATAAGAACAAAAATAAGGAGGTCATTTCAACAATCCACCAGAGAACTAGTAAATTTACATAATCTGATAATTACTTATAAAGAGAGAAAGGAATCAACTGAAGCGGCTCCACGGTCTGGGGATGATTCTGTCCACTGAGTTGGGGAATAAGAAAAGGGATGCTGCAAAGGCAGATTAACTGTGAAGACAGTGAAGTTTCAGCTTCAATCCCTTCCAAGGCCTAGGGACCTAACAAAGTGTTCATATAACTGGGATTTTTAAAACTTTGCAAAAATAAGATATTTGAACTGTAATCAGAACAGTTTCCAGTTTATTTCCTCTATAACTTGTGTTGCATTTTCTCCCATGTCATTATTGTATAGATGGGAGCATTTGGGGGACCCTGATAAGCAGAAGCTGAGCTGGGAATATGACAGTATTTGCAAGTTGGAAATAAATTTTGAGACATTTCAATAAGTGAAAATTAACAAAACCCCTGACTTGGATTTATATACACTGTACAGGCATACCTCATTTTACTGCATTTTTCTTTTGTTCTTCATAGACATCTTCCACCCTCAATATCTCTGAGGTATGCCTATACCTATACCTGGTTCTACAGCAACCTGCCAGCCTTCTGACTCATGCTGGGACATCAATTCTGCAGATTTTGCGCTTATCAGCCTCCATAATTGCATGATCCAATTCCTTATAATAAATTTACATACATATATATTATGAGGATACATATATATCCTCTTTTTGGTTCTGTCCCTGGAGAATCCTAATACAGTAGGTGAACAGGATGAATTCAAATTCAGACATGCTGAATTTGTGAACTCTGTGAGATATTCTGTATACTGAAAACTTGACTTGGATCACTGAGTGCACTTTTTTCAGCCTAAAAATATTATAAATCAAAGGGAAAAATCCTCCAAAATTATTCTGCTAACCATTCTTTAACTCTTTCTAAGTAGCCTGGAATGGGCATTAACTCTAAAACCACAGTATTTACCTTGGGTGGGTAGTGGGGTGTCACAACCCCCTCTGAATAGCTGATGGAAGCCATATATCCTCCAATAGAATACAAACTCCAGCATGGAAGGGACAGTATCTGGATAAGTGCTCTATTCCCAGTGCCTAGGATACCACTTGGCATATAAAAGATACTCAATAAATATTTTGGAATAAAAAAATAAATAAGCCAACCCTCTACAAGAAACATGCACAGATATACCCACATAAACCCACACCTAATACCACTTTGCCTACAATGAATATCTTGATCCCATAAAGTCTCATCTGTGGTCCATAGTTTAAGATTTACCAATAGTGAGAATAATGTAATAGATTTGTGTTTCATGAATTGGTTTCTAAATCATTTTATGAGGAAATAATGTAATCACTGTCAGACTTTGATACGTTCATAAAAGTTCTTTAAAGTCCACCTTAGCAAAGGCCATGAATATGATCATTCATAGTGCCATAAAATATACCGTGTTTCCCTGAAAATAAGACCTAGCTGGACAATCAGCTATAATGTGTCTTTTGGAGCAAAAAATTATATTATATAAGACCCGGTATTATTATATTATATTATATATTATATTATATTATATTATACTATACTATACTATATCATATTATAAAGACCTGGTCTTATATTACAGTAAAATAAGACCAGGTCTTGTATTAATTTTTGCTCCAAAAGATGCATTACAGCTGATTGTCTGGCTAGGTCTTATTTTCGGGGAAACACGGTAGGAATTCAGATAGCAGGAAACTGAGCTATCAAGATCAGCTTGAAGAAAGATCACTAGAGTCCAAAGGAACATATGCGGAAGTAACTAAAAATCAAGGTCATTTGAGAGCTTTCAAAGTTCCAGCAAAAACTAAAATTTTAACACACTTAATTAAGCATTTGAACCACATGAAAATCTCGTAAGGTAAATATAATTTTAATTTGAGGGGAATGCAGCCCTGAGAGGCTGAGGGACTCTTAAGTGACCCTGCTAGTCCTCACATGCATGGCCTTAGACAAGTTTTCAGGCTCCCACTGGACCACTGAGGGGTACAGCTGGACGAGCCTCCAGTCAGAGCGGCTAATGGAAAAGGAAACCAGCTGAGCAGCACAGCACGAGGCAGCTCACTTGCAATGGCAAAGTGGTGGTGAGAATCCCCAATGCCTGTGACCTAACAAATGGAACAGGTTGCCGTTCTCACCATTAAGACAGTTTGTCCCCATTTAGTTCACATGAAGAAAGCAAACCAAATGTGAGGATGACAAGATAGAACTGAGCTTAATAGTCTTTGTCTATTTTAATCCATTCAAATCAGTTTCCTCCTTGCCAGCAGGTGTCCACTGGCTCAGGAAATTAAATAATGCCTGGTTGGCCTGCTCTCCAGACGTATCGTGAAGCAGGTGAGCAGCAGTAACTTATGCTAGGATATACATGCTTTATTTCCCTCTGTCATAAACAGGAAGTATTTCAGGAAATATTTATCAGTGAAATATACAGGATGTTTTGACATTTGAGAATCACAGGTTTTCTCTACAGGAAAATAAATAGCATGCCCACATGTGTTTTGGCATTTATGTAATTTTAGTATTTATTTCCCAAAATATTTATGAGGAATGAAACATATTGTTCCTCAGATGTTTTTACTAGTTGGTGTGGGCTTTTTAAAAATAAGTTTGAATATAGTTTGTTTCTCTCTTCTGGTATCCTCAGAAAAATGTTGCTTCTCTTCTTAAGAAACAATTCAATATTCTTGACTATGCCTGTTTGCAAAGCATTTCTCCAAATTATATTTTACAATGTACTAAATAGAATATTGGTCATATAACAATAAACCTCATAGCTCATATTCCATTTTCCAAATTTTATGCCTAGAAGCCCATAAGGATTTTCTCTTCTGCCTTGTCTAGCTTTCTATTTACATCTGCCCACCACCAGATGTTGTTACTTGACATGGCATTGTATATCATTGCCATGTAGGTGGCATAAAGATTTATGTCCTATTCATGAATAGTTGACAAGTTCTATTTCATTTCACAATGGATGAATGCAAATAACTTGGCCTTAATGTTTCAAAAACAAAGTTATTACTGTTTGGCATTCTTTTTGCTTGAAAAATGTTTGGCCTTTTGTACACACAGACACGCTATATGTTGTTTTCTTTTTCTTTTTCCCTTTTAGGATGGTTGTATGTTCTAAAGCCTTTATAAAGCCGTGGACTTCAATTCTCTTGCTTCAGATCAGTGTATTAGGAAAATAAGCAAGTCTTTATTTTCCATTTGCATTGCATATCTCCAATGTGTGATTGCTCTTTCTAGAGCACTAAGTTACTGGGACCTCTGACTAACGCACTTGCTATCTTGCATATTGATTTGTAACTGACTTTCTCATTTGTCTTCACAATTCCACCTTTCATAGACTGGAGTCATTCCCAAACACCTTGGATTATATCATGTCAGACATCAGATATTTAGTTCTTTTCAGCCTCAGGACTCTCTATACATGAACTACTCTGCTTTTGTAACATTTCTTTTTATGCTTAAAATATATTTTAGACCTTACTTTCAATATTGCCTGGAGTTGGCAATGGGCTCCTACACAGCAGTGTGATTTTACAGTATTAGTGTAGGTTTTAACATCTAAGGAACACTGGAAGGGACTCAAGGGCTGGGACTAGATACTCCACACTTGCTATTATCCCAGCAGCAGCCACAGCAAGAGCTCAAACATACTTTTTGACAGATACAGAGTGGCTTTTGGCTGAAATGGAAAATAAACATCTTCAAGTGATACTAAAATCGACTTTGAAAGTACAACAATCCAAGGATAATTTATCCCAGATTTGGCTTAAAAATCCATCTATTTTTTTTCAACTCTGAATCTCAACTGTAAATGCAATAAACCAAAGGCTAGCATTATCCGAAGCAGGTAGAAAGATTCAATGTGATTTTCAAGATATAGTCTTGGCTTCAAGTTCAAAAACTGCAATACAAGTGTTAGACAGAAACACTAAGGAGAACTTGTAATAGGCCAAACCGGTTTCCATGGATATCTCCTCCAAAATAAAGAATTGGTTAAGAAAAGAAAGAAGAGAGATAGAAAAGATGAGTTGACTTTGAGAGGCTGTGCCCAAGGAACTCACAATCTCAGGCCACGTCATGCATAAGGTAGAACCACTGAGCTTTCTTTAATGTTGAGAACCTTAAAGAAGGGTGGCCCTAGGTTAATCCCAGGGACGCTGTGTGTTTCCTGTGGAAACCACTCAAGCCCTCACGGTAAGGCAGAAGTAGAGTAGAAATGGTAGCATGGCTGGTTGTCTAACAATGGGAGAACAAGAGACAACCTCTTGAGATTCCTGTGGCACTACGGTGGAATAGGGGAGCATTTGAAAGTCTCCTGAGATGCCCCAAAAGAATAGAAAAGTTGCTTCAAAACAGAGCCCTCAGTTCCAGAGAAGGTCGTACACACTAAGCACTAGATGATGCAGTCTGGACCCTCCTGTCAGGGGTCAAATGAAAGAACACACCACATATAATGGCATAAAGGAAGAGCACCACACAGACGGCCCTACATCCTACCACAGATCAAGATCTAAAAGATACTTTCTTCTCCCTACGACAATGAGTTAGCACATTTTCTCCCTCTCCACTTTGCGTTTAAATTTAAGTGATAAATAGAATTATTCCACTGAGTTTACCTGAAAGTGACTAAATGAAGTGACTAAATGAAGTGCACTTAACTCTAGTGAATGTGTTGTCACATTGTTAAGAGCATCAACTCTAGAACCAGATCCACTGGATTCAAAGCCCAGCTTTGCCTAGGGTTTGTGACATTACACAAGTTACATTACCTCCCTGTGTCTCTGTTTCCTCATATATAGAAATTGGGGAAAAATACTAATGATTTACTTATACTATTTACTTACACTATTGTGAGGATTAAATGAGTTGACATATATAATATGCTTAGAAAAGTACCTAATGTAAGTGATATATATTATTTATACACGCAAATGATTATTATTCTGCATCAGATTGAATGGTTGCTAAAGATAGAAATTAATTTTAAATAATTTTTCACACCAAGTTTGTGTCTTGTTAAATTGGTAACTGCTACATAAATAGATTAATATAGAATTTTAGAGAAGAAATAGAATTAAAAATCATTTAGTTTGAGACTTATTTTTAAAGATAAGGAGAATAATATTTAGAAAAGTCAAATAATTTTCCCATGATCATATGGCTAATAAATCTCAGAACTGGGATTCAAACTCAGGTCATAGGTCACCATTTATTTGTTCAAGATTCCAGGTACTATTTACATGATGGAAATACAGCAATATGCAAAGCACGTAAAGGCCTTACCTAACAGAGTTTGCAATGTACCAGGAAGTATGCCTGGAAAGACAGGGGTATATTATGACAGGAGAAATGCATGATGCTGAATTTGTAGGAGCCAAGCAAGGCTTTTAAATAAAGTGACTTGAAAGTGAAATCTAAATGAAGAGTGGAGTTTAGACAGGTGAAGAGGTGCAGTAAGAGTGCTTAAGGACAAGGGAGAGCTACGTAAAACTTGAGAAAGACTACAATTTGTTCAAGGAATTGATATAAATTTAGTATATTTAGCAAAGAATACAGGAAGAGGGGTGAACAGAAGTGGTGGTAGATAAAATGAGATAGTTTGAGTAGTCTTGTAATTGTGACAGAAACATGAACTTCATCTTGAAGGCAATGAAAACTATTAAAACTTTAAGCAGAGAATTAAAGATAAAGTATTTCCATTTTTGGAGGATCCTCCTAAATACAGTAGGAGAAGAGACTAGGGAGAAAAAGATGACAACAGGGAGACAATTTAGGAGGCTGTTGTACCCAAGAAAGAAAACTAGGTCATCTGTCTCAAAGTCCTTTGTTCTTTTGAATGTCATCACTGTAGGAAAACAGAAAAGATGGAATGCAGAAAATAAACAGAGACTAAAACCTACTCTTGCTCTCCTTAAGTTATCTTCAACCTTTTTCATATAGATCACAGATTATGTGAGAGACAAGTGACCTTAAGGAGAGCAAGCTCTGGATTGTACAGAGAGACTACATATTCTTGCTCATATTCTATTAAATGGCAGAGTCAGAACTAAAACTCAGATCTAATTAACCTGGCAGTGCAATGCCCTCCATTGACCATCCTGGAACAAACCCCCTAGAATAAAGGTAGAGCCGCGGCTGTCATGAAGGGGCTGAGGTGCTGGAATCCTGAGCAGACTGTCCTGAAAAATGCTTCTCCACCCAACAAACCCCAGTATCCCAGCAGCCTGGGCCAGAGGCTTCTGCCGGCTGAGAAGACTTGCTCCTGAGTTTTAGAACATACTTTGCTGTTCTCACAGGGAAATGCTCAGGTAAATTAAGATTCAAACTCAGTGAATGATGTAGTTCAGTGTGGAAAACAGTCCAATGCTACAATTATGGAAAATTGTATTGAGTAGCCAACTGCTCTCAAGAATCAAATTGTTAGGTTGTCCCAATGATTAGGGGAAATTTTTATATTAAACTGAAATCTTCCTGCCTATAATTTCTCCTCACTGGTCTGATTTTTTCCCCCATGCTACCTCAAATGCATTTTGCAAAACTGTAGAGAAGAAATAATATAGCCCCTCCCTCTGGAGTCTCTGAGAGCAGCCTCGGCTTATCTTCCAGTTGGACAGAAAACATCCGGGGTCAAGCCTGGACATGGCAAACGAGCTCAGTTAATTCAGGTTCATTGTGGGAACACATTTTTTATTCAAAATAATCCAACTCTCTAAACGAGCCTACGTTTGAGAGATGGACAGCAAGGAGATTATATGTGCCAGAGTTCTGGAAAACACATTCAGAGATAAAGCCTAGACACAGAGCAATGACAACCAACCCAGTACCTGCTCCTCTGCAACCCCCGCTCTCTGCCGTCTTCCTGGTAATGGGCAGCATCTCTGGGTGTCAAGGTCTGTTGTACCATTCGCTTAATGTGTCCAGAACAGCATCAGCATGATGGTGACACAGTGACACAAACAGTTCTAATGTATTCTAGGAATGCACTGGACGTGCGGCTTGGAATTCACAAAAACCCATGTCTTTCACTGAGATCCCAGCAGCACATCACCGCAGCAAATAAGTGTCCTTTAGGCCTGGACACAAAGGAATATGGCCACTTCCTCCCTCCTACAGACCATGCGGGTTTAGGTTTCCTCTTAAGAGGATGTCGAAATGTAGCATAATCCCAAATACTTATCATATAAACAGGAAGGTACTTATTATCTTCAACCAAAAGACTACTTATTATAACAAAAGTACTAAATGTGTCAGCAGAGGTGGGTTCCAGTTTGTGGTGGCTTTGGCTTGGAAATAGTGGTAAATTTTTAATCCAAAAAAACAAATCATTTAGTCACAGTCACTACATTACTGGGTTCAGCGTTCAATCCTAAAAATGCAGCCAAGGTAAAGGATTTCAGAGATTGGTGCTTTAATGGTGAAATAAATGACAAAGGTATCTATAATCCCTGATCCCACAACTCCAAGAGTTCACTTGCTCAATTTTATAGATTTTATAGAAATAAAATGGTGACTCTAAAAATGGCTCCAGGCTATTTTTTCATTGGTTAATCTAAGCATATGATATAATTGCTCCAATAACCAAGAGCAAACTAGGAAATGATTGGCAGAGGCTGCTACTGGCTAGGATTTAGTCTGGGACAGGCTGTTACCATTGTAACATTGTACCGAATCACAACGGAGCATGGGATACCAGAAGAAGTCAAGAACCCAAAAGTAGAAGCATTTTAGGGAAACAGGACATCTCTGTTCTTTGTATTTTGCTAACACATTTCCTTGGAATTTCTTTGGATTGAGAACTAGGGCCATTTTCTTAGTGATAAAATGATATGATCAGCCTAGGCATTTAAAACAGCCCATGCTAGTCTGTGTGTGCACGTGTGCGTGTGCGCGCGCGTGTGTGTGTAGACACATGCATGTGCACACACTAAGCATTAGCAACAGGATTTGTGTCATTTCTGGGGAAAAAACATCAAATTCTTTCTCGGTCCCCCCCAGGTAATGCCCTGACCAGCCCACAATGATTAGGTATAGCTGACGGCTATTTAGGGAGCACTATCACCCAGGCTCCTCTATCCACAAAGAGAATTGTTTCCAATTCTTCACTCCCCTTTGCTAGAGAATAATGCTTAATCCTCTCTTTGCCATATGATTTTGCTGAACCTCCCATTAGAGGAAGTCAGTGTGACTTGGCTGTGTAAATTGCTTCAGCCGACGAAACATAAGTAAATGCAATGTGAGCAGAGCCTTTAAATATGTTTGCAGAAATTGGTTCGACTCCTAGCATATTTGCAATTATGATGAGAAAAGCATGTCCCCTCGTCATTATTCACCCCAGAATGCATAATGTAAAGCGGAACCAAAGCCAACTTACAACCCAGACCTGAACCCAGCAGGAGCCCAGCCAATCCGTAGACGTATGAGACACAAAAATAAATCTCCATTATTGTAAACTGCTAACAGCTTGTATGCTTTTCAAAAGTTATTTGTTATAAAGCGTTATTGCTGCAATACCTGACTAATATACAAGATGTTCCAAAATTAAAATTAACAGTACTGATAAAGCACAATAGGATATCCAAGTTCAAAGGTATGTTTCCACAGAAGTGAATGAGATAGAAATGATCTTCGTATTGTCTAACTAAACTACTAAGAACCCAAACTGCCATTAAATTGTTTACATCTTTTTATTTTACATATTTTTCTTACTAAGAAGGAAGGAAAACCAAAAGAGAAAAGAAAAAAAAAAAAAAAAGAAAGAAAAAAACCCCTAGGTTCTCTAGTTAGGCCATGAATAAACGTGGGCTGAAAACACTAGATTCTATTCTGTTATAAAACCACTCACTGAAAACTAAACTGTTTTCTTGAAACGAGTTACCCTTCTCTAATTTTATCAGGAAAATTTTTATGGAAAATGTTACAATTTACTATAGAAAATACAGTAAATTTTAATTGTTTCTGTAGGAATTCTGAAGCCAGATGTTTTAATGGAGGGATAAAGATAGAAAGGAGTCCTTACCTCTGTTTTATTTAATAAGTTACTGAGTACTTTTTCATCTCAAGAAAATCTAGTAAATTATTTGAGTTGACATGTCTAAAATGGCCAATTTACTCATTTTAGACAATTCAATAATTGGTAGGAAATTCTCTACAATAAATTAAATGGTAGGAAACAATACTGAACATCAAGGCAACTGAAGTGGCAAGGTCATATATTGATCACAACCTCTTAGGGCTGCAAAAACCAAAGAAAGGATAAAGGACGACTCTGCATCCCCCATGGCCCAGGCCTCCCAAGTACAGGATCCAGGACCGATCTTCCCTTTCCTAGGACAGTGACTGCATATGAGCTTTCCCAATAGTTTACGAGGCAGGGACCAAGTAAAGCTTTGTCCCTGACTGACAGGTATCATTCACCTCTTCATAGATCACAAGAGCCCACCTAACCAGACCACTTTCCCAACATCAAGTCCCAGAATCCTATGGAGTCTAGCAGCCTATATTTGTCCTCACTCTCCACTGTCTGTGACCCTTTGCTTGTGTCAAGGTAATCTGCCCATTCTCCAAAGATATTCTTTTTCTCTAGTTTATCTTAAAAACCCACTACCCTTCTAATTTGTTTTTGACAATAGACCCTAATGGTACATTAGATCCAGAGTAGGAATTAAGCCCAGAATAATCTTTCCAGTGCTGCAAAGGAAGAGGAAAATTACAAAATTTTAGGTCTACATTAAAATAGCCTGACTCTCTGTATCCTGTCAAAGATCTTTTAGGCCACTTAAACCATATGACAAAACTAAGTGACAGATATTTTCATACTTATTTTGCCATCAAAGAGATGGTGACTCATAGCGGCTTAACAACTTGTCCAAATTCATGCAACTAGTAAATGATAGTAAAATTTGAAGCAAGCATTTTTTTATATAAAGTCCAGATACATCAGTCCCATACTTTATAGGTAAACAAGATCCAACTGGAAGGAAAAGGTCAACAGCTGATTTGTAATCGGCTCTTGCCTGAAGGACAGCTGAGGATATGATCCTTGATTGAATCTTCTTTGTTGAAGTAACCTCCAGAGCTGGGGCTTCCCTGAACTGACATCGTGTCTTTAGTGACTACACGTATCACAACTGCAGAGTTGTTTGGGACCTTTGCAAGCTGTGCCTTGAAGATACAAGACCCCCACTATATGGTTGCCATGCATGCATGCTGCATTGTTGCCTTTTCTGTATTCTTTCTTAAAGCTGAGCAAATGGGGTGACTGGGTAAAGCCTATGGTATCCTGTGAGCCTCACTGTAAATATGGCCCAATGCATGCTGCTGGTTGAGTGCAGTGGATGTTGAGAGGCCAGGGAGACTGATCTGGTCCCATAGTGGGCTCACTGCAGAATTGTGATGACTACATGGCCACGTGCCTAACTCAATGTAGCCTCCACTACATTACTATCGTCACCTCAGATGACTTCAGAGTAGCAAAAGCATGCATTTTTCACTAGGTGAGTCATAATGTACGTCAGTTCCTACTCAACCTTCATGACCTATGTTGAGTCACACAACTTTTCCTGAAGATTTCACAAAATATTCTGTAATGAATATAGCATTGCCTTCTTCCTGACCTCCCATATCATGTGCCTCTGTAAGAGGCTTTTGGATGCTTAATTACCTTCTGCCTGCACTGTTCTCTAACTGTTCCATGTCACTACTCCTCCCCACCCCCCATGAGATAGTGAGGTCTTCAAGGACAAGAACTAGAACTGACACTTCTTTAATCACTTTTAAAAGTGCCCAGCTCAGTACTTGACATTTACCAAGTACTCAGTAGGGTATTCTTGAATGAATGCAGCACAATCAAGATTTTGAAACTTGTAATGGAATATGGTCAGACAGCCACTTATTTAAAAAAACATTTTCAGTTTCAACACAAATGATACAGCAGGTCTAATTAAATTGAATTCTTATTAGAAAAGTTACCACGTTGAGCCATTGAACACTAAGAATAAAGGTCCAGACAGAGCCACTGAACTATTAGATATGTAAGGGAGCCAAAAAGGAGGGTCCTTGTCACCATCAGTCAATTTCTAAAACATATTCATTTTGATTTGGTATCCCAGTCTTATGATAAAGTTTAAAAATCTGTTTTTCTCCAAAATCTTGTATCATTTTTCTTCCCTAGTTGCTTAAGTGGAACTGAAGTCAACACATTTATTTCTCCTGAACACTTTACAACACGGCACATCTTTATGTGACAAACTGTCTCTCCTGGCAGTCACCAATGCTCATGTCAGCACATCTCTCAGGTGTGTTAAGGCAACAACTTCTGCGAATATAATCCCTAAGAACACTGATTTGCTGTAGCATGCTCTGAAACAATAGGATTTCACTTCTTTTAAACAAAGTGGTGTTATTTTTTCCCAAAAAATAAGCTATTATCATCTACTGCTAGGCTAAATTTTCAGATAAGAAAAAACTTTTACTTCAGTGCTTAAAGATGATATTCCATAGCCGGATGATTACTTAAAAAAAAAAAAAAAAAAAAGGTCATCTAAGCGTCCTTTATCAGTACCAGGTAACCTCGCTAATTTTTCTAGCCATTCTTTAAAATTTCCAACAGTAAGTTTTAGAATCCATTTTTGTAACTGAAACAGAAAATGGCTAGGAAACAGAAATAGCTCTATGTCTTTAAGTGTCCTAAAATACCAAGCCCTACGGAAGCAGCAACGTAATTTAACTGCATTACAGGAAATTACTGCATTTGCTGCTATTGGCTACTCTACAAGTACTGGAAGTGCTGAAGCTTGCATAGTATAATATATCTGTAACCCTAAGTTTTCTCATGCATAAAATTGGAAATGATTGTTTTCTCTAGAAATGATACTTATGTCAATTGTTTGAGTGAATGTTAAAGGACTCTTATGGGAAAATTACTTAAATAAATATGGGTAAGTATCTTTATTAATATAAAGATACTGAAATCTAAATATAATAAAATCATAATTATAAAGGTAAAACTTATAACCCTCAGCAATGTAGAAGTGTGTTTTTTAAAGTATTTCCAAAGACACTTGTACTGTAATGCTTGTTAAAAATTGACAGCAATACTTGACAATTAGAAGAGAGGAAACTAAGCTTTTGAAAGCAGGATACTATAAAAACACAGAAATTTGGGGCAACTCAGTGTCGGCACAATCTTACTACCTAACAGCTCCTGTGAGCTATTTATGTCACTGTATTATAAATTTGTAAAGTTATTAGTGGTTATGATAACTAACTTTAGTCTATGTTCTTATTAACTGGATTCAGTATAGGTCTGCTAATGCAAAAAAGGAAATGTATAACAGATTTATGCCTCCTCCAAATTTCTTTAAAATATATTTCAACATTTAAAACCACAAATTTAAAAATAATAAATAAAAGAGCAAGCTTTAGTAATATTGGAGATACATGTAAGCAAATCTTATTATAACCCTAGAAAAATTAGATGTTGTTCTCAGCATGGATACTACAAATTAACTTTCAAAACCAAAAATAAAGGGGAGTTTGTGATTACGAAGACATAAAATCTTTAGATCTTGTTATAATGAGGTATTCTGTAAATATTAGGTAATTAAAATGGAAAAACTATATATGAAATATATAAAATTACAGAAAAATAAATAAAACTAAAGATGATTATAATACCATGATTTTCAGGTATTTTCATGGACACTATCTACTTTCAAGTAGGCAATAAACTTTAGAGTAGTGAGGTAGATTTTTCTTGCCTTCCTGAAACTTAAGATAAATCTAAAACGGTGATTTTAAGCATGCTTCAAGAAATAAAGCAAAAGAAGCATTGTTGGAACAAGTTACCAAAGGCAAATTCGAAGTAAACAATGAAATACAGAAGTACACATGCTAGGGAGTATGTTTCAGAAAAACTTATGGCTACACTTGTCATAATAAAATGCAAATCAGGACTTCCATTTACTTTTCATCCTTGAAAATTCATTTTTTGTTGTTGTTTGAAAAAGGCCGATCTTTGGCTCAAGATTTTTCCATAATTCCTAGGTTTGTCAGTCTTCAGGGGGCTTCGGTATATCCCAGAAGTCTGAACTTCAGAGATTTCCTTCCTCAATAACAGTTTTTCCTGTCCAAGAGGAAGACAACAATCCTGAAAAAACTGCAGCTTTTCAAATGCGCCAGCTCATTAAAAAATGTCACAAATGGATATATTCCACTTCTGACCAAGATGGAGTATCAGTAACTACATTTATCCTAGCACCAAGAAACAAGTAAGTAAATATATAAAACAACAGTTTTCAAGACACTGAACATCAGACGTAGGACAACGGGCTCTGAGAGACAAAATTGAAATCTGAGAGCCCTATGATGGCCCGAGCGCACAGTCCTGAGAGAGTTTCAAGTCACATCACAAGGAAGTCCCATCAGTTGAAGAGACAGCACTTGGGATCCAGCACTGTGGCCAGAGTACACAGGACAAAGTAGTGCATAGGGGAGACCGGCATAGAGAAAACTCTAGGTATCTGCATAATTGCATTGCCAACATCAGGGATAAAGAGTAAATCTTTTTTTTGTTGTTGTATTAAAATATACGGGGGTAACAATGGTTAATAAAATTACATAGGCTTCAAGTGTACCATTCTGTAATGCTTCTATAAATCTTTAAAAGAGCTGTGGGCTGGCTGGGGGGGGGGCAAACATGTTATATACATAAAAACAAAAAAATAAGGATGACAGCACATTTGACTTGGGGAACAATGTAAGCAAGACACTGAAGTAACATCTTCAAACCCTTGAAGAGAAACTATAAACCTAGAAATTCTATACTCCACAAAACACTGTCTTTCAAAAATGTAGGCAAGATAAAGATTTGTTTAGGTATTAAAAAGTTAAAATAATTCATTACCAAAAGAATTGTACTAAAAGAAATGCTACAGGAGGATCTTCAGGCTGAAGAAATGTGACACCAGATGGAAATATGGATCTACACTATAATTTCTTAACCACATACCACTGAGGTTTGGAGAGCATCATTCTTTGTTGGGGTGCGATGGGGGGTCTGTCCTGTTCATCACAAGAGGTTCATTAATATCCCTGCCCTCAACCCACTGGCTAACAACAGCTTCACTACTACCCCTGGTGTGACCATCAAAAATGTCTCCAGATACTACCTAATGTCAGCTGGTGAGCAAATCAAGTCCTGTTCAGAACTACTGGTATACACAGAGAAAAGAAGAAAACTGGTCATGGTAATTACCATGAGTAAATATGTAAGATTTTTCCTACTATTTAAATCTCTCTAAAAGATAACTGACTTTAATTACAATTAATCATAATCTAATTTGTAGTTTATAACGTATATTTAAAACAGATGACAATGAGAGCATAAAGGCCAAGAACATAGAAATGGGGAGTATACTACAAGGTTCTTGTACAAAAAGTAGGATAATATTACTTGAAGGTAAACTGTGATAAGTTTAAGATTTATTCTATAAAACTTAAAGCAACCACTAATATAACACAAGAATGACTTCCAGCCAATAACTCAACAAATGAGGTAAAATAGAATCGTTAAAAAATATTCATCAAAGGGAAAAAGAGAAAAGGACGAACAAAGAACACATGGCAACAGAACAGAAACAGCGAGTTAATTAACTGTATCAAATATTACATTAAATTTAAATCATCTAAATTCCCTAATTATAATATCTATGCCATGGAGTTTTTGTGAGGATACAAATAATTGATGTTTTTAAAGCACCTTGTATATCACTCTGCTGATATTTCTTGAAAAATTATAAATTATATGTTATAATTAACACTGCTATTATTGAGCCAACTTATTTTATTGAGCATTTACTAGGTGACGACTAGTATGGTATATCTGACAGTGTAACAGCAGACAAAGGCACTCATCTCACTGAGCTTAAGTCTAACAATTACTTGTAACAATTCTAGTGTTATGGTTTGCAACACAATGCTGTAATATTTTCCAATGTTCCTATTTTTAAAATATACCCCTAATATAAACATTGAAAGGTATTATCAAAGTGCCTCCCATTTAATAGATCCATAATAAATGTTTTCAAATGAACAAATAATTATTGTAGCCATGGTGTGAATTTAAAAGAATCTAGAAAGTATACAGCCACCTACATTAGGGAGAATAATTTATTAATATGGGTCTCAATGAATGCTTCAGTGTCACTTGTTTTCAGAGTGTCAAGAAAGACTATTGTAGGAAATACAGGGTAAGGTCATGTTGGATGACAGAAAAGAAGGCAGGTCTCCTTGAGTTTTACTTATGTTTGAGCTGAGGATGGCCAGTCTTCTTGGACATTTGAAAAAAAATGTTTAATTTATTGATTTTCCCAGCTTTATTATATAATATATATATGTATTTTCTTTTTAATTTGTTAGTTTGATGAATTACATTGATTGATTTTTGTAATTTAAACCAATCTTGCAGTCAGTCAGCTTGGGATAAGCTCTACTTGTTTATGATGTATTATTTCTATGTATTGTTAGATTCAGTATGCTAAAATTTTCTTTGGAATTTTTACTTCTTTGCTTATGAAAGATATTGGCCCTTTTTTGTAGTATCTTAATGTGAATTGGGTATCTGAATAATGTTAGTCTCATAGAATGAGAGAGGAAAAAGCCCCTTCTCTTTAATTTTCTGGAAGTGTGTGTCTGTATGTGTGTGTGTGTGTGTTATTATTTCTTTCTTACATGTCTTGTAGAATTCACTAGTGAAGCCATGTGGATGGAGAGTTTTTTAGGTTGGACAGATTTAAGTACAAATTCAATCTATTTAGTAGGTATAGAGCTACTTGGGTTAACTTTTTCTGAAATGTAGTAGTTTGTGCATTTCAAGAACTCTGTTTCTCAAATTGTCAATTTATCAGCATAAAAGTATTAATATTATTCCCTTATTATCCTTTTAATATCACTAGAATCTGTAGTGATGTCACCTCTCTTATTCCAATTTTATAAATTAGGAAATTGAGACCCTGAGGTCACATAACTCGTGTCAAAGTCCAGTGTCTTTCCAGAACATATAAATTTTATAACTGAGTTTTTAAAAAGTGTTTCCGATGCCACTCTTTGGTTTAATTGTACTAGATAATGCCATCGGTTCGAAAAGCCCCCTCTAAGATGTCAGTTAACTACACTAAGTCAGCATCATGACACAATGACACAGCCAGTGACACAAGCCACCCCAGTCAGACCACTGCAGGAAAGCCATCAGAGAACTCTGTGGCCTCAGGCTTCTCTCCCACTTGTGTCTACAGTGCAAGCAGTTAAAGTCAAAATGGGGAAATGGACTAGTTATAAGTGAACAAACAGTGCAGCACATCCAAACACTCAGACAAACAGCTGAATTCTGAGATGAGTGTGTCATTACGTGGGAAATGTATAGGAGGATTTTGTTTTTTAACTTGCTTTTCTGTCAATCCAAGAGAGAAGAGAGGAAAATTATAGAAAGCAAGATGCTGAAAAACAGCTTGTGTAAAATGCTTTTTCATAAGAGACAATAAATGGGGGCTACACTTCTGTAGTAGACTTCTGACTAAATACAGCTAAGCAGTGGTTAGTCACTTACGACATTACTAGTGGAATGTAATTTAACCTGGAGTGATTATTTACTGAGTCAGAGGAACATGTATTTTGATTTCGATCCTTATTGTGTATCCCATTCCTAGCAAGTCTGAAAAAGGCAAATTTTAGCCTCAAGAGAGCAAGGCTTTGTCTGCTATGTTTATCATGGTGTCCCCGGTACATGGGACACTGTCTGTCACACCACAGGTTCTCAGTAAACATGTGCTGAACGCACAGATAGATGAACACAGAAGGAACTGCTTTACACCCTTATTCCTTAGCACGTGAGCACGGCCAGAGGAGGAGGTCTCCAGGACGTCCACATTGCCTCACGTTTGAGGCCTTCACTGCTCTGCTCCTTCCTAATTCTTGAACACTTGCCAGGCCAGATCCTGGTGAATTCCCCTTAGACCTCGTTCTCGCCTCTCCCCAGCCCCCAGCCCTCTCACCACCCACAGAACTTGACTCCAGCATGACTGAGCTCATTGAGGAACTCCAACATGAGCTGTTCACATTCTCTCTTCAGAGCCTTTATCTTTCACACTTTGCCTAGATGTGGCCTACATTTGTGGGGCCTGGGACAAAAGTAGAAGTGGAGACCTATGTTCTGTAATTTATATATTTAAAAGGTATCAGTGCATCTAAAACACTACTAACATAAAAATGTTCTATTCTCCTATGTTGACAATTACACATTCATAATGATTCAACAGGCCAGGTTGAAATGTAGACGATGCCGGTTCCTCCAGGTTTTATCATGAAATCTGGCAGGATGAGTTGAGTAGCCCCGCGCCCCCAGGCGCCCAGCCTCCGCCTTCAGTCTGCCCTGTTCAGCTCTTCATTCCCAGCTCCATCCTGAGTTTCAAGTAGCCTTTTGCATGCACTTCTGGATAGCCACCCTGCATGTTCACCCACACCCCCACAAAACAAAATCCTTCAGCCACCTGTCAGGCCGAGACGTGAACACAGCAGAGATGGGCCGCACCTGATGATGACAGACCTGAGAAAACATCCATGTGAGTCTGGCCCAGTTCCGAGCCTTCCCAGTTCCCGGGGAATGGAGCATGGTAAGCCGCCATATGCACAGGCTTGACCTAGGGAACTCCTGCCCTATGGGAAAGGATGTCACCTGAGGAAAGCCAAACAGGACCCTCAAGCATGGGGCAGGCCCAAGGCAGAGGCATCTGTTTCCTGAGTTTAAGGGCAATACTTCCTTAGATCGCAACTCAAGAAATCATTGTTCTCTCTCCTTCAGCAGCCACTCCCTTCAGAACATCACTCTGCCCATCGTCAAAATGGATTCACCACTTGTCCTTTTACTGAGAATTCCAATATCTCCCCTTCCATTCTTTTCCTCTGTACATGAATATACATCCATCTCCCCTTTTCCTTCGAAAACTATACCTTCTTCCTTTCAATGCCAAATGTTTAATAATAGATATAATTCACTCACACTGGAAAACAAAAATAAATGTCCCAATCTCCAGTCAGCAATAATCATTGCCAGCTATTGGTGAGCATTATTCCAGATACTTCTCTATGAATGTATGCCGATAAATGGGTATATAAATGAATCAGTTAATAGCAAAAACATTTTAAATTAGAATTGCGTCAGATATGGTATTAATAATGATCGAAATTATTTCTTCTTAATTCAACCTTAAGAAACTGAAGTGAAACAATCAGAAGTGCTCAACTTTAAGTATTTCTTCATAAAATAAATATTAGATCCTCTGAAGGTCATAAAGGACAGTGAAGTTTCTGTCCTTATTGATAAATGCTGCCAATGTACACAAGTGCATCATCTCTCTTATCTTCAAATATCCCCCAAATGGACTTAGTTGTGACAGCCCCGTCCCGTTACTCCCTCTTGGCCCATTCTGAGATGTCCTTAACCTGGGATCCACAGACTTCCCAAAAGAATAGAAATCTAGACTTTGTTAACACATAAGGAAAAAACAGATTTTCCATAATTTTTAACTGAAACTTAGAATTTCTCTCAATTATGGACGTAACTAACACATCACAGGAGTCTTAGAATTACCTGTGAGTTTTTCACTAATAGAAATCACTTCTATTTCCATGTAACTGTTCTTGCAAATCTTAAAATAGTGTTTATGCTCATCAACATTTCATTAATCAAAGAACACATTTCTTCAGCATCAATTTATTTACATATTTTGTATAATTGTATTTCATTATAATCAGTTTCCCTTATAAACATAAATGTTTTATTTTAAGCATTTTATTTTAAACATATTGAGAAGATATCCACAAGCTTCAACTGCCTGCAAAGTGGTCTACGGTACCAAAAAGGTTCTGAATCCTTTTGTCAGACTTCAGCCCTCAATTCTCTTCATCTGAATTACAGGGAACAGGTTAGTTCTTTCTTTTTTTTAATTGAAGTATAACTGATGTACAATATATTAGTTTCAGGTGTATAACATAGTGATTCAACATTTATGTTCCTTACAAAGTGATCACCATGATAAATCTAGTCACCATATAAAGTTTTCACCATATTACTGACTATACGTGCTCCCTGTGCCATGCATTA
Source organism: Rhinolophus sinicus (assembly GCF_036562045.2). Taxonomy (NCBI): domain Eukaryota; kingdom Metazoa; phylum Chordata; class Mammalia; order Chiroptera; family Rhinolophidae; genus Rhinolophus; species Rhinolophus sinicus. The sequence continues at coordinate 15,121,039 of NC_133754.1, read as the reverse complement.
CAGGTTAGGTCCTTTCTTAGTTCTTGTAGAAATTGATTAAAAGAAAAGGCACAGCAGTCACCATCGCCTAACAGACAAATTCAGTGCTCATCATTCCAAAGAAACAGCTTCTTTATTCTCAGTAAAATAAAATTGTATTCCACAGATGCCAGATCCCCATATCACTGGCTTACAGATGGGTTTCCTGACAGTCAACAAATGCAATTGCCAGGGCCGCTGCTCTAACATTCTGATAAGGTTGGACTCATGCCTTTAAAAGGCAACAACATGCTTGAGTGGGAAAAAAGGAGGAGGTACATATATGCAACGGAACATTGCTCGGCCATGGATGGGAATGGGTTCTTGCCATCTGCGGTGGCATGGATGGAACTGGAGGGCGTTGTGCTGAGTGGTCAGGCAGAGAAAGACAGATGCAATGTGATTTTGCTTATATGTGGAATCTAAAGTACAAAATAAACAAACATACAAAACAGAGACAAACTTATAAATACAGAGAACATTTTGATATTTGCCAGATGGGAGGTGGGTTGGGGCAGTGGGTGAAAAAGGAAAAGGGATAAAGAAGTACAAATTGGTTGTCACAAAACAGTCATGGAAATGTAAGTAAAGCACAGGGAATACAGTCAATAATATTATAGTAACTATGTACGATGTCAGATGGGTACTAGATTTATCAGGGTGATAGATGGGAGGGGGTTTAAGGGTCAGGGTGAAAAAGGTAAAGGCATTAAGAAGTATAGACTGGTAGTTACAAACAATCATGGGGATGTAAAGCAAAGCACAGGGACTATAGTCCACAGGCAATAACTATGTATAGTGCCAGGTGGGTACTAGATTAGTCAGGGATCACTTCTTAAATTACATAAATGTCTCACCACTATGCTGTGCACCTGATTGAATTAATATAATGTTGTATTAATATAATGTTGAATGTCAACTGTAATTAGAAAATTAATAAAGGAGGGAAAAGGTGAAGGGGAATAAGAAGTTCAAATCTCCAGATATCAAACAAGTCATAGGGATGTAATATACAGCATAGGGAATGCAGTCAGTAATATTGTTATAGTGTGGTACAATGTCAGATGGTTGCTGAACTTATCATGGTGATCACATCTTTAAGTATGTAAATATTGAATGACTATGGTGTATACCCGAAACTAATACAATACTGTATATTAGCTATATTTTAATAAAAAGTCTTAAAAAAAGTAACATCCTTAAAACAAATGATTGTTTCATGATGGCCTTCTGACAGTGTCCATATGCAATGAAGTCATTAAGTCAATCAGATCTGAATCATAAGGTCATTATATTTTACTTCAGTCAATAGCAAAACCAAAACCTTTTATCTCATGCTGCTTTTTTAGAGCTTATAATGACAGTAGTTCTATTGTGTGCTATTACTACTTCCATAGCTTCTTAGAAAATATAAGAGATGGATGGAATATATGTCAAGTATAAAAGTATACATACACACACACACACACACACACACACACTTTTTTGTGCAAGATGGAAATGACAATATTCATAGTATAATAATCAGTAAATATCCATGTTTCTAGAGTTTATGTCAGTCTTAGTTGTTTCCCACTGCAAAAATCAGCAGGCATTTCTATGCATTGCATAATCATGACTGTTTTAAACAGCAAAATTACTACCTATTCTTATATTGTAGGTACATGGAAAATAGAAAATACGATTTCACACATACACATACACACACACATCTCTAACTAGTAATCAAGGACTAGCAGACTACCTCAAGATTTTTTATTGACACAAAAGTACCCTTGAAATCAGTGGGCGTTTTGCTAAAGGAAAGAAGGAAAAGCACAGTCATGTGCCCTAGTTTCAAGATGAAATTTTTGTTTGTTGCATTACCAGTATTCATTACCAGGTTTCCTGTAACAAGCAGAGGCATGCTACTGTATAAACCTTGGGAGCCAGAGGCTGAAAGGAGGGATGCTGTAGAAATGAGATTCAGAGCCTGTCTCTAGACACTGTTCTGCTAAATGCACAAGGGCTATTTACACATTATTAGCCTACTCATTTGTAAAACGGAAGGTACAGCCTTACTCAAAAAGTTTCTGTGGGTGTTAATTGAAAGTAGCTGGCAGAAAGTAGTTACCCAATAAATATTACTTCCATTATCTCTTCCCTCCCTTTAAATGATATCTCAAGGTATTATAAAGCATAGTGTTCATGGTAACACTTGTTTTACTCAAATCCTTTAAATGAAAGATTCCAAACTGAAAGGCCCCCAAGCCCTGGAAATGTGTGAAATGACTCTGTGGAACGGCGCAGTCTGTGGTGAAGCAGGAAACATGATGCTGGCTAACATCACACAAATTCCAAACATTAAAAACCACTGTATGGACCACATACATCGCCAAAACGGCAGTACTAGGTCTGCTTGGCAACCCGGTTGAAATGGATAAGTGCTCAGAGAAAAATAAATTTCTCAGTCCTGGAGGCTGTTTCTTTGGTGTGGAAGCTCCTCACGGTCCCTAGCAGGGTTGTGACCCAATGCTAGGCTATTGGTGTCCTCATGTTTACCATTATTTTTGATTGTTGAACCGACTCAAGTCCAGATAGTAAAGAAGCTTGTTCAGGGTTCACAGACGTGTATAATGCATTGAGCCCTGGAACAAAGTCCTACTTCTTTGAGTAACAACCATTCCCTTTTGTGATGCTGCTCTGTATGTGGAAAGGACAAAACAATAAAAAGTGAAGCACAGTCTGTACAAGGAGCAGTGTCTACCAACTTGTCCCCTACCCAGAGGCACGAATCTCTCCTAAGCTGCGCCCTGCAATGCAGGATGAGAATCCAAAGGAGACGGTCTTCTTTTGTGAATACTGCCTTTATGCTCTTTAATTAAAGTGTGATTGTTTTTGTTGTTTATTGGCTCAAGCATTCTGCCTAAGAGATGGTTTAGGTCTTCTCATTCATTTTTGTCTCCTTGTTTGCAAGGTGGGAGAAAATCAATCACGTATCCAGCCCTCCATGACTGTTAATGCCACCTAACTGGGGAGTTTAGCTATGTGAAAAGGTTAAGTGAACTTGATTCATCTACTCTCTGTGATGGCCACGTTGGGAATACCAAGTTGCTACACGAAGGTGAAATGTAAGCCACATGCCTCAGATGGAGCTGGGCCACCGACCTGTACTGGGTGATCTGACTTATGATGTGTGTCTCACTTTTGATCTATCAATATCTGCCTAGATTTGAGTAAGATGAGAACCAAAGACTGGTGAATATGAACATTCACAAGGAATGGCGGAGTCCTAGAGTGAGTGAGATGGCAGGTTCATGATCAGCTGGGGACATGGGGAATCTGACAAAGTATTAATACTAAGGGGGAAAAGGGCACAGGAAGCTGAAAAATGACTGAGTCAGATTTATATACATTCTACACACTGTACATTCAAGGAGGCTGGAGCTAGATCAGAATAGTCAGAGGAGAGGAGGCAGACTATAGGAAACGAAGCTGTCCCTTGCTGGTGACTGTACGCTGAATGAGATGCAGACAGCAACCTACTAGTCCATCCAGTAGGGAGGTCATCTGACTGTGGCAGGTTGAAGCCAGGGCCTTAGAAAACCAACTAGTAAAAACCTCACGGGAAAGTAGGGGCTACCAAAGGAAACCCGGTGCTAAGAATCAGTGGAGGAGATTCCCGGCATCAAGTCTCTAAGCAATGGTGTGCTCAAAGTCAGGTGGGAGTCAGCTTTATGGTTCTAGGGGCTCCTCCAGCTTCGGAGGAGCAGCAGCTCTTTCAGCAACTGTAAGGACAGAGATGGTGGTCTGGCACCGCAGACACAGGGCAGCAAGTACAGAATATGTGGCAGGACCCAGAGGGTTGAACAACCACATAGCAAGACAGAGGCCCAGTCACAATATTATACAAGTGCATAGAGACTTTGGCCCTACAGGCATAAAGCTTTCCAGGACTCATGCAGCCACACTGGTTCCAAGTTTACAGCGGCTAAGCTATTTCCAGAACCTTTACTTTACCATTTGCTCATACCCAACCTTTTTACAAAAGGATATCTCCCTGTTACCAAACATGGCAAGGGTGGCTGGTCATCCACCAAAGATCCTGGTTCACCCCATCACATTACATAGCTATTGCCAAGGACACCATTCCTTAGTTTTCTTGCCTCACGTGGTATCACGTGAATGGTTCTTGCCAAAGAGGCGGACACGTGTCACTTGCAATCTCTCCTTGAGAAGCACGTGTTCCTACTCCATCCTCACATTCTCCCTCTGCACTGAGCACAGAGGCCTGTATGGCTGGGTCTAAGGGAAGGCCGGGCCCCAGGGGGAAGGATGTTCAGGCTCCTGGATGACAGGAAGGAGGCAGCCACCAGCCTGGGGCACCAGCACTGGATGAGGGTGTGAGCAGAACAGAAACCTCTGTGCAAAGGAGTAAGAGAAGCAGCAGCTCCGAGTATTATTCTAATCAACACACTGACATAGACACGGCCCAAGGAAAACTCGTCAGTGAGAAAATCAGGGCAAAGGGGGAACGGATGAAGCCAGAATGCAATGTTAGTATACAAAAATAGATGCCTGAGGCTGACGGTGGTTCCACCAGATGTAAACAAACCAGATGCTGAAGACAACTTATCTGGTTTTAAGTGTTTCTCATGAAGGGAAGCTTGCGATGTAATAAACTAAAGAATTGGTTAAAATGCACATTCTAGAGTCATGAAGTCTGGCTTCAAATACCGGTTCTGTAACTTACTGGCTGCATAAACCCAGGCAAGTTAACTAACCTGTCAAAGCTTCCATTTTCTGAACTGTAAAATGAGGATAAAATATTTCACAGGACTGTTGTGAGAGTGAAATGAGATAATCCACATAAAACGCTTGAAAAAGTGCATTCCACCTGGTGCTATATGAATGTGCTAAATAAAGCTGACCTATCATCACAATGACTAGTTTTTTTGTTTGTTTGTTTGTTTGTTTAACTACAAGGCTGGCTATCAGAAATGATAATGAGTTTCGAGTCTCTGAAGTATTAGAATAAAGAAACCCCGATCCTGACATCGCCTGACACTTGGGAGAGATTAGAGGTGGGTTCCAATCAGATGTTGTGGCTCAGAGCGGTTTTGTGGCATGTCTGAAGCTGAGTCTACTCTGCGCGCACCCCTGCATCGATGCGGCAGGGTTCCAGAGTCCACCTGTCTGCGGAGAAGGCTTTACATGCTCACTTCCTGCCTTACTGAGGATTAACATGGAACCTGCATAGAAGTGACCTGTACCTCAAAGACATTAAGGCCTGGAAATGAATGGAATTAGGGAAAACAATACCTGATATTAATGGGCCTTCAAGGACAAGAATTCGGTCTGCAATGGACTGAATGTTTATGGCTCCCCAAACTCATACGTTGAAATCTAACCTGTAAGGTGATGGTACAGGAGATGAAGACTTTGGGAGGTGATTAGGTCACGTGGGCAGAATCCTCCTAAATGGGATTAGTGCCCTGACAGAAGAGACCCCAGAGAGCTCCTCTGCCCCTACCATCGTGTGTGGTTATAGCTAACAGACCTCCGTATATGACCCAGGAAGGGGCCCTCGCCAGCCATCAAATCTGCCCATACCTTGATCTTGGACTTGCCAGTGACAAATCCATTTCTGTTGTTATAAACCACCCAATCTATAATATTTTGTTATAGCAGCCCAGACTGACTGACAATTTAGTAATCTTTTCATCAGTACTATGAGTTTTAATTCTTCTTCCTTTCAAGGAAAATTAGATAATGGTCTGATGACCTCAGAGAAGTCCTAGGCGTGCACCCGAAATGGAAGTGACACCATCCCCAAGAAGCATAGTCCCTTTTCACAAAGGTATCCGTCCCTAATTAGAATCCCTCCCTCCTGCCAGATGTTAGGGAGCAAACAATGAGAACTACACACATACACACTCCAACAGTCCAAGGTACAAGTCACCTGTTACCTCAGCATGTGGTTTTCCCATTCATTTAACTGTCTTCCCTTAAAGAACAAATTATGCTACCCTGAAATGAACACTCATCTTTCAGTCCACAGGGAAAAGGCAACAAACAACCAAATATCTGCTCATCACAATGAGCTTAAATGAAGCATGGATTTAGCTGCTCTTATGTGTATAACCAATGCTCTTTATTAGAGTTTACTTTGCATAATTACCTCAGGGAACTATGATAAGCCCAGAGCTGCTTTTCAGTCTTGATTCGTTACATGCGGCTTTGCCCAAAGAAGTAAATATAAATTGAAAGGTTTTGCCAAGCTCCTGAATTATCCACCTCAGAGAGAGAATCGGAGCATCCTGGAATCCTTCTGGTATCTACAAATACACTCTGAGCCAAAGGAGAAATCAACAGACCATTTCTCTGCCTCAGAGAAAAACAGAAAGTTGCTGAGGGGGCAGTTAAGATGATAACAGTATTTATACAGATTTACTTCCCAAAGGCTAATCTAGAGGAGTATGAATAGTGTTCTTAGAAGAACTGCTACTTGAAAGGACTGTAGCATAGAAGAGCTGTGAAAACAATGGGTTATCTTAGAGGATGTGTCCGAGACCCTGCTACACACTGTCCTCTGCGAAAGTCGCAGGAAATAAAAAGGCATTTTCAGAGCTGAGAGACTCACAGGAAAGAGAGGAAGGACCTGAGAGAGAGAGACAGTTTGATAAGATGACAAAGCCAAGATAACAGAAGGTGTCCCCAAATGAAGGGAACCCCAAACAAATGCCCACTTGGCCTACCCAGGACTGTCCAAGCTTTCAGCTAAGAGGCGCCGTGCGGGAACTCCTAAAAGCCCCAATCTCACTTCCAACAGAACAGCACTCCTCAGGCAAACAATGATGTTAGCTTTCCTTGTTTATGCTCATTCAGGGAGAAAGGAGTTTGTCCCGTAGACAAAATACTGAATATTCATTAAATACCTTGGAGGATGTTAAATTCCAGAAATGCTGGCAGGAGTTCAACCATAGGATTCCTGGTGAAGGATGCATCACTAAAATCAAGGGTTTCTGTGATCCAAAAGGATCTCTCATTAATTGAGTGGCCCTACTGAACCCCAGTTTTAATTTCTCATGGAAAGTACAGCTGACCCTTGAATAACACTGATTTGAACTGTATGGGTCCTCTCTTATGCACTGTAAATGTATCTCCTCTTCCTTATGACTTTTCTTAACATTTTCTTTCCTCTAGCTCATTATTGTAAGAATACAGTATATAATACATGTAACATATAAAATATGTGTTAATCAACTGTTTATATTATCACTAAGGCTTCTGGTCAATAGTAAGATATTAGTAGTTGAGTTTTGGGGAAGTCAAAAGTTATACCTAAATTTTTGACTGTGCAGAGGGTGGCACCTCTTACCTCCATGTTGTTCAAGGGTCAACTGTATAATCAAAACCTATGAAGTCTGGAGCAGCTGGAAAAAGTGTAAGAGGTCATCTAACCGAGTAGTTTTAAATTGTTTGATGGAGCCTCAGAGAAGAAGGACTGATGACCATCTCATTTTACATCTGACTTTCTGACATTCCACCTACAATGCTACCCTGCTTAGCATGTCCTGTATGGTTGCTTTTTCTGTGTAATTTTCTCTCAAAGCTCTTTTTTTTTTTTTTCATATTACCTGCAATTCTCAGGCTAAAAAGCATGGTTCAAACTGTACCCACATAACTTATAGTAAATAGGATCCAGACATATCCTATAACGATAATGAAATCTTGGGAACCACCTTTACTACATCCAACAGAAAAGGGAAAAAAATCAATGAGAAAGTTCCAAGATCTAGATTCTCATAACAATCTTCTATAGTTTATAATCTTAAGGCTATTTCACATTTGGGTAGGCTTGGCTGTCACACATGTGATGTGAGGTGACTACTGTGTGTCTCCTAGCTTAAAACCCCCTCCTGTTTTACTGAAGCAGGGATTAACACTTTGGCATTAGAGAATAAGACCATATCATTAAGAATCCCCTGGGAGGTACAAACATTAATCCACCAATATGCAATAATGCCTTCTGGAAAATTAGTGTATCAAATCATCCAAGTGGCATGAAGCAAAATGAATGGGGGAAAAAATTACTGACGCATTTGAGCGTGGGGGAAACGGAAGAAAGGATATATAGAGACAGATCTTCTTTTGTGTGTGAGTACATTGAATGAATGAATGGGGAGGCAGGCAAACTGGCTCGAATATAAAAAAGGCACAGAGACACATAAGCCTACAAGTAAGAGCCGGAACTGACCGTGAGGATACTGGGTGCTTAAAAATAAGAGCCAAAGTGGAAGGTAAATGACCAGAAAAGAGAGACCAGAGAGCAAAGAGCTTCACTAACGTGCATTCTTCCCCAGGGCCAGGCTTCCTTAATTCTATTTCCAAAACTTAAATCAATACAATAATCACTAGAACTGAAACCACAGTGAAATTATTAAAAAGGAATTATATACATATATACCTATATATATGATTATCTGATTTGCTAGGCAATATTTCTTTTCTTGTATCTTTTCTGTGTTTGCATATGTGACATTGTAAATGACTTTGGAAATAATCTTCAATTCCATCTACCCAACTGTTTTCATTTCCTCAGTGCAGCTTTCTGAAATCCTCAAATAATATTTAGATTGATTTTTGGCTGCCCTTAGGACTGCTAAGATTGGGGTGATGCAGCCAATAGTGCTGTCACGCCTTTCTGGGTGGCTTCACATTGTTAACCTTTCAGGTGCAAGACCCAAGCATTTCCATGTCCCTGTGGCTCTGCTGTGCACACAGGTACCTTCTGCCAGCTCATTCACTCATTTCTTAAGGCTCATTCAAAGACCTTTGTACCCACTTCTCTTTTTTTTTTTCTTTCTCTTTGCAGCTTTCCTCTTTTTTTCATTCACCACTACACATTGTTTTAAGGCATTTTTTGTGTGATGTCTCACAGCACAAAGCTAGGCTGAATTATATGGCACTTTTAAAGCCATTTTGAGAGTTAATAGCTCTTGTTGGGTGTCTTGATGACTCTGCAGCTCCTCAAAGAAATCTCCCAGGGCTCTGACCCCCACCTCACTGCTCTGGTCCATATTTGGGAGCAATAGACAGTCAGATTCTGTGCTTTCCTACTGAGAAACAATGTGGGCAACTCTGCTTGTCTAATTGGATTGACCACTGTAATTAGCACCCATTACGAAGCACACCACGCGTTCACATTTGTATGTTCTAAAATAAGCCTCCTTATTTTCTTTTTTTTTGCATACCACCATTTATTAGCATATTGTCAGTGAATCACTCAATTGAAATTCCTTCCCACCATTCATAACCTTGTGATAAAAGATATTGTTCAAAATTTTAAAGACATCATGCAAACAGATGTTACTGAAACTCCTGCATCTGCTAGACAACTGAGGAAAACTCTTTCCTTTTAAAAAGGGGGAAAGGAAAAGCAGTGACATAATTTTTCACAAGAACAGCACTCTGCTGCAATTTGCTAGAATGAAAATATCTGAAAGCCCGCTTTCAGATATTTTCACCAGGAGCATGCATTGGAAAAAAAATGAAAAAGTAGACCATCTTTTTAAAGTATTATCATTTAAATGTCTTAGAATATAATACACCCCATATGTGGGGGTGGGGGAAGAATGGCCTTATTTTTGTTGGGGGGCGGGGGTGGGTATCAATCTTCTTTCCCACTATAAAAGAGACACCTACTCATAATAGAAATTTTGAAAAACTGCAAAGCCTTGTACGAAGGTTTACTTTAGAAAACCAAAATTTTACTAACTTAACAGGCTCACAAGCCCACAGAGACATAATTACATTTTTCTCTCCTTCAACTTGTAATTTCTTCAGACTCTCAAGTTGCTACGGCAAAGCAGTAGAGAGTTGGTATATTCACAAATGGGATCACATCTGATGTCTTCTGATTTGCTTTTCATTTCCAACAGAGCCCAGTTTAAGCTGATGAAGCTGATGGCAGGAGTTCTATTTGAGTAAAAATTTGGAACAGCCTATCTTCAATCTAATTCTTACTTCATCCAGCATTTAAAAGCCTTTATATCCATTCAAAAGCAAACTGCTTAAAATTTCTGCTGTATACCTGTTATAGTTTGATTAAAGGTCTCATGAAAAAATGTAGGTGACTAACAGATATGAGTCCCTTGTAGAACTGGGCATAAATCCTTCCCACCTAAAGAAATGTTGCAGTGCATTGTATGGTCCTACACACACATTCACCAAAGCAGTTCTCCTGCTTTCTGGAAACAAAACAACTGTCCATCAACCCCATTACCCCAGGCAAGGACAAAAATGTTAGTTTAGGTTGGATGTCTGGATTCAGGTGACTTTGTACCAGGAAAGCTCAACAGAACAAGGAGGAGTGCATGAAATTTCATGTTTTATAAAAGGAATCTCAGCTGGAAGGATCATTTATTTTTTAGTTACAAAAGCTTATTAAGTTCCAGAAGCTTCAGTACCTAAAAATGGAAACTACAATTGCTTCAGTAGGAGTTTCGCCAATTGTGACTTTTTAAAAATATGGTGGGGTAGCTACATTCCACATAGAACATTCAAAGAGATCAAATGCCTGGTAGTGAATAGGATAGATCAAAAGGAATGTTCTCTTCTGTAGCCATAGGAATCCTGGATTCCACAGCAAGGTCAAGTTGGCAATCAAGTTTCCCAAATCATGGCATTTGGAAGCTGTAAGACATCTCCATAATATCTCCTGAAGTACTTGCCGTCAGTGAATGTTAAAATACTAGATTTAAAAAAGAAACGATGGGATGTGTGTAATGAACTACCTATGTTATTAAAACTACTCTAAAAGACCAAGTAAAGAAATTTTCAGCCTCGACTGACTGAAGGAACTAGTCAGAATCCAGTGACACTTTGCAGGGACTTTAGCCTCTTCAGCCTTAAGCCACAAGCAATGAATACTTCTCCTTCACTTCCAGCCTAAGACTGCAGCAAATTCATGAACTCATGCTTTACTCACAGAAAACTGAAATTTATGAAAAGTTCAACCTGCCACTTCCCTAGCAATGCCTGCCACTAAGCATTCATTGATGACTGATTAATACAAAGTAATTGTGAGGAAAAGGAGAGATGTCATATTGAAATTACACACCGCTGAGGGGGGTGTGAGTAGTAGATCCAGCATACAGTTCTTTTTATTATTTATTAAATTAGAAAGAAAAATGAATCATTTTTTCAGTAATTGTGGTAACAAAGTAAGAAGATAATTGCCCTGTGCTAAAGCAACATAAAAATTATACAGCATTTCATGGAAAGAAGGGAAAGGGTATGAATATATTCTTAAATAATTGCCTAGGTAAAAAATACAAGGGAAGTATTTCACCTTCTAGCAACTGATAGGAATAGCCAGCAACATAATAAAAACTTATAAAAATATCCAAATGTCAGTACTGCAGAGTATAAAAAGATCTGTTTTTCCCATGCTGTTCTCAACCACACCTGCACACACAGATGTTAAATTGCCACCAGGAGCATGAGTTGGAAAAAAAAGAAAAAGGTAAACCATCTTCTTAAAGTATCATCATTTAAATATTTTAGAACATAATATACCCCCATATAGAAAAAAAACAAAAAAACAGAACAGCCTTATTTTGTTTGGGGAGGAGGGAGGATCAATCTCCTTTTTCCCCACTATAAAAGAGACACCTATTCATAACAGCAATTTTGAAAATTTAGAAAAATAGAAAGAAGGAAAATCTCTCACACAAATCCATTCTTATGATTAATTTTGGTGTATTTCATTTTCTTGGCAGTGCATAGTTTTTTGTTTTGTTTTTTGTGTGTGTGATGTTTTTTTATGTCATTCTGATCACAGGAAGATCGATCAACATTAAGGAATGTCCAAAAGCAGTTGGCAATCACCAAAGATTGTTGAAGCTGAGTGACAAAAAATTTAGGTTTAGAACCTGAAGAAATATTTATATCAGAGGTATAGAAAGGTCTATATATAATATCTACATATATAAGTACTATATACCCATAGTAGGTGACATGGTTTGGGGAGAAGAAAAAATTCTTTGTCTCTAAGAGTTCTGAAGACAATTTGAAATAGGCTTCCTGAACATATTTTGACAACACAAGTTTAACTGGAATGCACTACATACCGTTCTCATGAAATGCAGTCCTCGACGTGGCTCTCTTCCCCAGGGAAACCAGCAAACCCTTGGTAGCAGGTTACTTATACTGGGTTACTTACATGGGACCGCTTCTATTACGGAAACGACACTGATATTCCCTTACTGGAATGTGTATCTGTTCAGCATATAACTGTGCCTTCCCTACACACAATGCTGCTGCCGGCACCAACAAACATGGACTGAGGGGAAGTCTTATTTCCCTCATATTATTCCACATACAGTTGCTTCTAACAAGGAAACACGCGCCTCAGCAAAAAGAGAAAGGAAATACGCGCACATCCAAGGATGTACTGGACTTACCCTGACCGTCCAAACAGCTGGTGTGATGGAACAGCGGGCGAGCCCACTGAAGACTCGTTAACATGGCCAGCCACATTACCTTGGGGGCGACAGTGTCTTGCAGGTTGGGTTCCTCAGGAAACTGACTGGCAAGGTGAGTAGCATGCAGGAAGTCTTGGAATCAATGTCTGTGGAAGAGATGAAAGGGAGCGGGGTTAAACAGAGACAGACATTGAGCTGCAATGCAGGTCCAACAGAAGCCTCAGCTAACCCTTCAGGGGGTGCTTAAGAGGAGATTGCCCAGAGCTTGAGAAAGAGGCCTGGGCCTTTATACCCTGACTCAGTAGGTTCTGGGAAGAGGATGTGACGTTGAGAGAAGGGGTCCTCTTCAGCTGATGCAATCCTGAAAGGGGCTGAAAGCTAAGATTCTCTGCCAATAGCACTCCCAGTGGCTGGGGGAATGAGTATTTTATTCCTCAAGGGGCAGGCAGGGGGTGGGGAGATAATTCATCACAGTGACTACCACATGTACCATCCTAAAAATGCAGTACGTGCTCTGAACCAGCAATCAACACCTGGTGTCTGGGAATTAGGTAATGGAAGTAGAAGTGATTCCCTTCACTATTATCCCCAAAAACCTACTTGCAAAGTGTTTGCTTCCCATGTCCCAACATCTTTATGCTCTGCTGTTTTGGTTGTCTCGGTTCCCAAGAAAGAATATTTCTACCAGAAACAGAACAAGACTTCCTTTTCACTGGAGGCTGGAACTGCTACCCACCCACATTATCTTCTTTACCACTGAATTGGCAAAGAATGAAGTTTTTGTATTTCTAGGGTAATTGATTCTAATTATTAAGGAGAAATGGCATTGCTCCTATACAATGAAGAGAGGGGGAAGTATATATAAAATCCAGAAAGTGAAAGTCCAATGTGTAAAAGTTAATGGGACACACCAGTGACCCAATGTAGGAAGGACTACTAGTGGCACCATCCCTCAGGAATGAAGGTTCTAAGTCACTCGACACGGTAAAGAAATCCGACCAGCTGAGGTACTAGTGTGAGAAAAGAAAACATGAAACAGATATTGGAGGAAAGAAGTCATAAATACCAAGGATAGCCACATGACCAGCTCTAGACACAAGGATAAAAGGGGCTGGACCTATTTCCTTCCGTGCTTTCTGAAAACATCTGTATTCATGAACTGTTTTTCCTTTTATATGTCTAATGTTATGTGTGTTCATAGTGGTTAGCCTTATAATTTAATCTTTAAGACATAAAACATCAAATGGGAATTATAACTAACATAGGAGAACAATAAACACCATCCAGAGACGCATACAGCTAGAATGTAGCCCTGCTATATATATACAATACCTGAAAGAGCAATCCTGTTTATCAGAAGGCCATGCTATTGAGCATGATTCTCACAGGAAGGTTAAAATGTAGATTTCCTATGAGTCAGAAACGAAGTCTATGTTCAGCTCATACAACTTAAAACATTGCCAATTTCTGTCCACAGAGACCAAGACGCAGGAAGCCTACACTATAAATTCTCTTCTCTGTCCTTCTTACTTGAAATATTCATTCCCATTAGCATGAAAAGAGAAAGTGCTCTTAAAACACTCACTTGCTTGGCTCCAATCATGCCATATATCCCCCCTATTTTCTTCTTCATCCAAATTCTCTTCTGCAGGCTACCTAGTTCTTAATGGTACCTTAAAGCTCAGCCTTCTTTTTCTTTTTTTTTTTCAGTCTCTACTCCCTCCATCAGTAATTGCATCAGGGCACATGGATTTAATTAGCAATTAATGCAGCTGTTTCACAAATTCATACTCCAACCCAGGCGAGGCCTTTCCTCTGAACTCTAGACCTACCATGTTTCCCCGAAAATAAGACCTAGCCAGACCATCAACTCTAAAGTGTCTTTTGGAGCAAAAATTAATACAAGACCCGGCATTATATTACATTATTATATTATACCCGGTATTGTTATATTGCATAATGTTATATTATTTTAATATAAGACCGGGTCTTATATGAATTTCTGCTCCAAAAGATGCATTATTGGTCCGGCTAGGTCTTATTTTCGGGGAAACATGGTATATACTTAATGCGCTACTCAATATCTTCACTTGGAAATCTCCAGGGAACCTCAGACACAACAAATCCAAGATCAAAGTCATTGTCTTTTCTCTCAAATCTAGTGCTCATCTCAGGGAATGGCATCACTATCATTCAGCTTTCAAGGCAGAACCCATCTACGATCTTCATTGCTCTCCCATGACCCCTTATATACAATGTGGCTTGTCCAGTTGATTGCAGCTCCTAAATTCCTACATCTGTGCATGTCCACCGCCACCATCCTATTCCAAAGTGACAGCGATAGTACAGTGCTCTCCAAGAAAACTTCCTAAACTAGTAGCATAGCCTCTCACTGGACTCCACAAGACCTTTCCTATCTCTTCATAATCTGCTCTTCTCAGCAGCCAGAAGTATCTTTTCATAACGCAAATCTGATTTGATGACGGAAGAGTCATCAGTGAGTTCCACTGTTCGTAGGTTTAAGCCCAAATCATGACCATGAACTATGAGGCTTTGCCAGGTCTGGGCCCTGCCTCTCATCCGCTTCCCTTCCCAAGACCACAGGTTCATTGACCTTCTTTCAAATCCTCAAGCATCAGTCCTCTTCTCGGCCATAGGACCTCTGTACAGCGTGCTTCCCTGTCTGAAATGCGCCTGCACAGGTGTGAAAGCGCACACACACGCACGCATGCATGTGCACATACTCACATATTTAATGCCCGGTCAGGCTAATCCACTCCATGATTCACTCTTCCTCAGGGGAGCCCTCCTCAATGCCACAGCCAAGACCAAGATGCTTTCCTATGCACACTCATAGCTCATGTCGCTTTCCTTTACAGGTTTTCCTTAAACAATCCTTTACGTCATTACTTATTTGACTCCATCTCCCCCACTGGACCAGAAGCTCCCCACGGGCAGGAACAGGACAGTGTTGCTCATTTTACCCTCAGCATGTAGCATAGTGCCTCACACAGAGGCAGCACTTTCTAAAGTTTTGTTGCATAAAAAACGACAAAGAAGGGTTTACAGAGACTTATTCCTGAGAAATTTCCTAATAATAAATGATTTAAAATTTATGAAGCACTTTCACATACATAGTCTCATTTTGGCTTCATAACAGACTATAGGATGAGCTGGCTACAGTGCTTTGCCACTTTACAAATCTCTGTTCCTTGCACTAGGAGAGTATCCCCCCTACCACTCGAGTATCCCTAGTCCAAGTACAGGCATGTCTGCTCTGTGGCCACAGATGGCTTCCTGAGAAACCTCATGCATTTATGGGAAAAACAGGGTATGGCAGACCAGCCAAACCCTATAGGACACTGTAACCAGAAGACAAACAAAAACAATCACATCCTGATAAATCCACTCACACAGTGAAGGCTTGGTTGGCATTTGCACCTCAAATCACCCTTAGTCCATCCTATCCAAAGATATAACTAACCCCTGGGCTTATAAAGTTTCCTACTTTGACATGTAGATATGTGCAAAATTCATTTCTAATGGAGGACAATTACATAAAAATTAAAAATTTAATCCAGGGATACTGTTGTCCATTATTTTTTTTTAACATGAAAGCAGTATGTTCTCAGCTGCTGCTTCTGTGTTTCCAACTTCCCCCAGGTAGCGTCACATGGCATAAATCCTCCTGCTGCCTGATGCCACTATGCCAGAGAGGCACATTCTTGCAGGAAAGGAAGTCACTTCTGTAGTATTTTTCAGCTGTTTTCTTAATGTCTTCATAATTGTTGAGACCTTCCTCCTCAATTGTGAAAAAGTTTATATCTGATAGCTATAAAATATTGACATGCTATTAAAATAGTAACATAGGACAGCACACCCTCCATGTCCTGTTGACATCACATCCCTATTTACCAACTGCATATGAGCTAAATCCACATTAAAGAAACATGCATTTCAGCAGAACAAATTGTATTGTGTTCATTTCATTAGCTATATTGCTGAGTTGAATTGAACTGTCAAGTTTATTTCATTACTGAAGTTTTATTTCATTATTGAAAGTGTCTCCCTTAACTCACTGTTTTCACACAACAAAACTAACAACTATGAGTCTGTCCTGCTTATCAAGATTTTTTTTATAAATGATAGCCAAGCAAAAAGTATGAAAAAAGAAGAAATCATTAAGTTGTTCTTTTCTTTCCTTTAAAAGTTCAGTGTTGTTTTCTGAAGGCTACAAATACAACTCAATAAACATAAAACAAACATAATTTAGGTAAGATTATCTGTATTATAGAGTAAAGGACCCCATTTTGATCTTAATGTAATTGATAAGCCCAGCATCTTCAAAATAATATCATATATTAAAAACTGAGTTTATTAACTGATATGTTTTACAATTTGGAGCTGTCAGTAGTAGACAGGTAAGAAAAATCACACCAACTAGAACATACCCCTATGACTACAATGCTACACACACTGGAGGTAAAAATCTTTCTATAAGATTTTGTCATATGCTGACATTTTACCTGACATGTGAAGAAAATGGCCTTCGCCTTGCAGAAAATGGACGGCATGTTCTGTGCTTATTCTGTTGACATTTTGTGAGATATTCTAAACTGGAATCCTGTTGTCAAGGCATTCAAAAAAGAAAACTCAATTTTCCCAAATTTCTTCTTTAAACAAGGCAAAGTACAATGAATTCTATAATGAAATAAATGTATTTCACTCTTCTTTTAACCACAGTGTATACAAAACAAATTTGCTTAATATTGCATATACACACGACAATTTGTAGGAAGACAGCAAATTAAAAACATCTACTTCACCCTATTCCACCACCAAGATAACAACAGAAATATCTAAAACAAAGAACAAATTATTAGGTTGGTACAAAAGTAATCGTGGTGTTTGCAATTAGTTTTAACCTTTTTAACCGCAGATACTTTTGCACCAACCTAATACAATAGTTCCCAATCTAATAAGCTTCAAAAACAATGGCAATGTGGACAAAAGCAAAGTAAATCCGAATCCAACAGTCTTGATCATTCTGAAAGACAGTGTGAAGGGCAACCATCAGGATGGAGAAAAACACTTTGGGTGGTACATTCAATCATCCACTTCTTGTGGAAGAAGAGATGGTCTAAAGTACGGATGCACACTGATTGATGGGCAGGAGCTGGCTAGGTAGCAAGGGTCTTAGAAAGAACAAGAATAGAAGATGAATGACAAGAACGCCCAGGGAAGAGGGAGGGAGGTGGACTTCACAGAATGGACACAAAGTGTGAAAAATGCTTCTGTTGTATTTGTGCGTATAGACATACTCACCAGAGGTGACTACAAATCAAGTGGATAGGCTAAGCCAACCTGTGGGTGTCAGGCATCCCATTTTCACTGCCACTCCACTGTGTAATCAGTGGGGGCAAATAAAGTAGCCATAGTGCTATGAGTGGAAACAACAGATGGGATCAGCACCATGGTTTTCTCGTCAACATTGTTCATCTGGTGCTGTGATTGCCCTGTCTGCCCACCATAGAGAGCAATGATGAGACTTCTAGAATAACTATCCAGCCATCTGCAGGCAAGATGATTGGATTAAACACCTCTCATCCTGGAGAGCACTTGATCTGCATTGGAATAAAGACCTCTGTCAGTTTGTGGGCTTACGAAATGCCTTTGCTGCTATTCTATTATTGCTTTTTCAGTATTGATGTTATTCCAGGCAGCTTCGCTTCTGATCAAGGACTGCATTTTATGACTCCAAAAAAGGTGAAGTAATCAGCTGACCCCTGTGATGTTCCTGTTACTTTCCTGTATTATCATGCAAAAGCAAGTGACTGGACAGAACAACATACTGGCTCCTTGAAGACTCCGTTACAACATGATCTTGGAGGCAACACCTTGCAAAGTCAGGGTGTCCTCCTAGCGGAAAACTGGGTGTGGTATATGCTCTAAGTCAGCAAGCATTATATGGTACAGTTTCTTTTAGAGATAGAATTCACATGTCTGCTCAGAGCAGCACTCATCATTACAAGTAATTGCAAAACAAAAATTTTGCTTCATGACACACAACTTTAGGTTTTACTGGTTTAGCTGTTTTAATACCCAAGGGAAGACCGCTTCCAGAGGGTACCAAATTATTGGTTACACCGAATTTGAGGTTGGGACAGTTATATGGCCCTTATAAGCATTTTTAAGCAGTTTAAGTCATGAAACACATAGAAAGACAGTTATTGTGGTGTTTGAAGTAATTGCTCTTAATTATCAAAGAGTAATATTTTGTGCTACACAAAGTGGAGAAGCGCGTCTTCTCCCTGGTAATGAAATGTCCAGTGGTAAAAGTTCATGGAAGACTAGAACAACCCAGTACAAGGGAGAATAAGTACCAAAGTCCTCAATGCCTCAGGATTGAGGTTTGGCATCATCCCAACTAACCCAGGTTTAAAAAATAAATAATAATAATAAAAACAAACTACCTTAGGTGCTGGCTTTGGAAAAAAGGAAACATGAAATAGTAGTAAAGATGATACTAATACCAATTGTAGCTTCATAACCAGTTGCTGAAAGAACACTGTAGAAGCTATATATTTTTCTTTTAATACATACAAAATTTGTATTACATTTATTAGCCTCTTTTTCTTTTCCTTCTCTGTTTTCCTCTAATGATTTTATAAATTTTTTGTTGATGGTTATCTGACAATTTAGTCCTCAGGTAAAATATATCAAGATAGGATAGTGACTAAACCAGAAGAAGAATAAATATTACTCAGAGATGGTATAGTAACAACAGAGTTTTAGGACTTACCTTTTGGGGAAAGGATTTTACACATATGAAGGACAGTTGTTTTGTATTAGGCACAAGCATGTTGTTGTTATTCTTACGAAGGTTTGGTGTTTTTTTTAGAAAGTTTAAATCTGAGGAGAGAGACCTGATCGGCTTACCCATCACTGTACCCACAATATGCCCACAGCCGGCATGCAATAATTACTGAAGGACCATCAAGATGGAACGTAGATCATGGGTGGAGGCAAAACAATTTTCAATGAAATTAGGAATCCACTGCCATTGTAAGCAAGGATAGTAATTACTGGCTTCTGTCACAAAACTATAGTTTCTCTAGCAAGTTTTTTACCACCAATTCCACTTATCCTTATGCTAGTAATTATTGAAACTATTAGGCTTTTATTTCATCGATAACTTTTGCTGTACAACAGATTGATTGATATCTGTAACAGTCAACAATATTACAGCAGGTCACCTATTAATTCATCTGAATAGACAAACTATCTTAGTCCTAGTATCAAATTAGTCCTTCAATGGTTTCAATTCTGTTTATTATTTTAGTACTCATGATTCTAGAATTCGCAGTAGCCTTCATTCAAGCTTATGTATTTAAACTACGAGCTAGCTTTTATTTATAAGATAACACTAACTGACCCAACAAACACATGTGCATCACATAGTAAAGCTCAACCCTTGACTACTAACAGTAGCATTACCCACACTTATAATAACTTCAGGATTAATTATGTTTCCATTTAGTTTAACAACTTCTTGATTCTTAGGCTTGTTAGCAAATATTTTAACAATGTATCAGCATAACCAGATACTGTGAGAGAAGGTACATTTCAAGGTCATCATAAAAGAGAGACAAGTTAAAAAGCTAAGGCAATATTTCAGATGAGAAATTATGTAAATCTGATACAAAATAGTGCCAATTGGATAATGAGACAGGAAATAAAAAGTATTTATGGGTGAGAGTTGCTGGGCTGCGTAACAACTTGGATATAGAGAAAGAAAGCAAAGGAGTCTAATGACTCCCAGCTTTTTGGTTTGTGTGACAATACAAATCGTGGCGCTACCAAATGAGTGTGGAAAAAGGAGGTGAGTTTTGGAACACTGTGCGTTAGGCATTCACAAGTTGGTTCTATTACATAGAGCTCTCTGGGCTGGAACTCATTTGAGAGTCATGGGTATCTAGGCAGTAGTTAATGTCATGCATTTTATAACAGTTCTCCCAAGAAATAAAAAAGGGAATACTTGCTTTCTCCTTCCGCAATCTCTTTTTTCTATACAGGCACACAAGCTGTACTGATCCAAGCTCAAAAAATCATGAGAATGAAACAGGGTAGCCCACACAGTGGGCTCTCAGAGTTAGGCACCAGTCACCACTCTGGGCTTGAACATGGTTTGTTGTCTTCTCTCCATCTTCAGACCCTAAGTGGCTTCTGAAGACCCATGGAGGAATGTTGAGTGTATGCCCAGGATCCCATCATGCCAGCTGCTGAGCACCCTCCCTCTCCCTGCTCTATTACATCCAGTGCCTAAATCTGGAAACTGAGTCCAGTTCTAGCTTCTGCATCTGCTCAGATCAGCCTTCCTCTACCATTCTGGTATATATGGATCATGCCACCCACTCCGTCCCTCAAGGTCACGGCTAGTTTCGTGGCCTGGCCTTTTGAGCTCTGGTTCCTTCTTATGACCATTAACACTTGGCTTAGTCATCCCCCTTCCCCACATTATGCCCCGAGGACCTTGAGCAATCACCCACTGATGGCTCACCAAGACAATGTGGAAAGATGAGGACTGAGAGTAAAAAAAAATATTATATAAGAGGGGAGAAAAAGAAGAGGTGCCAAAGGGAATGAAATACAAGCAATCAAGAGAAGATGTTATTGATAACCAAAGTGAGAGTAGTCTCAGTCTCTAAAGGGGAGAAAAATCAGTGGATTGAGGAGTATGAGGAACTAATTAAAATGTAGAAAATGTACGTCATTACTCTTGAAGCATGGGTATTAGTCCTAAAAGGTGGAAGACAAATTGTACAAATGTATACTATGAAAGTTAGTGAAGTTTATTCAGAACCCATATATTTTTACTGCTATTTTCTACTTCTAATATGTTTGGTTACCTGGTTCCTCATTCCATGCAAAATTATACTGAATAAACCAGAAGGAAGAACACACTAAGAACAGTAAATTACCATTTTGACAAAAGATAAGAACTGGTGGAGGGGAGGAGGAACAGCAGACCTCAGACAGAACAATCTAGCATCATTTAGTACAGATGTAAACCACTCTAAACAACATGAAAGAGAAAAATCATTGCATTTTAGCACAATACAATAAATGAACTTCTCAAGATGAATTTTACTTGTCAAGAAAATGCTAAATTGTGTTCAATGGACCCAATTTTAAAGGATTGTAATGTAAAAAAGAAAAAAAGAAAAAAAAACTACCCAAACGTTTTTAGAAGTTTGAATCCTTAAAAGGTTAGTCTTCAATTACCTAGCAAATGTCCACACACAAAACACATTATTACCCAACGATGCTGAGCAAATGAGATTCTACTCAACACAGCACAGGAAAGGTAGCCAGTTTTCAAACTCAGAGAGACTGAGACCAAATCAGCCCTGGATAATTTAGGGAAGATTCAGATAATATCTTCCTTCTGCTTATTGTTCATTGCCGAATTTTCAGCTAAACCTCTTTTCTGCTTATGTTGATTTTCTCTTCCAGGCAACTTCTACTTCTCATTGCTACTATGAGAAGTATATCCTCTATGGAATTTTTAGGGCAATGTTCTTTATGAAATCACTTTCACTTGCTCTGATGTACAAGCACCATGTCCATCAATGTGGGGTTCATAAATACTGATAAATAGAATCCCTCTGCAGTCACAGTTCTGACTGCTCACCCTCAATGAAGACAATCTTCCAACCACTGAGGCCACTTGGGGCCCTGGGCCCTGGCTCCCGGGTAACTCCTATCTGGATGCTCCTCACATCACCGCCCTTGTTAAAATCAGATCAGTGGGAATGAACATATTAGCATTTATTTGAAGCTTACTTCTTGCTATAGCACTAAAAGGAAAGATTTGAAGAGAAAGTTTGTATTTGGGGAAAAGGAACACTTATGAGGAAAACTGAAATTCTTCTACTTTATTATTTGTGCAGCATAGGTAAAAGTAAATTGATTATTGATTTTTTTATGTCTCTGCTGCATAGAAAGGATTTATCTATCTCATATTTAAAACGAACCCAGACAGGAGAAGACAAGAGATGCTGGAATCGCTATAACCCTTACTTGTCATAGTTTCTTTCTAACTGAAGTAATCTACACGGTGGTATCTAGAGCTTTTGATTAACTGTGAAATGGCTAAACACCCGATAACTCCTTAAATGCACTCAGCCTCCACTCTAGGTTAAACAATTAAAACTAGCTGGGAATTGCAACTAACAAAACATTCTAAACGAGTTTCCAGGGCTCTGGGTGCAGAGCATGGGAGCCAGAGCAAAGGAAAAGCTGAAGACAGTTCCGCGTGGTGAGCCCCTGAGAGAAGGATGCTGAGCTGAAGAGAAAGGAGGCAGTGAGACAAACCCAGGAGACACAGTGCATCTGGGAAATGAAACCCACTTTCGCTTCAGAGCCAAAAACAGTTCCATTAATATTGTGACTAACCCGATAAAAGGCCTTGCAACCCTGGGCATTTTGGCTTCATCTCTGCCTTCACCAGATTGCAATCACTTCGGTGCCCACATAAAGCTGTCCAATAAAAAAGCATTACTGCTAACTCCCTTTAACATATTGTACTTTTCAAGGTTGCCCAGCCACAGTTATGTTCTTCTGCTGCCGTTTCTCAAGTGAATTACAGTGTTTCTTCCCCTTTTCCCTCCCTCTGTTTTTGCCGACCCCGTGCAGGGTCACTCCTGGTCTCAACAGTCTCTGGGTAATAATGCTGCTTTCCTTCAGGTACTAAGAAATGGAATTCCACTTGAAAACGCAGCCCAGCCAGGTATTAGGTACTCATGAATCAACAAAACTAAGGATTTTTATTTATAATTATTTAACCCAGAAAAGCAACCATCAATGTAGGAACTTTGATGTCAGGTAACCTACAAGTGGTTGGAAGGAAGGTTTTTAGAGGAAACACCTCTTTTGGTCTGACAGTTGCCAGAAAATGTACAACAGCGGAAAAGGCAGGCAGCCTCATCACCATTAACGATGTGAGGAACACGAAACAGAATAGAGAGGATCTCCAGGACTGAGCCATCTAAACAGAGGCTCTGTCAACAGGGCCAAGTAAACTGCTTGGAATCACCTCAATAACAAGGCAGACGGCGTTCATTAGCTCTGTGACTTTAAACAGGTTACTGTACCTCTCTGGGGCTATTTTCTCACCTGTAAATATAAGGCTGTTACGAGGAAAAAATGTAATGCGTTCAGAACACAAAGGTCTTAAATCAATGCTTGGCACACAACAGGTGTTCAGTAAGTGTGACCCATCCACCACCACCATCACAAGACTGGCTTTAATTCACCTGCCAAAACCAAATAATAGGCCCTCCTGATGGACAGAGGCAGAGTCGGAGGGTCTTTATTAAATAGCCATCAGCCCCTTGTTGGAATTCCAACTTGCCCTGCTTCTCCTCCTGGAGTAACCCTAAAACCACTTTATGTATCTTGATATGACTCATTTTTGGTTAATTTTTTGTCTGGATGGTCCTGAATCTCACTATAGGATAGATTTTTCCTAGATATTAAACTTCCCCTAGGCTGATAACTTGATAAAGATTGTTAAATTCCTCACATCCCTTTTTAGATTCTCATCGTCAGATTTCCATTTTTTGAAAACCTCATACGTAACAAGTCCTATCTAAAACTTATTATTTTTAATCCTTTAAAAAAACCTTCCTATTAGGTATTATCTCCAGTTGACAGTTGGGGAAACCTAACTAAACTTCTGCCTGAATATCCAGAGTGATGACACTGAATTTGAACTCTGGCCTGATGTCTCCAAATTCTGCTTTATTTTGTTTTTCTCTACCATGCCATGGTATACCAGGCTCTTCTCTGCTTGCCATTCTGCTTTTAGCCCCTAATAATCTCTGACTAAATTTACAGAAAGTCAACTTTTTTTCCTAAGATGATGGAAAATAAAATTTGGAAAATATAAAAGTAAAAAGAAAATAAGAGCTACCCACATTCACATTCTCAGCATACAAAATTAGTGTTTAATCTATATGCTTCTAGCATTCTAATATTACCTTCACGTATTACCTTTTTTAATATGAAAAAAACCTCTGTAAAAAAAAATTTTGCAGATCACAAATAAAACTAAAAATCTTATTTTTAATATAGAAATAAAACCAAAATCCCTTTTGACCATCACTCCAACACTAGTTCCAATCCCAGTTTCCAAGACACTACAAGTTTGGTGTTTATCCTCCCAGTCCATTATTATACTTTTACATAAATACTTTTATATACAGTAGCGTAATTTTGTGGATGATTTTCAAACTACATGTATCACAGCAAATGTATTAATTTACAGTTTGCTTCCACATTGAATGATTCTCCTTAAAGCAAATGCACTCTTTGCGAGGTTTACTCTCAGATCCTAGAGAGGTTTTGTTGCAATTTTGAAAGGAATTCTTTTTTCAATTCTATTTTCCAGTGGGTTATTGCTGGGATATAAGGATTCAAATGATTTTGATATGCTGATATTACATCGGACAACCTTGTTATACTCTTATCATTCCTAAGAAGGCCTTATATTCTTATCATTCCTAAGAAGGCCGATCTTTGCTACTGCCTTGTTACCTCCAGAGAAACTGAGTGCCACATATGTTATTTGTTGTCCTGAAAACTGGACAATTTAAGCAAGGTTCCGAAAATAACAAACTTGCACTATGATGAAACTATGATGCCCCGTGAGGTCCTTGATAATGGGAGCTGGCCTGTCAAGCTTTGCTGAGTTATAGCTCTGTCACACGTTACACACACTTGGTGGCTAACACCCCTCATGTGTACCTACAAGATAAGTACATTGACTTGCTTTCTGTGGTTTTGTAATATCATAATACAAAGTTATAGTTCAGTCCCTTTTCCAAGGCCCAAAGTCATGTTTCATTATCCTTTGGTGGACCACAGTGATGAAGATGATGGTAGGCTTCTAAGGGCTAACCAACATGCAGAAGATATGAGAGCAGTGCTCTAAGCAAATACTGAAATTTAATGCAGCATCACCCTAAACCCCATAGTAAGCAGCAAGGAAAAAAAAACTAAAAAATTTAATTACTGTTGTTAAAAAGCAAGTTATACCTCATAGATCACTGACATCAATTAAAGCTTTAAAGTGAAATCACTTCTCACATATGCAGATTTTCATGCCAGTCCTAATTTTCATTTGTGTTATTCCAAGAAGGCCAATGGACTTTGGCTATTCTACCTGTGTAAGATGACCCCACAATACAATTCATCTGCCCTTTTCAGTGGAATTAATAGTTAACCAATGGATCTTGAGATTATAATGCCAAGTGAAATAAGTCAGACAGGAAAAGCAGAGAACCATATGATTTTACTGATATGTGGTATATAAACCAAAAACAACAAAAGAACAAGACAAACAAATGAGAAACAGAAACTCATAGACACAAACAATAGTTTAGTGGTTACCAGAGTGTAAGGGGGGAGAGGGGTGGGAGATGAGGGTAAAGGGGATCAAGTATATGGTGATGGAAGGAGAACTGACTCTGGGTGGTGAACACACAATGGGATTTATAGATGATGTATCACAGAATTGTACACCTGAAATCTATGTAACTTTACTAACAATTGTCACCCCAATAAACTTGTATTTAAAAAAAATTAGTTAACCAGCCTGGGCTATGCAATAGATCCATCAGCAATAACCATTATCAACCATTAAATGCCCAAAGGTAATAATTTGGCCATCATTTTATTCTATCTTCCTAGTCCATGTACATAGATTGCTATAGAAAACTTGCCTGCCTGTCTTTCTTTTCTTTCTCTTCCTTCCTTCCTTCCTTCCTGCCTTTCCAGAAGCATTTCACTCAAATCAAAGGAAAAATAACAACACAAAACTCATTTTTTAAGCTGATGAAATCTTCTTGAAGGATTTTTAAATAGTGACTATGGACCCCCCACCTCCTTCACCGTCCAGTCAGATTCAGGGTTTGCAAAATACTCTATTGGAATGAACAAATAACCATGTGCTATAAATCCCGGGGGGGAAAACGACTCGTTTCGAGGTACAATGGAGCTGAGCCGTCTCCAAAGTCTCAAAGGCACTGGGAGCATGATGATGTCAGGGTTCCCTAGCTTTAGGCAACAGCACCTGTTTTTGTGCAAGTAGGGGCATACTGAGTTTAAAATAAGCATTCTTCAAACTACAAGACAATTTTTTTTTCATTCAGAATGATCATTATTGAAGACTTGACACAGACCATTGGCCTCAAAGCATCTAGTTTTTCTTTTCTCACCTATTTGAAAAATACCAAATTGGCCATGACTGAACTGGTTTTCTCATTCCCACTCCTACTGAAATAGAGGAAATCCATGAGGTCTCTGAGGGTAGGGATCTAAGAGTTTGAAAAATGTCTAAATAGTTCTAAATTAAACTAAGTCTTGAAACTGAAAGGTTTTATTTTGTTCTTGCTAAAAAAAAAAAAAACAACTCAAAGTTGAAAACAGACGATTAAGACAGAAATTAAGGAAGTGGGTGCCCTTGTGTGGTGAATACCATATTTTGCCATGTATAATGTGCTCCCGTGCATAATGCTCACCCACATTTTTGGCCCAAACTTTCAGGGAGAAAATCTTTCATTTTAATTTCTCAATTCAAATTTTTATTTGTTTATATTTAGGTACTTGATTTTTGTACCATAAAAGAATTTTGGCATTTATTTATTTATTATTACACTTTTAAGCTCATAAGTATAAATAAAAGAATTAAAAACATTAATATAGATATGGAATTAGTACTAGCCATGTATAATGCACATCCTGATTTTTCCCTCACAAATTTGGGCAAAAAAGTGTGCATTATACATGGCAAAATACAGTAATTATGCTCTTTCTGGGTTGTAACCTGGCCCAAAGGATTACCATAATTCATGCTATGCAATGCAACACATATCCTCCTATTGCAAAGCACAGATAAATCATAACTGAAGGAAATCTGACATACTTTGAATTACATACATGGGTCACCTACCATGACCTATGTCCCATAATACTGTTCTTTATATTCAGACAAACAACAAATTATCATTAACTAAAAGAATAATTTCCATGGATCATAATCAAAAATACTATAGAAGGCTGTTTTAGTAGAGTCTCAATATCATTTTTAGGGAGCTAAGTGATATTTAATAGAATTTTTCTAGGCTTAAAAAAACCCAAGCTGTTCCCACAAACTTAGTCACTACACAAAAAGACATTTTTTTCCACTTTGTTTTCCACTCTTAATAGTTAGGAACCACAGTAATCTACGTAGTTATACATGTGTCTCTTCAAAAGCATTTGACAACATGGGAAGAAAATTAATTTATTCTCAAGAAGGATATTGAAATATACTATGACTAAAACAGAACAACAAGTTATATCCCTTAACAGGAATCTTGGTGCAATGCAATGGGTTTAATTGTAAAGTGTTCTTAATATGGAAAAAGAAGAGAAGAATTCTTACACATACATTATTATAGTAATTCAAAACAAAGCTTTTTTTATTGGAATAAGAGACAGATCAAACATGCAATTTCCTTTTTTCTAAGAGGGGAGGTTTTAAAGTCCTTTAATCATCAGCTCCATTTATACTATTTTCTTTTCATGCTTAGCCTACTAAAATGTATTAAGAGTGAAGAGAGAAAAGGGGAGAGAGCATTAGAATAGGAATCGAGTGCTTTGGCAAGCAGAGCCTTATCTAGAAAGAACATTACTGGCCAGATCTGTTCTGCCCTGCATGCAAGGAAAAAACTGGGACATACTTAGAGAAGCCCTGTCATGCTCCTAAGGAGGTGACTAAGATAGAGACAGCTCAATGGCATGGAGTATACCTCTTCACAATGGCTGCTGATGGCACAAGATCCAGTGGCTGCAAGCTGCCAGGGACCTTGGGCTAGAAATTACACAGCAGCAGCGTTTCTATGTAATGACCTTCAGCTCAGTGACAATCAGCGGCTAATTTCCCTGAGCAAGAGCAGGAAAACACGTGAACTTAAATGGGGCTGTTAGAGACCCACAGAACAGAACAGGTATTAATAGTTCTCAGAGTGTAAATGGATTAGAATGAACGCCCCTCTCCTTTCTTCTCAGAAACAACTCTTTGCAAGTCCAAATCTGAAACAAACAAGCAAACAAAAACAAAACCGGAGAAGAAGGGAGAAAGTCTGTGTGGTCTGCAAGGCACCTGGCTGTGGTCTCTGGAGCCACTAGCTGAGGTATTGCTCAGCCCCAGCATTGGTTTCATGCAGAGGGAGCAGCTGCTCAGTCCTGAGGCACGGAAGGGACCTGAGTTGCTACAGAACTTGGTTCAGCCCATTTTTCAAAGGATCAAAAGAATCTTGTGGAGAGTTTTTACATCACTGAAGTCAGGGAAGGTTCTGAGACCAAGCGGAAATTTCTGGGACTTCTCAAATATGGGTTCTCACAATCCCATTTGCCTATGTCTGTACCAGTTTGCAGATATGCCTTATATTCAGGATGGCAAATAATTAGGCAGTAAATCTCCACAGGATAAGGTGAATACATTTACCAAAAGGAAAAAAATCTTACAGAGCCAAACATTTGTCAAATTACAATATGTTTTAAGTCATTTCTGTCTTACTAAAATTCTGCCAGAATTCTCTTCCTTGTAAGAATGTCAGCCTTTTACAGGCAAAACTAAAAGGAACTTGTCCCAGACTACTTTGAAGACATGGTTCACTGCAGTGAATGGAAATTAAGTCAGTAGTCTCTTAGGCTTTTTGGGAGTTGTTTCTCTCTTTTTGTTTGTTTGTTTTACTTGGTTTGAGTGAGAAGAGAAATGATGTGAGCACTTTAGAAAAAGAGGGAGAAACATGTCATCATTGTGTCAAAATTATTTCGCTGAAAAGGATGCATTATTTTTAATGTGTATTCATCACACACTCTATGATGGCTCAAATGCCATGACTGGAGAATGCAAACTATTGTAAATCTGCATTGGAGCTCCACCTTGCCAACTGCATTCATTATAATGAATTGACAGATTGACAGCTATATATTGATGGATTGTGTGGTGAAGGTTCCTTTAACATTACGATGTATAGTGTGAATGCACATTCACCGAATAATTAGCATATTTCAGACTGATCACATTTAGTCGTGCATTTTTCCTTCTGTCCATAAATACAACCAGTGTAGTAAAATATCCTTGCACAAATTAAGAATAACTACATGAGCAACAACCATGTGTCCTGTCCTTTATATCACTGGCTGTTTTAAAGTAGTAAAATAAGGGAGTCATCTATTCTAAGAACTAATAATGCATAACAATGAATTTTAAACAGGAAGGCATTTTTTTATCACACACACAAAATCAAACTTCTGTGCACTAAGATGGGCTCAGAAAGAGCTCGCCTGCTCATTTTGCTAATTCCTAAACTTGGGTAGGTTGGTTGGTAGATTGCAGTTGGAATTGCATGAGTTCGGGAGTCAGGCTGCCATTGGTTTCAAAGTGTTCTACCACTTACTAGCAATGACCTTGGACAAACTATTCAGTCAACTATTCACTTTTCTCCTTAGTAAAGTGGGAATTACAATATATACCTCAAGGTTTGATTTCGAGATTAAAGAACAATGTGACTGAAGCATTTGGTATAGTGTCTGACACATGGATACCAGTATATAAATTATAGTTACTATTGTTACTGAAACAGAATTAATAGAATAAAGGCTCACTGCGGCTACAAGAAATTATGGATGGACACATGGACCTTTTCAAAAATTAAAATGGTAGCAGTAGATAGTCCTGCAGTATACAGCTTTAAGCCCTCTCTTTCCACAGCTGTTTCAGTTTTGTCCAATTTGCACCCTCTTTTTGCTGGTTCCTGAGTTTTGCCTTCCTTCACCAAAGAGACCCTGAAGTGGTCAAGAGAAAGGATTAAGACAAACACCCCACCCACAATCATCTCGTTCAAGCTTCCTTTGAAACAGAAATAGACAACTAACTGCTAATTTCATCCTGTCCTAGAATACATTTTTCCTCCATATACCAAACCTTAGCATGGAATTAAAGTGGCCCTTGATTGTAGGCAATCATATGGTTGAAATTAGTGCCAAATAGTCTATTCCACAGAGCACATTGAAGCATCTTCCTGTTACTCTAGAAATTTTATTAACAAAGGCTTTAGCAAATCAAGGGAGATTATAGATTCCTTGCTACTTTTAATTGAAAAGCTACTCCAAAATCCATAGTTTCATAATCTACCTGCCTGCCCCACTGAGGCTGTCTGTTCCAGACACCACCAACCATGGCCAGAAACTGCATAAACTATGAGAGTCAGTGTTCCAGGCAAGCACACAGGCAATCAAAGAATATGCCATTTGTTTAATTACATGGGTCACTGGGAAATGGTGGAGAGGTAGTTTTCAGTACTGTTACCAAGCTCACACTACAGACTGTCGATGTGCTAATCTCCTGAGATGAGCACTGATGTAAACTTAATTATGTTTCATTGATAGATTGAAAAATTCTTGAATGTTGTTTAGATTGTTGGGTGATTGATTTGGGTTTTTTTGTTTGGTTTTTCTATTACTCTGATCTTGTCTTCAGCAAGCCTAGATTTGTATAAAGTTTCTGCTTTGAAGACATGCCCTGATTCTGAAAGAGAAAGGCAGTGAGAGAGTGAAAGACATCCAGACCTATTGTATTTCCCATAAAGGGGTCTGCAGATGAATTAGCTGCTGCCAAATAGGTGATCCATTTAGCACACAGGCATTCCCCACCACTACCTTGATCCTACTTTGTGGGGACTTTCAAATCCTAATAATACTGTAAAGTGATGGCTTTGTTCATTTCAAAGTACAAAGAGGAAAAGAAATCTATCGATTTATATTTCACCAGAGTACTTTTCTTAGCGTTTGGAATTCCAGCTGTGTTGTATTCTCTCACATAAAAGCAGACAGAGATGCACGTCACCTCAGACAAGTTTGACAACAAATCAGGTCAAGCAGTGCTTTCCCGACAGCTTTTAAACAGCGGTATCAGTCAGGCTCATATTTAAACTGTACTTGACCTTCCTGATAGCTAAAACAACACTTTGGTGGGCCTACCCATGTCCTTGTGTAAGTTCGATGATTTCAAATCTGGAAGAATTGAAACAGATGATTCAGAGCATGTGTGATTATAGCTCATGGAATTGTGTTGTATTTTTTGTCAGCGTCAGTGGCATCTCCAAGAAAAGAAAGCATGATAGTTGCTGCAAATTAAATCTCAGAATAGGCAACTTGTGCATCACACCAGAGACTGACACATTTTGAAGCATTTGGAATACCCGCGGGTCCAGTGTTATCAGCAAAGCGTGAAGCCTGGAAACCTGTGGCCATTGGTGGTGTGATGTGGTAAAGCTAAGACAACTCAAGAGATCAGCTGGGAATGGCCTCAGTGTCCCAACACCCAGAAGCAAGCAGTCTTCTGTGGGGAAGAGGCCTCAGAGGAAAATTTCCAAGCTTCTTTGGCTTCTCTCTCTGAATCTATAGGTAAGGCACAGGATGCATAATCTATCGTAATGAACATAAATCTAAAAGTGAAAGGATCTTGGATTCTACAGCTTGCTACAACCCACACAAAAGAGCTGAAGTTTCCACACTGTGTCTCTATATACTTTCAGAGTATGATATTAATAACCTTCCCACTACTGCTGCTTATCCATTTCGTACAGCATGAGGCCAAGATATGGAAATTCTGGCTTTGCTACCCAGGAAACCATGAACTAAATTCAAACCATGAACTAAATTCATGAATCTGGTTTGCCCTGGAACAATACTCTTTCCTCTGTCCATTCATATAAAACTAAGGCAATGTCATCTTCATTAAACTTCAAGGAAACAATAATTTGAAAGCCATTGTGTTGGTGAAGAGACATAAAGAAAATATAAATATATTAGTCATTACTGAAATGGAGGATGAATTTGGCACACTACTGATATTTTAAAAACCTGGGAAAACATCTTTTTGAGCCAGCTGACATGTTTCACCTCATCGATTTTCACTGCTCATTAAGACATGATCAACTGTTCATTGGAGTTTCATTTCCTTTAATTCTCCTTTTCTCCTCTTACTCAGCACTTCTCCAAATTAGTGCTTCATTTCGAACTAATGGCTACTGCAAGCTATTAGCAGCAGTTGATACTCCTCTCTCTCCCCTCATTTCCGACCTTAATTCCTAAATTCTGCAGTCAGCTTTTAATGCAGGAATAAGATATAGCCACCTGGTGGGATTAGAAGGCTCCTTAGTACTCCCGTGCCCTACCTACACACACACACACACACACCTTCCCAACCCAAGCTGCCACTCCCCAAGTCCCATCATCATGGTCTTGGTCTGTTTACTTAAATGAAAACTTTTCATGAGAGGAACACAGTCACATCAATTACATAGACCTCACTGTGAACAAGCAGATCACGTTTTAACAATAGTGTCTAAAGGGGTAGACCAGAGGACCCCGATATCTGTAGTGGTGGGAAGAGGTCAGAGTTAGTATATGGCACAGAAGAGGAAAGCTAACATCGGCTCTCACAGAGGTCTCGATTTTGCTTAGAGATGCACAGACAGACAGACAAACACATGCCCAAGAGTTCGGCTTCACTCTCTGTCAGAATCATTTTAAGACTCTTGGTACATGGCTTCATCATAGCCCTCAATATTATAATATTGTGGTCATTTACATTCACATCTCTCCCACAGAACTACAGATGCCTTGAAGGCATATACAGTGTCTGAACTTCTTAGCACTGAATACAGATTTGATAGCACATCAGAATTACCAAGAGCTAGGGGGTGGCCAGTTAGCTCAGTTGGTTAGAGAATGGTAACACCCAAGGTTGCTGGTTCGATCCCTGCATGGGCTAGTGTGAGCTGTGCCCTCCTTAAAAAAAAAAAAAAAAAAAAAAAAAGTCTTAAAAAATAAAATAAAAACAGGCCAAGATTAAAAAAAAAAAAGAATTACCAAGAGTTTTACAAAAATACAGATTTCCAGGTCCAGCTGCAGACCTATTGAGATAATAGCTATAGGAATATGGCCTGAACAGCTATATTTCTAGAGCTCTAGGGATAATTCTGATACCATGTTTCCCTGAAAATAAGACCTAGCCGGACCATCAACTCTAATGCATCTTTTGGAGCAAAAATTAATATAAGACCCGGTTTTATTTTACTATAACATAAGACCAGGTGTTATCTAACATAAGACTGGGTCTTATATTAATTTTTTTTCTCTAAAATACGCATTAGAGCCGATGGTCCGGCTAGGTCTTATTTTCGGGGAAACACGGTATGCAGCATAAGTTGAGAATAATTACATTAAATAGACGCTGAATGAAATAGCTTTGCTTATATCCTTTTTACCTACCTCTACACTGGGAAACAGAAACAGAATTGTGGCACTGCACAACTCCAGGGGGGCCCACTCACATAAACTACAATATGGATGGAACTCCCCGGAGTTACATGACACAGTAGCTGGGAAGATATACAAAGGCCCTGGGCACATAAAGTCATAGAAAAAAATTGTCTGATGCCTTCATGTCTTCATTCTTTGTAACTTCAAAACCTTATGAGTGCATGGCTTCCTTATGGATCAAAAGGAAACCTTTCCATCTCTAGTTCTCTCCTCTCTAATCTCAGACTACAGCAGTCGCCCCTGCCTTCCTGTGTAAATATCTCCAGCATAATTCTAAGGCATTGCAGCTTTTACTGCTAAGAGCTTGCAGGTCCTAATTACCTGCCTCAGGGCTGCTATTTCCTTCCTGGAGGTTTATTGGGACCTCCCCTGAGAAAACTGCAGCCCAACCCCTTCCAAAGTCTGTTCCTTTATGACATGTCTCTTCCAAACATAACAAAACAAGCACTTTACCCAAAGCACTGAAGCCTTGGAAAATGGACTGCAGCTGTCATTTTGTTGAGTAGACCAAAAGTCAACTTCCAAATATAGTTGTGTTAGCAAGAACAGTAAAAGTGGAACCAACATTCGTAAAACATGGGACACTGATGTTTCGAGGAATTCTCTTCTATACTAGGATTTGGGTTCTACTGCAAATATTTCAAGGCTTGGGTGGACATTACAAGGAGGAGAGGCCCTATGACTGCAGGACAGATTGCCTGAGTTCATATATGATGGCTGGAGCCATGCCCTCAGTTTCCCTCCAAATTCTCCATGGTATGACTTTTCAACTTGGGTGTGCTTTCTAATGACCTGGGGATCTGGTTAATGGGCATTCTGATTCAACAGGTTTGAGGCTAAGCCCAAGGTTGCAATTCTACCAAGCTCCCAACTGATGCAGACGCTGCTGTCTCAGACCACACTTTCAGTAGTAAGTATCGAAGTACCGCACAGTCGGCACGGCACACAAGGAACTCTGGTAAATTCTCTCTGGAGCTCATGACCATGTTGTGATATCTAAGTACAGAATGCCTTCATCCCACAGGGTCTTTTCAAGGTAATTTGAAAAGCTGATTAACTAATAAATAAATGCATATGTATATACATACATATATACTTCCCAAACTGTTTCTCAGAGGGAAAGATTGACGTGGTTATTCATTTACATGATTATATAAATTATAAGGGCAGAAATTAGGTAATAGCCTCAAACTGTAACTGTGATATGTCTACATGCCAAGTATTCTCTCTGCTGCTACTGATGACTTTAAATCTTTACTAAAACAGTAATTTAGAATGTCCATGTAAGACTCAATCCAAGGGAACCATAACTCTATTCCACAAGAAAATATCTAGTACTTCTAGAAGGCCACTCTGCACACAGCAGGCTTTTCCAGGGCATTAAGCCTCTCATGGAGCAGGTGGAGCAGAAACATGGCACACGGGCAGGGATGCATGGCAGACTCTGTGGACAGCTCGGGTTTGCTCTGCCACTTTCACTCTTCCTTCAGCTTTGTTCCTGCCTTGCCATTCTTGTTCCTGATTCTGAGTTCCCCTGTTGCGTGACAACCTTAGAGGATATTTCTTAATGTTCTATTGGTGATTATCTAAACTTGAATTTGGGATGGGAAAGGTGAAGAAGACAGGTGGGAATTTTCTCCTACAGGTATTTTCTCCCTTTATTGAGAGATGCACTGAGGCCAGAGCACTGATCAACATTTAGATAGTGGGTATGTTTTTGATCAAAATGTATCATGAATCCAAAAGTAATTTTGGGGGTGACTTCCAGTCAAGATGGTGGAGTAGGTAAATGCTGTGCTTGCCTCCTCCCATGACCACATCAAAATTACAACTAAATTATAGAACAACCACTCTTGAGAACCATCTGAAGACTAGCTGAACAGAAGTCCTATAACTAAGGATATAAAGAAGCCACATTGAGACTGGTAGGAGGGGAGGAGACACGCAATGGGTAGGTCTCACACCTACCTGTGGTGGTTAAGAACCAGGAGGGACATCTGGACTGCGGAGGTCCCCACTATTGACATAAGAATATCCAAACATGTAGAGAATTTTTATAAGAGTTTATTTGAGCCAAACTGATGACATATGCCAGGGTGCAAGATCTCAAATGCTCTGGAGAGTAACACTATTGCAGCTTCTTTTATGCATTTGAAATTGAGGGAAGAGAAGGAAGATTACCTGGAGGTGCAAAAAACCAAGGCAGGGATTGGATTACAGGATAATTAACATGATTCTGTGCTTTCTTGAGGGTTGTTACAGCTTATTTCAAAGGTGTTTTAACCGAGATGCACAGACACAATGGACAGGGCAAAGATAAGCCTTTTAGTAAAGAAGTTATAGGCCTGGGGCATGACTACCCACATGACCTGCCCAGTTAGGAATTTGTGACCAGACCACCCTGTCACACCCTCTACTTCTTAGAGAATCCTTTGTTTTTTTCATCCATCCCACTGAGGAGCGGGTGGGTCCCAGGCTCCACAAGCCTAGGGCACCAGTGCTTGGGAGAGGAATCCCCATTTCTGACTGTAAAAATGAGCAGGGATTCCCTCCGGGTGAGATGGAGGGCTGATGGAGTCCCAGACATTCCTTTGAAAGGGGCCAACCACAGAGTCACTCACAAACACTCACCCTAAGCTACTGCAAATGGACAGCAGCTCGAAAAGTGTCAGGGACATATGGGGAGGAAAAGCAGGAGCTGAACTGTATGGCTCAGGGTGAGGGCTGGTGGGTGCCATTGTACTCATGTTGAGCCCTCCCCCAACACAGCCGGCAGGCACAGAAGCTACCATATCTGAGTCTCATCAACTTGGCTAACACAGCTCGCCCCACCCTGGTGTTGTATGAATTAATAAGGGGTCTTAGAGGGAAAGACACCTACAAAGCTCTTAAAAGACAATCTAGAATACTCCTTTAATCAAGAATTATAAGTACCAAACAGAAGGCTTAAACCATATCTTCCATGTCATTCCTAAACACACAGTAGCCTTTGGGAGTCCTCTTCCATATTCCACACACTTGGGCTGGGCCACAAAGGGCCCTGAACGCTCTCTGACCTAACCCATGCAGGAAATATCTGGTCTTAACATAAATCTGAACATCCAACTTGACCTGAGAAACTTCGGTCCTAATTTCCATAAATGTCCACACCATAAAATGATAGAAAATGACAAAAGACATAATTCTAAACAAGCCATATTCCTCTTTGGAAAAATGCGTGGCTGTGAAAAATGTCTGACCTGCCCCTTTGTGGATGAGTGTGTTATTAACTTGTTCAACACCAGTGGTTGCTCATTTAATTTTCTGTTTTTGAAAGTGGGCCTTTCTCCTGAACTCCTAGGCACCTACAACTCTGCACTCCTGCCCAACGTCTTTTCCTATAGGAGACTGAAAGTGATGCGAGGTTAGGCCCTAACAGATGTCTCTGTGATGCTGTGAACCAGCTTGGACCAGCGATCATATTTTACTCCAATCTATCCATCCCAGGTTTTCTAAGCATGCACACCTGCCCCATTACTCACTCAGCCAAATCCTGATAGAGCGTTTCCTTTTCACTCCCTGTCACCATGCTCCATTCACAGGGAGAGTCACATTAAAAAGAACTAATTCACTTTCTGCAAAATAACTCTGAGACTCATGGTACTGGGCCAGCAGCAGGTTGTTTTCCATTTCAGTGGTTCCTGCTCATTTGCCACTCTGATCACTGGATCTGTCCCAGATGGCACAAGATGCCTTTAAGCCCTGCTCAGGTGGCTCTAACCTCACATCAGGCCAGAGGAACCCAGACCTTCTAGTTATGCCAATGGCACCAAAGTTATGCCAATGGCTTCTTATGGGGGAGATTCTGAATAATATAATTCATTTCTCATTTTGAAATGAGCACAGAATCCTAGCAATGGCTACTAGGCTGTTGCTGTAACAGAAAGCTTAGTTCTTTAGCAAGAGCATGAGACTCCTAGAGGTTGAAGACATTTTCATCATCGTTTTCATCAACTGGCATCCTGAAGAGGTCCCATAAAGCTGCCCTTGCTAAGGGGCTCTGTAACAAGTGAAGCAAAGCTACAGCAAGGTCCTTCCGGCACTTAAAGGAACAAACTGCTCTCACTGCTCAAGATAAATCTGTCTTACACAAAATTTTATGCTAGTATATAATAAGGCTACTGGGTGTTTAATGGTGTGTTTGTCCTGCATTGACCAATTAGGAAGGAAATAACATATTGCGAGGAAAAGGACCCCTACTTGGTTCCTTAAGTGCTTATTTTATGACATATAAAAATGGGAATACAGAAAACCGCCTACCAAGACACAGCCCCAAGATTGCCTGACCTTCTTTTTGAGTTTTATAGACATTTTCCTTGATGTTATGCTTTGTGTTTCCCAATTGTGTTTAAACGGATTCAAAAACTGACTTAAACATACTTGTATATTACATTAAACCTAAATAGAACTGATTTTGAAGGGGTGGGGGTGCTGTAGAGCTAATATTCTTAGCATCATACCCAAGACTAAAGAGCAGTTATATACTTTGTCTATTTATTCTGAAGATGTTGAATATGTTATAAAGGGTATATTTTGTTCTAATGCGCTTAAAGAAAATATAAGAGTAGCAAAGCCTTTATATGCTAAATTGATATATTACTTCTAACTTAAAAATTAGGAGATGATCACCTCCCATTTATATTTTAAATGAAAATCATACAATTATTCATTTTTAATGTATAAATCTTGCAACTGGTTGAGAAGGCAATATAGTGTCATAGTCAGGAACATAAAAACAGGCGTCCAACACAGAAGGGTCAGCATCGTGGGCTGGCAACTCAGGAACTTTGTGAACTGAGGCAACTTATGTAACCTCTCTGGGCCCCATTTTCCT
Organism: Rhinolophus sinicus; assembly: GCF_036562045.2. Taxonomy (NCBI): domain Eukaryota; kingdom Metazoa; phylum Chordata; class Mammalia; order Chiroptera; family Rhinolophidae; genus Rhinolophus; species Rhinolophus sinicus. Next base: position 15,082,234 of record NC_133754.1, on the reverse strand, counting down.
CATGTTTAAAATAATATCATCTGCCCCACTGGTGCTGTGAGGACTAAATATGAGAATGTATATAAACCACTTAGCTGGCACATATTACGCGTTCAATAAAAAGATATAATTTGTAAAGTTAACTGCATTTTTTAAATTATTAAGATTTCAAACGCATCACTGACATCAAAAAATATATATTTTCATTACACTGATTGACATTTCTGAGAACCTAGTACTGTGTTCCAAGTACTATTCTAATCATGAGAACTATAAGAACTAATAATGCAAGCTGCTTGCTCTGAATGAAATCAATATGCAATGGGCTGCTTGAATTATATTGAAAATATTCCTACCAAATAAAGAAGATGAGAAAAGATGGATGCCCAGCTTTCCTTCTCACAACTTTTTCCATTGAAATACTATTGCGCACAGAGAAATGAAGAGTCTCAGTCGTTCTAGAAACTAAAAATATTGACCAGTGATCTTACCAGGTATTAGCTAAATCCATGATGAAAGCATGAGGCAGAAAGTGGGACCTTGAAAGAAAGGAGGAAGTAAAGGAACAGAGTCTATGCAAAAACCCATTCTGAGTATCTCTTCCGCTCTGCAAAAGCTGGGGAGATACTCTATCCCCAGTGAGGGATTCTCTAGGTTGGCCAGTGCCATTTCTGTGGCTCTCATCGTCTCCCCCACTATTTTTCTGTGTATGTACACTGTTTTTTATAACTTTTTATCTTGAAATAATTTTAGAACTACAGAAGAGTTACAGAGAATTACCATATACTATTCAACCAGCTTCCCCTAAGTTAATACCCTACATAATATAAATATCAAAACTAAGAAATTAGCATTGGTACGGTATCATTCCCTGTACTATAGACTTTCTTTGGTTTTCACCAGGTTTTCTACTAATGTCCTTTTTCTGATGACATTACATTAAATGTGTTGCATGAGATCACTGATATTGCAATTCATATTACATTGAGCTGTCATGGCCCCTCAGTCTCTAACCTGTAGCCATTCCTCCATCTTTCCTTGCTTTCATCACCTTAACACTTTTAAAGAGTACTAGTCAGTTATTTTATAGTACGACCCCAATTCAGATTTATCTAATGTTTTCTCATAATTGGACTGCAGTTATGCCTTACTGGGGAGACACCACAGGGACGGCATGCCCCTAGTGCCTCACATCGAGGCGTACATGACGTCAATATGTCTTAATTGGTGATGTTAATCTTGATCACTTGGGTAAGGTGGTGTCATCCATTTCTTTACTGTAAACTTACACTTTCCCCTCCACTTTGAAGGAATATTTAGTTTGAGTTTCCCTTATGTTTCATTTCTCATATGAGAAATTCTCTGTGCAGGTGCATTTTACATTAAGGCTCAACTATAACCTTACAACAAGCCACTCCCCAGGTCACCGGGGGCTCATGTAAGGTTCAAGTGCCTCACAATGCAAGTTGAATTCTTTCCACTGCAAGATACAGAACCCAGCTCAAACCCGCTTAAGAAAAAAAAGGGAATTTATTGGCTCATAACTGTGAAGGCCAATAGCGGATTTGTTCAGGAGTTGTCAAAGCTCAAATAACACCATTCAGGCTATTTCTCTTCTCTCAACTCTGCATTTCATTCTATGGCCTCTCTTCACATGGGGTGGAATATAACTGATCAAGAGCTCCAGATTCACTCCTTTCAACCTAGCAACCCCATAAATAAAGGTGTTTCCATTTCTGGATATCCATATTCCAGTTCAGTGAAAGATTCTGTGTGTCTACTTCACTTTTGCAGGACCACTGCTGAACCAATCTCTATGGCCCATGGCATGGTATACTCTGCTAAATGATTTTTATTTGTGCTTCTTTGAGTTTTCCTGATCTTTTACAATAAGCCTGAATTACTCTTGAAGTACATTTTTGTTAAATGGAATTAAATAAAATAAATATTATATTTTAAATGAGAAAAATGTTCGTTATAAAAGCTCATCAATGCTTTTCACTTCTCATATAGAGGGTCTGATAGAGTCTCATGAATAATTTGATGATCTTTGAAGATTTAAGAGACTCTATTAGGCGTCCCTATTTCTGTGATCTCCTACTGGGAACTATCAATGCAGTCACCTCTGACAAATGCCATCCCTGAGAGGTGATGGTAAGTGTCAGCACCTCTAGCAGAACAGAGCCTGAGATCTGAGCACCCTTCTAAGGTCTTCACTGTTTGATTCTGTGAGGCCTTTCTCCCAGTGTGATGTGCCCTCAAGAGAAAGAAGGAAAAAAAATTAAGCTTTCACTGTCTACTTAACATTCAGTAATGAGCAGAAATCACTAATTTTTTGTAATACTCCTTGTTAAAGGGAAAGAGTAACAATTGCCCAGCAGAAAACCGAGTAAGACACTTGGGGAGCCTGAAAATCTAGGTGGAAGCTTGGATCAGCACAAATTTTCTTGAGACTATCACCTAGTATGTATGTTCACCTAGAAAACAATAATTACTTAACCTGGACAGATTAAAATTAGCCTATAAGCACAGCATATGGAAGATTCTGGAAGACTATACTTAACAACCATTGGCCTAATAATAACAATTCACTGGGAACTCTCCCAACAGAGTGATATATTGCAGCCACAGCAAAGCCAAGAAGGCATTAGGGAGGTTTTTAATAAACCCTACCAACGCACAGGAAGATTATACATTTGCTGTGTATCCGGTGCCTTTACTGAATCAAGAACAGGATGGTAACAATGTGAGACCTAGATATTTCAGTCTAAATTATATCTCCAAGTAAAAAATGGTAGATCTATCCTAAAGTTGGCCAGAGTCCCTCAAGCATCTGGTGAATTTGAATAATGCATGGACAGAGAACGATTATTCAGACTTTCAAAACATAAACAGCATTTGACTGTTAGAACTTTAATCCTCATTTACCTTCCAAAAGTAACCCTACATTAAAAGAAATCAAACACCATACAATCTCATGTGTTACACTTTGAAAATATACTAGTATACTCTGTAACATCATGTATATTACTTTATTCATTGTTGGTAGTCGTTTTGCGTAATCAAAACTATAATTTAGGCTTTATTTCATACTGTATCTTAAATGCATATACGGAGTCGTTTTGGTATCTATACAAACTAGTATACTTGATCCTTAGAGGCCAAACATGTCTGCATATGGTTCATTCATATTCCCCTAGCTAATTCCATAATTACCTTAATTAAGCATAATTAACTATTACTTAAAATAACTTTAATTAAGCTACCATAATTAGCTAGAAGGGCACTGTGATTTTAAGGGTTTCATAACAAACCTTTTGTTCTTACATCTATCTACTTCGATGTAGCCGACTCGCATTACTTTATTTCTACACTCTTCCTCTCATCAGAGACAGAAATGAGACTAAATTAAGCACCGTCATAAATCCACACTGAACTAACTTCCTTTTTGTTACCTTAATTATCTAGATGTTACATTGCAAGTGATTCCTGGAATACTGAGTTATTGACTGTTATGAACTTACCTAAAACTCATACAGTAAATGAAACTCCAAATGCAGCGGACAGACAATTCCAGTACAAAAGTGTTTCTTACACAGGCAGTTAGTGATTATGAGGTTTCCTCTGGTGAGCACCTTAGTTAGGTAAGTGGAGGAAAATGTCATCGAAACAAGTATATTCTTCTCAGTCCAGGGAGATTAAGTGACTAACACACGGGGCTTCAGGAAACGATTATTCTGAGTTCACATCCTGGCTCTTCCTTTAACTCGCTGAGTGAAGCTGGACAAGGCCTTCAGCTTTACTTCAATATCCTTTTCTTGAAAACAAGGGTAATTCTACTCTGAAGATATATTGTGAGGACAATGTGACAAAATTTAGCAAGTACCTGGTGCTCAGTAGGCACCCAATAAATGAAGGTGCCGTTCCTTCTGCCTTCATTCTTCTTCTCTCACATATCAGTTCACGACTTGGAATGGTGTCCAAAATAGGTGGAGGAAAATTAGAGATGACTAAAGGACCTCCAATAAACAGAAACAGAGAGAAGTAGTCTTTGAAAAAAGTCCACCATCAACTACTCCGTTTTTGCCCACGCATCATACTTTGTCTCTCTTCTGTGGTTTTGATCACAAAGCTCTTTCCATATGTAGTGCTCTCTCTCCCCTTCAGTTATCTCTACCTAGTCAATTCTTTCTCATTGATTAAGATTCATATAACGTGCCACCTCTCCCCAGAAACTTCCTTCCCTGACATAATCCTCAACACCCACACCCCCCTCAAAAAACAAAACAATTGGATGTTACTTAGCTACCACAATGGAGATATTACAGGTCCTACACATACCTGCATAAGGTGGCTCTGATCAATGTAATTATTACTGCATACTTTTGTGTCTGTTGCCCCGGCCTTCTCCTTTACGGGAGAAGATAGTTTTCATTGCTGTATTCACATTATCAGGAACAGAGCAAGCACAGAGAAGGCAATCAATAAATATTGGTTGAATGAATGAATGACAATATAGCAGTTAAGAGCACTTAGCTCTTAGTCACAGATATGTGGGTGTCTGTCCCAGCTCCATACTTGCTGTATGATGTTGGACAAATAATCTTGCTGAGTCTCAATTTCTTCTTCAAATAGAGGAAGGATACCATCTACCTTACAAGATTGTTGGCAAGATTATAGGTGACAATGAATGCAAAGTATGTAAAGTGCTTAGAACATTCAATAAATGACATGGTGGGGTTGAAGTGTGTGCACAGTGTGAGTGTGTGTGTGTGTGTGGAGATATATATATATATATATATATATATACACACACACACACACACACACATACATATATATGTATATACATATACACACATATATATATATATATATTTAAGTGTAATTTCATGTTCTAGCAATAGATTAAATGCAAAAGATATTATTTTCGACACTGATACTCTTTCTTGTTATATCACAGAATTGCCTGCCTTTTCCTAGAAGATACGGTTCAGCTATGTGATTCCTGGAACTTGGTCCTTTGGATTAAGAGATAGAATTCCCTATTTAAGAAGGAATATATATTGTCTTGTGTCATGGACAGGAGCCCATGTGGAACAGCAAGAGAAACCTGGACTTTGAAATAGGTTTCAAAGCTGAATCCACCACTTGCTAGCTGAGAATCTTGACAAATCACTACACCTTTCTGAACCTGTTTTCTCAATTAAATAATACCTAATTTCCACGGATTAGTGAGATGCTGCACAACACAGCCCCACTATGGTGTTTACACCCAGCAGGCAGGCAGTGTGATCTCCCCACCACCACCTGCTCACCTGTCCAGCCTGCCTGAGAAGGCTGTTGGAGGAAGGAGGAGATGAGAGTGGCCTGGGGCTAAGTCTGAGGCCCTACTATACTGATTCCATAAAACCCAAGCCAATCTATTGTCTCACTTGTGTTCTATCCTATATTACTTGTTATTCTTTCTATCTTCAGTGGCAGTAAGAGGGTGTTTAAAGGAAGAATAATGGAATGGGACTCAAGGAATTAATATATGGAAACAGAAAGAGCAGGTAAATCATTTGTTTCCCATAATCTCCCGATTTCCTCTCACGCAATGACCACAAAGTACATACTATCCTTCAGATCAGTACATCAACCACTTTAGGGCACATACACAATGCTTCCTCCATGTTTATTAATCCTTGACTTCTTAAAGTTTCAAAAACAGCTTAGATTCAAAAGTCCTTTGAAACATTCTTCCACGTCAGGTTTTAACAAGTGAACTTTAATCCTTAGCTTATAATTTATAGGAGAGTACAGTCCCTGCTTGTTCAACATAACTTCTCTCTGCTCCTTGCAATATACAGTGACCAGGCAGAAAAGGAAAAAGTCCTGGAGAAACTTGTCTGTCAAAGGCTCTCTCACCCTGCAGACCTTTGCCTGATCTAACGACCAGCTGCCTTGCCTGACTCTGGAGAATGAAACGTGGGGGACTCTTCAGCCAGATGCCTGTTCTTGGCCTTTCCCAGGTCTCTGCCCCATTTGTTTTACTCCCCCAATGAAATGGGCTGGACAACTGCATCTACTGCTCATTTGTTCTTCAAAAGTAATAACATTGAGCACTGGAGATGAAGCAGCAGGTAACAGAGGATCCATTATCTGCTCTTAAGTAGCTCACAGTCTAGTAAGAAAGACAGATGTTAATCCAAGAGCCACATTAATAAATGTAGTTTTAGACTATAATATGATGTCACTTTGCCCATGAACGAAGTGAAAATGGGTGCTTGGGATATTTGACACACCTTGGCCTCAGTCATTGTTGAGAAGCAGAATAAAGAAAGAAAGAAGAACCAATGCTGCTACCTACCTGTGATGGTTAATTCTATGTGACAACTTCGCTAGGCTACGGCACCCAGTTGTTTGGTCAAACACTAGTCTAGCTCTTGCTGTGAAGGTGTTTCTTCACATTGGATTAACATTTACAAGCAATTGACTTTTAAGTAAAGATTACCCTGGATGGGGGAACCTCATCCAATCCATCGGAGGCCTTAAAAGTAAAGACAGAGCTCTCCCAGATAAAAAAAAACTCTGCCCCCAAACTGCAACACAGAAATTCTGCCCGAGATTACAGGCTGCTGATCCGTCCTGAAGATACCACACTATGATTGCGGTATCAACGTTTTACCTGAATTTCCAGCCTGCTGACCTGCCCTAAGGATTTTGGACTTGCTAGCTCCCATGATTACATAAGCCAATTTCTCCCAAAAATTATAAGGAGCCAATTCCAGGACACAATTCTGTAACTCTGGAGAACCCTGACTAACACACCAGCCTTCTCCCAACACCACACATGCATTCACCCTCACACACACCTCATGGCTACAAACTCTAAACATCAAAATGTGGTCTACGTAGTGGTGACTCTAGTCTGATCCAAGAAATGAATTTTGACTTCTTCCAATGCTGGATACTGAAATAACCCAGGAAAGCATCTTGGTATATGTATGCGTATACTCAGCGGAACATTTCCTGTTGTCTCAAAGGTTTAGCTAAAGCCCTAAAGCGAAGGACAAACATTGTAAAGTACCCCCCTACCCAAAGAGATATGCCAAAACACACTAAAATACCTATGCAAGATTGGCTAAGATTTGTTAAGAGCTGGCCCAAAGCTAGTTAGGCAACCTTTAATTCATTCCCCACCTTCAGGTTACTTACTTATTTTTTATTATTATTTTTAAGGCCACTTGAAATGGATGAGCAAAGATTATTGAGTCAAGACTACTTTCTGGACAATTGCAGAAGTACTGTATGTTGGGGACCTTCTCCCCCCCCCCACCCCCTCCCCACTGCTATCTCAAGAAGTCAAATAGCTCCCCCAAGAGAACCATTCAGAGAGTTTAACACATAACCCTAACCTAAAGGCACAGGGCTCGTGCCTGAAAACTTCCAAAGTGAGCAGGTAACCAGAGCAGAGTGAAGAGAGAGGGAAATCCATTTGAAATAGTCTGTATTTCCAGATTTTAGTGGAATGGGGATCAAATTTACCCATGAGCCAAATGAGTGCTGCAGAAGGTGGACACGAATGAGTCATCATGAATGATTTTGACAAAGAAACCTACCAGCCAGGTGCAGGGTCCCCCACAGTAAGGGACAGTGTTTGAGGAAGGTGAGTCAGTGGACAGTGTAGTGCTATGCGTTCCTCAGGTGTCACTCTAAAACCCAGAAGTGCCCCAGAAGAGCACGAGTCAGGGCGGGCATCGTCTCACAGAGGGCACCTACGACAGATTACACCACCACCAATCCAATAAACCTTTGTCCTTTTCCTCCAGTTCTACTTCTTCTCTCTGACCCACAGGTCCCAGAAGCAGCAGAGTGAGTGGGGCGGGACAGACGTGCCTGGCCCACACCTCACTGCAGGTTTCTGAGCCTGAGAAAGGCAGAAACCTGACATTAGATAAGTGGGACTGGACTTATTAATACATGAAACTAGAGAAGTTATGGGTCTGCCACATATTAAAATAAAGTGGTTTAAAAGGAACCTTACCCACGATTCTATCCTAAAAGAGCAGTCATGCCCTCTCTGTCAAACTTTGCTCCTCAAAAGTGTAGCTTCCTTTGCTATTTCATTTCTTCTCTGCTTAGCATGTGCCCGAAATTCCCATCTTACTCAACCTTCCTAGACCATATGATTTCCAGTTATAATTCCATCTTGCCCTAACACAATTTTTAAAGCACAGTTAAATAAAATATACTGCCATTTGAAATAGACATACAAAATGATTTTTCTGCATGCGAAAAGTTATGTCTGAATAAGTAATAACAGTAATTTTAAAAGAAAGTATATTTTTCAGGGTTTTTAAAACTGAGAAACAGAAAAGTAGGTAGAAATGATCATTTACTAAAACACTTGGGAAAACAACACATTATACCACCTATATTTAATAAATAAAAATGCATGCAAACCCTTTCCTAATCTCAGCAGACTTAAGGCCAGTTAGGAAAATGAATATGGCTATACATCCACACATACAAAATAAGTAATAGTTTCTCTTGCATTATTCATGCAACAACAGACTAGATGATAAAAGATAGACAGACAGACAGATAGCCCGCCAACCAGCTCTCAGGGCACCGTTTTGCACTGAGAGAGGTTCAAAGTTCAGAAAACATGAAAACATTAAAAATAATGGTAAAAACTCATAGAAAAGAGATCAGACTTGTAGTTACCAGAGACAGAGGATGGGGAGATGAGGAATTGGAGGAAGGTGGTCAAAAGGTACAAACTTCCAGTTATAAGAGAAGACAACGTGATAACTATACCTAACACTGTTGTCTGATATATAGGAAAGTTGTTAAGAGAGGCGATCCTATCAGTTCTCATCACAAGGAAAAACTTATTTTCCTTTTTTTCATTTCTTTTTATTGTAGCTATCTGAGAAGGCATGGTAATAATTTAACAATATTTGTAAATCGTGCCATAGGCCTTAAACTTATACAGTGATGCATGTCAACTATTTCTCAATAAAACTGGAAAAAAAGAAATAATGGTAAAAACAAGTAGGAAGGATAAATTTAGGTAATGAGCAGAGATTCTTCTAATTAAATTATAATAACAGTAATTATAATAATTCTGTTTTATAGCCTTTTAAATCTTCCGATTTGAAGAGCAATGCACAAGGAACAAGATGATCTGATAACCCTGGCTCTTCCACTAATTAGGCCACTTTAAGCAAGCTACTTAAACTCTCTGGGGCGTGATTTCACTTATCTACAAAAGGAGTAGATTAGATTAGGCAGTCTTTAAAATTACATTTAAATATATTCTTCCATAAATAGATTTTCTACCTCACCCTGTTCCTTCTTAAAGTTATATCCTATTTCTCTTAAACTTCCCTCCCCATTTCTATGGTAAAAAATATTATGTGGTGGGAAAAAATAGAAAACAAGGAGGCTTGTAAATGAAATCTCAACATCACCTCTGTCCTAATTGTACTGATTAGCACTTATTTGTTCTTTTTCTCAGTCTTCATTGCATCTTCTAATAGGGTGCCTCACCAAAGAATAAATTTGTTTGTTTTTTCTCCTTTGAGCTAGCTAGAGAGGAGGTACTAGAAAGTCCTCATCAGTCATTCTAATGAAGCAGATCTCCTTTGATGCACTGAAGGCAGTTTTCCTGGATATAGGTGGATATAGGGCTCTTTCAATGCAAGATGCAAAGTTATTCCTAGGAGGGCAGGAATGAGACCCATTGTTTTCTGCAGTTTGAAAAAGAAAACCATAAATTTAATACAGTTTTGACTATAATCCCAATGGCTTTGTCTTGTTTTGGATTTTGACAGGTTGATTCTAAAATCTGTATTAAAATAAAATTTGAAGTCAGAGAAGAGAGGAGTCACTTTGCCATAGCAAGTCTTATTATAAGCTAAATTATTTAAGACAGTACAATGCTACAGCGGATATAGATGACTAAACTAACGGAAGCAAATAGAGAGCTCAGAAACAAATCTATACATATCTGGTAACTTGTTATGGGAGTGGAGTATCCTTGGGGATCAGGCAGAAAAAGAAAAAAACGTGGACAATTGAATAAATGATGTTCATACAATTGGTTAGACACATGGGAAAAAACTGGATTTCCTGCCTCATCTCACGAACAAAACTAAATTCCAAGTAGTTTAAAGACTTATACATGAACAGCAAAACCTTTGAACACTTAGAGAAAAAAAACAATAGAATACTGCTTTTTAAAAGAACAACAACAACAAAAATCCTAAAGGAAAACATGAATAAGTTAGATTATATTAAAATTAGGAATTTTTTCAGGAAATAGACAAGGGTGTCCATTTTCACCACTTTTATTTAACATAGTTTAGAAGTCCTAGCCACAGTAATCAGACAAGAAAAAGAAAAGGCATCCAAATTGGAAAGGAAGAAGTAGAACTGTCATTATTTGCAGATGACATGATACTATATATACAGAACCCTAAAGATTTCACCAAAAAAATATTAGAACTGATAAATGAATTCAGTTAAGTAGCAGGATACAAATTAATATTCAAAAGTTGGTTGCTTTTTTATACACCAAAAATGAACTATCACAAAGAGAAATTAAGACAACAATACCATATACAACTGCATCAAAAATAAAATAAAATACCTAGGAATAAATTCAACCAAAAAGTAAAAGAACTGTACGCAGAAAATTATACAACACTGAAGGAAGAAACTGAAGAAGATACAAATAAATGGAAGCATACACAATACTCATGGATAAGAAGAATTAACATCATTAAAAATGTCCATACTACCAAAGCAATCTATAGATTCCATGAAATTACTATCAAAATACCAGTGGCATTTTTCACAACTAGAATAAATAATCCTAGAATTTATATGGAGCTACATAAGACCCCGAATAGCCACAGCAATCTTGAGAAAGAAGAACTAAGTTGGAGGTATCACACTACCTGATACAAAACTATACTACAAGGTTATAATAATCAAAACAGCATGGTACTGGCATAAAAACACACATAGATCAATGAAACAGACTAGAGAGCCCAGAAATAAACCCATGCCTATATGGTCAATCTACAACAAACAAGGCAAGAATATACATATCTATTCAATAAATGGTATTGGGAAAACGGGATAGATGCAGACAAATGAAACTAGACCTCTTTCTTATACCTTATATAAGAATAATCTCAAAATGGATTAAAGACTTAAATGTAAGATCCAAAACAACGAAACTCCTAGAAGAAAATATAGGCAGTAAACTCTGACATTGCTCTTAGTAGCATTTTTTTCTGATATATTTCCTCAGGAAAGAGCAACAAAAAAGAAAAATAAACAAATGGGACTAAAACAAACAAAAAAAGTTTTGCACAGCAAAGGAAACCATCTACAAAACAAAAAGAAAACCTACCAATTAGGAGAAGATATTCACCAACAATAAATCTGACAAGGGGTTAATATCCAAAATTTATAAAGAACTCAAACACTACCAAAACACAAACAATTCAATTAAAAAATGGACCTGAATAGACATTTCTCCAGAGGACATGTAGATGGCCAATAGACATATCAAAAGATGTTCAACATCACTAATCATCAGAGAAATGCATATTAAAACCACAATGAGACACTACTACCTCATACCTGTCAAAATGGCTATCACCAATAAATCAACAAACAACTATTGGTGAAGATGTGGAGAAAAGCGAACCCTTGTACACTGCTGGTGGGATTGCAAATTAGTGCAGCCACCAGTCACCATGAAAAGAGTTATGGTAGTCTCTCAAAAAATTAAAACTAGACCTACCTGATGACCCAGCAATTCCATTTCTGTATATTTACCTGCAGAAATCCAAATTTGAAAAGATATATGCACCCCTCTGTTCACTGCAGTACTATTTGCAATAACCAAAATATGGAAGTAACCTAGGTGCCTATCAATAGACAATAAAATGGAGGTGGTATACACACACACACACACACACACACACACACACACACACACACACTGGAATATTACTTGGCTATAAAAAAGAATGAAATCTTACCATTTGCAAGGGTATTATGCTAAGTGAAATAAGTCAAACAGAAAAGACAAATATGATCTCATTGGAATCTAAAGAACAAAATGAACAAACAAAACTAACAAACTCATACATACACAGAACAAATTCATGGTTGCCAGAGGAGGGGCGGGGGTTGAGGGCTGAGTGAAAAAGGTGACAGGATTAAGAAGTACAGATTGGTAGTTACGAAAGTCAAGGGATGTAAAGTACAGCATAAGGAATATAGTCAATAATACTGTAATAATTATTATGGTGCTAGTATGGGTTCTAGACTTACCTGGGGGATCACTCTGTAAATTATATAAATGTCTAACCATTATGCTCTACACCTGAAATGAATATAATATTGAATGTTAACTGTAATTTAAAAAACAATCTATACTAACACATAAAAAACAAAATTGGGAATTTCTGCATATCAAATGGAAATAGTCAAAAAAAAAAAAAAAGTCAAAGACAACCTGTAGACTAACAAAAGATACCTGTAACCAGTTTAACCTAAAAGAGATCAACATCCAGAACAAGCAAGCCAATAAGAAAACCTGAGCATGATTGGTATAATCGCTTTGAGGAGTTATTTAACAATATCTCATGAATTTGAATATGCAAAGATATTTTTTACCCTGGTAATCCCCTGGGAAAGACTACCAGGAGCAAAATCATGAAAGCAGAAAAGATCCGAAACTTTGGGAAACGACAATGAATTCATTTTGACTACAGCTCATGTGAAAACGCATTAGATAAAATAAAGTCTTTGGTTTGGCAACAAGGTCCTCTTTAACTTGGCTCCAAGAGGCAGTTCCTCCGCAAGTTCTATTCCATAGGCGATGAGGATCGTTTGAAGGCTGATAGGCAGGAGGATGGCAAAGTCAGAGCAGAGCTTTGGGAATTCAAACTTAGGAAAACAAGGAAACCTCTGAATGATTATAAACTGAAGAGTATTATGATCTAACACGCGTTTTGGAAAGATAATTCAAACAAGAAATGATTCTTCTCTCTGTGTGTATTTACTGCCAATAAGAGCTGATGCTCAATAATAGGGTGGAGAATGGGCAAAAAGGACAAATGACCCACCGAAAATGGCAGAGAACAGATCACACTAGAAGGTAAAGCATGAGATCTTCAATATGAAAAATTTGTCCAACACAGAACATCACTGGAGAAAATGCATTGGTAGACGTTAAAAGAAACAGAGCTGCTATGGGATTTTAAAATACTACAATAATTTGTGCTGATTTTTGCTTTCTTTTAATAAAACTTTCTTCTTACAATAAAGCTTCCCCCATTTGTCAACAGGCATTTGTTATATAAGTCAAAATCTTTGCCTTATTATTTCCTCGCATATTTTTCCACTGTCCAGCTGTTTACACAGCTCCTAAGAGAATAATCCATAAAAAAGTATAATACTAGAGAAATATAAATGCAATAAAATGTACTCATATACCTACCCCATTTCCAACACGTAAATGAACAAAGCCTTTTGCTGTGATTTTCTTATATTCTTTACAGAGGTCTGTAACCAAAAGAAATTTATATAATTTAATCCCCAAAATAGTAAAAAAAAAAAAAAAAATCCCAAAATAGTAAAAGGATTATTGTTTATATAGATTATTGCTTATTACTATAAAAGGCTGTATTATAGAACTTACTATTTTGAGAAGATAGCACATTCTTACTTTCTCTTAAACACAAAATGACTCAGCATACACAAATGGGGCATATTGTAATTAATTCCAGTATATTAATAATTCTTCTGAAAGTAGTCCTATAGCACATAAAAGAATGACTCAAATAGTTATTTTTATACCGTACTTATTTCTTTTGCTTCTTTTCTTACAATATCTGAAATTTAAAGAATGTCTAAACAATTTTCTCAAAATTTATCAAAAAGAACTACTGATTTCATTTACTAATAACCCATTCACTGATTTCCACATAATACTAGAACAGATTTCTGTTTTTTATCTCAAACATGTCATTGAGAAATATATAAAAGTCACAAGTTTTTATATGAACATTTTAAAAATTACATTCACTTAAAGCAAAATATAACTGGTCTCACTAAAATAGTGCTTTGTCTAAAATATTTATTAGTTCCACTTCAGTACCACTTCTTAGTATTTTGATGGTGTATTATTTGACAAGTTTCTTGTTTATTTCCCTACCATTAGAACACCTGAACTTGGGAAAGAACATCTAAGTACTAGGAATTTGAGGTGTCGATTCGAGTATCCTGTGTGTTTGCTTCCTTTTTCTTTTCTTCTCCCACAAAAAATGGCATCAGTCAGTCTATCTTGGCAAACAAATACAGACGACCTACTTCTGAATGGGCTTCCCTCTTTTCAGAAGTTTTTTATCAAGCACATATAAAACTACAGAACTAATATAAAACCACTTTCTCCAAACACAGCAGGAGCTAGAATTAGATATTGTGAATATTTTGTCCAAAGCCACTTCACAAAATGGACAAGCTGGAAAAATGGAGCGCACATGGGGAATCTTGGGTCATAGTTTCACGAATAATTATTGCCAAGACTATTGTTACCAACATAAAATACAGAGAATGCTAGCACCACTAAGGAGCACAAAGAAAAGGCTAAATTTGAGCTTCATTTTTGTAAGATTTTTTCTCAGTTATTCTTGGTGACCTATCACCAACTTGTTTCTGTTGCTATTGTAATACAAAAAAACCACTCTTGCCCCATATGAATAAAGGAATACCTTTCTTTCCTTTTCTTTCTATTCCGTAAGTGTCTTCAATACCTACTTCAAAAAATCTCAGGATGACTTATTCATACAGGTATTTTCCCACAAAACCAGCCTCTACTGAGATCCTTAGTAAAAGGAGAGTATCATTATTAAAATCGTACTTAAATGCCTTTTAGGTATTCATCAAAAAATAAATTAACAAGACTATCATTACCTCTCAAAATTGCTCATGTGATTCTATGAAAGAAAGGTCCTTTACTCAGGGTTTTGAACTTCTGACCATGAAATCTGACCCATCAGTGTCACTTTGATTAGAAAATATTGCTTATACCCAGTAAAGGATCACATCTCTGTAAGTAGAAGTAAACTTTCCCTATATGTAGAATTTCATTTTCTTCAGAGAAAAAAAAAAAACTTGAATTAATATCTCAAGGAAATTATTTTACCTTTCTGATATTCTCAAATTACCTTCCAGGTAAAATAAAAACAAAACATTTTGGCACTTCAGAACTAAATAAATAACATTAACATTTAACTTTCTGGTGTTTTTTTTTTTTTTACTTAGGAGCTTATAATTATTAATATATTAGTATGATACATAAATATGTTAATCCACACCTATCCCACAGACTATTACAAATGGAAATTTAGCACACTAAGGATTTACAAAACTTTGGATCAACTCATTCTATGCCTTTTGTGTTTTTCAAATAAGGACCTTTGGCCAGAACTTTAGCTTTGTTTGTGTAGAAAATACATTTTAATTCCTAATGGATAAGAAATATGCCCCGAGTTGGGCCATGCTCTACTGAGAGCCTCGTCCCCACGAGCCTGTCATTAAGTGGATTCTGATAGGCTCCATTTCCTATAGTTCTGTCCTTTCATCTTGTATCCTTGAAACCTCATTTAGGATAGAAAAGCTGTAATTTCTCTCCTTTTAAGAGTAATGCATAACTCTAATTTAATATATTTAAACTGTAGGTTAAACATTCAGATGATGCACCAGGGTTGCAAGATCCAGCCTTTGCTCTCTCAAGGGGATGTATGATGCCACTTCATAATGCTATGAATTAATTCTAGTACACTGTCAAGAAGAAACAAATAATTAAGCACCCACTGAAGCAAAACAAGTACTCCAACATCAATACAGCACATAAAACATCACAACTTGTCAGGTAATTTAGCATATGCTGGAATCCTTTCAATATTCTTTCAACTGCCAGTAGCAGCCCCAATTCTCAAGGTAATCTGGAAATTTTATCATGTATTGAAATACAATTCTTTTTAAATGTTAAACTCTGCACATTTTAACAGCAGGTCTTTAACAGCCTGGCACATACCCACATTTATTCTGCTGTCACAACTAAGCTAGAGCCAGGAGAAAGGACCAAAGAAATCCACTTCAGAAGAGACCCTAACTAAAATTACTTAACATTCATAAAGATCTAAAGTTACAAGAGGAAACAGCAGTGGGATTTTACTGACTTATACGACACCTGCAACTGCAGATGTTATGATTTCCCTCAATAACCAAAAACAAAACAAGGATTAATGAGTAGAAACAGTAGTGGTTAGAGATGGCCTGAAATTTTTTGGTCTTTCGTTTTTACTGAGTTACCCACTATGCCTAGTACAGTGTCTCCATACTAGGCATTTGTTGAATGAATAAATAAGTAAATTAAATAAGTATGTTTGAATCCTACATTGGCCCCAACTCTAAAGCTAGTTTACAGTAGCTTTTCTTATCTTGGAATTGAAATGAATTAAACATACTTTCCATCCATGGTGCATTTTTAGTAACTTAGGACACCAAATAACCTTTTTCCCTCTCTGCCAACCTTCCCCCTGCTTCTAATTCAGTTATTAAGTTTGGCCTATATGCTCAGATGAATTTACATGATTTTATGAGAGAAACCCTAGGTGCTATAAAAAAATAATAATAAAACCAAAAAACTGCACGGAGTCAACAGAATTACAATTTCTTTCTTGTTCACTTAATAATACTGCTCTGAACAAGGGGAGTAGCCCTTCCATGAGGCCATAGAAATTCAGGGTGACCTAAGTTCTGCCATCTTTACCACAGAGCTTGCAAATTCATTTGGGGGGTTATCACCTTCCCAACTAGCTGGAGAGAAAGACGACATGAAAGTGGTATGTATCACACTTCCAGTCATTTTCCATTCGGTAAAACTCAATCAACGGCTGCATCTAATGACAAGGGGGTCCTGGAAAATGTCATCTCCCACTGAGAAGCCACTTCTCATCAACAGCTCTACAACATGTAAGGTGAGGGTCACAGGGGGAAAACACAGCTTGACAGCCCCATGTCTCTGTCACACGTTTCCTCATCAGAGACATGAGATCTAAGACAGCTTGGGACCAGGACTAGCTGGCTGCTGCCTGATGCTCTCAACCCCAGGTTACCTACAAGTTACCTTTGAGACACATGTTCAACAAGAAACCATGGAAAGACTCAAAATGACTGAAGACTATTGATTTTTTTTCATTTGCTAAATAATTTGGGGGAAAAAATATATTTTACATCATCGAGAAGCCATCAAGTGTTATATTCAGTTGTCAACACAATTTTCCTATTCCATGTGCTTACTACCACTTCAGATGTGTAGGAAACTAGATATCCGTAGTAGAAATAAACTTTGTATCTCCAAGGTGGAATATGTGATTTCCATAGCATTTCCAGTTTAACTCAGTGAAGAGGATCTTTAATACAGTCATAGATCTCATTCTTATAAGAGTTGTGTGACATAAAGATGGTGCTATTCATTTTCTACCAAAGAAAGTCTCATCATCATCTTAGCAGAAAGTTGTAGTCCGAGAAGTCAAATTTAAAAGTTTCACAAAGGTATTTTTCCAGAGGTTTTAAGTATATCAACTTCTGCCTCTGTCCCTTATCCTTTTATTGGCAATTCCAAGAGGACTAAACAGATCTAATGAAACATTTTTAATTCTTTCAAGTGGTCAGTAATCCAAAGGAATGCACTAGTTAGAAATCATTATTGCCCAAACTATTCCAAAAAGATTGAGTAGAGCACTAGGTCATAATCTTCCAAGAGAAAGTTATAATTAATTCAGTCTACGTTTAATGAAAATCATTTGCCACAGGAAACAAAAATGTAGCTACTATGCAGCTGCCTCTGCTACTGAACAAAATAAAGAACAAATAATTTCTAAGAGGGGCAATTGAGGGTAAAATAATTTGTCATCGTAAATGGTAAAAATAACTAAGATTTAAAATTTTCTAGAGACAAATTAAAAATTATAATCATTCAACCTTCTTTGTGTGTCACTCAATATTTCATCCATATCAGACAGAAAGAAAGGTAGAAACGTCTCATTTCTCTGTAACACAACATCACTGACTGCTTCCGCAATATTTTCTAGCCACTCACTGAATTATATGCAAATCTTTGCAAAGTACTTCTCTCTGAAATTCACAACAAGACATTTACACATGAACTCTAACTTCATGTGAATTTCATGTAACAGTGATTTGGTTACGTATAATTAAGGGCACCAAGATTGGAAAAAGAAAAATTATGTTAACAGAGCTGACACTATATTGTGCATACCAACTTGGTCCAATTGAACTTTTGATCAACAGAGGTGCTGGGAAGTAAAAAGAAAGTAGACTGAGCATATCAATGAAAAATTGGTCTGAAATAACAGGAGATACTTCGAATGAAACTCAACTGCATTTGAAAAATGTGCTTTTCTACAGGCCAATACGGTTCCTGGCTACCATGTACAGACTCTACTTTTACATCAGGTGTAGAAAACTGCAGACACCGTGCTAGTCCGCACAACATACAGTATTTTCCACTTTGCATTTTGTGATTTGAAAGAGAAATATGCGGTATTCCAGTCGGCAGAACTATGCAGTGAATAACAAGTACTCCCAGGCAGATAACCACAGCTGTGGATTTATTTGCACTTGTGAAGCTGCTCCAATATGTGTAGCAACTAAGTTTCCTGGGTAATCTCTTGGGGACTCTCTCACCAGCCACTCAGCCACCTTGTCTGCCCTTTTCAACATAACACATTATGGTAACAGCAGAAGCTGATCCCCTTAAGACAGCAGCAACATAAACTTGAATCCTGTTTCTCTTCTCTATGTTTACAATTTGTTCCCTGGGTTAGCACGGCATGACACTTTGCTTATTCGTGTTAACCTCTCAGGGAAAAAAAATCATCCTATAATCTTGCTCTGGTCTGTTTTTCATTTCATATATAAATATTATGTCCAGTCAGCCCTGAATAGCAAGAAGAGTATCAGCAAGAATATATTCTTCCAAATCACTCAATGCTATTTTGACTGGGAAGAGTTTCATTTTCTAATGTGAAGTATTATTAAATACACTACATAAACTAATTATTTAAACCAACAGTCTTAGTGAGGTAATTCAGTATCCTTGTTACCCTGAAAAACCTTCATAAAAGATATATGATACTTCACACATAAACTCTAATTATACTAATTATGATGCAGAAGGAAAACAGCCTTTGTCTTGTAAACGCCTAATAAAATTGAGCATCAGAGCATTCCAAATGAACACATTAGGTATTGGTTAAGCAACAAGTCTCTTTGTCACGTTATTTCCAGGGGCCAAGAGAAACAGCCTTCCTCAGATACTTCCTTCAGCCATAATTCTCCAACCTGGTCCCAAACATTTAATGACTAAACTTCAAATTTAAACTGGGGGGGAGAAAGTGAAACAAATTGATCTCTAGTATTTAGAGACCAAACTCATTTTGCTCAATTATCTTTGACAAGACTAATTAAATAAAGTCACTATTTTATACTATGAGGCATCTTAACTATCTATATAAAGACAGGCTTGCGTTGAATTAGGGAGAAGCATAAGAAGGTCATCAGGAGTTCTTTCCATGCCGGCTCCAAGAGAGCTGTAAAGCACTGAAAGATGTATGGACTACCCTAACTGTAGCAGGAAACTGTCTGGAAAGAGAGAGCGAAAAAAAGAATATAGAAAAATAAAATGAAAGAAAAGTAAAAAACAGCATGTAACAGTAATATGGTTGATGGTGACCGCGTGATCTTAAAAACTCTTTATTATTTTCATCTGACTGCATTATCAGTCATGCTATGATTATACATCAAATAAACACTAGTTACGTAAGTCGTTAAGACTAACTGGTGAATCAAGTAAAAGGTCTCAAGTACCTAGAAGTAAAGAAGCAAAACTGAAGGGACTATATCTCTTCCTGGTCTCATTCCATCAGAAAAATATTCTAGGAAGATGGCAGCCACATGGTTTTTGAATCTTCTTAAATCTTGATATAAAGTAACTAGATTATATATAAATGTTATAAATGGGAAACATTTATAACAAGTGCTATAAGTGACAAGACATCCCCATAAACCCTAACTTGCAAAACAAACGGGGACAAATCGCAACCACAAGATGTGCATGGTATCAGTGTTTGCGTGGAAAAAAGCAAGGGAAGCAAGAGGATGCCTGATGGTCCCGAGTATGAGAAACACCAACAGTAACCAACATCTGCTCACTGGAAATCATGACAAGTGAATTTGAAAACAGTACCTGAAACTGGCAGGAATTTTGTTCAATCCCACAGTGGGAGAATACAAGGAAACTGCATTAAGAACTGAAGGCACCAGAACAGTCTAGAGCCTATGAAACTGACAAGACAGGGTTTTCTTCTGAAACAGACTCCCGCTGAAAAGAAACGGGTGGGAATTGAATCAAGATTTGACAGAACAAGGAAAACAGAAGTGAAGGAAAGTGAATGTCCAGACGAAAGAGAAGGAAGGAAATAGATGCCTAAAATTGCAGAAAGCAAGCCACCAACTCTAGAACACTACTCCAAAACAATGAAAGAAGGAGACCTGTGAAGTTAGAAAAGTATTATTAGCAATAAGACTGTAGTTTTAAGTCACCTGTTCCCACTAACAGGAACCAGGGCTTCTTGGATAAATGGCTAATTAATTCCATGTCTGGGGCAGGATATGTACAAGATGAATCTGAGGTACCTCATCAAAAAAGAAGTACAAACTACTAAGAACAGCTCAAGAAGACTCAGCAGCCAACTTTATGAGGTTTCCAATGGCCAAAGATGGGACAACTTAGCTCCAGTAAAGAAAGCATTCCCATGGATTTAAATCAATAAATACTTATAATTTATTAATAAACATAAATAAAATAAATTAGTTATCTAAAATGAAATGATCACCTTCAAAGGATGGTACATAAAGAGAAAAAAAATCAAGCATTTATTCTGCCTTTCCTATCTAACCATACCACTGGGTAACCAAATAACGATGAGGGAAAGTATCTGTTTATAAAAATATTCCAGAACATATTTTTTTAAATGATAGAATATCATTTGCAACCACCTTCCACCCAATGAATTAATGGAGTTATTATATTGAGTATCAATGTCTACTAAAAAAACAGAGACAACCAGACATGTCCCTTCTCTGGTTTTGCCAAAATGTCAGACGTGAGGCTGATCAACGCTCTGGATCCTGCTGCCAGTGTTCAGGAAATAGAGAGAAGAACATGTAACTTATCCAAGAATATACAACTAACAAATTCCAGACAACAGGAAACTTGACAGTTCAGATTGTCTAGGTCTTTCAACAAGAAATTTGTGAGGAAAAGGAAGAGATGAGGTAGAGGTGGGGAGATGACCTGTAGATTAAAAGAGAATCTAAAGACATTGATTTTTTTAATGGAAGAAACAAAAATACAGAGTACGAGGATGCACTTGTGGATGGTAAAACTGTAAAAAGAAAATGCATGATGTTATTAATATAAATGTCAGCATAATGGTTACTCTGACAGTAGGCAGTGTTTGTAACTGGAAAGGACCTCACTATGGGCTTTCTGGGGTGGATGGCAAAGTCCTATCTCTCTGCCTGGGTGTTAGTTACAAAGATTTTTGCTTTAATATGCTTCACTATCTGAATAAAACATTAAGAAAAAGAACAGTGGGGCGATAAAAGGAAAGAAAAAAAAAGCAACAGCAAACCCAGGCCATTGGAAGATGACAGGAGCTGTGGGTAGGTGCAGTCTCTCTACTCAGTCAAAAGGCATTGAGTTAAGACTCTCACACACCCACCTTCCGCCTCCCCTGAAAGGATATCCAAGCAGAGGGCCAGCAGCAGCCCTTCAGCAGAAAGTGCCCCCATTTCCCACAAATTTGTTCACATTTCTTGTCACAGTATTTTTGCAGAACTATCATGTTTCCCCGAAAATAAGACCTAGCCGGACCATCACCTCTGATGTCTTTTGGAGCAGAAATTAATATAAGACCCAGTCTTATTTTACTATAAGACCCGGTATAATATATACCGGGTCTTATATTAATTTTCGCTCCAAAAGACACATTAAAGCTGATGGTCCGGCTAGGTCTTATTTTTGGGGAAACAGGGTAGGTTATAGCACTCACTATAGATCCCACAATCAAGGAATAGAAAAACTGGCATAGGAAAATTATACCTTATATTGTCATAAAGGAAAGAATTAGCCTCCATGATCCATCAGCTCATGTGAAAAACAAGAAGTTGGAATTGAAATGTTTCAGATGATTTTATTTTATTGAGTTTTTTTTCTTTCTATATTCCTAACTTCTATAACAATAAACTAGCTTTGTCATGGCAATATATTGTTTTGTATTCTATAACAATATATGAAAGTATAATTGGATGAAATGACAATTTTGAAGGCTGAAGCAACTGCAAATGCTTAACCTAAGACAGAGGAAGATGGGAGAGGAGGAGGAAGTCAATTTCTTGAGTTGAATCAAAAACCATGAAAACCTTGCTGTGGCTGTTACTCTTCTGCTGTCCCTACAGTGTTACCTGGACACTAGCCCTCTTATTGTGGAAGGGAGCAGAGACAGAGTCAGCAAACATGTCTGTCTGCTGGGGTCTGATGGGGTCCCATGGAGTCCATCTACCACCCTGCTTTCTACCGAGGGAATCTGGACATCAGCTGGGGAGAGGGAAGCAAAGAGCACCTACCACCTACTTGGACCATGAAGCACATACACAGAATCGTAACAGATGTCCTGTTCGTTATTTACCATAGCTTCAAGCAATCCAGAGGCTACAAGGGTGCAGAGACATAGGAGTCACAGTCCTACTTAGGGCACAGGGCCGCATTCCTGGGCTCCGGGAGGACATCATGCGAGCCCTCCCTGAATCCAAAGGGTCTTCTCCAGACCCATCCGTGAACTCTCTCCCGCTCTCCTCTGCCATGCTCTCCTTTTAACCCCTCACCCCCCACCCCAATCCTAACCCTGTTCTCTTCTAGTTGGGCCTCCCCAGGGGGGTTTTGATCAGTCCCTTCTCCCTCTGGTTCTCTCACTGCTTTAGGCAGCAGTGATGCTTTGGATTCAAGTAGAATATCAACCCAGCACTCCTGCAGTGGGAAAGAACCTCCTGTTGGCATACCTCCTCAATCTTATTTTCCTAAAAGAGGTTTTGCTTTTCTAGCTTTGAGTTACATACAAAAGAAACCTGCATCCAGTGCTTTAGCCTTAACATCCAGGAAAGGAGGTGGTGTTGCCACTGAGCTAATGCAAGGAGATCCCATGTGTATGTAATTATAAAAGTTTCAAATTTCTATCATAGTCATTTACATATGCAGGCCTACCACACCTTCTCTTTAAGTCAATTGCTTAAAAAAACATAATGGAAACCCCCAGGAAAACAATATGAAAGGGTGAAAGGGGGGATTATAAATGGTGAGGAGCATCTGCTGCCACAAAAGACAGCTTCTGCATTTCCAGAGGCTGGGCTTTAGGAGGCCTGTGTGAATCTCCAAGAGAGCACATGGTCACAGGGAGAGCTGTTTCAAACAGGGGGCTGAAAGCATCAGCAAAAGTTACGAGCAAAACGACTAGTATAAGGTAGATGTTGAAAATAGTTGTTCAATGACTTGAAAGAATTATTAAAATTTTAGTAGGGTCAATGACACATGCCACAATTCAAATGTGGGGTGGGGTGGGGGAAGATAATTATTTTCAAAAGCAAGGAATCCCATCATGCCTTCGAGCCCACTACACAGAATCAACAGCTGTCTTGAGCTCGTCAGTGAACATAACTGTCTCTTCCACTTTGGGCCAGTGCTTTTCAAGTATTATCTCAGTTGCTTCACGATTTAATCTCAGTCAATTATATCTTTTCTCTCTGTCATTCTGATGACTCCCTCCCTGGGGACCTTTTAAGTTCCCTCAGAGATGTTTTGGAGATGTCCTGGTCTACCTTATCCAATTGTCTGGGCACCCTGCTGAAGTGAGACTGGTCCTACCTGTTTGCATCTGGCACCCACTGCTGAAATGCCCAGGTCATACTACAGAAACCCCACAGTGCCCGCATTCTGCAGGCTCCTTGTCCTGTCCCTATGCCTCTTCCAGTTTTCTTAGCATTTGTGCATTGCCCATGCGTGCTGCAAGAAATTTCTGGATCCCTAGCTGGCACACACATGCTATGGGAACCAGAAGTGCTACCACAGGCTCATGTGCCTACGCCCCTTCCTCAGACACTCCCAATTAACCACAGCTGGCTGTTCTGCCCACTGAATACACTAAATGTTTGACTTCACTGCAGGGGATGCCATTTTCTCAGTCTGTGCCCTGAGAAACAGGAAATTCCTTGCTCCAGGATTCCCCAAATTTCTCTAGCCCTTCCTACCCTTTGCTTCCTTCCCAAAAATTTGACTGTGGAGGAATCGATTCAGGAACGAAGACACTCAGTCCGACTTTCAGGTTTTCTTCTATTCCATCCTCTATGTCCCTGCATCAGAAGAATGTTCCTTTTTCTCTTTGGAGACAATATTTATTTGTGTCACCATTCTCCATTGGTATTATAAGCATATTAAATCCTACCCACAGGTTGTTATGAGAATTGAAGAAAACAATTTGCAAAGCTTTCCTGTTTAATCAGTGCTCTCTGCATATTACCCCAATACTGAGCTGTCTCAGGCCCCAAATCTGCATGTGTCCAAACCCACAGACACATGGCCAGGCTCCTACAGTGTGTCAAAGACAGAAAAAGGACTAACAGCCAGGACTCCTGACATTTAACTAATCTCAAGATTTTTCACAACACAAACTGCTTTCCTAAGAGATTGAGAAAAGCAGCGAGGGAACATTTGTTCCTTCTTTCAGGGAACACACATCTACCGAGAACCTCCCATACATAAAGCACAGTCCTAGTAAATGAGGGAGGAAGGGGGTGGGGCAATAAAAGGTCAGATTCACAAAGAAGAAAAGCACTTTTGTGTGCTCAGGAGAACTTAGAGCATTTCATATTGTTAGAGCATTCTAAAGAGATTCCAGGCTGTAGAAGTAAGAGATTTTACCAGGGAAAGCCTTGAGTTCCAACTCCGGTTTGGGAAAATGTGATCAGATTAGCAATAGATCACTCTGCTGACAGTTACAGAGAACAGCTTTCAGGAGGGCGAGATCAGAATTTGGGAGACCATTTTACAGGCTGTTATAGTAACTCAATCCAGGTGTTATACAGGCTAGAATGATTAGTAATGATAGGGAAAGAGGAAAAGATACAAAAGGGTCAAAATTGGCAGTACTATTTTTACTTTTTTCTTTCTTTGAAGCCATAATGAAGACTTTCTCATAAGCTGAATTTAAGTGTAAAGTACATTTTATATTACAGTGTGCTACAGGGAAGCACTCCATGCATCAATGAATGTGGGAGTATAAGAATAAATGTTGCAATTAAAAAGACACATACATTTGAATAATCAGTCTCTAAATGCTTCTCTTTTACTATATTGGCATATTTAAATCTTGACTTTAGCTTCAGCGTACGGAAGCCTGGGTTCCCATTTTGACTCAGACACTTTTTTAACCATTCTGAGTAGTAGTCCACATATATGAAATTAGTATAGTTATTCTTTTATCAAAGGAGATTTAGAGAATGGTATGAACTGGCGAATGAAAAAAAGAGTTTCCCATCAAGGAAAACTACTCATCTCACACTTTCCCCATGTATAGAAACAAGAAAGCATCAAAATTCTTCCTCAAAAGCAAGCATGCTTGATTCAGATACCAACATCTGATTTAAAACAATGGTTAAACTGATTAAGCATAATTCTAAGTATTTTTTTAATAAATTAACTTTAATCCTTACAGTAACAGCCAGTATTGGTAGAGCAAGGATTCAAACCCTGGTTATCTGGTACCATGTGATTGTACCTATCATACGCACAGTCTCTTAAGAATAACCATTGTAATGTCACTGGGAACAAAATTCATATACAAAAGTAAGTAGCTTTTCTATATAAAAATAACAACCAATCAAACATATAATGGAAGAATAAGAAAGAAAACAAAGAAAAAAGATAAAATGTCTAACATACTTTAAAAGACCAAAACAACACAACAATTTAAAAAAGACGTTTAAACGGAGAAAAAACACTAAAATGCAATTGAAGAAACTAAAGGGAAGACCATCAATAAATTAAAAGAAATAATATGTTGTTGGGTTGAAAGATCAACTCTATGTTAATTTATAAATCTCTGGAAAAATAACAATGGGCTTCTTTATTAAAAACTACTCGAGGTGATGTTCAAAGCTCATATGAAAAAATAAAAGCGAAAGGAAAACCAAGGAAATTCTGAATGATGGGGGGGTATTTACAGTAA
This sequence comes from Rhinolophus sinicus, assembly GCF_036562045.2. Classification (NCBI taxonomy): domain Eukaryota; kingdom Metazoa; phylum Chordata; class Mammalia; order Chiroptera; family Rhinolophidae; genus Rhinolophus; species Rhinolophus sinicus. Next base: position 15,055,805 of record NC_133754.1, on the reverse strand, counting down.
GATATTGGAACATGTTTAAATCCACAGTAAGTAAAAATATGTGGCAGTAAAATGTAAATAGAGAGGCCTATGGACTATCCAGAAATAAATCCAAATGGAATTTAACATGTAAAAATGTTACATTTTATAATAATGTGGAAAAATATAGCATTCACTAAATGATGTTGTGACAGTTGGATAGCCATAAGAAAAACTACAATTTTCCTATCTTACCACTTATAACAAAATAAATCCCATATGGCAAAGATTTAGCTGTAAAAGGAAATCAAAAAGAAAATAGAAAACACAAGAGAAACGTGTTACAATCACAGAATACAAAAAGGACTTTTTCTATACTTGACCCAAGAAAAAGAAGAGCAAAGACATTAAATAAAAGTATGTTAAATTGAACCCCAATTTTTTAAGAAAGTAATGCATAGGGGAAAAGATCCACATATGGCTTAAATCAAAAGAGAAGTGAAAAATTGGCCAAAACAATAAGCAACATCTATCATAAGCAAATGGTTTAGCTCCTTAATATATAAAGAGCTCCTATAAATTAGTAATATCTAACATCCAAAAGAATAGTAAGTAAAGGACATGAACCACTGCTAAAAGATATAAAAATGACACGTAAGTGTATCTAGAGATATTTAACATCTACTACATTAATAAAAAAAGTTAAAACCATCAAATACCATTTTTACTTATAACATTGCAAATATCAAAAAAGTTGAAAACCTTTGTGTGGTGTGAATATAGAGAAATATATACTTGCATATGTTATTCATGGAAATGTAAATTATACTTTTGTATAAAAAATACTCTCACTGTAGGGAAATTTAGAAATATCTATAAAAAAATAAATAGACATAGACCATTCTGGCTGACCAATTTTACTGCTGGAAATTATCCTTTTCCATATACATGCACATGTGTGCAAATACAAACTTTTGAGGGGATTCAATTCATCACTGTTTGAAATGGGGGGAAAAAACAGAAACAGTCACCATAATGAGTAGTTAAATGATGACTCATTTATACAACGCAGTATATCATATCATTAAAAATAAACAGCCTTTACATGTATTAGGACTAAATATGTGTGAGGGGAAAACAGGAACAAAGTACAGTCTGTATAATACACTACATTGTACAAAGAAAAGATATAGCAGAGTGGTTATGCCCAGCTCTGGTGCCTGACACTTCCAAGCTCTGCCCCTTAGTAGCTGATCTTCAGCAAATGAAATTAACTTTTCAGGTCCTCAGTTTGTCTATCTGTAAGGCGGGCATAATAGTAGTCCCTAGCTCATAGAGCTGCTATAAGTATTAAAGAAATACATACATCGTAGTAAGGCAAATAATGCTGGTCAACGACCAAACACATTTCCTCTCTTCCTGGTACACACTAGACTGCATTTGCCAGACACTTTTACAGTACGATGTGAGAATGTGAGTGACTTATAGCCAATGATTGGCAGTCTTGGCCCTTAAAAGCCTCTCACATGCTATGCATTATGCTCTTTGCCCTTTGCCAGCTAGATATCGGTAGACAGGTGTCACACAGGGCATCATGCGGGGTCTCTGGTCCCACTCCCCACATAAGAAAGCAGGACATGGTGAGGCCAAAAAGGACCACGCACATAGCCATAGATAGGGGAGTCATACCACTATATTCTCACTGACGGCTAGGTCAGAGACACAGAAAGCAGGAGCCACACTATCCACAATCTGCCATCCTCTTCACTCTGCCAACCAACCTCCCTTGCTTGCTGCAATCCGCTGTGCTAACTGCAATCCACTCTTGCTAGCTCAGCCACCATCTTCTTGCTAGACCACATTTGCTGCTAGCATAGCCACAGCAGTTATATTAGTGGCCAATGGCTCACTGGTTACAGCTGACGGCCAACTAGCCACAGCTGATGGCCATCCAATCACAGTTGATGGCCATTTACTACCTGAGCCAGCACCTGTCTATGTGAGGCTGAGAGCCTGGAAACTGCACTCTTGGCTCTGTCCCCGCACTCCACTCCTACAGGGTCTCGCCTCACAATATACACGACAAGCGTCTTCTGCGAGGAACCTGGAAGTGAATACAATATCCTGGACAGAGCCATGCTCTCTGGGCACAGCCAGGATTTCTCAGAGCACCACCTGTCCTTCTAGGCACAGCCAGACTTCCTGGGCTTCTTAGGGTACTACCAGTCTCCCCAGGCACAGCCAGGGCCTCTCAGGGCACTGCCACGCTCTCTGGGCACAGCCGGACTTCCTGGACTCAGCCAGGGCTCTCAGGGCACTGCCACTCTCTCTGGGCCTCTCAAGGTACTGTGCTGGAACAACAGCGGCTCACAGTCAAGGTGCTTACATATTCTCAATGGCAGCCGGTCAAGACACAAAAGCAAATATCCCCCAGTTCCACTACATGGTGTGTCGTGCGGGAGAGGCCTGCGGGGTCTCTGCTCCCGCTCCCCTCATAACGCAGGATATGGTGAGGCCAAAAAGGAACACCCACGGAGCCATAGGTAGGGGAGTCATACCACTATATTCTCTCTGGCGGCACTATACTCTCAATGGAGGCTGGATTCACACTGTCCACAAACCGCCATCCACACAAGCCAGCCCAGCCACCATCTTCTTGCTAGCCCCCATTCTTTTTCTCTCTCTGCTAGCCTAGCCACCGCAGTTATATTAGTGGCCAATGGCTCACTGGTTACAGCTGACGGCCAACTAGCCACAGCTGATGGCCATCCAATCACAGTTGATGGCCATTTACTACCTGAGCCAGCACCTGTCTATGTGAGGCCGAGAGCCTGGAAACTACTTTCTGGGGCTCTGCCCCCACATTGTGGTAGGTTCCCAAGCAAACAGTCAAGCGGTCCATTAAATTAGGGATGGAAGGCAATTCCCCATAGTCCACAGTCATTCGCCAGGGCTATCCTGGGGGTGAGGGATGACCTTGACCTCACCCTCATCTCCCACGGAGGACTCAGCAAGCATGTCCTCCTGGGACTCTAAGTCCGGCATCTGGCCCTGCCTCAGCAAGCACTTCCCAGCCCACAGGGCCGCAACGACCTTTGCTTTCTCCGGCCTTTGCTGGTTGGGGAACCGTCCACATCTTCCCACACCCCCACAGGAGTCCAGCTCTCTGGCAGCTGCTCCTCCTGGTCTTCCTGAGACTGAGTGTTCATACGCACAAACTGCTCCACCACCCTTTGGAAAGCACTGGCCGGCAACTTACCCTGCTCACTGCGCCATGTGTCACGTGGGGCGTCATGCAGGGTCTCTGGTCCCCCTCCCCCCATAAGAACACAGAACATGGTGAGGCCAAAAAGGAACACCAATGGAGCCATAGATAGCGGAGTCATACCACTATATTCTCGCTGGTGGCTGGGTTGGAGACACAGGAGGCAGGAGCCACACTAACTGCAACCTGCCGTCCTCTTCGCTCTGCCAACCATCCTCCCTTGCTAACTGCAGTCCACTCTTGCTAGCTCAGCCATCTTCTTGCTAGCCCCTATCTTTCTGCTAGTATAGTCACGGCAGTTATACTAGTGGCCAATGGCTCACTGTTTACAGCTGACAGCCAACTAGCTACAGCTGATGGCCATTTACTACCTCAGCCAGCAGCTTTCCACGTGAGGCCGAGAGCCTGGAAACTGCACTCCTGGCTCTGTCCCCACACCAATCAGTCTCAAGGACACATGGTGAAGACTACAAGGTCTCTGTCCATCAGGATCCCTTCACGTTGAGAAGCCCCATGTTAATGGCTTAGCTCACTTTCTGTTGGATTTGAGGAATTCTAACTTTCAGGGTTAACTGTTACAGCAAACTCTTATTTAGCTTTTGCTGCCATTACCATAATGATTGTTTTTGTTATTAGCACATAACATCTCTAAAAGATACACATGAAATTAGGAATGGTGTTTGCCTCTAGAAACGGGGATTGTGGGGCCTTTTACACCTCTTGAACTGTGTCCATCTGCATGTCCTAGACGCACGTATCATGACGGTATTAGCAGGACAAGTCATAAACTGTGATCAATGAGCCCTGCAACCTCAAAGACGCAACGCATCAGAGGTTTCTTTCCCATTGACCTCAGGGTCTGATGGGGACCAAGAGTCGCTACTGCCTGCAGCTGCTCCACAAGGTGACTCAAGAAACCAGACTGCTTCCAGCTGACAACTCCTTCATTTACTACAGCACCGATGGGAGAACGAGACGGGGAAAAGGCACACTCTCTCTTAACTGCTCACATTTCAGTGACATGACCCCACGGAGACGCTGGGACCTGGGAAATGCTGTTCAGCCATGTGCTCTCAGAAATTAAACGTCTTGATGAATACTTGAGCTTCCCCATGATATCTTGGGAACTCTGGCAACTGGAAGAAACGGGCTGAGGGTTTTTATTTGGCCATATGCCATCTTACAATGCTTCCTTTCACCGTGAAAATGCAGATTTAGGAACACGTCTCTAGAAAAGCATGATATAGCAAGGCTTAGGCCGTTCTTGGTCCATCAGCTAATTGATATAAGAATACAACAAACAGGAAGAATCAGAGCTTAAGAGTTCTTTTAGTCTTTATGTTTTACACTCTGTCCTAAGAGCTATTTTAATACCTCTATTCAAGAGTTGAGGAGCCTCACCCCTCAGCGCTCCAAATGAGGATGTTAAAGCCACGATTGAATGTTTTCACCAGCAATTTTCTCGAGTACGATAAAAAAAAGAAGGCAGGACACCTTAAAAGACAAGCAATGACCAAGTTATACCAGCATTACTCATCTGTGACGAAGCCTCTTTTCGCCCGACTCTCCCAGGACTTTGGAAATAGGAGCGAGGACAGAAACCTCTGCTTGGTCAGAAACCTCCTGGAGCAGGCCAAGTACAGGTATGGGTAATATCCATTGATGTCCTAATGCCATCTTTAAAGCAAAGCTTTACGGATGAAAAACGCTTCTAACTGATGTTTTTTCTCTTTCATTTGCTAACTCATTTTAAAACCTATCAATCTGGATACTTACAATTAAAAGAATTAAAGAACAATTAATTGGATACTGTCAATGCTAATATACGTTACCTTTTTTTCTTTAACATTGCAGACTGCCGCCTTCTTGCTGACAGTTGTTCCGCACGATCCCCTGGTGGAGGGGATTGGTGACGGAGGCATCTCCCAGGTCGCAGGATGCTGAGAGCCGGGTTGGATCCGAAACACAGGAACGCTGTGACACGCGCTATTCAGGGCAAAGCCTCCAGGAACAGGGAGCGATGGCCTCCTGGGACAAATCCTAGACACCTCCCAGCTGCCGGGAAGAACACTGGACCCGAAGATGAGCAACGGAAACGCGCCTTGGACCTTGGCACAGGGAGGCCTCAGGGTCCTACGCCAGAAGCCCACGCAGCTGCCCTGGGCCCCGCAGGCTTCAGGAGGGTCTGGATTTGAGCCCTATCACCCGCAGTTCACTCCCCTGGTCTGGCCTAAGGGGGCCCAGCATTTACGCCAGAGTCGGTTCCCACGCACCTGGCCAGGCCCTGGGAGGAGGCACCGAAGCACCATCCTTCGGAGTGATGGGGGGAGGCGAGGAGTCCGCGAGTATTGAGGTTTGTTTGCGTGATGAATCGAGTTGGCCAGTCTCCTTGGGCACGAGTCCAGAAGAGGGACCCCAGGCGCCTGAGGCCCCCAAGTGTTCCTCCTCCTCCCCTGCCGGCCCCAACTGAACTACCCAGATCCACCCAGATCCCGCTCCTTCTGTGACGAGAGGTTGCAGCTGCGGGATTCTGCGGCTTCAGCCGTCCTAGGAGCCGCCCTGGAGGCTCAGCGCATCCCTGCCTCTGTGAGAATCATACTTACCACCCGACTCACACCTGAAGTCACACAGCACACACCGCGAGCTCCAACTACTCTGTTTGCCGTCCTGAAAAAAAGAAAAAGAAAAAAATGAAGAACGTGGGGCAGAAGGGATGTTTTCTGCTCTTTGGGTCACAAATTCCTTTGAAATAATGTATATCTATGCAAACAATGCACTAATTTCCTTTTTTTTTTAATGAACGCCTCAGACTGAAAACTACATGTAGAGATTGAGCGGAAGGATCCTTCTTTATCTCTCCCAGTGTGGCGGAGGCGTTCCCAACGGCTCTCTCCCACATTTCCCTGTCCCCTTACTGTACGCAGGGCCCAGGGACTAGTTCCTGCCAAAAGGCTGTGAGAACTAACGCGTGTCATTGCCAGACCAAAGCGTTTGGGAGCCACTGCACGGCGCTCTTTTCCTGCCATGGCCTGGAGCCTCCTGTGTTAGGTGGCAGAGCTACAGGATGCCAGAGGGCTGCACCTTTGAGTCACCATTCAGAAAGGAGGTTCTCTGCAGAGTCACAGGATCTGTGCTACATTGTACATGACTGAGAAATAAACCTTTATGTGTTAAGTCACTGACGTTTAAAGGCTCATCTGTTACCACAACACAGCCTATCCTAAACTGAATAAACTACTTCCAATCCTTTAATACAGCTGAAGAACCTATTCCAATATAATTCCATTAACGTGTTAAACATTTGCTGTGTGTAAATATGCTAGGTCGACAACAAATACTATGCCTGCATAAAGCAGGTACTCAATAAAAACAGTAAATGTGAGACACAGGTAGAAAAAGAAAATAAACACTATCTTTCCAGACATTTCCAAACTAGTTTCAACACACCTTTATTTTATTTCAATATTTATTGAGTTCCTTTTGTGGACAAAGCATCTGCTAGGCAGATGGCTGCAATGTGAATAAGACAAAACCTCTGCTCGTGAACATCAGGCAGACCAGGGAAGGTACAGACAGGCTCACAGATGATTCCAAAACAGTGTGTAGAGTCAAACAGAAGTGAGCATGAGGGGCTGTGGGAGGGACCTCTGGCTCAGACTACGAGAATCCTGGAAGGCTCCCCAAGGAATGGGTTCCTAAAAAGCCATAGTTTTAGTGTTTTGCTTTTTACAGAGAAGGACAGCTATCAAATCTAGGTGTTGCTTTTCTGTTCAGTTGGAATTCAATGTGTGTAAAGTAGCTGGCTCTTGAAGACAATGGGCGCAAAATATTGACTTCCCAGTTCTCAGAATTTCAATTTTCCTTAAGCAATCAGGAATGAACATAAAACTCATATCAACTCTTATTGTGACACCCAAACCACTGTGAATCCCACCCTTGATATTGGGGAAAAAGTGACAATAGGGAATCTATAAAATGGGGTCACTTGAACCAAGCTGCTAAGATTGTTAACATTATGAAGGCTGAAGCATGAGGAAAGACGACGTTATTGTTCTAACTGACCTCGGAACTTAAATTGTTTTGAACTTTCCAGTCCTGGGTCCAGTCCTGTATATGCATCTGCACCTCTAATTAGATAACCCTTTAATTACCCCCTGAAAGACTCACATATCCAGACCACCTGTTTTACCCCTGCCCCTCAAGAACTCAGGTATGCATCCACCTGACACCCATTATCCAGACCCCCAGACATGACCACACCTCCTGGCACTCATCTTCCAGACCACCTAGCCTCCATCATCCTGACTGGCTGACATCTGACTGATAACAGTTCTAGACCAATCTATATGGGTTCTGGAGCTTTCCAAATCCTATCTCTGGCCTTAACTAGTTGCGTGACCACAGGCAAGCTTTCCAAATCCTAGCTCTGGCCTTAACTAGTTGTGTGACCACAGGCAAGTTACTAAAATCAATGTGCTTCTCTTTCCTCCCACAAGGAGAGAAGATTATAATGGAATATCACAGAGCTGTTATGGGAATTGGCATGAGTTGCTATGTATATATAATGCACCTATAGCATTAAATGTTTGAGAAATAGTTAATATTATGAGTATCATTGTTGTTTTGTTGTTGTTGTGTTGTTGTTGTTGTTGTTGTTAACTCTGTAGAGGAATTTTTGTTTGGAACTTGTAGTTCCATCCTATAATTAGACACTTAATCTTGTATGGTAATAAGGCAAAATAAATAACAGAGTTAAATCTTGAGAAATTATAAGACGTTAAAGACAGTAGTTATTTAATAATATTAATAAACTAAAAAATAATAATTCCCCAGCAGTTTTATGAAAGAGGTAATTAAGAGTGGAGCTGAGTATCTATGATACTAAACAGAGGAATAGAAACATGGTAATAGGTAATCCCCTCAGTGGCTCTGTGTCTCATTTGGAAAAGGGAATCAAGTACTTTGTCTATGTAAGTACAAAGTGCTGTTGAGAAAAATATGGACGTCAACATTCTATCCACTTCATGTCTCTGAGAGGTGTCCTCTCTGGAGCCTGTTGTTTTACACCTGAATAAGAAATATTGGTTGAAATAACCTTAAGTTTAAGAAGTCATCAGCAATTGTCTCCTAACTTTGTAATTAAATTAATTTTAATAGTTTCATTTTACAGATTATACAACTGAATTTCAGAAATAGTAGTCTTAATGGAAATTAAGATCGTAATAGGGATTAGAAGTCAAAATTCCTGACTCTTGGTAAAATAGCCTTCCCTGGACTTTCATTTCAACCACACAGAACCCAAAGTGTAATACTCCAGGAAACCCAAGAAGAAAATAGAGCACTTGAGTGACTACAAGCCTGGAAACTAATAAATCTGAATTTTGAACACCGTTCTGGAGCCGATTTGCTCTATGCTAACATCCAAGTCATTTATCATTTTAGGATTTCTCTTACTCTAACAATAGACAACCAAAGCACTTTATAAGGGTATTAATTCTACTTGCTTCTTGGGGATTCAATAATAATGTGAAGTTCTTTGAAATGGCAAGTACTAGGAGGAAAAATATCTGATTCAATTTATTATTCCTATTTTAATATCAAAGCCCAGTGCTGTGATTTAAGGATAGAATGAAATCATTTGAAATTGAATGGTTAATGAAATTTCCCAAAGCTCCGCTGTATCTCATTACATCAGATCCTTTAGTTACTAGACTATGCAACTATTACAAAACCAAAAAAATCCCTGTCTGTGCAGAAGGTAGTCTGGCATACTTCCCTTCACTCTCCATTACCTTGTACATTTCGTTCTTAACATTATTCCAAATCTTCTTAGATATAATGATACGTGTGTGAGCACACGTGTGTGTGTGTGTGTATGTGTGTGTGTGTATTACAGTGTTCATAGAAAGGTGGGAGCTCAGAATCTGAAAAACCCCTCGTTCTTATTTTCACAGCAGGAATTCCAGTCCTTCTTAAAGGTGTATATACCGTGTTTCCCCGAAAATAAGACCTAACCAGAACATCAGCTCTAATGTGTCTTTTGGAACAAAAATTAATATAAGACCCGGTCTTATTTTAATATAAAACCGGTTCTATAATATAATATGATATAATATAATATAATATAATATAATATAATATAATATAATATAATATAGACTGGTTCTATTAATTTTTGCTCCAAAAGACGCATCAGAGCTGATGGTCTGGCTAGGTCTTATTTTCGGGGAAACATGATATATATATGCTTCCATACATACATATATATGCACCAGGGGTGCCAAAAAAATGTATACAAATGGACACTTTAGTCAATGTTGCTCAAGCAGTAGTTCGCCATAATCAGAAGTGTCTGGACGCTGATGGTAACATCTTTGAGCACCTCTTGTAATTGCAGAAGACAAACATGACTTGTATTCATCTTTTTAAATTGGTATATATTGAATATTACAATTTTAATACAGTTGTCCTTTCTTAAAATGTGTATGCATTTTTTTGGCACCATGTGTATGTGTGTATAAAGTTTCTTTCTGCTTCACTTAAACAAAAACAAAAATCTGACATAAGGACAGTGGGTGTGATAATAATGGACAGTGATGACATAAGCATTTTAAAGTAGACATTCATTTGAAGGAGCAATCAGCCCAGTTTCTAAGAGTCCACTGCTATTCCACTACAGAATCTCAAGTCCTTCCTTGTATAGTTTTCTACAGGTACCAGCCACAAAGTTTCCATGAGTTTACAGGAATTTTATGCTCCAGCCTGGGACTTTATGAAATGGCCACTCAGCTACTGTCTGCAGAAATACAGAAGCCAACATCACCAATCTCAGATTTTAAGAGCTCCACAATTCATCTCCTAAATATGGAATTGATAATGGAATTAATTGATTATTTTAAAAATAGCCAGAATAAGTCAGGGGGAAACTGCCAAGAAAGGAGGGAGCAGTTTAGGACTCACACAAATGCTCTAGAATTTAACAAACAGCCACAGCTCACTTGGGGAATTCCATATAATTCAGAGCCCACAGATAAGGAGGTGAAAGTTTAAGAAAAGAGAAGCTAAACAGACAGCTGTGCACATAGTCAGGATAAGATCTTGGGAAATTGTGAATGAATGTAAATGAGCTTAAACTTTAACCTGCTGGATATTTTGAGCAAGAGATCAATATGGTAACATATGTGTTTTAGGAACATAGATTATGCTTAAGAATCAGAAAGAATAGTCATGGGGGTAAAAAGTGTTACATTAGGAGAAGTTAATGAAGCCTGAGTCATATTATTGACAATGAGAATGAAGAGAAAAGGTTGAATTCAAGATATAGTCAAGAGGTGGATTTGAGAGTGTGAGTGAGAAAGGGCAGATGGAAGAATCTCAAATTTCTGAATATTTGGTTTCAGTTTTCTGTAGGATTAGGTGGCTTACTGAAGGGCAATGCATTTCACAGACAGAATCATTGCACGATGAGGATAAGGAGCAGGTACTGAACTCTCACTGTGGACCAGGTGGTGTTTTAGAAGCTACTATTACAACATTGAATGAAACTGCACCTTCATTAGGTGAATGGAAAAATAAATGGTCGTACATCCAGACGATGGACTATCATTCAGCCCTGAAAAAGAAATGAGCTATCAAGCCATGAAAAGACACGGAGGAAACTTAAATGCATATTGCTAGTGAAAAAAGCCAAACTGAAAAGTCTACCTAATGTATAATTGCAACTATATGACTCTCAGGAAAAGGCAAAACTAGGGAGACAGTAAAAAGATCAGTGGTTGCTTGGGTTTCAGGGGAAGGGAGAATGCTTAGGTGGAGCACAGAGGACTTTCAGGGCAGGGTAACTACTCTCTCTGATACCATCATGGCAGATACACACCATCACACACTTGTCAGAATGCATACAATGTACAACACCAAGAATGAACCCTAATATAAACTATAGACTTTGGATGATACTAATATGTCAGTGTAGGTTCATCAATTATAACAAATGTCCAACTCTGGAGGAGGATGTTGATAATGAGAGAGGCTACGCATGTGTATGGGAAATCTCTGTGCCTTCCTCTGAATTTTGCTGTGAATCTAAAACTGCTCTAAAAAATAAAAACTATTGAGAAAAAATTCATGCACTCTGGGGGGAAGAGGGGAACTGCATATATTATAGGAGGGGGAGATGACATTCTAGAAGATAAAAAGGAATTATCCACAAAGATAAACCATCATCTGATTGCCAATGAACCAAAGGCAAAGAAAAAATTGAAGGAGGCGGGGAACAAGAAGAAGTTACTATATTGGGGTGATTGATCCTGACTATCAAGAGAGTAGCTGTTACACAACTGGGTTAGCGAAGAGTCTGTGTGGAATGCAGGAGAGACTGGTGTGGGGGAGGTGAGGAAGGGCACCTTTCAGAACACCCATGTTCCGTGATCAAAATAATGGATATAATATATTAGGTTGGTGCAAAAGTAATTGTGGTTTTTGCAATTATTTTTAACCTTTTAAGCCGCAATTACTTTTGCACCAACCTACACAATATTAGATATATTATTTCTAATATATGTAGTGAATATTACACACACACACTGTCTGTGGAGGGAAATATGGTGGGAACATTGGTTAGAAAACCTCACGGAGGGGTGAGGTTGCTCTTTCAATAAGGTGCTCGTTATGACAAACCCTATTCAGTCAGTGACATTTGAGCAGGGACCTGAAGGAGGGCAGTGAGCAGTGTTGATGACTAGCACAGAGCATGCCAAAGAGAGGGGACAAACGTATGAGGCTCATGAGGCGGAAGAATGCTGAGCACGGTCAGAAACTGGCTCAAGGGCCAGTGCAGCTAGAGTGGAAGGAGCCACAGGTTTTAGGACAGAGAGGTCGGCGAAAGTAGATTGTTCAGGTGAATACAGGACTTTGTAGCACTTGGGTCCTTACTCTGAATGAGAAGAGAAGCCACTGGAAAATCTGGAGCAGAAGCATGACAAGATCAAACTTGCATTTTAATAGGCTCTCTGTAGCTACCACCTTGAGAATAGATCAGGAGATGAGGAAGGTCAGAACCAGGAAGAATAATTATGAGTTGATGGCAGTTAGTCAGGCAGGATACGGCAGTAGTGTAGACCACCATGGCAGCAGTGGGGAGAAGAGGTTGGATTCTGCGTGTTGTTTTCTTTTTTTTCTGCACGCATTTGCAAAAAAGGTAGCAGTTGCAGAAGGTAGCATTTGCTGATGCCTTTGAGATGGGATGTGAAAGAAAGAAGTCAAGGATGACGAAGGTTTTGGTCTAAGCATCTGAAAGTCTGAAGTGGTCATTAAATGAAGAGAAAAAGTCTATGGAAAGGACAGGTTTCGCGAGAGGGGAAATGATTAGGAATTTGGTTTTGGACATATCAAGTTCTTGTTAGACATCCCAATGAAGATGCCAAATGGACTCTTAGGAACGGGATTCTGGAGACCAGGGGTGAGGCCTGAGGTGCAGGATTAAAGTTTGGCATCATCACCACACAGAAAGTAAATAAGGCCATGAGACTAGATGTACTTACCTAAGAAGTGGGGGTGAAAGGAGAAGGGAAAAAGTTCAACAACTGAACCCTGGGGCACTCCGCCATAAAGTTTGGAAAGATTAGGAATAAACAGAAAAAGAGATTCAAAAGAAACAGTCTATATTTTAGATGGGGGTGGGGCAAGGGAGAGGAAAAAGGGATGGGGGAGAGAGAGAGAGAGAAAGAGAGAGAGAGAGAGAGAGGAGAGAGAAGTGGAAAAAAGTTTGCAAGGAATAAATAATCAAATGATGCATGAAGTAAGATGAGGAATTAGGATTGCCTGTTGAAATTAGCAATAGGGAGCCATTAGGGAACTTGAGAAGATCAACTTCAGTGGAAAGTGCTGGAGAGAGACCTGATTCAAATGGATTCCAAAGAGAAAAGGAAAGATGGGAATTGGATGCATTGATGATAAACCAATTTCTTAAGGAGTTTTGCTATAACTGGAAACAAATAAATACAATTTTGACTGAAAAGAGAAATGGGATTGAGAGAGTTTTTCTGTTTAAATGGAAGAAAACTATACCTTGTTTGTGTGGTAGGAATTATCTGCTAAAAAAAAGAGGTAACTTATGATGGGAAAGAGAGAAGGGACAATTGCAATTCCAGTGTCCTTGAGAAAGACAGTCATTCAGGACTCGGTCAGTGAGTGAACACACAATAATGAATATGGGAAATAAGGAATATAGTATAGAAATTAGAATTTATAACTATGTTGGAAATGCAAAGGAAGTGAATGTCTTTAAGGGAACTTTGCAAGACCAGCGCAGGAGTTACTAACCAGCCTGCTTAGCTGGCATGGGTGAATAATTCGTAGCTTGCTGGGAAATCCAAGAAGCCAAGCATTTCTAGCTGCAAAAGCAGGACCACAAAGGAGGAGGTCATGGAGAGATCGATGGGAAATCATTGGTTCTATGTTGCTACCACCTGTGTGGGTTCACAGCCAAGCCTATAGGGGCCAGAATGTTGGTCAGTAGGACCAGCAGTTAGAAAGACAAGCTGGACATAGAGCGGGAAGAATGAGGACCAGCTGGGACCCAGCAGACCCCTCCACACTGGACCGTCACAGTGTCTGAGCTCTACAACCTTCCAGAAGTAAAAACCACGGACTTAGCCTCCTAAATCTTACGCAGGTTCCTCTTTTGGCCACTTCTCATTCAGCCATACAAGGGAATCTATTCTATAATAGAAAATGCAGATCCTAAATTGACAATAGCACAGTCTGGGACGTTTTACCCCCTTTCAACTTAGCACCCATATACACCTCGTTTATCCATACTTTACTTTCAAATAAAGATAACGGCAAAAGGAAGCTTCTACTTAATATGATGTCACCATCACACAACCCAAAACAGCTAACCTTCTCCCCTAAAGAGGATACATGTACATTATCCATCTTTAGGTGATATGCATTTCTCTTCTACCTGAGGCACATTCTTGCTTGGATATCGTGTAACTTAAATACGGGGATATACAATTCGCCACTATTCATCTTATGTTAGTAGGAGGAGGAAAGAAGGAAAAAAAGGTTTTAACTGACACACACACACACACACACACACACACACACACACACACATATATTCATATAAAAGCAAGGAAGAAAAACATTTTATAACTTAATTTATAAATGCATAAATTCTACACCTGGTCCTACAGCTGGGCTGATATTTATAGTGTCCTTCCTCTGCTACATATTCTACTGACTTTGTCCTCCCCAAGTACTTCAGCTGGTCACGGTTCTCGCCTGTGGAGTGGCACAAACTTTCCTTTCTGAAGGCCCTTCTAGTTTGGGGTGGTTTTTCCGTTATTTCTGTGACAGAATCTGGGAGTATTAAAAGGTGCCCCTATGGATCTGCAGCATTCCAGACACACTGTTCTCTGGGCCAATTATACAATAGCTATTTTCTTGCTAGAATAAGTTACCCCAACACAATAACCCCCTTTTTTCCCCTGTTGTTTCAGTGGCATGAGAAACTAAGCTGCCAGGTAACTAGCAATAAACAGACAAATTCCTGATGTTGAATGGAAGAAGCAGCGCCATGCGTTAGTCAACCAATTCAGAGCATATCCCATACCCTAGGGGACGTTACCCCAGTCCCATGTGGTATTAGCAGGTGTTACACCACAGGGGACGCTCACTGAGTCTTCAAAAGGACATTCCACTGTCCTATCAGACCAGCTCCTCTGGGCTGAGAGACGTGATAGTAAGACCACTGAATTCCATGAGTACAGCCTATTTTCTGTAAAATGAGTTGCTCTGACAGAAGCAATGCTGTGTGAATACCATGCCAGTGAATAAAGCATTCTATAAATCCATGCATGGTAGATTTTTCAGAAGTTCTGCAATCAGAGGAGGCAAATTCACATGCAGAGTGTTTCTTTCAATGAGAATAAAGTGCTGCCTCTTCCAAGATGGATGTGGTCCAGTGTAATCAACTTGTCACCAGATAACTGCTTGGTTCCCTTGGAAAGTGGCGACAAATCAGAGGCTCAGTGTTGGTCTGTTCTGTTGGCATGTTGGTCACTTAGCAGTGGCTATAGCCATGGTGAGTAGAAGTGCATGCTGCTGAGGGCATATATCATCTCTATCCCTGTCATCATTGCTGCTTCTTGAGCCCACTGGAGAGAATAGTGGTGTCTGGAGACAGGGGCTTACTAACATCTACAAAATAGGCCATTTTTTCCACCTAATAATTAAAATCCTTCTCTGCTCAGGTCTTTCTTTGGTGGACATTCACATGGAACACAAACTTACCCTTTTGGAGAGACCCATCCACATGCTTTTTCTCAGGCCTCCTAGTTACCAGCTTTCCAGTTATGTTCTTTCCAAGTCCTTGACCACTAAGCCAAACTATTGGCCACTTATCATGAAATAATGTATTTCTGTATCTACTTCTGACCATCTCTTCTTCTAAAAAAGTATAAAAAGAAAAACGGGTAGTACTGAAAGTTGTGCATACTGGGGGGATTTCTCTTAATCCCTATTCTTCGAGGGTACCCCAGAGTGGAGTTCTAGTACGGACGGTGTCTACTTTCATGCATACTGCACAGAACCATCTATAAACTGGGCCTTAATGTTTTTCTTCCATCAGGTAGTGGGGAACTTCCCATGATACCGTAAGAGCAGACTGAGATGGAAGAAGCAATGTGGCAGGAGTCGCGACCATGGGTAACTGAGCTATTTACCCATCAACTTACTTGAGCTTTCAGGATCTGCTTGAACTCATATCTACCACCTGCTCACATGATGATGGAATGCTACCAAACACAGCCAACACTACATCTTACTGAATCAAACTACAAGCACGTCATGATGGTTATCTTGGTAGTCCACAGTCAAGGATAGGGCCTCATGGCAAGCCAGAAGTTGTTTCTCAAAAGAAGAATAGTTATCTGCAGAAGGTAGCATAGCTTTGATCCGAAATTCCGAAGGTCTGTGATGCGTCACCTCAGTCTTCTCTCCAAGGTTCCACAGAGCAGCCCTACATACACTCACTTCAAACACCATCAGATGAATCTATGGGGCCATTCAGCCTAAATGGCAGAGCAGTTTGGCACTTTCAACCATCTTCAGAGTTGCTCCTGGTCAGGAGCTTTTCAGAACTGACAGCTTTTCAGGTTATTTGGTCTGAGAAGCATGCCAAAATGAGGTGTATGTGTCTCCAAAATCTAAGCAGACTCTTTAGGTACTATATCACTGTCTTTGTTGTAGGAATGTCTCCATGCAGTAACTTATCCTTCAATCTGGAAGGGATATACTTGTATTTGTACCACTAGATGCCTACAATTTTCACAAGGTGGAAGGCCTTTAAATTTGGGGGGAGGGGGTGAGTTACTTCCTACGCTTTGTTTTACATGTGTTTAACCAAGATGTCTAGAGTAGTTGCTGCTTTCTGCTCACTCACTAGTCCAGTTAGCATGATATCATCAAATTCATGGAGCAGCATGATATCTTATTGAACGAAGAGGTCCTCAAGGTCTCTCTGGACAAGATTATAACAGAATTGGAAAAGAATTTTTAACCCTGATGTAGAACACTGAAGGAGTATTGCTGGCTTTGTCTATTGAAACCAAACAGCTTCTGATAATATTTATTAACACATACAAAGAAAAAGCACTCACCGCATTGATTGCTGTATCAGTTAGAGTTGAACAAGAAAAACAGAACCAGTGGGAGATAGATTTTAAGAGATTGATGGCCAGTAATTGGCTTATACAATTATAGAGGCTGGCTAGGCAAATCTAAAATCAATGGGGTAGGCAGTAAAAAGGGAAGACTGGGACTCTCAGACATGGGCTCATGATGTTGTCATCGGGAAGAATTTTTTCTTCAGCAGTAAGACTCAGTTCTGCTCTTCAAGCCTTTCAACTGATTGAATCAGGCCCACCCAGATGATCTAGAAATAATCTCCCCTACTTATAATCAACTGATTATGGGCTTTAATCATATCAACAAAATGCCTTCACAGCAATGCCTACATTAGTGTTTGGTGGACAACTAGGGACCACAGTCTATCCAAGTTACACACCAAGTACCGGAGGTATTGATTTTCTCTGGTGAAGGAGTCATATCTGGAACAGCAGTTGGAATTTGACTCATCCCTTGATTAAGTTTACAAAAGTCCTACTATCATTCTCTAAGATCCAAGATCCATCTATGCTTTGCAAAGGCCTGATAGGTGAGTTGAACCAGATTGAGGTAGGAATCACCACCCCTGCAGCCTTCAAAGACTTGGTTGTGGCAGAGATCTCTGTAATCCATCCAGGAATGCAGTGTAGCTTTTTGTTTGCTATTGGGGGAGGTAGAGGCCATTCTAGTGGCTTCCATGCCAACTTTCCTACCATAACAGTCCTCTCTCCATGGGTCAGGGAACCAGTGTGGTGATTCTCTAAGTAGCTAAGTATGTCTCCTCCAGCTATAAACTCCAGGTTTGAGAAAACAACCATGGGATAGGTTTGGGGACCAACTGGACCTCTTTGAGATGGATACAAGCTAAACTGCATTAATTATCTGAGCTTGTTAAGCCCTTCATCTTATAAGTGGACCATGGAGGTGTTTTGAGTCTCCAAGAATTACTGTCAATTCAGAGACATAAAGTCTCCTTAGTTCTCCTTTCCCAGTGCACAGATACCAGGCAAATAACCAAAGTCCTTTTAAGGCAGGGCAGAAGAAAGATTTACAGTATACATTTTCACATTGTAGCAACATTCTTCCTCAAAAGGACCCATTCTCCCCTTCATTTAAGTGGTGCTAAATCTGTGAACTGGCTCAATCTGGGAATCAGCTGAAGGCCTGCAACAGTTTTTTGTGGTGACTAAAGTCAGACTATCTGTAAGACCTAGAGCTCTTCCACTTATTTAAATCAAGTAATATTTTAGCAGCCTGCTTACCTCTTTCAGTCCTAGGCACACAATGATCAATTAGCCAATGCCAAAAATATCTGTGGATAAAACCATTCTGTTTCTATTTTAGCTCTGCTGTTCATTACCCTAACCATGCCCACTTTGTATCGTCTGACCATTTGACCACCATCTGACCCCTGCCCCATTATCTCCATTAAATTCCTATTATGTCTATTGACTTCTAAGTGGACTTCCCCCAACTCCTATAATACATACTGAATTCAGAGAGTTTATTTCAATTGCAGAATTTCCCACTCTCCTTTCTGACCTATAGAAAATAACCACCACAGAGCTCTTCAAAGATTCTGGTTCACCACTCCCTAATGTGTTCTTATTGTCTTGGCCAATGGAGTGCCTTCTGGACCACTCTCTCCCAGGTGGCATTTTCTAAAGGTGGGTGAGTATGTCTTCATATTAATAGTACAACTATTATATAGATATTTTACCCCATTCTACAGATGATGAAATTGAGAGATGCTGTTTACTCAAGATCATTCAATCAGTTAATGGATTCAGAAGTTGAACCCTAACTCTACTTGACTCCAAACTCATGATTCTCATAATTAGACCCTTAGCCATATAAATTATGAGTTTACTCCAGTTAAACCTTTTAAGGATTAAAAAATATATTTTTTTAATTTTTTAAAGCAGTTTCAGGTTCATAGCAAAACTGAGCAGACGATACAAAGGTTTCCCATACACCCTCTGCCCCCATTACTATCATTCCCCTCCCCCCATCAGAGTGGCACTTTGTTTCAATTGATGAACCTGCTTTGACACATCATTATCGCTCACAGGACATAGTTTACAATAGGGTTCGTTGTTGGTGTTGAACATTCTATGAGTTTCAACAAATGTATAATGACATGTACCTGCCGTTCTAGTATCTATCAGGAGTATCTATCAGTATCTAACAATCCTCTGTGCTCTGCCTATTCCTTTCCCTTTACCCCCCACCACCACATTTTACAGATTTTTATGTGAGAAATATTGTTTTTATTCCAGATTTTGAGCTCAAACATTCTGGACAAATTCTTTGTTGTCCCAAAATAGCCACATGAACAAGAATATTTTCAGATGATATTATAGATACTTATCTGAATTACCTGCTTGTTATAATCAATATCTCCGTGCACATGACAGGCCAATCAGGTAAGCAGCATTTGACCAGAATTCAGCACAAAAGAGGTTTATTTCTGCCTGTGCAAGCTACATGCTAAACTGTCCCCTTCATGCTTCTGCACTTTTGTACGTTTCTCCCTATTTTGACAATGCTGTCCTCTTTCTTTTCTACCTGAGAAAAATGAGTACTCATCTTTCAATATTTTAGGTAACACATCTCTTCTCTTCTATAAGGTCCTACTGGATTCTCTGGAGTGAGAAATGACTTGTCCTTTCTTTAGGCCATACATTCTCAGTGGGGTGACATCACACCCAAGTGGGCAAACATTGGTTTTGGGGGGCCAAAAAAAATCTTGTTCTTTCTTGTATAAAGCACAGATATGCATGCAGTACATAAAGAGATATACAACATATGTGCAGTATTACAATTTAATATGGGAAGTGATTAGGGAAAATATATCTAAAAAGGCTCTTTCAGGAGTGATAATGAAAAAAGAAGAGGTTGAGAAACATTCTCAAGCTAACATTGTATCTGTACGTGTCTGAACTTTAGCTGTTCTAATGCTTTATTGTATTTGTTCACTTACATGTCTCTGTCCCTTACGAGACTATAAGACCAGATCCAGGTCCTATTCTTTGTAGCCTTATTCATGGTTTGGTCATTAATGGATTGAACATGTTTTTAAGTGTCTCCTGAGTATTTAATAGTCTATCTGGGAGAGTAATCCCCACTCAATGCTTGTCTCCGGTTTAGAGAATAGAAGTTCCAGGTCCCTGGACCTCCTCTGTCAGCCCCAAACCTTTCTCTCTCACTGGATGTTTTGGGTGGTGAGCATTTGGGGCAGGAGTATGCTCATGAAATCCCTCAGTGCTTTCTGCACATGTAGCGTTACCAAGGAAAGTACGAGGGCTAATAACTGTCCTCCTTTCTTCTCCCACCCTTTACACTGCTAGGTATTAATTTGGGGTCGTTTTAGGACAAGACTGCTTGTCAGAATAGTTTCTCAAGTCATCCCTAACAACAGCACAGAGCCCCATCCCAAATTACTTTCAGGTGAAAAACAGCTGAGGTCCAAAGACTATATCCTAACTGATAGAAGAGAAACAAAAAAGCAGAAACATTGCTGTCAAATTGAATTTTCTGTGTGTCAAAGGCAGTGCTCTTTTTGAGAGGGTTCAATACAAGCTATTTCTACAAATGAAAATATATGATGCCTCGCCCTGCCTTTACCCACACTCTGTGGGAGGGCAACATCAAAATGCAGCCAAGCGCTCATTAAAGGCTGCCCTTAGAAAAATCAGGAACCATTCTCCACGAGCCCACAGTAAACAGAAAGACAGAGCAGTATCTTCAAGGGTTTCTGAACAAGCAGCAATCCAGCCAGCTGCTCCTCACTGCCAGCAGCAGCCATCTCTCAAATGGGAATGAGCAATTGGCCTCAAGTAAAGAGATTCTGTGCACTTGACGCAGCGACTGATATTAGAGTAGACAGACAACTCTCATTGCCCCTGTGCTTCTTCCTTGGAGAAGCCAGGCCAGGGATATGCAGGTGTAAAGCAATTAACCTTTTAATACAAACACAGAGATGGGAGCTAGGAGTGGCCAGGAAATAGCTGATTCCATTCCCTTGCCAAGATGAGAGAAGCCACTGAAGCAACGCTAGCTACTCTGTTTACAGGAAGAGAAGAGCCCGCTGGGCTGTCCCCTGGTAAGCACTGCGCTGCCTCCGCCCGCTCAGCCTCAGTGCCCACACACCCCTATCCGCGGTGGCTTGGGATATGTGACATGCACAGGTCAAACTGGGAGCACAGGTGACAGAAAATTCATCAGTGCTGCCAACTCCACAGGGAACACAGCGCCACTGGATTGAAAAACAAAGTGACAGTACTGGCGTAGGACACCCAAATGAGTCAGATGATAGAAAAGATTTGCTCCTTTGTTCATCCAAACTTTTACATGTCAGAGACTATGCTTGGTGTTAGGAATTTAATAGTGGAGAGATTATTTAAAAAAAAGAAAGAAAGAAAGAAAAAAGACACGGTCCTTGCCCTCCAGATGCTTACAGTCTAGGTACAGAGATAGAAAACAACCAATACACTACCAAATAAGGTCATTTGGAATCAAGGAGCGAATGATGAAGAAGAAAAGGAGCAACAACTGAGCATCATGAACTGGGCTCAGACGAGCTTACCTTGGAGGTTGTTTCTACCCCGAGGAGACGGCCTTTTCTCAAGAGCTGATTTCCTTTGGGAAGAGGTCTGTACGGATAAGCTTTCCCCATGGTACCTGAGGGAGACAGTGGATGTAAAAAACAGACAGTGTTTCCTCCTGGAGCCCAGAGACTTGCCACAGCACCCTCAGGGGAGAGAGCTACAGACAGAAGCTAACTTAGCTTCTGAGCATGGTGAGTGGCATTGCTTGGGTGCCACATTAGGGGGAGATTCAAAATGAGAGAGGGGGTACTGACCCCCACAGTGTGGAACCAGTGTGGCTGTGATCTGTGAGCCCGCTAAGGCATGCAAACTGTGAGAACCCTGGATGTATAGCTTTCACTGCCTTGATCACCCTGGGACCCCACCGGCAGCTGTGTCCAGAGGACAGCACCCAGGGAACCAGAGGGGAAGGACGTGGAGGCTCTTCATGAGCTTCTGGAATATACCTTCTTGTCCTCCTGGCTGTGCCCCCGTCAGGTGTGATTTTGACAGGAGGACACTTATGATATCAGAGACAAAACACACTAAGGATTAGCCAATTCAACGCATAATTGCTAGTATTAGGAATCGGCCCTGCGTCAGACGCTATAGTCGACTTTTGCCATTGTACTAACCTTCAAAACAGCTCCATGATAGATATCAATAACCTTATATTTTAGGTAAGAAAACCAAGGTTCACGAAATCAAGCACTAGCAGAGCCATTCAGTGGCAGAGCAAATATTCAAAACTGAGCTTCCTGCCTTCAACTCTATGACATAAAATAGTCTGCCCGTTCTGGAGAAAGGAAGAAGAGACTCGTGTGAAGCTCTCTATTACACCCCATATTCCTAGCCTCTCCCAGCTCCCAACTCTTACTTCAAACATTCCAAAACTAAATCACAGTGGCTTGTTTATATGTTCTCTCTCTCACTTCCAGCATCCTCTCTTCTCTGCTCTGCATCCAGGGAGAACCAAGGCCATGCCGGGAGTCCACATTCCACCTTAACTCCCTTTTGTGGGACTGAGGTCATGGAATATAGCTGGCAGATGGGCATTGCTCTGGTCTGGCTCTTTTAAATGATAACCTGGGGTCCCAAAAGCCACTTTTCACCAGAGGACCACGTGATCGATCCCCACAAAAAGCATGCAATTACTCTTACCGTCCATGGTCCCAACGTGAATAAAATCTAAATAAAAGATTTCTCAATCCTTCTCATTTCCTCCCTCTTTATTGATGATGTTTTGTGGCTGATTTGTTGGCACAATATCTAGAATATCTTTTCTCTTAATACATATAATTGAGCCAGTACTTTTGATGCCTTCCATTTTGCTCAAAAATTAGATAAGAATGACATTAAGAATGTACTTCTTGCTACAACCATACGTGATAGTCCTCTAACAAGTTTGAGGTTTATAGTAGAAAGGATTATAGACACTACCAAGTTGTGCGTGTTTTTTTTTAAAGATTGCATTTATATTATTCACAATATTTTTTGCCAGGAAAACACCTTGTAATGAGGAGAGTCTGGAGATGATATAGAGACAGGTATTGACAAAAGGTTGAGCACTGCATAAAATAAATTATCAATTTGTAGTTGATTTTCAGCAGTTATGTTGTGTTTCTACACTTGATACCTTATACTAAATATGTCTTCCTTTGCTACTGTGGAACAGATGTGTGGATGCTGATAAGGGAGGTCAACAGCACACAATTACTGATTACCAGAGAAATAACGAATTCTTGTCCAAATATGAGTATAAAGATCTAAGAACAGAACAAATCCTCTGCTTTCAGCCGAATATGTGGAACCAACGTACCAGATCACGACCATTAAACACTGATCTGTCATGCAAGAAATTCATTCTGAAATTAGTACCGTTCACTGTTCTTTAGAAACTTGAATATCAATTCAGAGGTCAGAGTGGAACAATCATGTAGCAGTCGGAGCACTGGCAGGAGTTTCGTAGAAAGGAGAGCTCATATAAGTATAGAATCAGATTTCAAGAATAGAACAAAAGCAGTTTGTTAAAGGCAATCAACCCAAATGCTCATTGGCTCCTCTGCCATCTCCAGCCAATGACCCGCTTGATTCGATATAAGCAGGACCCTCATAGCTGCTGTGTTGAGGTAAAAAGTGTGCAGAGCCTGACTCCCACTGGCATTCTAGGCTGTCACATCACTCCTCCTTAGCATTCAACTCTCATCTACAGCCCAAGGAAATTCAGGCCCTCCCTGGTCCATCAGCTTCCTCACCCCTTTCTTTCCCACTCATGGGCGCAGACAAAGTCAGGCCTAAGTCATTGCAGCATACACAGAGAGGTACAAATTATACACATATATCCATGTATTAATACATATATACATATATATTTATGTGTATATGAGTGTATATGAGTCGACACTTTGGTCAACGTTGCTCAAGCAGTAGTTCGCTGTAATCAGAAGTGTCTGGATGCTGATGGTAACCACTTTGAGCACCTCTTGTAATTGCAAATGTGAAATGTAACTTGTATTCACCTTCTGTTATCGGTATATATTGAGTATTAGAATTTTAATACAGTTTTCCTTTCTTAAAACATGTATACATTTTTGGGGCATATAGAATATATTTTATAAGTACTACTTATATTTCATAAGTGATACCTATAAATATCTAAATATATGTTTATCTAAAACTATATTTTAGTATTTTATTTATAGGTGATTATCTATAATAGCTTGAGTTGCAAAGGGCACATCTCACACCACCATTTTTATAACGCCATCCTCTTTGAAATCTTAGCTTGAGTTTCTAAAAGCAGCTAAGACTAGTCATGTCCTTTCCCGGATGCAGGGTGTTGGTGAAGTCAGCAGTTCTGCAAACACACTGCCTCTGTTCTTGGTCTCTTGGCTACTTTAACCTGTA
Source organism: Rhinolophus sinicus (assembly GCF_036562045.2). Taxonomy (NCBI): domain Eukaryota; kingdom Metazoa; phylum Chordata; class Mammalia; order Chiroptera; family Rhinolophidae; genus Rhinolophus; species Rhinolophus sinicus. Next base: position 15,031,415 of record NC_133754.1, on the reverse strand, counting down.
AAATAACTCCTGGTCCACAGTGACAGCTCAACAAATACTGAATCGAAAGGAATGGCATAGCACCTAAAACTAATATAATACTGTATGTCAACCATAATTGAAAAATACACTTTATAAATAAATAAATAAATAAAAATTTGCGAAAAGGAACGGCATAGAGACAACACTGGACTTGAAGATAGAATATCCAGATTCAAGTTTGGACTGATTCGCTTCCAATCTTCCTTAGCTATAAGATGAGAATAATATCCTCTGCTTGGCCCTGACTTCCTCAGAGAGATCCCAATGACAGAAATTGTAATAGTTTTAGTAGCAGTAATAGTATCAGTTGAATTGGCAATAGCAGGAACAATGGCATCACAAGGCAGAAATTACATTGACTATAAACATTACATTACAATGAATTCATTGATTCATTCATCCAATTGTATCAGGAACCACATAATTGGATAGATACACAGAGAGAATACAGTCTCATCTACCTGGGGACAAAATAGTTCATGACAGGGAAATAACTGCTTACACATAGATTTGTATGGATGTTTCTCTGCATTCCTTGTTAGGGTGAAATGCATAATTCTTAGGGAAAGTTAATTGGCCCCCTCAGTGTATTCCCTTTTCCTACTGTTTAAATTAGAACAAGTTTCTTAACTAACTTTTTGCTCTCCTATTCACCTACATTCTCTTTTTAACAAAACATTCATTGATTTATCTGCTAAGTACCAGGCACTTTGCTAAAGCCTGTATTTAAAAACAAAAAACAAAAAACAAAAACAGAATACCTCCTGTTAAGTAAAGCATTTTCCCAATTGCCCAGAAAGCAATAAGAATTCACTAAAGGAACCACTTTGGAGAGGGCTAAAAGCTCGCTTAATGAAGTCTCAATATTGAGAGATTAAGTGTCACAATTTCTAAAACTTACCTTAAAATGTTACAGCAAAAAGTAAGTATGGAGACAGAGATAGAGAGAGAAAGAGAGAGAGAAAATATGACAAAATGTTTGCAATAGTATAATACTGAGGGTATAAGTTCATTGTATTATTATTTCAACTTTACTGTATGCTTGAAATATTTCATTATAAAAAAGTGGGTTCAGATCTGGCTCCAAAACAGCCTGGCAGTATGAACTGGGAGAAGTTATTTATCTTTCCAGACCTCAGATTTCTCACATCTAAAATGAAGATAGCCATTGTACAATCCAGGATGGGCTGTTATGAACATTAAATTAGATAACACATTAAAGCACTGAGCAAAGTGCCCATACTTAAGTAAACTGAATATTAGCTATTATTATTTTATTTTAAAATAATGTTTCTGTGAAACGGTAGAGTAGTTAAAATACAGAGACCAAGCACATGCCATGAACATGGCAAACTAGATGTCCAGAAAGTCCTTCTGGTGCAGCCACCTAAAAATAGTTCTTAAACTCTTTATCCAGCATTTTAACCCATGACTGAGTTAACAGAGAAATCTAACTGAGCGCGTCCTTCAGATGCCAGGAAAAAAGTGGAAAGTGTGTTTGCAGAGAGGTGAGCCAGCTCTGGAGCACACACAGCTCTGAGGGCATACGCCAATCTCTCTTGGTTTTGATCCTGAATTTGAATGGGTTCCATGACTGAGGGTGATAGAAGGCAAAGCCTGGGGCTTGCAGAATGCCAAAGTTTATATCAGAGACAATCAAATGAAGCTAGGGCTTCCATGAGGCAACAACGTCAGTCAGTGACCTAGAGAAAAGTCCTTTTGGACAAAGTGAACTGGGAAAGATACTTGCTTAGCTCTGAATGGAGCCCATATTCATGTGCATTTAGAACCAGAACAAAGCTAAAATTTATTTGGAAATAGACTTAGGCCGGTAGTATCTTCTAGCGCCTGGCAGAAGCAAACATAATCCTACATGGTAAAAGGTATTTTAAGCCATACTTCAAAAAATTCCTAGAGATAAGAATCGAAGAACATGAGTTCACAATCAAACTTCGTGAAACACGGGAGGACCAAGCTGACATGAGCACAAGTCAACTGACTACAGAATCAGATTCACAAAGTTATGAGTTTGTTAAAATGAGTTTAATACATTAAAAGATAAAAGAGTTTATTAAGCAGCATGGCAATGGAAGTGCCAAGACACAATTTTTGACCTCTAGAAGTTAAAAAAAAAAAAAGAAAATTTAAAATTAAATTAAAATTCAATTATAAATTAAACAGCAGAGAGAACACAGCAGAAAAAAAAAATGATTTGATGACTTGGAATATAGACCTTAAGAAATTACCCAGAATTTAATAAAGATAGTCAAAGAGATAGAAAGTATAGAATTTCAGATGTAAAGAATAAAAAGAATAGAAGGAATAGTCAAAGAGAAAATGACTGAAACATTTCTGCAATTCATGAGTCTAGTCCTCAGATTCAGAAACAACATATCTAAAGTAAAAGTAAGTAGAAATAAATCCTCGTTGTATTATAACTGCAGAACCCCAAAGATAAAGAGACTATCTTAAAAACAGTCAGGAAAAAAAAGATCAATTGCATTAAAAGAATGAAAGATAACTGTTACACTGAAAGCCGAAGGCAAGTGAAATTATATTTTAAAAAAACTAAAAGAAAATAAATAATAAACAATTAAAAAACAAGAAAACTGTATTTTAAAAATATCAGACAAGAAAAAAAAAAAAAAAATGAGTGTTTACTGATAGCAGAAACACCAGTAAGAAAAAAATAATTATCTCAGAAGGAAAGGCTAAGATGCAACAAGAAATTGTGAGCCTACAAAATGATAAACATGTGGTAAATGTAAACAAAAATTAACCATATAATAATCAGATAATTAGTGTATAATCTTTAAGGTTTTTTAAAACAACAAAGTAAAACTAAAATACTGCAATGGCATAACAGCTGCAGGTTATTGTAACATGAATGCTTTTTAGGAGAAAAGTAATGATTTTAACTTTAGACTTTGTTAAGTTAAAAAGAAAAATTAAACTTTTGGTGAAACCACTAAAAAAAGAGAAATTATATATGTAACTTTCTTACGTCAGGGAATCTGTTTTTTTGTTTTGTTTTGTTTTGTTTTGTTTTTAATTGAAAAAAATTCTACAGTTAAAAGACAAATATTTTCAAAATGGATTAAATGAAAACAGCACATGCCATTTCAACATCATATTAGAGGGTCTAATAATAACATTTAACATTTATTAGACATTACCATGTACCAGGCACTGTTTTAAGCACTTTATATGAGTTAATTTATTTAATCCACACAACATCTTATGACATAGGTATACTGCTATCCATTTTTGCAGATGACAAAACTTAAGTTATATAGCAAGTGAGCAGCAGAGGTGGGTTGACCCAAACAGTCTGACTTTGAAACCTGTGCTTTTAGTCACTACACTATATTCTTCTAGGAAGCAAAATAGAAACAGAAAGAAATTTAAAACCAAAGATTATAACGGAAGAAACAAAACTGCCAGTCTCAGATGATAATTGTCTACCTAGTAAACCCCAAAGAATCTAGAGAAACATACTAGAAATATTAAGGGAGTTTAGCAAGATTGATGGATATAAAACCAATATATAAAATCCTATTGTATTTCAGTAAATCAGTAAAAGTTAGAAAAATCTGCTTCTGAAACAATGTCATTTAAAATAGAAACAAAAAGTAAGATGCCTCACAGTAAATCAAACAAAACTTGTGCAAGATTTGTATTTAGAAAAATCAAACACATTTAAAAATATTAAAGAGCTAAATAGAGAACTGGATACACCATGTTCATGGATGGAAATAAACACTATTTTAAAGATACAAATCTTTCCAAAATGTTCCATAGATTGAATACAATTGCAATAAAAATCCTAGCAGTATATTTTGTAGAACTTGGCAATCTGTTTCTGATATATTTATGTAGAAAATCAATGCTCGAAGAATACCTAAAATACTCTTAAAGAAGAAAAAGTAAGATTGGAGGTACTTTTGTCCTTCTGGATACTGACTTATTATAAAGCTAGAGTAAATTAGGCAAGGTACTGATACAGGGATAGATAAATAAACGAATGAAACAGAACAGGGAGTCCAGAAATACACCACACACACATACAACAGAGCTGTCAGGACAACTAATTAGGCAAAGAATGAGTTGAAAAGTAAAGCTGTAACAAATTGTTACTCACATGGGGAAAAATGGATTTAAATACCCACTTCACCCTTCACAAAAATCAATTCCAGGTGGATCAAGGTTTTACCATATGCAGCTTAAAGGAAAAAATATGTATCAGGGAGTAACTTTATGGTTTCAGTGTAGGGAAGAATTTCTTTTACACACCTCAAAAACTGCAAACTATAATTAAAAAGCTAAATGATTTCAATTACACTTCAAGTAACTTTTTTTATTCAGGAAAACTCACACACACACACACACACATACACACTAAAGAGTAAAAGACAAGCCACATTCTGTGAGAAGATATGTGGAACATCTATAACTACTAAAAAGTTAGTATCCAGACTATACTATAAGGAAATCCTACAAAACGATAAGAAAAAGACAGGTAATCTTTTATTTAAATGGTCAAAATACATCAACAGGCATTTCACAGAAAAGTAAATGCAAGTGGCCATCACACATATGAAGAGATATTCAAACTCATTATTAATCAAGAGAACACAAAGTAAAACCTCGATGATATTCAATTTTATTTTCGTGAGATTGATAAAAATCTGAAAGTATTGACTAAGATGTCAAACAAAAGAAATTCTGAGACTTTATTAGTGAGTTTAAATTGGTGCAGTTTGGAAAATAATTAAGCATTAGCTTATAAAGTTGAACATATGCAACTTTACAAGCCCTGAACTTTTATATGGGTATACATCTTAGGGAAATTCACATATATATCTACCAAGAAATATATCTAAAAATGTTCATAGGAGTATTATTTGTAATATCAAAAAAAATTGAAAATAACCCAATTGTCATGTAAAGTGGAAAAAGAAATTATCTTGTAGTCATGCAATGGAACCCTGTACAGCAGTAAAAATGGATGAACTTGATCTATATTCATCGATACAGAGTTATGTTGAGGTATAAAAGATCCTCAAAAAATTAAAAATAGAACTACCATATGATCCAGCAATTCTACTTCTGGATCTATCCAAAGGAAATAAAAACACCAACATGAAAAGCTATCTGCACCGTCGTGTTCATAGCAACATTATTTACAATACCCAAGACATGGAAACAATCTACGTGTCCGCTGATGGATAGAGCTAAAAATGACCAAGAAAGAAGAAGGAGGCAAGAGAAGGGAAGATTTCAGACCAAGGGAAATGCACCTACCCAGGCCTGGAAAAGAGTTCCTGGCCTCTAAGAACAGAGGAGCTGAACAGAGCAATGTTGAGAAAGTCAAAAGTGGGATTGGAAGAGTATGCTGGAACCAGATCACGCAGGCACTTGAAGGCCATGCTAAGAAGGTCTGATTCTTGTTTTGAAAGTCAGTAGGAAGAAGTGGAAAGCATCAAAGTGTAGAAGCCACATGATTCAATTTGTGCTTTAAAACATTACTTTGCTCTTCGGTGAAAAGTAGAAAGAGAGACGGTTACTGTAATCATAGTAGATAGGAAGAGAAGGAGAGGTTAGAACTAGGATTGTATCAGTGTTAGCAGAAATGAAATGAATAGATTCAAGGTGTATTTTGAAGATAGAATTAATGAGTTCAACATGGAGAAAATGATATAAAATAGTAATGTGTCAAAAATATATTTATTCTCATTCTCTTAGGATGTGTCAGTTACTTCAACTGATTCCTCTGCTGTGTTTCTAACGTTCCACAGAAGTTAACAAAATAAAAGTCTCCTGATGATGCTCGGCATTGACAGCATGGCCCACGCCACTATCTAAAGCACATGCCTTCTTCCAGGGGAAGGAAAACATGGAACTATCAGAAACATTGCAGAATGTCACACACACTTTCAATCACCTATATAAATTATGAAGCATGCCATTATTTTATTTATTTCCTAAGACTCAAGTCTTCATAAAGATAGAAAATTAAAGTCTTTTACTACCGCAGCCAATTAACCTATGCCCCATTTCCAAGCACATTTATTCATTACATTCTGATCACACTTCCTAGAATAATAAATAAGCTAATGCTTCTTGAGCACTTACTAGGCACCGGGCACTGTTCATAACACGTGTAAATACAAACAGGTGAACTTTCACTTTAATCCTTGAAGATAATAAGTTACTCTTATTATGCCCACTCACTGTATGTGAATTCAAACATGTTTCTTGTTGCTCAATTTTTACGTTTTAGAAGGAGCTTGGAGATATACACTGACACCAAACAGTGTGTGTCACCCTGCCCAAGCTACACCTAATGAATCTTGAAGCTTTTTGCTGATGAATTTTGGTGAAAATAACCAATTCGCATTGCAAAAATTTAGAAAACATACAAATACTGGGGAAATGAATCAACTTCTCTCCCAACACAGATTGAGAATAAGTGATTTCTCGATCACGAGGAGATAAGGAGGAATTAGAAATGCAAGCAAATTTCTAAGGAAATAAACTCTTGATAACCAAGCAGTCCAAGAGTATATAGAATGAAACCAGCCAGGATCCAAAGATTACACATAAAACTGGAAAGAAAAAAAAAGACTGTAACATCTGGATATATAAAACAGCATTTGTTTCCGTTTTGTTTTGTTTCTCAGCTGTCACACACTAAGACAGGTTAAACATAAAACTTTCTCAGGAGCCAAAGATCCACACTCAGAGGAGCCCCAGCCTTTGGGGCACAGGCCTCTGATTTGCACTTAAGTGCTAAGCCTGTAATGAATGGTTTCCAGGGGTACAAAGTCTGTAATACACTTTATAGTGGTTCTCAAACTTGGCTGCACATAAAAATCACCTGGGGTGTTTTTTTAACATCCCTCTCCACCCCAGAGATTCCTTTTAGCTGGTCCTAGGTGGGCCCTGGGAACCACCAGTTTTTACAAATCCCTTGGAGATTCTAATGTGTAGCCAAGGCTTAACCTAAGCCTGTGGAGGTTCTCATAGTTTCAACAGAGCCACGCTCATGGGGTTTATCACTGCCTCCAAAGGTAAGAAAATCAGCAAGAATCTGAAGCCTTCTTTTGAATTCCTACTATTATAAATCCTGTGGTTAGACCTTTCTCTGCCCTTCCTGAGCTCCCAGTTAGAGAAACTGCTTACAAGCATCACCCTCTGGGAGACTCAGCTGTCTGCCAAGCCAGCCACTGCAGACAAGTTTTTTCAGACTTTTTTGCTTCAATATAATGTTTTAACACTCTTTGAGCATCAGGAACAGCAGAGCTTCCTTCATTGTAACTATGAGTTAGGTGTCTATGAATTAGATAAGAAGAAAGCACCAAGCAGAGAAGTTGATTGCCTAATATGTGTTAGACATTTTATTTATTTTGCCTTAAATCCTTACAACAACCCTATGAGGAAGTTATGGTTTTATTTTAGTCCTCCAGTGAGGAAACTGAGGCTCGGGGAGTATAATCCATGATTTCTCAAGGTTATGGGGCTACTGAGGGGCAAACTAAGGATGCAAGTTGATTTTGATTATACCACACCGCCCTCTAGGACTGCAGGAGTGGCTGGCAAGTACTGGAAGTTAAAACAACTTGAAACATCAGAAGGCAGAACATTTGAAATCTTCATTGGTGGACCTAATTGGCCCTGCTTGCTCTTTCCTCCAAACACTTAGAGCCTTTTCCATTGGTTCCCATTGGCTTGGCACTTGACTCTTACTGCCTCTTGTTAATTGCCCGTCCGTGTGCTTTCAGCTCATTGCCATAACAAGCAAGCTCACAGGGCAACAACAATTCTTGATATTTTTAATCCACCTGAGAGCCCAAAACTGCCTTCGAGCAGTGCTTCTCAAACTGTAACGTATTTATTAATCACTTATGAAGACTGTTAAAAAATAGTCTAACCCAGAAGATCTGAGTGGACTTGATACCCTGTGTTTTTAACAAGCTGCCAGGGATGCCAATACTGCTGGTAAAAGAATCATACACTGCACTCATTATTCCAAATAAATCAGAGTTTTAAAACTAGACATTGGGGACAGGCGTCTGGGGGTGTGGTTTGGTAAATTACATTTCATCACATATTTCATTTCTTAAAAAAAAAAAAAAAGTGTCTCATTATCCTAACAAGACTGTATAAAGTCATTCCTTTCCTACTCAATGAAGTTTTGTAGGCTGATTTGTTGAGAAGTAGGACATCTCAACACAAAAAGAAAGCACCTAGAAAATACAGCTGAATTTCTTAAGACTCACACAAAGAAACATTAACTGGTTAATCAGTGGTTTAAAAAAAAAATAAGAAAGGCAATCCACCCCTCTCCCCATTGTTTTTGTTAGCACTGGGTCAAGTGGTGTGGGGCTGAGACATCCTTGGGAATGCCAGAGTAATTGGGACACTTCTTGGGGGACCTGTGGGTAACTCTATTACATTCTCTGAGGAAAATACAGTTGTTAAGAACATCAGCCTCAGGGTTAGCAGACCTGAGCTCAAGGCTTTGCTAACATGATACTTCTCAATGCCTCACTCTTGTCCAGTACCACCCTAAAGCAAGATTCATAACTTTGACCAATCCCCAAATAGTCCAAATTCCAAATCATTCACAAAAAAATATATCCATACATACCAATGTTCACCTTTGTGCACACACACACACACACACCGTGATGGCACAGCGCTTTACGCAGATATCTGTATCCCTCAGGCAGCATCAGTTTTTTTCAACTATAAAAGGGGACTAATGATAAGTACCTTAGAGGTTTCCATGAATATTAAACACATATCTCCCTTAGAAAGTCCCTGGCAAGCCCAGCAAGGTCTCCTTTCTAGACCATTCCCCACCCCCATGCACCCCTCCAACCTCCATCTTACCAGCCTCATCCATACCCCCATCTTTCTATGTCTGTTTTCTTTTCAGAGAAGTTTGCCCATCTCTTGGCTTTTTCTGTTGGGATCCAATCTCTTTAGATGACAGCACAGAGTTAGAAATAACAAATAAAAAAATAACCTCACACACACAGTCAGTCCTCTCTAAATATGTATTAAGTGAATAAATGGTTGGTTCTCCTATAAATAAGTCAACCCCACTGGATCCTCAATATTGACTTCTAGAAATCTCTACTGTTAGAAAAATTAGGTGCAGAAATATCAAGAAGTAGCAGCTATCTATAAAACATCACTCTTAATTGGAATTACTCCACCCCCTTCTCATAAGAGAAAAGAACAAATCAAAGGTACCACCAATATTTAGATGGAATTTCAGAAGTAGTGCAGTAGCAAGGATGTCAGGGTGTCGGAAATGCTGTTGGATACTGCCTAAAGCTATATCGCTCTATGACAGTCTTAAAAATGTTTATAGAAACATGCAAAAAACACCCAGCCCATGAAATCTGTATGACCCACTTAATCCACACTTCAGCTGTGTTGTAGATGAGTTAAGGATATTACAACTTTCAATATGGGTTTGTTATAAAGAATACAGAAAATAGCAATGTGTTTCTTATCCTGGCAGTTAACGCTTCAATACTCAGCAAATATTCTAGTCCAGCTATCTGGGTAACTACTTTCATCCCAGAGTTTGGGGAAGAAGGGTAGCCAATAGTTAGTCAACATCTTTGTGTGTTGAACTTATAAAAAAGAAAGCTGTGACCATGGCAAACATTTATATGTTAGGCAATCTTACCTCTTGTAGCCTTCCAAAATCTTATGAAAGGAGGCGTCAAGTTCTAAAAGGTATAATCCATGTACAATCAAATTGCACTGAGTGGCAAAGAAACTGGGGATGATGCAAATGAAGCAAAATAGAAAATCCCATTGCTGCAAGAAAAAAAAAAACTGCATAAGAAAAGATTAGATTGTAGCACCAGATAACAGGCACTCTAGTAAATCAGTGATATTTAAAAAAAAAAAAAAAACCTATAAAAGGAAATCTGAAAGAAAACCTTATCTAAGGATAAAAAGTGAAAAAAAAGAAACAATGAATATTAATGGAACAAAAGTAAGCCTATAAACTTAAGACAGGCAAATAAAATACCTTTATCAGAGAGAAAATTTTGATATTAGTAATATATAAATTATCCAATTGACTAACAGTGATTACCTACAAACAAAACCTAATGATTCTATGGCAAACAAAAAACAACAACAACAACAAAAAGACAAATCAAACAAGAAAGAGTGCAACGTATTTTACACTACATATTTATTTAGCAATGAAATCACCATTTCTATTTTTCCTTAAAACTTTTGAGTATTCAACTAGCAATTGCCCTTAAGGTACTAGCTGAAAATCTATTCAGTATTGCATGAATTAGGTTACACACAATAAAATCTAGGGGCCTCAATGAATACATTGAAAGTGGATGTGCTCAGTACAAAATCCTATTACATGTAATTATATTTCTAAGGCCAGAAAGAAAGCCCATAAGAATCAAGGTCATTCCCAGCTTTTAGACACATGTGGAAAATGTCGCACTAGCTCCTCTCCTGGAGGTTTCCAAGGTCTGTATTTTATTCCATTTGAAGCCTAAAGCATGTCAGGACTTTGCAGACCATGGATACGGTACCTTTGTCTCCATCCACACTGAGCACAGTGCTGTACAAACTTATACAATTGATTATGCTCAGGGGTGTCCTCTGCTTTTCAGTTTTTGTTGTTTTTCAAATGCACATGCCCATCTTCCTGTTGATTATCCTACTAACACTCTAATTTTGATGAACTACCACCACCTAGAGATCTGTGAGTCCCATTAAAAAACATGCTCAATCTTTTTTTATTCTTAAGTAGCAGAATTAGTTTTATTCTTTAAGAAATAGCTCTGTTTCTGGATATTTGTGTAGTATTGGTCATTGATTTATTAGTGATAACAAATATTTTAAATATTGCTATTTATATTTTTTAACAATTTCCTTTATTAGATACTGATTTTTTACTTCAAAAAGTCTTAACATCTTCTTGTTTTCTGTTTTTCTGTCATCTCTCAGTATTTTCTTTTTCTTTTCTTAATTAAAATTTATTGAGGTGACAATGGTTAGTAAAATTACATAGGTTTCAAGTGCGCAATTCTGTAACACATAATCTATATATCACATTGTGTGTTCACCATCCAACCCAGCAATCCCTCTCCTGGGTATTGACTCAAAAAATCTGAAAAAATTTATCCATAAAGATGTATGTGCTCCAATGTTCGTTGCAGGTTTATTTATGGTGACCAAGACATGAAAACACCAAAGTGTCCTTAGATAGATGAATGGATAAAGAAGTTGTGGTATTGGTATTAATATATATACACAATGGAATGCTACTCTGCCATAAGAAAAGATGAAGTACTGCCACTTGTGACAACATGGATGGATCTTGATATTATTATTCTAAGCAAATAAGTCAGACAGAAAAAGTCGAGAACCATGTGACTTCAGTGATATGTGGGATGTAAAACTGAAAGCAACAAAGGAATAAGACAAACAAATAAATAACAATTCATAAATACAGACAATAGTTAGTGGTTACCACAGGGTAAGGGGGGAGGAAGGGACAGTAGAAGAAGGTAAATGGGGTCAAATATATGGTGATGGAAGGAGAACATGCTCAACCTTGAGACAAAAAAGAGAAGCACTAGCTAAACATCACTAAGGACTGTTGTCTCAAAAAGGCGATCAGAGATGTACCACAACTCAGCACATTCATTCATATTTTCTATAGAAAAATGCAACTTTTCAAAAAGCAAATGTTAGTACTAGTGATGAAAATACTTTGTCTAAGTGAAACCAGCATAATAACTGGAGATATCAGTTCATCTCCAACTCAGTTCCCAAATAAGGATGGGGAATTGTTGACTTCAGAACAGCTCTCATGACTCCCCAGAAGTGAATCACCTACACGGAAAATTTCAAAGGTCAGGAATATCATTCCCACCCCCACCACATGGCATGAACATATCTACCAAAAATGTATTTTCTTTACCTTTTGGATGATGGTTGGAATTATTATTATTATTAGTAGTAGTAGTAGTATTATGCCTTCTTCCCTTGCTCTCAGTTGTTGTCCTCCACTTGGATGCACGTGGTCTTAGAAAGGTAAAGCTTCAGACCATATGTATTCATGTGTTCTAAGTTATCTGTCCCTTTCCCAACAGCTGCAGTGACGGGAATATTGAAGGAAGTATGTACGAGGCTGCAGATGTCTGAGAAGAAAGCAGGAGCAGAAAGGGAGTAGTAAGGACTCTGAAGTCAACCCCACAATTTCACCGAGGCTTCATCAAGGCAAACGGTTGTATAAATGAAATCATCAATAGAACAACAAGCATTTAAAGTAGATAAAACCAGAGCTGCCCTGGTTGATGTTACAATTGGAGCCTGGAACTCTGCTCCACTGATTTCCATTAAATATCTGATTTACAGAAGACCAAGACTTATCTCCTGACAAATGAACCCTTGCCAAAAATCTCTCCCATCCTCACACCAATGAACTTACTGCTTGGATGCTGGCTGGATGTAAGGCAGAGACTCAGCTCCCTCTCCCCGCACAAGAATGCAGGATATGGGGAGGCCAAAAAGGAACAACAACTAAGCCAGGGATAGGGGAGTTCATACCACCACATTCTCACTGGCAGCTGGGTTGGAGATACAGGAAGCAGGATCCACACGATCCACCGCCATCTGCCGTCCGCTTCTCTGCCAACCGACGCCCCTTGCTAGCCGCAATCTGAGTTTCTCTACCAACCAACGAACCCCCCAACGTAGCCATGGCAGTTACATTGATGGCTAATGGTTAACCAGTAACAAGCTGATGGCCAACCAGCCACAACAGATGCCCATCTTATTACAGCTGATGGCCATCTAATAACCGAGCCAGCATCTTTCCACGTGAGGCCAAGAGCTTGGAAACTGCTCTCTGGGATTCTGTCCCCACACTGGACTTCCCCCTCTTTATACTCCTTGCCCATAAATACATCCTGTCCCAATTCTTCATGAACTCACCTATAGCTTGCTATAGCATGTGTTCCCTTAATTGCAAATCCTCTGCTATTTCTGAATAAACTCAATTTCTGGTCATTTGAGCTTGCCTCAACAATAATAATATATGTTTATTGTTTCAATCTGGTCACATTGTCAATGACCATATAACCATCTCCCCTAGTGACCAGAATTCCTTTCTTTTTATGAGGGTACAATTAAATTCCTTCCAGCCATAAGGTCAAAAGAATCTGGAACACTTAGCCTTCCCAGTGACTAATTTCACACCTGTGACTTCTTTATTTACGTTGCTATTTGGGCAACTTACATTGCCAATGTTTCATTCCTGATTTAGAAAGAATATGGTAGTTTGCCTCCAAGATGGCCCCCAATGATCCCTGCCACCTGGTATTCATGTCCTTGTGTGTAGCCCTGTCCCATATTGAATAAAGGTGACTTGTGTGACCAATAAGATATTGTGAAAATGACAAAGGTGGCTTCTGATGCTAGGTGATAAAAGACATTGTAAGTTTTCTCTTGTGTCTTGTGGATCTTTCACTCTGGGGGAAGCCAGCTGCCATGTCATAAGGTTACTCAAGCAGCCTTACAGAGTGACTCACAAGTTAGGAACTGAGGCCTCTTGCCTACCGCCGTGGGAGGGAGCCATCTTGAATGCAGACCCTCCTAGGCAAGCCCACAGGTGACTGAAGCCCCAACCAACACCTAGACAGTGACTCCAGGAGAAATCCTGAACCAAAAGCACCCAGCTAAGCTGCTTCTCAATTCTTGACCCACAGAACTGTGAGATAATAAATGTTTATTGTTTCAAGCTCCTAAATTTTGGGGGTAACTTGTTACACAGCAACAGATAAGTAACACAGAAACTCATCAGGTCACAGTACATGTGCTGGAGACTGTAGGACTCACCAAGGGGGTCATTCCCTGTGAAACTTACCTTTACCAGGGAACACAATCACCTGAAGGGCTATTAAAATTAGTGGGCCCCACCCAAGGGGTTCAGTTTCAGTAGGTCTGAAGCAAGGCCTGAGAATCTGCAATTTTGTAGTGAGTTCTGGGAATCTGGAAGTTGATCAAGGAAAAAAATGTGACTAAAGAGATGGCAGTAACACACAACAAGCTTTGTTTGGGTGACATTGTGACATGTTTGCATGTGGGGAGAAGTCTCTCACAGCATGAGACCATCCAGAGGCCACTACCCAGACAAATACAAAGGGAAGGGAAATCCCAGGGGAGATGGGATAGGGAGATTACTGTCTACATGAAATCACCCTGCTGCCCAGCAAGGAGTCTCTGGGTCAGAGGGCTGTAAAGGAAAACAGAAGCTTAGAGTCTTATTTATAGCTCCAGAGCTTATCTTATCTTAGTTTATCTTGTCTGTGGTTAGCAAGTATTGGGTACAATTTCATGGGTTATGCAAAGCAGGCTGGATCTCTATGGCTAAAAATCTGCTTATAAGGTCTGTGTTTAAAAAAAAAGAGAGAGGTGTAAAATTTGAATTTGGTGCTGGTGGGCTTTTGAGCTAACTGGTCCCAGACTGGTATGAAGAAGTAAACAACATAGGGCCAAATATAAAAACGCCACCTGTGACTCATTTATGTAACAAATTCTCCCAAGTCTCCAGGGTGTCCTGATGCTACACTTTGAGAACCACTGACCTAGAAGGAACAAATTATGCAGGCTTCTTATGGGCAGTGTGGCTCTGGAAAAGATGGTGAGGTTCAGTTTCTTCTTCCAAACTAACATATCAAATAAAGTCTCTTGCCCTGGAAAGAAGTAAAAAGGGAAGGAGAGGGAGATCGTTGCAGCAGAAATTCTATCTCCGTGGAAGGAAGCACTAAGACAAAGGAATAACTGTTCTCTCCCCATAAACATACCCTCCAAGATGATGCATCTATGTCATATTTTTTTGTAGGTATTTGTTTTCATTGTTGAGAAGGAGCTCCAATGAGGACTGTCGTTTTCTATAAAAAGACTCAGTTTCATTACCAAACAACAGGACTTTGCCAGTGCGTGGTCAAAGTTGTTTATATATCTTTACCTTAATTAAGTAATCTCTGACTAAAACTGGTTATCTCATAAGTGTTCTCAACAAATTTCTTGAAAGAATTCCAAGAAGTACATCTATTTTCAGTGTTATGAAAGGTACATATATTGAGATCCAATATTGAAGCTGTTTCCGTTAATTCTGGTTTTAGTTTCTTCACGTATCTTTTACAACCTTCATGTCCCCATAATCATCCACTCATTCGATCATTAATTTGTTATCTAGTGTTACTGAGTATGTTCTATGCATTAAGAACGTCCTGGGTGCTTTGAGATGATAGATGTTGAAGCCAGAGCTGGCATTTAAAAAAAAAAAAAAGAAAACAATTATTATTATTTTTTTTTTCTTTTTCATTAATGAGAAACTATATAAAGAAAATTTGGTTACGAGGAGCTTTCTTCATGCTGGTCTCAGGTGTTTTTTTTTTGTTTTGTTTTGTTTTTTTGCTTTTCCCTCCACTCCCTCCATTCACATTTAGGGGAATACACAGTAAATTAGAGTAAAACATTCAAGAGGAAAAATACAATAGAACGACCATCCTAACAAAGAAAAACTCTACCTTGAGCTTCGATGACTAGAAAGGCATCGCTGTACACGACAGTCTTAATGACACATGTGAATCTTCGGCAGGCATTATGCTTCTCCCTCCTGGCTGGCCCAGAGAAGCTCCAGACTCTTCACTCTGTCAATGTTGATGCCATTTGCATAAGTACCTGTCATTATCCCCTATCAAGTGCCTCCTTTCCAACCTTGAACATTTCTTCTTGATTCATTATAATTAAAGAGCTAATGCAGCCATTCAAGTTCACATTGTCAATGACCATATAATCGTCTCCCCTAGTGACCAGAATTCCTTTCTTTTTATGAGGGTACAATTAAATTCCTTCCAGCCATAAGGTCAAAAGAATCTGGATCACTTAGCCTTCCCAGTGACTAATTTCACACCTGTGACTCTGATACATATAACATAAGACCTCTTAAATGCAAGGTGTCAAATTAAGAAACAATACATATTGGACTACACCTCAACGGAAGTCAATTAGACATAAAAATTAAAGATTGTGGATTCTTTTTCAGTTCCTGGAAGTGATGCTTGACACTCCACTTATCAATTTAAGACACATCTATGTCCCTTAGAAATGTTAAAGTGATTTGTAAATTGGAAGAGAATTAAAATGGCCCAAAGCCTAGGAGAATACCAGCCAGGAGATTCAGATAATGTGCTTATATCTGTTTAATATAATAACTTCACGGTCACTTAAATTTCTTCTCTTCCCAAAATTTGATTAAGTTCTTCTAAAATGGATTCTGTTACTTGTCCTGCTACTGAGGCTTTTTATATTTTTAAAGGATCCTGCTTATTAGATAACTATGTGTAGCTAGATCCCATAGGTAGATTTAGCCTCTGGCTTCCAAGATGGAACACTGACCAGCAAAGCCTTCTCTTTTTCCTGTCATCTTGAAACCTATTATAGACCTTCCTCTTCACCTACAGCTTTTAGGGATTCTCAGTTTCATTTCTATGCACACCTGCCTTCCCAACTCTCTATGCCTTTATCCTTCTTTGTCTTCCAAGACAGAAGCTGTTTGTAGTAGTGAGGCTATTTACCGACTAGAAGGCTCACAGATCTAACTTCAATCAGAAGTCACTGTCAAATCTCCATCAGTGTATCTCAAGGGGATGCCCAAAAAGGTGCTTCTACCTCCACGGCTCAGAGAGGCTGTTGGAATATGAGGAGTGTGACCCATAGCCAGTAACCTCCAAATGCTAGGGTTCAGCTACCCTGAGATCACAGGAAGTCACTGTGTGCATCTCATCAGGAACAAAGGAAGGTAATAACTCTGTACCTGCAGAGCAAAAAAGATCCAACTCCTGCATTTCTTGAAGTCGTTCTTGGTACCTCTTGGTCTCCTAAGAGAAATAACCATGTTACCATTTGTGGTGGATGTCTGTGATTACTGCCACCCAGAACCCATTCACTCTTCTTTCACAACTACACTTTGATTTCTCTCAGGGTAATCATACCTTCCTCACTCTCAGCCCACATATGACTTGGATCACATTTTGCATGTTGTGGGGTGCATGTACTCAACTGTGGAGACAATGCACTGACCAATATGAGGCCTTGTTCCATTTCTCTCGCACAAAAAGAGAGATGTCTAAGAATAGGGCCAAAACAAAGGAAACAAAGTCCAAACATGGAGGGATGAAAAAAAAAAACAGGTTCTGGTGATATTAAGTTCCTTTAGCAAGAAAAACCTGAAACCGAGCCTACTTGCAATAGCTGAATTCATTCATTGATTCATTTGTTGAAAAATATTTTTAAAGCCCTTCTATGTATTTTGCCCTCTGCTAGAGCTGGAGATACAATGTGGCCCTTGCTCTCGAAGGCTTCATTGACATGTCAAAATGCAATAACCATTCAGTGTGATCAATGCTGAGGCATGACAGATCTGCATGAGATGCTTCTAGAAAAGCAATGTAACTCAAAGGAGGTAATCTGTGTCCTAGAGGGAGAAGAGTTTGAGATGTTTGGTTCAATTTTTAATGTCGACTCTCTGCTTATTTTAAAAAACATCAGTGCCACGTGGATGAGTCATCCCAGCCTCTGCCTGACCTCTCAGTTCTTTGAGCTATTCCTGAATACTAATTTTCTCCTTCAGGCCATCCTTTCCCGTAGAATACCGTGAGCTTAGATTTTGCCAGGAACTTGTGTACTGTTGAACTAAAGAGCCGTATACCCACTCTTTGACCACAATATCAAATCTCCCAATTCTTTCACTCAAACATTCCTCCAAGTCATTGGTCCCTCTATTCTCTATCGCCATGCTCTATTTCATATCTCTCCCTACCCAGCTACAATTCTTAGATCCTTACTTCAACCCTTACCAGTATTTTCCCTTATCCCATTTTCTTTCATCCTCACCAATCTGACATGTCACTTATTGTCTATTATTCTAATTGTCTGTTTATCTTCCCTGGGAAATGATAGGCCATGAGAAGCAGAGACGTCTTGACAACCATTGGATCCCCAGTGCCCAGCATCACTGTGCTTGACCAACAGCAGACAATTAACAAAGTCCCTCACCCAAAACATGTCCCTTATAAACCTCATGTGGACAGACCCTGTGCTAAGTGCTCAGAAAATAAGCACTCAGCCCTGCCCTCAGGGAGGTTACACTCTATTGGGTGTAAGAGCGAGGTGGTAGCAGCAGGGCACGGAGCAGGACATAGTCCCAGAAATCCAGATAGTGACCAACAGCAAAGATTGGTGTTCGTTGTAGAGAAGTTACAGAGGAACTCGCAATTCAGAGAATTAGATGCCAAGTGGACAACTCTTAGGCAAATCCATGATATACCTTCTTTCCCAAATATATGGAGGAAGCTGCCACTTGAAATTGGAGACTCCAACACTTGTTACATATGTACTAAGAAATGTCCAAAGAGCATACGAGGAATTAAGTCTTGTTATGTTTCCTTGACAACAGGACTAAGGATGCAATACCAAGAAAGGAAGTGGTAACTCCTTTTAAAACTATTGTCCTAATCTGGAATCATTTTCAACAAATCCTACTGAACACATGCATTATGTCTTCCCCTGGAATTTTCCTGGCCTTGAGCCTCTCAAAGATCATAAACACTGAACACTAATAATGGAAAAGGAGCCTATGACACATCTAATGAAACTTTTAGATGATAATAAACCCGGAGAATATGCAAAGACCTCAGACAGACAGAAGGAAAATTACAAATGGCAGTCATGTGGATCCAAATAATAAAATAACATCCAAATCACATGCTGCACATGAAGGAACATATTCTGGTGGAAAAGAGAAAATCGTAAAAGGAGAACTGCACAGGAACAAAGACCCAGTTAGATAAAAATTTTAAATATGAAAGGGTAAACATCAGGCTACTTTAAATTCCAGGGACCCAGAAAAAAATGTTGGAAAGGGCTCCGTGATCCAAACAGTATATATTGGTAGGGTGGGAAGAGGGTGATCTTGGTTGTGAGTCTAGGTAGAATTTATAGTTTATTGACCTAACAAAATTAAAATACTAGTTGATTTATATATAAATAAAAACTAAATCAATAAGGAAGGGAACAGAGAGTTTCTCAGGGATTCTAGGGAAAACCAAACCTTTCTGTACCAACTGGTAGCTCAATATAGAGAAAAGTAAGCACACTTGCAAAACACGAGATGTGCGAGAGGAAGGATTAAATAAATATGAAGGAATTAAAGAAGATAAATAGTCATGGCCTAACCAGGATTCACACCAACTTGGAAAGCTTGATTTTGAATAATACAGAAAAAGACACAGACATTAGAAAAAGGGAAAGAGAGACAGAGTGATGGAGAGAAATTTATTATAGGAATTGGCTGCCACAGTTATGGAGATTAAGAAGTCCCAGTGTCTGCCATCTATATGCAAGCTGGAGAACCAGGTGGTGTAATTCAGTCGGAAGGCCTGAGAATCGGGGGGCTAATCGTGTAAGTCCCAGTCTGAGTCTGAAAGCCCAAGAACCAAGGGAGCTAATGTCTGAGGGCAGGAGAAAATGGATGTCTCAGCTCAGACAGAGGGAAGTTGCTCTTTGTCTGCCTTAAGTTCTATTCATTTCTCAGTGGATTAGGCGATGCCCACCCGAACCTACTGAATCAGTTGCTAATTTCTTCTGGAAACACCCTCATAGACACACTCAGAAACGATCTTTTACATCCCTTAGTTCAATCAAGCTGGCATCAAATTAATCATCCCAAATGCCATCTTTCTTCCACTCCCTCCCTCCTTTCACTCACACTTCTCTTTGAGAAGGACCTTGTCCTCCTCTCATACCTTGTGGTAGGGCTATGCAAAATGATACAAAGGAGGAGGGCTCGCACCACTCAGCACGCTGCAGGTGAAAGACCATGAGCTTTGCATTCAGGCCCATGAAAGGTAGAAGCACAGCTCTTATGTTCCTAGGTGCATAGTCTTAGGTGAATCACTCAACTACTCGTACAGATGGGGATATGAATTCCAACATATGGACAACTTGAATAATAGTGCTTGGCATGCAGTAGGTGCTCAATAAATGTTTGTTATATTTCCTCCTTTAACCCACAGAATAGATTAAATAATTAAAAATGCATTCATGGATGTCATAGGAATGGCGGCAGCGGGGCGCAATTTTTGAGTTCTCCTCCGGATCTTATCATAAACGGGACAGCTATAACCCATCAAAGGACTCTCTGCTCATCACGCAGAACAGCTAAGAGACTCGTGCAAGGATTACTTGAAGGTGGGCAAATTGGTCGAGCAGGGGAAGAGGGAAGGGAGCGGAGTGGAAACGCGGACCGCATCTGCGGCTGTGGAAAGACTGTCCGCACCTGTGGCTGTGGAAACGCAGCCGGCATCCGCAGCTGCAGAGACGCAGGGGATCCCAGGACAGAACAGAGAACACAAAAGCCAAGAGGTGGGCTCTTTCCCTGCGTCCCACAGCTGATCTCTCCCGCTGAGGGGGCAGCATATCCAGCATTTGAGGCAATAACCTCAGCTGAGACCTCCAGTTGGGCCATAGGCTGGACAAAGGACACAAACTCCATACCTGGGCCCCTCCCCCACTTCCATTCTTACCCCGGCCCTTCCAGAGACTTAAACTGGCCCCTGAACTGAGGAGTACAGTCAGATTACAGCAGAGCCTTAGTGCTCAGGCTCTGGGAAGACTGGCGGGCGGCTCTGACCCAGGGAAGGGGCTGGGAAGAGTGTGATTTTTGCTGGGCTAGGAGAGAAGAGACACCTCCACCCCCAGCCACCACTTTTTCTGGCCTGCGGGAAGAGTGTGACACGGCTGGGCTGGAAGAGAGAAGACCTCTCCATCCCCAGCCCCCACCCTTTCTGGCCTACCTAGGGCAGGGCAATTACAACTGCAGAGACACTCCCAGGGATCAGCAGTATGCGGCAGATGCAGCTCTGGGCTTTCAGCAGCTCAGAAATCTCCTGCCCACCACACACACACACACACACACACACACACACACACACACGGAAGAAGTGCCCTAAGACTCAAGAGAACTGGACACAGGGCTGGTGGTGCTACTCTCAGTGCAGATATGTGCAGGCAAGGGCAGAAACTGCACTGACTTTGTAGAAACTACCATCCAGACCCCTCAGCCCCACGCATCTAAATCTGCAGTCCCAACGTCACTCTGGGCACCAGGTGACCGGCTCTGCCTGCACAATACACAGAGGACTCTTTGGTACAGCAGAGGACAACCTGGAGATTACTTGGTGGGCTTAAGCCAAGACTGGTGCTGCTTTTTGTTTTGTTTTGTTTTGTTTTGCCTTTATATCTTTGATATCTTTGCCTGTGTTGAGTGGGGGTTGTCAGTTGTTTTTACATTTGAATGTATTTGATTTTTTCTTTGTTGTTGCTGTTATTGTTGTGCTTGGTGATTTGCTTTGTTCTGAAATTGCCCTACCAGGGCCCAGCTTAAGAGGTACAAGAGTCAGCACACCCAGAGGCCAACTCCAGACCAAACCAGAGTACTACCGGGTTTGATCTGCAAGTGACACACCCAGAGGGAATTCTCTACAGGCACAAGAGCCCATAGAGGCCAAACCACATTTAAGTGGTCAACCCTCACGCAGCAGAACACCCTGCAGTCTCACAATTAGTCAGCCTAGGAGTTAACCCCACCTACTTACAAGCGAAAAGCAATTAAATAACTTCTTTAGCAGGACAATATACACAACACAAGAGTTACCTTTGGAGCACATGCAGAGGAGAAGAATGAAGTAGTGCAAATCAAATATAAAGGACACATACTACATAAGATAACCCAGCAAGAACTAAGAACTCTAAGGGATCTACCTAATACATCAAAGCAAACACAGAGAGTCAGCCAGAATGGGGAAACAAAGAAACATGTCCCAAATAAAAGAACAGAAGAAACCTCCAGAAATGGAATCAAATGAAACAGAGGTAACCAACCTATCAGAGACAGAGTTCAGAACACTGATGATAAGAATGTTTAAGGAGCTTTGAGATGACATAAAGAAGGATGTAGAAATCATAATGAACAACCAGTTAGAACTAAAGAACACAATTACCAAAATAAAGAACTCACTTGAAGGAATTAACAGCAGGTTAGATGAAGCAGAGGATCGAATCAGCGACTTAAAAGACAAGTTAGCAGAGATCACCCAAACAGAACAACAGAAAGAAAAAAGAATAAAAAACAATGAAGATGGTTTGAGAGACCTATGGGATAACATCAAGCGGAACAACATGCGCATCATAGGAATACCAGAAGGTGAAGAGAGGAAGCAAGGGATTGAGAACATATTTGAAGTAATAATGTCCAAAACTTCCCTAACCTGATGAAGGAAACCAACATACAAGCCCAGGAAGTGCAGAGAGTTCCAACCAGGATAAACCCAAACAGGTCCACACCAAGACACATTATAGTTAAAATGGCAAAGGTTAAAGACAAAGAGAGAATCCTAAAAGCAGCAAGAGAAAGACAGAGGGTTACATACAAGGGAACTCCCATAAGACTATCAAATGACTTTTCTACAGAAACATTGAAGGCCAGGAGGGAGTGGCAGGAGATACTCAAAGTGATGGAAAACAAAGGCCTACAACCTAGATTGCTTTATCCAGCAAGGCTATCATTTAAAGTTGATGGAGAGATAAAGAGCTTCCCAGAAAAGAATAAGCTAAAGGAATTTATTACCACCAAGCCAGCATTGCAAGAAATACTAAAAGGACTTCTGTAAATAGAAGAAAGATGAAAACAATCTAACTACAAATTTAAAAATGGCAATAACTATGTACCTATCAATAATCACTTTAAATGTAAATGGATTAAATGCTCCAATCAAGAGACATAGGGTGGCTGAGTGGATAAGAAAGCAAGACCCTTGTATATGCTGTATACAAGAGACTCACCTCAGATCAAAAGACACACACAGGCTGAAAGTGAAGGGTTGGAGTAAGATATTTCATGCAAATGGAAATGAGAAAAAAGCTGGAGTTGCAATACTTATATCTGACAAAATAGACTTTAAAATGAAGAACATATTAAAAGACAAAGATGGGCACTATATAATAATAAAGGGATCGATCCGACAAGAGGACATAACCCTAGTAAACATCTATGCACCCAACATAGGAGCACCTAAATATATAAAACAGATATTGACTGACATAAAGACAGAGATCAACAGTAACACTATCATAGTAGGGGACTTCAACACACCTCTGACAACAAGGGACAGGTCTTCCAGACAGAAAATCAATATGGAAACAACAGCCTTAAATGACACATTGGACCACTTGGATTTAATCGATATTTTCAGAACATTTCACCCCAAAGCTGCAGAATACACGTTCTTCTCAAGCACACATGGAACATTTTCCAAGATAGACCATATGTTAGGCCACAAAACAAGTCTTGATAAATTTAAGAAAATTGAAATCATAACAATTGTCTTCTCTGACCACAGTGCTATGAAATTAGAAATGAACTACAGGAAAAGAACTGGAAGACACACAAATTCATGGAGGCTGAATAACATGTTACTAAATAATGAATGGGTCAACCAGGAGATCAAGGAAGAAATCAAAAGATATCTTGAGACAAACGAAAATGAAAACACGATGACCCAAAATCTATGGGATGCTGCAAAAGCAGTCCTAAGAGGGAAATTCATAGCATTGCAGGCCTACCTAAAGAAACATCACTAATCAACAGTTTATCTTGACACTTAAGAGATCTGGGAAAAGAACAGCAAAATAAGCCCAAAGGGAGTACAAGGAAGGAGATAATAAAGATCAGAGCGGAAATAAATGAAATAGAAACCAGAAACACAATACAAAAGATCAATGAATCCAAGAGTTGGTTTTTAGAGAAGATAAACAAAATTGACAAACCTTTAGCCAGACTCATTAAAAAAGAGAGAGAGGACCCAAATTAATGAAATCAGAAATGAAAGAGGAGAAGTGACAACAGACACGGCAGAAATACAAAAATTTTAAGAAACTACTATGAACAACTATATGCCAACAAATTTGACAATCTGGAAGAAATGGTCAGTTTTCTAGAGGCGTACAACCTTCCAAGGCTAACTCAAGAAGAAACAGAAAACCTGAATAGACTGATTACCACCAGGGAAATTGAATCAGTAATCAACAATCTCCCAACAAACAAAAGCCCTGGACCAGATGGCTGTACAGGTGAATTTTACAAAACATTCAAAAAAGAATTATCACCTATCCTCCTCAAGCTCTTCCAAAAAATCCAGAAGGAGGGAAGACTCCCAAACATGTTTTATGAAGCCACTATCACCCTGATCCAAAAATCAGACAAAGACACCACAAAAAAAGAAAACTACAGGCCGATATCTATAATGAACATAGATGCAAAAATCCTCAACAAAATATTAGCGAACAGAATTCAGTGATACATTAAAAAGATCATACACCATGATCAAGTGGGATTCATCCCTGGTATGCAAGGGTGGTTCAACATCCGCAAATCAATTAATGTGATACACCACATTAATAAAGTGAAAAATAAAAATCACATGATCATATCAATAGATGCAGAAAAAGCATTTGATAAAATCCAGCAGCCATGTATGATGAAAACCCTTAAGAAAGTGGGAATAGAGGGACCATATCTCAACATAATAAAGGCCATATATGATAAACCCACAGCTAACATCATACTCAATGGGGAAAAGCTAAAACCATTCCCCTTAAGATCAGGAACAAGGCAAGGTTGCCCACTTTCTCCACTTCTATTCAACATAGTGCTGGAAGTTCTAGCCACAGCAATCAAACAAGAAAAAGAAATAAAAGGCATCCAAATCAGTAAGGAGGAAGTAAAATTGTCATTATATGCAGATGACATGATACTATATATAGAGAACCCTAAAGACTCCACCAAGAAACTATTAGAGCTGATAGATGAATTTAGTAAAGTAGCAGGATACAAAATTAATATTCAGAAATCAGTTGCATTTGTATATACGAATAATAAAACATCAGAAGGAGAAATTAAAAAAACAATCCCATTTACAATTGCTCCAATGACTATAAAATACCTGGGAATAAATTTAACCAAAGAAGCAAAAGATCTGTACTCAGAAAATTATAAGACACTGAAGAAAGAAATGAAAGAAGACACAAATAGAAGGTATGGAAACACATACCATGTTCATGGATAGGAAGAATTAATATAGCTAAAATGTCCATACTGCCTAAGGCAATATACATATTCAACGCAATTCCTATCAAACTACCAACGATGTTTTTCACAGAAATAGAACATATAATCCTAAAATTTATATGGGACCATAAAAGACCCCAGATAGCCTCAACAATCTTGAGAAATAAGAACATAGTGGGAGGTATAACAATACCTGACATCAAATTATATTACAAGGCTACAGTAATCAAAACAGCATGGTACTGGCATAAAAACAGACACATAGATCAATGGAACAGAATAGAGAGACCAGAAATAAATCCATGCCTATATGGCTATTTAATCTACAACAATGGAAGCAAGAATGTATGGTGGGGTAAAGACAGTCTATTCAATAAATGGTGCTGGGAGACCTGGACAGACACATGCAAAAAAATGAAGCTGCACCACCTCTTTACACCATATACAAAAATAAATTCATAATGGCTTAAAGACTTAAATGTAAGACCTGAAACCAAAAAATTCATAGAAGAAAATATAGGAAGAAACTTCACAGACACTACCCAGAGTAAGATTTTTACTGATATATCCCCTTGCGTGAAGGAAGTAAGAGAAAAAATAAACATGAGGGATTACATCAAACGAAAAAGGTTTTCACAGCAAAGGAAACAATCAATAAAACAAAAAGGGATCCTACTGAATGGGAAAAGATATTTGCCAATGATATATCTGATAAGGGGTTAATATCACAAATTTATAAAAAACCTCACTCAACTCAACTCCAAAAAAACAAACAACCCAATTAAAAAATGGGCAGAGGACATGAAGAGACATTTTTCTAAAAAGGACATACAGATGGCAAACAGACATATGAAGAAATGCTCAACCTCACTAACCATCAGAGAAATGCAAATAAAAACCACAATGAGAACCACCTCACCCCATTCAAAATGGCTATCATCAATAAATCAACAAACAACAAGTGCTGGCGTGGATGTGGAGAAAAGGGAACGCTTGTGCACAGTTGGTGGGATTGCAGATTGGTGCAGCCACTATGGAAAACAACATGGAGGTATCTCAAAAATCTGAAAATGGAACTACCTTATGATCTAGCAATTCCACTCCTAGGTATCTATCCAGAGAAATCCAAAACTCTAATTCAAAAATATTTGTGCACTCCTATGTTTATTGCAGCATTATACACAATAGCCAAGACTTGGAAACAACCAAAATGCCCATCGGTAGATGACTGGATTAAGAAACTGTGGTACATTTATACAATGGAGTATTACACAGCCATAAAGAAGAAAGAAATCTTACCATTTGCAACAACATGGATGGACCTAGAGAACATTATGTTAAGTGAAATAAGTCAGACAGAGAAAGACAAATGCCATATGATCTCACTTATATGTGGAATCTAAAGAAAAGAATAAGTGAATGAACTAATCAGAAACAGTTTTGGAGACATAGAGGAAAACTGAGGGTTGCTAGATGGGGGGGCAGGTGGGGATAAGGGGGAAGGTGAGGGGATTAGAAAATAGTCAGTAACCATAAGATGGCCACGGGGTTTTGAAAATTAATGTGGGGAACGTAATCAATAATATTGTAAAGATTTTGTAGGGTATCCGATGGACACTTGTCCCATTTGGGAGACCACCTCAGGGATGATGTAGACGTCTGATCACTGCACTGTACACCTGAAGCTGAAGCTGAACAATAATGAATGCCAACTGTAATTATGTATATATATATATATATATATACACACATACATATATATATATATATATATATATGTATGTATATACTTACAAGAAGCGGAGTACAGCATTAGGAATAGAGACAGAGGAAATGTAATAGCTGTGTGCGATGTCAGAGGGATAGTGGATGGGGGCGGTTCACACAGTGTGAGGGATATAAATGACAAACGTCTAAAAAATATATATAAATAAATAATGAAAAAATGCATTCATGACAATAATACAGGGGACAGTCTAGGATTCATCTCTCCATAGGTGATTTATTAAAGTTCTGTTTGTGATCATCACACTTGGGTAAGAAAGAATGAGACTCATGTTTATCATACTTTAAATTATTGCAATGAATTAAAGAGCATTTTAGACCGGTTAACATGAGCTGGTCTAAGAATGTTTTAACTAGTAGGTAAGAGTGTATAATTTAGCCAATAATAATTAAGTCCCTGTCTCTGGGTCTTAGGAAAAGCTAATTTAATAAGAGGAAAACCACATCAGGAGTGATACCCGGTTCTGACAGTGAGAAGCGGAGGGTACATGACGTGCAGACCGGGCCCGGTCAGGAGTGCATGCAAAGACCATATGTTGAGCCCTACTTCATCACTAGGCTTCCCCTGCACCAGGACAAGCTCCCCCAAACGTGACTCCAAGGTGGTCAACTAGATGACATTGACAGTGAGCCACATCCATCCTGAGAAAAGTATTTTCTGACAGACTGACAGAATTTCCTGCCTTGCGATGAGGAATGCCAGATGCAATTGGGATCGATGAAGAAGGACCCGAGGGCAGGAGATCCATGCCATTTTTTTTCTTTGCCTTTTTTTTTCTTTCATTTTTGCTGACTATACTTAGTACGTGCATGGTTCTCAGAGTGCTCAAACCTATCAGAACATACAGATGAGAATTCATGATAAGCTATCTTAAAGCCTTTGCTTTTCCTCAGAATTCTATGGCTCTTTCCAGGAAATGTAACCGCAGCCTGTCCAGCACATCCTGTAAACAAACAGGGAGCTAGTGGTGGAGAACTGAAGCAAGCAAGAGCCGATGGGTGCAGAGCTCTTTCTGCATGGGGACTGCTGGAGTATCCACCAACTCAGGGCTCGCCAGCTGCCTGGACACAATGGAAAGCGGGGCAGTGGCCAGCTTGGTCTTTGGTTTCCGATGCCAGTCTCCAGTTGTTGACCAGCATTTGGCCATCCAGTGAGGATAGCTTGGATAAGTCTTTGGCCATGAGGTGTCACATGGTCCCTGGTCTGACACAGCTAGTCTGATTAACCTCGTGTTTGCCCGGGACGTTCCCAAACTGAAGTTCCTGTGTCCTGAGAAAGCAGCCCAGTCCCGGGCAAACAGGGATGGTTGGTCATACTACACAACATAGTGTGTTCAAGGACCTCTCCTTAGACAGAATCCTGATGAAATAGGGGCCCCACAGCCATAAACATGGCGACGTGACAGCAGATCAGTCTCCCTCGGCCACTGAATAGCCACCACTTACATTCTTGCCTCTGTTAATGCAGCAAAGCCTGGAATAGGGGACGCATTGCCTCATAGAAGTCTGGCTGAGCTGGCAAGGACATGCTATTTCTCCTTCTGGGATCTGGTTTTGAATAGGATGACGGAATAAAAGGAGAAGAGAGGGAAGAATTTGTTCAGATCCTCACAGTAATTAGACAACCACCCCAATTTTATTTTGCAATGAGGCAGATATTTTCTACAACTGAAAGACAAGTAGTGAGGCAGCGCATCTGCTTAATGACAAACATAGCTGTAAGTCTGACTTTAGCATTTAAGACAAAAGGCAGCCACCTATTCCACAGAGTGAAATTCATTAACATGAAACTGGTCAGATTCCATTACCGTGAACTTCCACCAACACAGGAACAAGATGGGCATTAGCTAAGCCTTGTTAATCACTTAGGTGTCTGGAGAATTTCAACATGAAAGCATCCGTTGCTATAGGACCCAATTGGTCCCAATTATACCACACACTCAAGTGATGCTGATATATTTTTGACTTATTTCTGATTGCCAAAGATGGTGATGGCAGGATTGAAGATTCTTTACCTGATAGGTCTATTTGTATAAGACAGTAAAATAAAACCACTAGAGAAAATAGACAAGCAACCCATATAAACAAATATTTTAAGAATATTGAAACTTCTAGATTGAAATTTGTGTTACTTTCCTAGATCCGTGTTTATCAGAGATAAAGTTTACTCAAACAAAAGAATAATGTAGACCTGGTATCACAAACTGGCAGCCCACCAGAGAAGGAGGCTCAGACAGTGATCGTTCTGGTTTGTTTGGTTTTAATTTCAATTAGGTTTAAACATGGTAGACCAAACACATGTATTTATCTCTACTCCCTCATGAAATATCACTACAGTGATAGTAAAATAATAAAAATGTTATGAACCCTCACTGATGAAGAGGGGTAGTACAGTACAAGAAAGACAAACAAAATTTTGGAAGTCAGAAAGGGAATTAAGGAGTGGTAACTCACTTAGCAGAGAAAAAGCTGACACTTAAATGTCTTCAGAGGGCAAAAGTACCAACAAGCTATGCAGTCTGTCCTTTGGGACCCTAGAAAGTCTTAGAACTCAGAAGTAACACAGAATTCAGAGTGCCGCTTGACAGGTAAATACTGGGGTGGGTGGACTCTTTAAAGAGCAGTTGGATCTTCGAGTCCCCTTGGCCAGTCTGTGTGGTTAGGCAGTTGCCTTCTGCTCACATCCGAGAATCCCAAATGTATACTCTTCAGAAATTGATTCTGAGCCACTCTAGACTCAAGGACATCTTATGCAGTGGAGGACTGAGGCAGGGGAGTTAACAAAAGTCTATATACAGAACCACTGAGAAGCTCAAAACCCACTTCTCTTCTCCTGCCTAGCCCTAGAACACCAGCAGCCCGACTCCAAAGTCTCTGAAAACCTGAACCATACAAAGGAAGGGCCTGATGATGTTAATACTTGGGAGCTCCACAGAAAACAAATCTGGTGTTGCCCAGTAATCCCAGGCAAACCCAGCAGCCAGTCAGCCAGCCCTGCCCTTGCGTGGAATTTACAGTCTCTGAATGCTTCACTCTAAGTATCGATGGACAGCCCAGGGGCACCAAGCCTTTGAGGAAATCCTCTGACATTCAAGAGACCAAAACAAACAAACATAAAAGAAATAAGGAACTCTAAGAAACAAATTCAGTAGAAGGAGCGGAAGAAAATTTTAAAGAAACAAAGAAAGATGAGATGTATGCCTGTAAAAATTAAAATTCAGAGATCAAGAAAGAGATCAGGAATTTTAAAACATGACAGCTAATTTTTTTTTTAATCTATAGAAGAGATGGAAAATAAAGCCAGGAAATCGCCACGAAAGCAGAACAAAAATTATAGAAATAGGCTACAAGAAGGAAACAATAAGAATATCAGAGAATGGGTCCAGGGGATTCTACAACAGATATATCAACAGATATTCAGGAAAAAAAAAAAAAAAGTGAGGCAGGAAGGTGGGGGTATTACTACGAAGGAATTAATACAGGAAAACTTGCCATTCGAGAATCTTTAGGTGAAGGGCCCAACAAGTACCCAGAACAACGAATGAAAATATCCTCAAGTCCCAGACATATCATCATGAACTTTTAGAATATCCAGAACAAATCTCTAGAGAGAAGAAACTAAAACCATTCAAAGAACCAGGAATCAGAAATCAGAATTGCTTTGGAATTCTCAATAACTTAGATGCTAAAATCCAGTGGAGAAACACCTTTAAGACTCTGAGTGAAAAATATTTTTCACACTCAAGTTCTTTACTCAGCCAAACTATTAAACAAATGCAAAAACAGAAATCTCCAAATATGCAAAGACAAAAAAAATTGCACCTTTCATGCACACTTCCTTTAGGAGCTAGTGGCAGCTGCTCAAACACAGGACGGTATCAATGGCAACCCGAGGCGCACAAGGTACAACCGACATGTTGAAAAGATCCACTCTAGGGAATGGGAGGAGGTGGGGCAAGACATTTCTCTATTTTATTTATTATAAATTTTCTATGCCATGTGATTTTTTAACCAGATGCTACTTTAATTAAAAAAATAGATATCATTTTTAGCAATTTTTAATTGGTTGTAATGTAAAAATTAGGAGATTTTGAACAAAAATCAAGATTGATGGTTTGTACCAGTCTTGATGTACTAGTTTGAGGCACAAATGATCCAGAACTCAACATTAAAAAAATATATATATTTCTTTCTTTCTCATGCTATATGTCTTGCATGGGCTGAAAGGGCTTCTTATCGTATCACTCAAGGAGAATGACATAAGCTCTATCCCAAAACATGTTCCCATGATTTGAAAGGAAGGAAAAAGAGAACATAGAAGTATGCACTTAAAGTTTCTTAAAGCTTCTGCCTGGGAGTGACAAATATCAGACGCTTGAGTTTATCAAAATAGGATTATGTAATCCATTTCCAAGAGAGAACGTCACTGGGCCCATTTTATTTTTAGCAGAAATCTGCAGGCACTCAGTAGCAATTATTCCTTTAAATACATCTGTACATTCAAATCTGCTAAAATCTTCACACACCCCAACATCTCCCAGACATGGAGACCAGTATTATTTGCCACTCATTATTGCACTTGCAATTTTTCATAGTATAGTATTTTTAATAGTAGCAATAAAAAATAAAATATTTCTCTATACCCATGGAGGAAAGAAATAGATCAAAAGAATTTGTTTTTTCAAGAGAAAGAGAATAAATCGTATTTCACCATAGACGTGAAGAGCACACCTATGGATTTCATCTGGAAATGAAGCATACTTTCTTGTACACTCATGTGCTTAACCTTTCTCATCTGGTTTGACGTGTGTCCCGCCACCCCCACCTCCAAATACGTGTTTGAAGTCTTAACTCAAGTACCTCCGAATGTGACCTGATTTGGAAATAGGGTCCTTGCAGGTGTAATTAGGTAAGATAAGGTCATCCTGGAATAGGGTGGGCCCTTAGTCCAATATGACTGGTCCTTAAGAGAAGATAAAAAAGAGACACAGGGAGAGAATGTTGTTTGACCATGGAGGCAGAGATTGGATATATGTGACACAACCCAGTGAATGCCTGGAAGGGGTAAAGAAAAATTCTCCCCTAGAGGCTTCAGACAACACCTTGATTTTGGTCTTGCAGCCCCTAGAGCTGTGAGGGACTAAATTCCTGTTGTTGAAAGCCACCCAGATTGTGGTATTTGTTCCAGAAGCCCCCAGGAAACTAATAATACACTTCCTAACCCCTGTAGGACCAGGCCCTCCTCCTTCCAACATGGTGTGTTTCTGATGACAGAGCTGGGAAAGGACACCACGGAACTCCTCACTCAACTTCCGCCTTTATCTCTTCCGTACATGTTTAGTGGTGACACAGCAGATTACAGAAATCATTCTGATCCTGATAATGTCACTCAGCAAGTCATGAGCAATTCATGACCAGTTAACTCATGTGGGCAAAGGACGGTGGGCTTTGTAGAGCAAATGTCATACATGCTGCAGTCCCGTTAGAGACTTGGTCTCTCCAAGGAGGGCTTCAGGTGAGCATTACCAATCATTGGGGCAAACTAAGGTCAGAATTGAGAGCTCTGAGCAACTAGGAGGGGGCACATTCCAGATAAGCCAGCTGGGGTTAGAATCCACAAACCAAAATAGCATTCCAGGATGGGAGTGTAGTCCCAGGCTCAGAACAAAGCAAACCCCCATGAGGAGCACAATGGATGAGGACACTTTATTCTAGGACAGAGACCAGTTGCCCTCTGGCAGGGGTGGGTCCAGTAGATCTCAGCGGAGAGTAGAGACAGATTGGCAAGACCAGGCAGCTCCCAGGAGGCTGAGGGAGCACATGACCCAGCGCTATAGAGGGAGTTCACACCAATCTAAGTGAGACGAGCATATCTAACTGAGTCTAGTACCTAAACCACAGCCTGCAGGGTCCCTAACTTCAAAGATGCTGTATCCGCAGCAGCAAGAATTAGAGTATTTTGCCTGTAAAGGCCTGGTTATTTGGGAAGATGATGTTTTCATTGCTTGCTGGTAATCTGGTCTTGCTTTTTATCTTACAATTGGGGGATTAATGTCTTGTCATTTGTGTTGTGTCAAAACTGTCCTCACTGCATCATCTGTTACGCATTCTCCACTTTTCGCAGATCATGTATTTTTTTCATTAGGGGATTGACTTGTATCTTTATTTTTCATCATGTTTAATCAGTATAAGTTTCCTAAATCATTTCTTTCTTCCATATGTACAAAGCACATCAATACTGATGGGCTAATTAATTTGGATTTTCCTCCTGTGTTGCTTCCGTGTCCTTTTTTTGTAAAGTGGCCAGAGCACCTCATTTGCTCGTCACTTTTATAAGAAGCACTAATGTTCACTCTGAGTTATTGCTCTAAATAGCCAACCATCGGAGAATCATTAAGAAAACTGATGGAAGATTAAGTCCCACTAATTGTGATGCTTAAAAATATTTGTTTTCATATGTGGAAGAAAGACTTGCAGTACGATAAGTGAAAAATCGGAATGTATTGTACAATAATAGCGCTGATCTAATTATATAAGAATATGGACTACAACCTAGGTAGTGTTTCTTTTTCTTCTTCATCCTTTCCATGCTTTTCAAAATTTCAATAATAAGCACATATTATTTGTATAATCAGAAAAAAATAAGCTACTTTTTCAGAAAAAAAATTTGGAACATGAACAGTATTCATGTTACCCAATTTTATGGTACTACCTTAGAAGAATTCATATTCGCATTCAAACTCATTGAGCACTTTTTCCTAATAAAAAAGAATATAAAATAAATAAACCCTTACCTTTGTATCTAGGCCATAACATTCACACTTGTCATGCGGACTCTCAGGGAGTTATACCCGTAATAACACTGGAACCTAAGCGAGGAGTCTGCAAACAGACCCTTAAAGGGCCAGACAGTAAATATTTTATGCTTTGCAGGCCATTGGGTCTCTGTCACTACTACTCAGCTCCGCTATTGTAGCACCACAATAGGCAATGTGTAAACAATTCGATATTGCTGTGTTCCAATACAACTTCATTCACAAAAACAGGTGGTAGCTTGCCCACCCCAGCTCGAGAGCAGTGCATCCCCAACTTTAATCAACTGGGGATTTTGCTGAAAAGCAGTGTGGGATTCAGTAGGTACACGCTGAAATCTGAGAGTCAGCGTCTCTGACAAGCTCTTGGGTGATGCCCTTGCTATTGGTCTGACAACAACACTTTGAATAGCAAGGCAGAGCATTCATTTTATTAGCCACACAATACATAAATTAGAGACTCATTGGAACAACCTCATTAGCAGACAAAAATACATTGTGTTTAGTCAAACACATTTAAATTATAGCAATAACATTTTGCTTATTTTTTTTTATCATGTGCCCTGTTTTATTGGAACTAATTAAGGACATTAACTGGGAGAGAAATGGCTTTAAATATTTAAAACTAGTTTAGTTAAGCAAAATGATTATTTGACTTTTATGTAGACAAAAATCCGTTTATTTATTCACTCAATAACCATTTATTGCCTCTAGACACTAAGTTGCCAATTGCCTAGAATACTGAGATTAAAAAAAAAAAAAAAAAAAATACAGTCCTTGCCTTCAAGTAGTTCATAACCAAGTGAGAGAGGCAAGCACATAAAGAGACAATTTCATTAAAAAAAATATGCATAGATGAATCCAAAATAGTTTTTCCTAGAAGCATTTCGATTTTTCTATGAAGTGTATAGACTGTAGAGAGCTGTCATTGCCCAGTGCTAAAAATCCAGCCACTTATCACATTCTGTCCTGGATACGTCCAACTTCTAACAAGTCACAGTGGCTACTTCTGCAAATATCCCTTCAAAGCTTGCTGCCTTAAGGGCGTGTTGTGAATGTAACCCAGGTTTCTCCAGGATTCACCACTTGAGGTACTCGTGATTTCACACTAACTGAAATGATTTGCTGGCATCTTCAATTGGATGACCAATAAACATCCTAAACTCAACATGCACAAACCAAACTCCTGAATCCCCCAATCTGTACCACCCCCACCTTCTTCATTCATTTGATGGCAACTCTGATCTTTCTATTGATCAAGCCAGCCATCATTGAAAGCGCCCTCTCTCCAACACAGCAGATTTTGTTAGTCTTGTTTGCAAAATGTATCCAAAATCTAACCACTTCTTACCACTTCCAAGGTTACCATCTGTTCAAGATTTCGTCTACATTATTGCAGTAGTACCTGACCTGGCCTCCCAGATTTCACACTATCTTCAACACGACAGCCCAGGGGAGCCTTTAAACTTAAATGTGATTGTGCCATTCCCTACTCAAAACCCCACAGTATTGCCCCATGTCACGCAGAGTAAGTCCTTACAAAGGTCTCCAAGGTCCCTGTGACCTGGCCCAGATCATTTTTCTGACCTCATGCTTATTTCTCCCCCTAGATTATTCCCTTCCAGCCACGCTTGCGTCCTCGGGGTTGCTAGAATATGCCAACCACATTCCCACCTTGGAACCATTGCTCTGGCTACACCGACTGCCTGGAATGCATTTCCTTCAGGTCCCTGCTTAACTAATTCCCTCACAGGCTTTAATTCTTTGTTTAGATATCACCTGCTTCTTGAGTCCGAATCTGACAACCTTGTTTCCCCACACCTACACTCTTAATTCACTTATTCTGCTTCCAAAAAAAATAAAAGTATATGGCATATGTCACTTCCTAACATACTAGGTAATTTATTTATGCATTATATGTATTACTTATTATTTCAGTCAACTCGGCTGCCATAATAAAATACACCTTAGACTGGGCGACTTAAACAACAGGAATTTAGTTCTCACAGGTCGGGAGCCTGGGAATTCCAAGATCAACATGCTGGCCAATTCGATTCCCTGATGAGTGTGCTCTTCCTAGTTTGCAGACAGCTGCCTTCTTGCTGTGACCTCATGTGGCAGAAAGAGAGAAGAAGCAAGCTCTCTGGTGTCTCATCGGAAAGGGCACCAACACCATCTTGAGGGCCCCACCATCATGACCTTACCTAAACCTAATCACCTCCCAAAGGCCACATCTCCAAATACCATCTCACTGGGGGTTGGGGCTGTAACATACATTTTAGGGGGACATGACTCAGTCCGTGGGATTCACCACCCCACCCCACCCCACTTTGTGAGACGCCACAAGAAGAGGAATCTTTGTTTTGTTCACTGCTATATGTCCAGCCCCAGAAAGAAGGACTGGCATGGGTTAATGGCTGAGTTCTACCCCACCGTGTGAAAGTAGGGCCTTCTGCACCCCCTCAAAGGTGTGTGTAGTCATTTGGGGTAGTTCTTAGGAGAGCCTCCCATGAGTGCAAGAAGAGCCCTCTCAGATCTTTGTCCTGCTCACGGCAGCTGTTCATGACAATTCTTGCAGATACGTCTCACCTACATCTGCTGCCAGCCCCACAGCCCCTATAACCACCTGTGGCCTGTGCCAAGGACGAGGCCTCCGGAAGCTCCACAGTAGCAAAGCTGAGAGGCAATTCCTGTAGCCCTCCCTGGGCTGAACATGGAGTTCTGGAAGCGGCAGACAGAGTGCTCATCTTTCCTCATGAAGCCACACATTGCCACTGGGGCGCCACAGTAGGCCTGCACACAGAGGCCTGTCGGCTACTG
Source organism: Rhinolophus sinicus (assembly GCF_036562045.2). Classification (NCBI taxonomy): domain Eukaryota; kingdom Metazoa; phylum Chordata; class Mammalia; order Chiroptera; family Rhinolophidae; genus Rhinolophus; species Rhinolophus sinicus. The sequence continues at coordinate 14,994,713 of NC_133754.1, read as the reverse complement.
GGCCTGCAGTTTCCTCCAAAAGCCCAGAAATGCCTGCATTTCACCCACAGATGCCACTTCAAGTTCACTGTTCTTTGTTTCTAAGACAGTTCTTCCAAGTTATGCTGAGGGATGGGTTGGACGATGTAAACTTTGCTACTTTGTAAAAATGTTGTCTTGCAAGTTATTGAGTGCTATTCCTATAGGTTTAAAACATTATTCTGGGCTCCAAAACATTACGTTTAGGTGCAAAAGCCCATACTCAAGCGCCCAAAGTACTATATAGCTCCTTGGAAGAAAGGCACTAAATGAATAAAGAAAACCTTTCTTGTTATACATTATTCAAAGGCAATTTGAATATACATCCTATTATACATTATTCAAGTGCAATTTTTCATGATAACAAATAAATACTCTAAAATGCCCCAATGCCAAAGGATATGTCAATACTGGATGAAGTTCATTCACTGTATTTTGTTTAGAAATAATTTAAGAGTCAGAGTCTTTCTATTACTTTTATAAATGTAAATTTGGTGGCTTTTTTCCTTTGTTGAATTACATTTAAATTCCCTTTGTCTCAAACCAATCTAACTGTAGTGTTTCTGTTTTCATCAAGGGCGGTGTAAGAGCATCAGACAGGGAGTGAAGAGTCCTGGCTCTCATATGCATGAGTGGGCTGTGCCACGGGGGGCAGAGGAGCTCTTTCTCACTTTCCTGGCTGATAAAATAAAATGGTTGGATCAGATCATGTCTAATGTCTCTTCCAGCAATACATTTTCAAGATTCCATGTTGTAAGAACAACCAACATAATTTTAAGGGTTGGAAATGACTCACTATTAGTGGACATTCAACCTCAAGATCAAGTAACAAGCCGCAATTTCAATTCATCTTTACAAGTTCAAACATAATTACTTACATATACATATTGTTCTAAATTTCTACATATATTATTGGAGAGTAAGTTTTTGAGGTATACTAAACGAACATAATTACCATAGTTTGGTGTGTGTAATGCACACATTTTTGCTCAAATTTGTGAGGGAAAAATAAGGATGTACATTATACATGGGTAGTACTAATTCTGTTTCTATATAAATGCTTTTAATTCTTTTATTTATGCTTATGAGCTAAAAGTGTAACTCTAGAAATCAATAATGAAATCCATATGCAAAATAATACCCTGGAATTCAATAATCGGTTTTGTTGAACTTAGACAAACTTGCAACGATGAAGAGTTCTTGGCCTTCTATGATGTGTAAACATAAATCTGTTACCAGTACATAAAATTTCTTGTACCTTGTATCTATTCTTGTGTTTTTTAATTATTTGTTACATAAAATTTCTTGTACCATAATGTTAAAAAATAAATGCTAAAATTCCTTCATAATACAAAAAACCAAGTACCTAAATGTAAACAAATAAAATTTTGAATTAAAAAAACTAAACCAAAAGATTTTTTTTCCCTGAAAGTTTGGGCCAAAAACACAGGTGCACATTACACACAGCAAAATACGGTATTCCAATTTTATAGATTCATTCATTTGATCAGTTAGTAGTTCAACATTTTAGGAGCACCTTTATGTGCTAAGTGTTATGTTAGGTCCTGAATATGCAAAGTTACTTTGTCATGCTGTGTAGTAGAAGTGGGCGAGAAATACCCAAGCTGGGAATGTCTGTAAGTAGCCAACTAATAGTACCTGTCATATCCTGTTATATTTCTTATTAGACTACATGCTCCCGGCAAGCAGGGTCCATGTTTGTGCCTCTCACCAACACATGGCATTGCTAGAGCAATACCTGGGGGCAGCAGGAAGGTGGAAATTTTGCTGGCCCAGCATCCATTCCTTCCCTCATTTTCTTGGTAACAGGACCTTGATTTTCCTTTGGGGAGTGGCCCCTCCCCAGTCATGGTAAGAAAGTCAGTCAAAGGATGCTGTCCTTCCAGCCAAGATGTGGGAAGTGACTCAAGTCAGTCCCTTTCCCTTCTGTCCTGGAAAGTTACATCTTTACAGGATGAAAGGGTTGGAAGCATGGATGCTCCTTCCATTGGATGCCTGGTCTTCCCTGATTGCTGATCGGAAGCCCACTTGGTTCAGTGTTGCCTTCTATTCTGTTAGCCACCTTCTACCCTGAACATAAATTATGTTTTACCATTTTGTTCTTTTTGTTGACTGCATCAAAGAAGCCTGATAAAAGCAGGTATTTAATTATTTGTTCAATGACTATTGTTTTAACTAAAGGTAAACTCTAAATGAGAGGATCCTGAAACCGAAATGAAATAAGCTCAGTAAGATTCCAACTTCTCATTCTGCACCAAACTTCTTGATGGGCAGGAAGCTTTACTTTTGTGAGTACAAAATGTTCCTCTTTGTCAGTCTCTTCATCATAAACGGCAATGATTATGTGTTTTTTCCATGTGATTTACTCTCCCATGGTGCTTCGATCCTAATTCCCACTGTCTGCCAAGCCTCTGCCTTCTTTGTGCTCTCACCTCATTCCTGTCAGTCATATCTAGACAAGCAGCCAGCAGAGAAATCTCTTCCTCACACGTCTGTGAGTTGTCAGAGCGACAGTGTTGCAGGGATGTTAGATGACCACCTCCAACTCTGAGCGGTACATTTTCTTTTCCGTCAGGTTTGTCTCCTGGATTTACAGTGTTGAGGTCACCTTTGGAGACCTTTGGTTCACAGTCAAGTTGTCTATTAATGTCCTTAGAACTTCTCTCCCAGCTTGATAGACGGGCAGAGTGAGGAAGTACTTTGCGGATATTCTGTTTTCTCTTCTCTTTGTAGAAAAGGAAGGATGCCCGGGGTTCCGTGACTGTCCCACAGTCACACATTCAGCTCTTAACAGAGTCTACATGAGCACCAGGTCTGGGAACTCCCAGCTATTTTTCTTTCCACTGACATTGTTTTCTTGGTTTTTTATATTTGTGTATTCACCCCTAGAACTCCACAGTATTTAAGTTGTTAAAATACTTCCTCCTAAATTCTCTGCCTCCACTCCCTAATTATTTTTTGTCTTATCTAACCAGTGTTGCAGGTAAGGTTCTCGAAGGAGCAGACTCAGATGGGATTTGTATACAGAGCATTCAGTAGCGAGTGCTCTTGGGACACACATTTGTGGAAGCGAAGGGGGAAAACAGGAGTGGACAGAGAGGAAAGTCATGTGGCACTGTAAGCCTCTGAGAGCTTGGCCAAGCCCATGGAGAAGCTCTGGAGCTAGAGTGGCCCTTCAGAGATGCCCCAAGCCAGGCCAAGGCGGCGAGCCCCAGTCACTAGAGATGGCCACCCCCTGAAGGACATCATGATCTTGGTCAAGGCTGAAGCCATCCCCAGAGGGGCTGAGCTGAAGCCTGTTGACTGACAGCACTTTAGGCAGCTGGGATAGCATGTCCCCCCCTGACAGGGGCCATGTCAATCAGACACTATTACCCTCCCATTAACTAACCCTTACTGTCCTAGACACTTGCCATGATTTCTGCCCTAGGGAGCTTGTAGTCTCGTGGGAGAGACAGTTAATAAATCATGATAATGTGAAGCATAAACTCAGACACATAATGATAAACGGACACACAGAGAGGAGGGGGTGGCTGACTCAAAATAGGACCCCTGGAGACCCAAGATCGGAGGGTTTGCTGAGCAGCCGCCCCCTTCCTTGCAAGAGGAATCTGCCCGTTTACATTGTGAAGTCTTCGTTTTCTTCCTTGTAATGTCTCTCTTTCCCCCAATATCTTTCCTAAGAATATGATCTTCTTAATTTCATTTCGCACTCATTTCATGCATTTTCTTTATTATTTCTAATGTCTAGGGAGCCATTTTTCTCTACCTAAAAAGCTAGTCCCTCAGCTTGTTTAAAGCTCAGCTTTAGAAACTAATCGTGCGACATTTTTGCACACTGTGATTGCACACCTGGCAAACAGTATTTTCAAGGGATCTATAGACTTAATGGGTTCTGGTTTCAAATATGTACATAATTAAATTTCTGATCTTAATAAAAGATATTCTCGATGAGCTGCTAAGTAGAAATAAAACTCTGAACAGGGAGGGGAATAGTGGGGGATGCAGTCAGTTAACAAGGATTTCCTTGTCAGATAGATTCCTAATAGATTATGGTGCCAGATCTCAAAGGTTAGGTTGCAGATTTTGCAAAGGGAATCGAATCTGATCAGGAAATGCAAAATTGGGACTTACAATTCTGTGGCCTAACAAAGAAAAATATAAGAAAGAGAAAAACAACCTGCCAGACTCAGAATTGAGAATATGAGGAAAGCAACACACCAAAGTGCATTTGAAAATAATTGGCAAGTTGTGAGCCGCCTGAGAGACTGGCCACTTTCCATTTGCTGGTGGGGCTGGTCTCAGACACGCAGCGCAGCGGAAGATCTTTGATAAGGCTGGCATGCCAAGCCGCCGCCTCATTTCCCAGGGGAACTGCCCACACACGATGAGTGCGAGTGAGGGCAAACCTCAAACCCACAGAACACTGCGCTGGAACGCTTTCAAGCCACGCACTTGGCCTGCACACCGGCTGCCGCCTTTTGGCAAGTGACAAATGGAAAGCGCCCCGAAGCCTTCACTGTTGGTGCCAAGAAAAGCCTGTGCAGTCAGGGACCGACTTGGGTCCTGTGCCTACAGGGCTTGGGGGAAAAGCGGGAGGGTGTCAGTAGGATCCAATAATTACACTGAGTCAAGTCCTCCCTCTCCTTTGAAAGGGGAGTGAAGCCCCATCTACCTTTGGTGGCCTGTTAAGAAGACATAATACTATTCGCTGCACTTTGGGAAAGTGGAGGTGAAGTTGTATTTGGGTTGCTCAGCCCCACGTGGAGGGCTAGGAGAAGCCCTGGGACACCACCTTCCATGGGAGGCCAAGGCAGCTTCCAAACGGGTTGACCTTTGCCCTTGGAATCCCTTTGTTCCAAAGATGAATTACAGCTGAAAGGTGTGGCAGGCGTCGCTAAAGCCATGAATTATGTGTGCTCTTGAGAGGAGGAAGCAGACTATTGTGCAGAAGACTTTGGCATCTCTCCCTATTGCCCCTGAGCTGGGAGAGTCAGACTGTGATCCAGAAACCCATTCCGTGACATCTAAACCCAAAGCCAAACATCACCCAGGAGCAACAGGTGGTGTTAGAATAACAAAGAACAGTGTGTCTATGTGTGTGTGTCCATGTCTGGATGACTGGGAGCATGAAAACAAAGTTATGAAATCAAATACCCATCTGGCACCCAAGATTAAAATGTTGGCATTTTAAGGCACTTAAAAAGTGATTTAAAAAAATAATAATTATTATTATTTTTTTAAGTAAATTATTCCTGAACATGGCTCCAGTGCAGGTCACATTCATTATACATAATTTCATTTTTAAATTTAACCATTATTTGGGGGCATTGTTTAGGTATCAGGCACAGTGCTACGTGAGGATAAAAAGTAAATAAATTTAAGCTCAAGAGACCTTATATTGTAGGGAATCCTGGGAAATCACTGTGTTCAGAACAGTCATAATTCAACTTTAAGTGAGGACAGTTATTTCCTTCAAAGAGGCACTTGCATAGAGATTGCTTCTGGTCATCCATGAGTATGACCAGTCTCCCCCCGTTTATAGAGGGGTCACTGTTTACGCGTGTGTAAGAGGATGGAGGAGAAGGAACAGGAAAGGCTTCCTGCTGGGACCTCTTGCTGCTGCAGTGATACACCTTCCCAAAGCAGCCATGCATTTATTATACAAGAGGGAGAAGGGGGGACTAGGAGATCATGTGGATCACAGGATCCGATGGGCCTTTCTCCTTTTGCCATTATAGATGGAGCATGCTCTTTTAAAAAGAAAAATACTTATTTTAATGTTTGCAAAAATCCTTAGATGAATAATAATAACAGTTAATATTGAATATTGAACTTGTGCCAAGATAATTCAAGCTTGGAAAGTTTAAGCAGGTGGCCCTGGGTCAAATAACTAGTAAAGAGAAACACAAGAAATTAAACACAAGAAATTCTAGTTTCAAAGCCTATGCTTATTTTGGATTTGTTTGTTTTGTTTGTTTGTTTGTTTTATCTGTCCTTTCTCCTTTAAAGATGATCTCTATCTTTCCAAATGCTACCTCCAAATTCAAAAAACTCTATTCTTCTTCAATGGCATCATACCTCATCTTCTCTGTTAATCTTTGTAAGGACAGTGTCATAATGTTAATCCTTTTATAATCCGGCAGAATCTCAAAAATACGTGATGCTAAGTTTCAATTAGTGACTGACTGACTGACTAAATAAAATGATTGGATGGATGGATGGATGGATGGATGGATTAACACCTCTTACCCTTATTAATACAACAATGAGAGTCGGAAAACTAAGGGTTAAACATTCAGCTATAGAGCAGAATTTTGGTCTATTTGCACAAGCGTAATATCTGCAAGATTTTCATTAGTATTTTTTAATTTCTTTAGTTGATTTTACAGTTAAGCGTGGAAGTTAAAATTTATTTATGCCTCTCTACTTGAAACGTAGAGTTTATAAGAAATTTAAATTGCACATTTAACCACTTTGAAACAGCACATTTAAAATGTCATTATTTTAACTGGAATTGCAACTGATGTTATATAATAAAAACCAAATTTTTCATATATTGTATTAGAAAGTGCCACATTAAACGAGTTCTCAAAAGATAATAAATTGCTGTTTAATCCTCAGAAAACCTGGCAACTTCTGCCCTGCTATTCATTAAATGGTGCTTTAGAATATACAACACACTTTGAGAATTTTAATTTTGGCTTGTAACGCAGTATTAAGGTTTTTCTCCTGAAATGTGTTCAGTAGATAATATTAGGTCTTCCTCCAGCTTTTACTAGGGAGAAGATTAAGACCAGTGGGTGAAGATACAAGGCAGGGGACTGACACTGATAACAGAAGCAAGTTGATCATTTAGACAGCAGAGGACTGGGAGTAGGTGGCACATGTGATTCCTTAGGGCATAAAGTATGACAGACAATAGGCTTGAGGGGGGATAGAGAACCCTGTGCTCCTTATTATGGTGTAGGTGTCACCTATGTGGCACCATTGATATTAGGCATTGCCAGAGAGTCCAGTTTAGAGCCAAGAATGCCAGGCACTGACCATATGATCTCACTTATATGTGGAATCTAATAAAAAACAATAAAATAAAATTTAAAAGCTTATAGGAGTTCCGGTCAAGATGGCAGAGTAGGTAAACACTGTTCTTACTGCCTTTCATGACCACATCGAATTACAACTAAACTACAAAACAACCATCACTGAGACTCACCAAAAATATTGCTGAAGTCCTACACACAGAACACACAGGAGAAGTCACCTTGAGACTGACAGGAGGGGCAGAGACACAGAAAGGGCTGGTCCCACACCCACATGTGACCATTAAAAATCAGGAGGGCTATCTCGGCGGTGGAGGTTCCCCCCAGAGAAGCAAAGGGTCCCAGTCTCACCCCAGCCCGGGGTTCCAGTGCCAGGGAGAGAAGTCTTCATAACTCCTGGTTGTGAAAACCAGCAGAGATTGTGACTGAGACGGAGCGTGGCTGGAGTCACAGCTGCTCCTCTTAAAGGGACCGCACAAGGACTTACTCTGAGCCCCAGTGCTGGGATGCCACTTGGAAAGGCGGTAGGGACACATGGTAGGGAACTCAGTCATCTGGCTTCGGCATGGAGGCTGATGGGCAGCTTTCTCCCGGACAGAGGAACTGGTGGAGGCTGTTGTTTCTTTGTTGAGCCCAACCTCCTCCTAGCGTGCAGACGCAGGTGATCGCCATATCTGAGTCTCCACCATGTGTTGGCCACACCCTGCTGATTGCAGACCCCGCCCCACAGAATTGTTGGGCACACTGAAGCCGCTTCCAGTGGCTTTTTTATACAAACCGCCTGCCTTGGCTCCTGCTGCAGACTTTGAGTGTGCAGGACACACTCAAGCCAGACAAGCAGCATTTGGCTTGAGTGTGTCCTGTACCTCTGACTGAGCAGCCCTAAGCCGGCCCTAGTGACAGCCAGCCTTGGTTCATGGCTTGGCCTTTAGAGGTACTTCCAAGCATGGCAGCAGTGGCAGCCATCTGCAGATTTCTTTGTGTTTCCTGCCAGGTGGCCCCGGGTGGGGCACTGGCTGCAGCTGAACTTGACCTGCAGTGGATCCCCTCTCAGGCCGTTCTCAGACTGGCACCCCAGTGGCCAGCTTCAAAACAAGCTGGAGCATCATCCAGCTACCTATAAGAACAACACACCGAAGGGTTGGACTGGGCAGACACCGGAGTCCTACTGAGGCAGATCCTGCTCTATGGGGTCATCCCCTGCACAATAACTCCCCCACTATAGTCACAGCCAATTCTCACAACCAGTGAGCCCGAGTCAGTCCCTGTCATTGACATGCAAATAGCAACCAAAACTCAACTACAAGAGGAAGGCACACACACAACAGACACACCTGGAGTGCGTGGCTCAAGTGACCAGGAAGATTGGGCCACTGAGCCCCACTGCCCACCTACTACATAAGGTCATTCTACTAAGACTGGAAGACACAGCAGCCCTGCCAAATACATAGAATCAAATACAGGGAGGCAGCCAAACTGGGGAGACAAAGAAACATGTCCTAAATATAAGAACAGAACGAAGCTCCAGAAAAAGAACTAAACAAAATGGAGATAAGCAATCTATCAGACTCAGAGTTCTAAACACTGGTTACAAGGATGCTCAATAATCTCCTTATAACTTTAACAAAGAGATAGGAAACATGAAAATGGAGGCAGAAAACATGAAAAAGAACCAGTCAGAAATAAAGAACATTATAGGAGTCAATAGATTAGATGAAGCAGAGGATCAAACCAGCGATGTAGAAGACAAGGTGGCAGAAAACACCCAATCAGAACAGCAAAAAGAAAAAAGAATCCGAAAAACTGAGGAGAGTTTAAGGGATCACTGGGACAACATCGGGCATCCCAACATTCGCATTATAGGGGTACCTGAAGGAGAAGAGAGAGAGCAAGGAACTGAAAATCTATTTAAAGAAATAATGACAGAAAAGTCCCCTAACCTGGGGAAGGAAATAGATGTAGAAGCCCTGTAAGCTCAGAGAGTCCCAAACAAGACAAACCCAAAAGGCCCACACCAAGACACATCGTAATTAAAATGCCAAAGGTTAAAGACAGAGACTCTTAAAAGCAGAAAGAGAAAAGCAGTTAGCTACCCACAAGGGAGCCTCCATAAAACTGTCAGCTGATTTCTGAACAGAAACTTCTCAGGCCAGAAGGGATTGGCAGGAAATATTCAGTGATGCAAAGCAAGGACCTACAACCAAGATTGCTCTACCCAGCAAGCTATCATTTAGAATCTAAAGACAGATAAAGAACTTTCCAGACAAGAAAAAGCTAAAGGAGTTCATCACCACCAAACCAGTATTACAAGGATTCTTAGAAGGACTTAATAAAAAAAAATATGAATAAAATGGCAATAACTGCCTACCTATCAACAATTACTTTCAGTGGAAATGGATTAAATGTTCCAATTAAAACATAAGGGGGCTGAGTGGATAAGAAAACAAGACCCTTACATATGCTGCCTACAAGAGACACACTTCAGATCGAAAGACACACACAGGCTGAAAGTAAAGGGGTGGGAAAAGATAAGTCATCAAAATGGAAACAAACAAAAAGCTGTGGAAGTAATACTTATCTCAGACAAAATAGACTTTAAAACAAAGACTATAACAAGAGACAAAGAAGGACCTAGTAATCCCACTTCTAGGTATTTAGCCGAACAAACCCAAAATGCTACTTCAAGGGGACGTGCTCATCCATATGTTCATTTCAGCATTATTTACATAAGCCAAGATATGAAGGCAATCTCGGTGTCCCTGAATGGATGAATGGATAAAGAAGAGGTGGTACATATATACAATGGAATATTACTCAGCCATAAAAAAGAAGGAAATCTTGTCATCTGCGACAACATGGATGGATCTACAGGATACTGTGCTGAGTGTAGTAAGTCAGACAGTGAAAGACAAGTATCATATGATTTCACTTATAAGTGGAATCTAAAGAACAAAATAAACAAATGAAACGGGAACACATAGATACAGAGAACATTTTTGTGGTTGCCAGATGGGAGGGGGGTTGGGAGTGGGTGAAAAGGGAAGGGATTAAGAAGTACAAACTGGTTATTACACAGTCGTCATGGGGATGTAGGGTACAGCATAAGGAATATAGTCAATAACATCGTAATAACTATGTGTGGTGTAAGATGGGTACCAGATCTATCAGGGTGATAGATGGGAGGAGCGGTTGGGGACAGGGTGAAAAAGGTGAAGGGTTTAAGAAATACAAATTGGTAGTTACACAGTAGCATGGGATGTAAAGTATAGGGAATATAATCAATAATATGGTAACAACTATGTATAGTGCCAGGTGGTACAAGTCAGGGGGATCACTTCCTAAATTATATAATATTCACTTGAATTATATGCTATACACTTGAAACTAATATAAAATAATATTGAATGTCAACTCTAATCGAAAAATTAAAAAAGGGGGGAAGATGAATAATATTGTGATAGCATCGTACAATGTCAGATGGGTACTGGACTTACCATGGTGATCACATCTGTAGCACGGGGAATATAATCAATAATGTCATAATAATTTTGAATAGTGCTTGGTGGGTACTGTTCAATAATGATGTACGCCTGAAACTAATATAATACTGTATGTTAGCTATGTTTTAATAAAAATCTTAAAAAAAGAAATAAAAGGGGAAAAAAGCTTATAGATACAGAGAACAGATGGTTGGTGGCCGGGGATGGGGGGAGCCAAATGGATAAAGGGGGTCAAAAGGTACAACTTCCAGTTACAAGATAAGTCCTGGGATGTATGTAATGTACAGCATGGTGACTGTAGTTAACAATACTGTATTATATATCGGAAAGGTGCTAAGGGAGATCTTAACAGTTCTTATCATGAGAAAAAAAATTATGTATGGAGATTGATATTAACTAGACTACTTGTGGTGATCGTTTCACAATAAATACAAATATCAAATCATCATGTTGTACACTTGAAACTAACATAATGTTATACGAGTATGTCAATTATACCTCAATTAAATAAAACAAGAATGCTGGGCACTTTATGATGAGTCTGGGCAAGAGTCCTTACCATCTGATATGTATCTGTCTCACCTAAGCCTCACAACTACCCTCTCATATGATTATTATGCTCTGTGAACTGAGGCTCACAGAGGTTACGTACAATGACCAACGTCGCACCAGGGAGTGGTAGCTGTGCAATTCAGACTTCCATCTGGTATCCCCAAAGCTGTGCTTTGCCTCAAAGGTTTATTCTACAAAGTTCCCCTATACCCAGTTCTGCTATTCCATGAAGTGTGTTCTACGGAGATCCATTCTAGTACTGAGATGTACAAGTACACTGGCTGTTTCTTAGGTTGTCCAGAGAGTTTGCTGGGATAGATTCTGGGATGCAAGCCTATCTAAGAACACACACTGCATGTCTGTTCTGCCATTTTTGTGCTTGTTCTTTAATACTTGAGTACAGCAATTAGGGTAGGGGAATCATGAATCCTGAAACATTTGATGGATAATGTATCTGTATCTCATATAAACACCGAGCATGCAAAATAAATTGCTCCTAATGTGTTGCAAAATTGTAGGAAAAACTGTTTACATTAATTTATAAAAGGACACACACACATAAATGTTATTTGTCTTACAAATTATATACTAAATTGTTTCCTCATTCAAGAATAACTGTGAAGTAATTTATGTCTACAATACCTCATCTGAAACATATGGGTCAGATGTGCTTTGAATTCACAATTGTTTGGCTTTTAATAAAGTAGTAACAGTGCTACATTCCATGACACCTTCAAATGGTATGGGATGTAGTGTCTAATCAAATATTAATATTTCTGCTGTGAAATATTAGTATCAACATTACGTGGCATAAATAAGTTCTATGTAAAGCTTTACGTCACTTCAGGTGAAGTTTTGCTGCTAAATGAGTTTGCCACAAATTTATAAACAAACTTTTCAGAGTTTTTATTTGTTTTATTTCAGAATTGCAGATCAGGAGTTTTAGACTGGTATTTTCTTGAAAAACCCTAGTTCATACACATTTTTAAACATTGGACTCTGTCAGAAAATGTCCATGTTGGGGAGGAAAAAATATATGTATTTTTTTTACTCTTCTAGGTTCTTTGACTGGTCTAGTAATCAAATGAATATAAAACAGATTATCAAGAAGGAAAAAAAATCATTTCATATGCATGAGGGCTCCATAAGAATTTGAAGGCCCAAAGATAATTAGGCAATTGAGGCTTATATGCCATCCACGGCTTAAGAGAAGCGGGTAGGAGTCTAGGACTTGAAAGAGGAAGAAGGCAGCTCACACAGAGACGGAAAAGCAAATGGTTGGTAAGCAAGTGTTTGCCATGCTGTGCAGAGACAATGGGATACAGACCACTTGAGTCTGGGACCTGCCTATTTCCCCCAGCCCACCACACCTAGCTCACGTTTTTGTTCTTGTCTCTGACTATAGCTTTCTTCCTGGAATAGACCCTCTATCTAAATTCTTTTAGGCAACTAAGGGAGGCAGGGGTTGAGGGGTGTGGGTACAAAAGAAAACATTCTGAGTATTATATTTCTTACAAATAATCAGCTAAAATAATCCTCATGCCAAAGAGACATATTTTGGGGTGGCAAACCCAGCTTCCCTACACCCACTTCTCAAACTCCATCTTAGAGCAAGTAAACATTCATTCATCCATTTGTTTGTTCTTAACACATGTGACAACGTACAGAAAAAAAGCTAGTTACTTCCTCTGAAGCAATACTTGTGATTTAAGGCTGCTAAAATTACAAAGCTGGAGAAGTAATTCTTCCAGAACTCTTTCTGTATATCTCTTCTCCACTTTAAGCAGGTTTCCAATTGATGCTGACCCAGGGTTTCCGGGCTCAGTGGTGGCTTAGCTCTTGCTCAGCTCCCCAGGCCCATCTCTCATACAAGCCCCCAGGGTCCTCTTCTTTTCCTATGGAGAAGCACATTTGTGTTGTGCAGCCTTTGCAATACCCTAGCTACTCTACAAGCACCAGTTACAGGCGTACAAGAAACATTTGAGAGATGACCAAAATAAGGTTTAAAAAAGACACATAAAACAATTTGCTTCAGCTGGCAAATAGTGTAACTACTATCATGCAGGGTCTCAGCGCCCGCTCCCTGCACAGGAACGCAGGATATGGTGAGGCCAAAAAGGAACACCCACGGAGCCATAGGTAGGGGAGTCATACCACTGTATTCTCGCTGGAGGCTGGGATGGAGACACAGGAATCAGAGGCCACACGATTCGCAATCTGCCTTCTGCTTCTCTGCCAACCAACCAACCCCCTTGCTAGCGTAGCCACGGCAGTTATATTAGTGACTAATGGCTAACCGGTAACAGCTGATGGCTACCCAGCCACAGCTGATGGCCATCTACTACCTGAGCCAGCACCTTTCCACGTGAGGCTGAGAGCCTGGAAACTGCTCTCTGGGACTCGGTCCCCAGATCTGAACTTCACTTTCTCACACAGCTTCTAAATGGCTATTTCTTCTGATAACCCTCTTTTAAAATGGCTAAAAGACAAATGGCTTAATGCTTTATTGCTCCAGAATTTAGGGCTTTGGTCGTGGGGTGGGACTCCTTCAAATCATTCTGTGGATGCCCCCACCTGCCCACATTCAAGTTCCATCCTGCTTACCAAGGAATCACTGAGCCCAGGATGGAAAAGTGGAGCCCACAGGTGAGGACCAGGCAGAGGGACAAGAGGAAAAGAGTGTAAAACATGGTAAGGCTTTTTCTGGCTTTTACCGCCCACTGAGAGAAGATTTTAAAACATGTCAGCTAAACATGGCAAAGCAGGTCTGAAGAGGGGAAAAAATAGGACTATCACAGAGAAAAGGGTTATCCCTCCTGAGGACTGGTGGTGCCAGCAGCGTGTTCTCTGATAAGCCATTCCTTCACAGCCCAAATCACAGACACCACAAAGCAGCTCGTGCAGTGATGAGGAAGATGCCCACTGAGTCAGGAGACCGGCGCGTCAGCCGTAAGGAAAAGCCATTTATGTGAGGCTGTGCTGGCCAGGCATTTGGTGACTGGTGCCTGGGTATCTGGACAGCACGGCCAAGGTCAGCACTGGCAGGTCAGAGCAGATGACCTTGCGGCCCAAGGAGAACCCTCACGGCTGAACTGGTGGTCCTGTAGGCAGTGGAACAAAGCTTCCCCAGAGCTGTGGGTTATGCCCTAGGGTCAGCTCACTACTTACCCTGGTGAACCTGTGAGAAGAACCCTATGTGGCTGTTGGGAGAGGGGCAGCAGGGTTTGCCACTCCAGGGTAGGCTTTGGGGGACAGTGATTATTTTAAGCTGGTTATTTTTAAGGAATGAAAGATGCAGGACAACCTTTGACCTTCCCCCTAACTGCCTAGAAGAATTTAGATAGAGGACCAGCTCCAGAAAGGGAGATATTATCACAGGTAACTAACTATAATTGAATATGAACCAAGTGTGACAGACAGGGAGGAACCTCACAAGGCTCCTTTGATCAAAGTCCTCTCTGTGTCCCATTGTTAAAGATGGCCCAGCAGACACTAGTTTACCAAAGCTTTACTTTTCCATCTCCACGTGAATTGCCTTCCTGCCCATTGAAGTCCCAAACCACAACCCCCTTTTCCTTAGCTCAAGATGGCACATAGCTTCAACGGCCAGATCTGTTCTGAGGCCCCATATTCTTGTGGAACCCTTGTATGTACATACGTAACAATTTGGCCATTTTCTCTCCTGAATCTGTCTCATGTTAATTTGATTATCAGTGTAGCTAGAAGCATTCAGAAGGGTAGAAGGAAAATTAATTTTTCCTCCCCCACATGGAAAATAGCATTAAAAATAAAATCTTCCCCCAAGCCAGAAAAGCTCTCCACAAAGGTAGTAGAGACACACACACAAACAGTTTTTTTGTGAGTGAATAGGCATTAAACCAGAATGTGATGCACAATGCAGGCAGTCTGCTGAGAAATTGCAAAAACAGAAAGAAATCTCACCCCTTATATAGCCACACAGATAGAACCCATTACATACACGGTCTCAAGATAAACAATAAGTAGCCCTCAAGTAAGAGACCTTGACAGCACCATTTGTCACACATAGTTCATCCTTGACTCACATGGCAAATGGGGTGCCTGTGTTAGCTTCTTAGCTTTATCAAGCCAAGAAACAAAGTTCTTATATCTTTATGACAGAAGGTAGTTTTGTAATTTGAGGCAAGGAGCCTACCTACCCTCCCACAGAAACTGGGAGATTGGGGTGATATTTTTCTTGATGTTTACATTTCAAAGAGATGGCTCCCGGGTCCTTGAGAAAGGCATTCATGGGTTATCCCGCTGACAAAAGTCTTACCTAGTTTTCAAAAGGATTTACATACATTTCAAAGAGAAAGGAAATTACTTCTCATTACAAGTTTCCTAATGTAAAAGGTGTGAAGACAAAGAGGGAGAGGAAATGCAACAGGGAGTATGAAGCCTCTTATTTTTCATTTTGCTTTATCCTTCCACACCCCACCCCCACGCACTCTGATTTCTGCTGGTCTTCTGACCCTGAGGCCTTAGTCTGCAATTTTAAAGCTCTGCGGGATGTTCTGCTAGTCAGTTCAGAGCAGTGTATGAGAGTGACAGCCAACCGTGAGCATCAGTCACCTGAGCAAAGGGAGTAAAACACGTGTTCCCAGGACCCGAGCAGAGAACCACAGTCAGATCTCAGGGGTGGAGCTGGAAAGGGCAAGCTCACAAGCCCTCCAGAAGATTTGGGTGCTCTCTACAGATGGGACTCTGCCTTAGACCCCAGTATCCATTTTCGCAAGGGGATGGATACCTGCACACATGGCGAGACCTGACAATTTTCCATAGGCCACGCAGACTTGAGTAGTGGGAAGAAATGATCATTTAGAACCTCAAATTTTCATTTTCCCGCCTCCAAAACCAGATGTCTCTGAGAGCATTGCGTGTGGTTTTCTCTGCCACCTCTTCCTCCCATCTGTTCATGGTCATCTTTCTCCCGCTTTAAACAAAGGAAAGGCATAAAAAGGAGGGCTGCATATTTATGATTGTTCAAACTCCACCCCACACCCCCAACCCAGTAAGCTTTCAGTAAAAATATGTGCTGTTAACAAAATTCCATCAAATAAATTCGAAGATCTAATTGGCTTATGAAGGAATTCATGAACTGGGTAGTGAGGAGTTGTGCAAAATGGAAGGTTTTTATATTAGCAAAAGAAAAGAAAGTATTGTTAGAGGCCAGGTCCCCTTATTTTGGGGGAAGGACCAGCAGGGTTTTATCATGCAGGTTACCTAACTACCGCTAATCACAAAATGTCAGATTGACTGTCTACAGGTCACAGTGCTAAGAAAGACTGAAATTAGAATTAAGTTTTCATTTGCTCTAGCAGGGGCTGATGACTCCATTTTTGTCCTGTTCTTTCTTTAACGGGACAAATAGAAGAAAGAGATGAAAGAACGGAAAGGGAAAGGGGAGGAGAGGAGAAGTAAAGCAAACATCTTAACTACCATGAATCTTAACATGATGTCTTCTTCCTGGTTGGGTGGGGAGAAGGGGCTGCAGTGGAGACAACTCATGAAGAAATCACTCCTGAGGGAAAGTCCTGGAGCCCCTAAGTCATTAGAACTTGGCCAAGAAGTACTAATGTTGCAGAATCCAAGACCGGAAAGAACCCAAGCGGCACTCAGAGAGTTAGGAGAGTCAGCTTTATTACGCCGGCAGGCTCAGCTGGATTTTTCTCAAAAGACTGAGCCCCTAGCAAGGTTCTGAGCAATTTTTATGGGTTGGGGACTTCCTTGAGTTGGGGAAGGGGTAGGTGTCGTCTGGTAATTGGCTCGGGGTGTGGCTTGGAGGGGGTTATGCGGAAGTGGGCTGGGGCTTAGGCTGGGGACCTCTCTCTCCGCTCGGGCCACCATTTTAGGTCAGTTCCACGTGGCAGGAAACCATTTTAAGGTCAGTTTCCCCATCACTAACGTATCTTCTTTAATTGTGACAAACACATGGTGAAGGCTCCATCTATCTTAGAATTCAAAAGACTGGGGGGAAAATAGATGTTTTCTGACCAAAAACCAAACCCAAATGAACAAACAAAAGACCCTGCTTTTGTCTGGCTGATGGGTCTGACACGAGAACTGGCTTTGGCTAACCTACGGAAAATGAGTGAGGAAAAGAAAAAGGCGTCAACACATGCAAGAAACATCCATGCTGCTGCCCAGAGACTACCTTCAAATCACTCAGGAGAAATCTCTTAAGAGGTTCTAATAATAGGATTTCTATATCCTGGGTGGGAGTCATGCAGATGGCCTCCTCTTGTGGAGAATAGGGGCTGAAAGAGCCGCTCTTCATTTTCAGGTATTTACCTAAGAGGTCTTATATTTGATACTCCTTATTTTAACTTTCCATTTCCCCTTTGACTACGGTGTTCCCGGCACCCACTAGACCTTGTCAAGGGAGTTTCTCCCTCTTGTGAGCAGAATCTCTAATATTTATAACAAGCACCTCTTCATGCTGCATATTCTCCAAGTAACAAGACCAGCTTTTCTTGGTATTTCTCTAGTCCAGGAGCACCCCAAATCTTTCATAAGCACGCACTGTGCTACTGGTGTGTTTCATGCCTGTGCTCTCAAAGCAAGAAGAAAATGAAAATCTCCCTATTGTGTCCCTCTGTCAACCATGTCATTCCTCAGATGTGGAAACACTGAAGCATCAGTTAGCTTTGCTTCTGGAATGGGGGCCCAAATATCCCTTTCAGAGGCCTGTTTTATGGAAGCAGTTTAGAAATCTATTTTCTTTTAAGCAATGTGCCAGGCCCTCCCCTGGCACTGGTACAAACCTGGCAAAAAAGGGGGAACCTAGACATTTGAACTCTCGTGCGTGACCCCACCACGTTTGCATTCTGAGCCCTGCATTTCTCCCAGTGTGCTGTGGGACCTCCTGCCATCTGTTGTCTCGCTCTGAGCTAGCCCTGTAGGGCCACCACCTGTTGTCTGCCAGGTGTACACTGGGATTGAGTGTCAGAGGGTCCCGACTCTCCCTCAGCCCCAGAAGGGGCACCTGTCCCTGCCATATGTGGGCTCTTCCTCTGGCTGAATACCCACTGCTCTTGACTGGACTTTCTCCTTCCCATTGCATGTAAACTGTGACACCAAACTCAAATATTCCTTCTGTAGTTAAAACGAAGCTAGCCCTGTTCTTTCTTATTTCTATAAAACCATCGTGATGTCTGTAGCCTGGTCTTTTACTTTATGCAAACGTATTTTGTGGTCTTCATGAATATTTTTTTTATCAACTACACTTCACCCAAGAATGCACTGACTGAATAAATACAGAAACAGTCAATTTTGAACTATAATTAGAAAACTTTTTTTTTCCTTGACTGGCACAAGCAGGAAAACAAGATCGTGTCCCACGTGAGTGAGTGAGGGTGTCACAGGGCATGGCTGGGAGAACCTGTCCCGTGGAAAAGAGAAAAAAGAACTTCAGCTAACAACATAAGTAGGGAAAGTCAAAAGAAAAGTAGGGTTTGACACAAGAGAGAAAGAGGAAAGGAAGGAGAGGAAGGCTGAGGGAGACGCGAGGGGGAGACAGATGAACCTGCCATGGAACTAGGAGGAAAAACCAAAGCTACTTGGACATAGGACAATGTTAAGCCTAGAGTAGACTCTCAGTAGATAGAACCAGTGTTGGCTAGCTGTTATCCTTATAACCAGAAACTCAACATGTGAGCCATGTCTTTTTCACCGTTGCCCTTTCACTCATTAAGATATTGTAGAAATAACCAACTGGGGGCTAATAAATAAAGAAAACTTAGAGTTAATGGGCCTTGAGAGAGCCTAAGGCCTTCTCCTTCAAAGCAAAGTACTAAATTTTGTCACTAATTTTGACCAGAGGATCGTTTCCACCCCCCACCCACCTTACTCTTTCTTTTTAACTGTTCACTTCTGGTTTCATAGGACTGCAACTATGGGAAGACTCTCTTGTCCTGTTAAAGACAGTTCAGACATATTGGTTCTCTGTCATGGACAGTCTGGTTGCTTCTCCCACATCTCCTTCCTCTCCTTTTGGCAAGCTGCCTGACTTTCGGAAACATATCCTCTGCCTGGCACCAAATATGCTGCCAGGGAAGCAGACATGCCCCACTTATAAGGTCAGGGCACTTGATGAGGCCTCCACTAACCCACACACCCTTGCTGAAGTTCCTGGTTCAGAAGCAGGAAAGGAGCACAATATAGGTAAATGTGGCCCCAGGTGAGAACCCCATCTTTGTACTGAATAGCTCTGGGCATCGGAGCCATCGTGTGACCATTGGAAAAGCCTGCTGTAGAAGGAAACTAATGCCAGAGCAAACAGAAATGAGAGAAGCAAAGAATCAGGGTCTTTTATGACAACTGAGTCACTGCAGTAAACCAACCGAAACCTACTGAGCTCCTCTCTGGTAGTGAACTGAGCCAGCAAATTCCCTCTAGCGTTTAAACACTAAAGTTGGGTTTTTCTGTTATTCGCAAGTAGATGCATCCTAAAAGATTCACAGCATATTTTACAAGGAGGGAATGGCTGTTTTATAATCAAATTACATTTGAACAAGCTAGTAGAGTGCTGAAAACAACATATTTGAGTTTTAAATACTTTTTGCGGCTGGCCGTACTTAGCAGCGAAGTACTTACCATACTAATAACTGCTGTTTGGCTTCAGGTTGTTTTTGCAAGAAAAGTGGCAAGCTGTGTAAGTCAGTTTTTTTCTGTAATTAGTAAGGGAGGCTCCAGGATGCTATAATTGCTATTCTACGGAAGTCAATTAGTGTGGGGTTAATACCAGATGAATAAGAACGATAACACTTGGCAAATAAAAGGTACAGTAAAACAATGTCTATAATAGTGCATTCGTTTTATTGACGGCAGAAGAAAAAATTCTTTCACTTGTAAAAGGTACTTGCTTTATTTAACTCAGTATTTTTCCCATCCTTTGTGTGAAATGAATTCTCCCCCTAAAATCTGCTTTTTCGTTCTCTAAACAATAAGATCCGCCGTGGCAGCCTCTTCTTCTGAAGGAAAAGCAGGTTTATCAACAGGCTTTGACCAGGATGTTTCAGTCAATGGCTCCTTTCTTCACAAAGACTCTATTTAAAAGAGAGAGGAAGAAAGTGAAATGGGACCCTCACATGGACTTTTCCATACTCAAGATACACTTCTGCTGAAACTTATCTGTAAATGTGAAGGGCTTGCACGAATATCAATGGATCTCAAGTAGAACAAATCGGACACTGCTGTCTAATTTATAAAGATAATTTCTATAAAGCAATATGGAAACCAATAAAGCACAATCTTTTAAAATAATGTTTTCTTTTAAATTCTTAAAGTACATCTCTGTCATTGTTAGTCCCCTTATTGCTAGCACGTTGATTTCAGGAATTTCGAGTCACTGCATAGTTTTGAACAGACAATGACCTAAACAAGAGGCAGTGTACCAGTGAACCACATCCAGTCCCATCCTACCCACCTCCATTTCCTCTCTGAACATCTCTGAACTGGTTTAGTTCACAAAGGTCATTTATTTTGATCTGTCACCTCCCCTGCCTGTTCTCTGCCCTTATCAGGTACCAGTATAGTTGAAACACTTTGGGTGGTGACAACGAAAAGAGCTGAGAGAGGTGGTGAGAGAAGGCTTGTTTGCTCCGGTTCTGTTTGAGCTTCGTGCATGAAAGGATGCCTGGGCAGAGACAAGTAGAGTTCCCTTGGCTGCACACAAACAGCTCATAAGTCTTCCAAAGTATATAGTGTTCTGCTTAGAAAATAAAGAGCTTTGGGTAAGATCATCCTCACGAGATAGCTGTCACTGTAATGGCTATCTTTATAGTGACCATTTCCCTGATCTTGATTTGAAAAATTCTGCAAAGGGGATGCTGGAACAGATTGTCAAAACATTTTTTTTCACACCTAAAAAGGTATCTTTTATCAGCTAAAAATGGTGTTAAAACCTTAGAAAATAAACAAAGTTGTGCTATTTATATAGTAGTTCATGCTTAGCTATAGGTTTCAAGGTCTCTGGTTAATATGTGAAACTGTGAAGATGACTCTTTCATCAAACCAACAAGAAACTAGAAACGAAGGTCAAAGTGAGTCAACATTTATTAAACCACTTTACATGCTGAGCTTTAACCTCTATGGCACTAGGGGGCCTCGTGCTGACATGTGTCACAAACTTCCTACACAGGTCTGCCCGCCATTTCTCTTTCACAGCAGGACACGAACCTCTAACCTCCTCACGTGGACCACTGCAATAGCTTCTTAGGTGCTTTCCGTCCTGGTGCTGTCATCCATCCTACATCTAACAGCAGTATTCTTAAGAGTAATTTTGATCATATCACTCTTATTTAGAAGTTCACGATAGCATCGAACACATCAAACTCTTAATGTGTCTAAAGCCATATTCTTCTACTACGACCAAGAAATATGTTTAACACCCACTGTTTTGGTTTATATACTCTACTGTCACCACTGAAAGTCGCTTGTGGTGGACTCTGCTTCTTCCCCTCCAGGGCCTTCAGAATGTCTCTACCCCACCATGAAAATGAAGCTTAAAATTCTTTTCTGAGTGTGACCCTGCTACTGGTGTCTAGTTCCCATAACTCCAACCACATCAGAAACCTCTTCAAATGCACATAGTTTTGGTCAGTTGCACGGGTTAAAGAGCTATGAATAATTTCTGTATCCACGTCTGCTTACATTTCTAAGTTGTCTGTAAAAATTATGATGAGTCCAAAACCAGAAGTTTGTCGTTTTGGGTCCTGTCTCCCCCAAAGGCTTGGCTCTGACTTGCCACCACCTTTTCTCAGACGTGGTCCTATTTCCCCATCCTGCTCTCTGAGGCCCCTTCTCTCACCCAGCCCTGACTCCCATGTATCTCCTGCTTTTGTTGTCCTGAGTACCAGGCCCAAGTAGAATCCAATCCCTCTCCACCTCTGGGGAATATAGGAGTATATGAGGTGGGGTGGTGATGGTGGGGGCATCGGGACCTTTGGCCTTATTTTAAAACCTTGCTTTAAACAATTTAAAAGACCTCAGAAAGCAAAGAGAGAAGTCTGTTTCATTCACCTTAAAAAAGATTTAATTATAAGTACACTGAGCTTATTTTAAGAGTGTTTTACTTTTCTACTTAAGTGTTTAAGAGTGTCTTACATCGGTTTACTTAACAGCCCTGTAGTAAGCACAAAGAAAAGCTAATGATAAGAGGAAAACGGAGCTACACTGGCTTCCTCAGGCAAATCAGAAGTAAGTAGTATTAGGCTTCTGCTCCAAGCCCATGACACATTAGGAGCTAAGGGCTAGAAAATAAAACATTCCTTCACTTAGAGACGACAACTAGTTTTTAACCAAGGGGAAGCTGAAGGAGATCTAAGACTCTGGGACAGTGCTGTCCCGCAGAAATATACTGTGAGACACGTATAACTTTTTCTAGCAGTCGCATTAAAAAAGTAAAAGTAAATAGGAAAAATGAATTTTAGTAACATATTTTATTTAACCCAATCTGTCTAAAATATTATCATTTCAATATGATCAATAAAAACTGAGATATTTTACTTTTTTTTTTTTTAAACCAAGTCTTTGAAATCTGGTATGCATTTTTCATTTACAGCATATCTCAATTCAGGCTAGCTGTATTTCCAGTGCTAAATGGCCACAGCTGATTTAAAAAATTAAGTCACTTAGCAGGGGAAAAATACAATGTGGATAACAGCCCTAGCAGAATGAATAGCTGAAATGAGGAATTGAGAACAATTTCTTCAAAATTCTCAATGGTCTTGCTATTGAGAAGAAGGGACTGAGAAAACAGATACGGTTGAGTCTAACACTATCTTTAGGGTGATATATACAACAAAAGTTGTAATGGGAAAACTCTGATTATTAAAATAATATATTCAAAATCCCCGGCACAATGAAAAAAAATAGAAATGGTACCAAGCATGCCAAAAAGTGGTTCTTTTCAAAAACATATTAAGAAATAAGGTCTTTGTGCATCAAAACAAGGTGCCTTAGATTGGTCCCATCATTTCCACATGTTTTAGGTATATTTCTCTTCCTTCCAATTGAAGATGATTCAGATAGCAACTCTCTCTCTAAACTTTAAGAACAAAACTGTCTGGATTGATAGCCTAGGGTCCCAAAATTACATCTCAATAAACAATCATGTTCTCTTCATCCAATTCCTGAAGATATACTGTGAAACATTTCCTCTCTCTTAAAAAGTAAAGACATTAATTTAAAAATATGAAACACACTCAGTTATTCAGGTTAGTCCTTTGTTTTCTTTTATCTTTCTCCCACTTTCACATTTACAGTCATTTTACTGATCGGCATCACGCCCAGTAGGAGAAAGTAGGTCAGTATAGAGAAAAAAGGGGATTAAGGATAGCATTTGTGGAGAACGGTTTGGTCGATAATAGTTTGTAACTATGGCTTAATCTTAAATACTTTGTAAGTGCAAGTTTTAAAACATCAGTTTTTTCTGTTAAATTATTATGAAATAGTAATAAATGGACTTACTTATTTAACATGAATAGCATCTTTCAATGTCAACTTTACCTTCTCACATTAGTTCCGAGCCCGGGGTGGTTGGTAAAACTGCTGGGTTGGCCGTGTGGATCGTCTGGGCTGGCCATCACCTCCTCTACGGAACTCAAGAGTTTGGTCATAGGTGCCTTCTTCCTCCTGTTTGCAGAAAGTAGTGATTTAACATGTTCAAAATAGCTCCGAGTTTTCTAAGGTAAAAACATTTTATGGTCCCCATTTTGATATACCCTCTTAAGTTGCCCTATGATTCACATCTGTCACCTTTTATAACAGAGGGAGGCAAGGGGAAGGAAAACAAAAACCAAAAACCAAAAAACAAGGAACCTCTTTTGGTCCTAGGTAATAGAATAAAATTCATAGTGCTAATATTAGAATCAAATTTAATTCTAGAAAAGGGAATTATTTCCATGTAATAGCATGATCGTCTCTTCAAATGAATTGACACAGTGTGGTGAAAACACAGGAAACCAAGGATTGCAATAAAAATGTTCTGGCATATTTGGGCTTCTAAATATTTCTAGGTATTTATCATGGAAAGGGGTTTTGGTAAGATATGGAAAACGGGTTGAAGAGCCAGAGAACGTTCACCAGCTGTCTGTCCTCATCTGATGAAACCTCCAAGATCCTTAAGAACCTTACATCTAGAGACAGGAAAAAATAATGGATTGGAATGAGGAGCGAAATACAATTTACATATAAAGAAAGCTTCATGCAAGACATAGCAATCACCACAGTAAGACACAAACTATTTTCTTCTCATTTTCTTTCTTACTGAGGGGGTAGATCGGCCAGCTCAAGGCAGAGCAGGGAAAATTAGGATAAGCAGATTAAAAAGCAGAAAGAATATAGTTAATTATAATATTTGAGAAGGACTTAGAAGCAACAGAAATGTAGCCAAAAGCCACACTGGTTTCTTACTGAGTGCTGCCATCCTGTCATTTTAGTGTTTTTAAATTAATGCAGCTATGAAGTATGTTCCCTTTTGGAGACACAAGAAAATTGGCTCTCAGTTTTGTTTATGGAAAGAAACAGCATCTATTTCAAAAGCAGAGTTTAAATTCCAACTGAATTATCAGAGCACAATAATTTGCATGATTTTGGAAATTTATCCTATTTCTTCCTCCTCCTCTCTTTGTATTACAATCTTCTTTCCCAAAAGATGTAGGACGTTAAGTGAAAGACTGAGTTCTGTCTTTACATTTTACAGAACCAACGACTGCGGTTGTACCTGGTGGGAGCAGAAAGATGCTAAGGTAATTTGGTCAAGTCCCATTATTTAGAAATGATATTTAATATTTAATGACTCTCATTAGGCATCCTCCACAGTATTTTTAAGAAACAACCATTATTTCCATTTTATATAAAGTACACTGAGGCCCAGGAGTTTTGTGACTTTGCCTTAACACTTCAAAGGCAAACTTGAGGTTTTATTCAAAGACTGCTGCTTAAATCTTTAAGTCTCAGTCTGCATGTCAAAGAAATAAACCAATAGCCCAAAATTAATGATCAACCTTAAGGGGCCTTCATCACCTAAATAAGAGAATGGAGAAATCTGGCATACCTGGCATAACTGAATAACTATATTTTAGAGACAATCTTCCAGATTAGCTCTCGTTTCATTAACAATGAATCTCAAAATGGTTACAAGTGTCAGATACTCTGTCTATAATTTAGTAAAGCAATTACAATGCAGGAAGAAAAATTAAAAAGTGTCCAGGACAGAAGAGAATTAGTTTTTATTATTCTGGTCACTGTTCTGAATGATTATCAAATATTATAGCTAAATTTGAAAAGGAGCTATTTAATTTTATGAAATATGACATTTGAAGATTTGCATATTAACTAAGGATGAAAATATGTATATGTATGTATGTGTGTGTGTATATATATATATATATATATATATATATATTTGGTACTGTAAGTGATGAAGCAATTTTCTCAGGAAGTAAAACAGAATGTTATTTTTCTCCATACTCAGCTGCAGAACTAGCTAGAAGACATATAGAAATCGATGCTTTATCAATAAAATGCACTGTTAAAGGTAGGACAGTACATTTGCTGAGTGAGTGAGCTGGTTTTACATAATAAATGTGACACCGCTATTTGAAAAGCTGACTCTCCTGTGTTGAAAAGATTCACAGACTATACTAGCCAGAGCCAATTAAATGGTGTTCCAGAAGTGACCGGTCATGAGACTTCTTTCTCGTTATTTGATGTCTTCACTATTTTTTTAAAACAAAGTGGAAGCAAAAAATAAAAATGATTCTGACAACTGGGTTTTCAGTTATTGTCACAGGCGCAATCTTTATGTTTTAACTTTTAAATATTCTTCCTGCAGAGTCACTGAGGGCACACCTGGTTTCCCACAAAAAACCACTTGCTGGAGTCTATAGCTAGCAATTTCTAGCACTGACTGGGAAACTCTTTCCATATATAAAACACACAGCTCAGTTTAATCCTTCAGTTTATTTGGAGTCATCTTTGAGTGAAATGTATACCTTGTTTTTCTAGCCTATCTTCTTCCTTTAGGTTTTATTACTCTGTAACATCAGATTTAAAACTAAAAAAAAATTAGTTCATGAGCATATTGTAAAAGACCTAACACAATGTTTCAGCTGGCACAGTCCTGGCAGGCCATGGAGAGTCTGTCCCCCTAGATTTGACAGACGAAGAATCTCTAAGCCCAGAGAGGTGACATGATTTCCCCAAGCCACAGAGCTCATTGCAGGAAAAGTCCAGACCAGGCCGACTTGGTTTCTGACTCTCACACAAGGGTCCTTAAAAGATTTGTGACAAATTTTAGAAAATGAAAGTGACTGATATCAACTTCACCTAAGCTTTTGAAATTTAGAACAATTTTATTGGGACTCAGATTTTTGCTCACCTGAGCCATGCTATTAGATTAAAACCTGGTTTTAAAATACTAAATCACTAATGTTTAAGATGTGCCCTCTTTTCATGCCAGTATTTACTAGTCTATTGTTCCTTTTAATGAAAAAGATACAAAATGCAATAATTGTGACATCAAGTGCGAATGAAGTGGCATTTTGAAAAAAAGTCACAGCACCGATGCAAAAAGGAGATGCACAATCATCTATAAAACACATTTGACAGGCCACAATTATATCTTTCCTGCATATCATCTTTGTCTTTCCTTAGCGCATACTGTATCTGGAGTGAGAATACTGACAAATACACATTCCCTCATTCATAAATGCGCGGTTAGGAAAGCTCATCATAAATCAGTCACCTGGGCCTCGAATATACTTCAGTAGGAAATGTGAAACACATTTAAATAGAAGTCAGGTTCTCTGTTCCACAAATAATAAGGTGAAGAGCAGCTAAGCATACAAACTAGTACACTCAAGAAGGTGCCAGATCAGTGATTCTCAAGTGGGAGTGATTTTGCTCCCCAGGGGGGCATTAGCCAATGTCTGGAGACAGTTTTGGTTGTCAGATCTGAGGGGTGCTATTGGATCGAGTGAATCTGGAGACATTTTTAGTTGTTACAAACTGAGGGAGTGGGGATGGGGGGAGTTGTTACTGCATCTAGTGGGTAGAGGCCAAGGGTGCAGCTAAACACCCTACAATGCACAGGACAAGTCACACAACAGAGAATTATTCAGTCCTAATGCCACCAGCGCCACCAAAGCTGAGAAATCCTGGGCTGCGCATATGAAGGAGGAGAAAACTACCATCTCCTAAGTGCTGGGGCAGCCTGGAAAATCATTCTGACATTCAGGACATTTCCGTTTGCCACCCTTCTCCTTTTTTGTTTGGGACATGTCTCCTTCTGCCTCTGCTCTATGGCCTAAATGCTGACCCAACTCTCTATGGAACTTCTGTGGGGGGCTCTGTTTGCTGACATACTGCTTCCCTCGGCTCTAGCTACACGTTTACATTAACTTACTGAATTGCCTTATCTTCTATTACCATTCCTTCAGCATTTTCCCACAGCCGTAATTTCAGGACCCAACAAGATTATTTGGTTGGTCAAAGTGAGGGGTGGAGGGTGGAGATGGCAATTCTCTTCATAAAGAAAGTAGAAAAACTTATTAATACTGTCACCTGTCCTTTAATAGCTATTTTGTCTGTAGTTCCATAAAATTCCTTTGGTCAGTTCCTTCCCACAGAATTTGTACAGCGGTCACAAAAACAAGCCAGCATGTAAAATGTATAAACACATTCATTCACATATAAAGCACTCACTCTATGAATTTCAAGCCACCTTCTTGCTGCCTGGTTAGCTTATGGAGTCAGTTTATAGAAATATGAATTAATTTTAATATAAGACCTAAGCAATTGTTTTAAAGACAAACCTGCTTTCCCAAATCATCAATAAAGGCAAAACTATGAGGACAGCAGAAACGTCTGTGATAGCCAAGGGCTGGGGGGGGGGGGGGGGGACAGAGGGATGAACAGAGAGAGCACAGAGGATTTTCAGGACAGTGAAACTATTTTGTATGATACGATCACGTTATTATACTTTTTCCAAACCCAAAGAATACACAACATCAAGAGTGAACCTTAATGTAATCTGTGGACTCTGGGCAATAGTGATGTGTCACGGTAGTTTCATCAATTGTAATAAATGTACCCTCTGTTGGGGGTGGTGGACAATGGGGGAGGCTGTGCATAGGGGTGGTGAGGTGGGGGTGTATGGAAAACTTCTGTACCTTCCTCTCAGTTTTCCTGGGAATCTAAAAGTGCTCTAAAAACTAAAGTCTATTAAAAAACAGACTGTAAAATAGGTCAGTGGAATACTTTGGGTCTCGTATAGTGCTGAGGGTATGGTAGGTCCTTAATAGTGTATGGAATATTTTTGACCTGCCTTATTAAAAGGACACCTCTCGATCCATTCAGATTCTTCCTGTGGTTATCAGTGATATCAAATCTCATAATCAGAATATAAAAATTCAATTTCTTTCATCTTTGGGATGCCATGAGGATTAATTAATGGGTGAAAAACACTTTGAAGATTGAGCTTCCTGAACTGGCTCTAAGCTGTGTTTAATTTGGATGATACCTTGTATATTAGAAACATTTCCTCTTGGTCCTCACTGGAAAACTTTGATTTTACTTGGCAGTCCAAATAATGAAATACAGTATCTCTGTCCCATTCAAAAATAAAACCCCAAAAATCATGTAGCGGACTCCAAAAGTAGAACTTAAAATATTTTTAAAAGATCTATTTTAGATCAATTATACTAATATTCTATTCTGTTAGAGTAACTGAAAATTGAAAGTAAAAGCTGAGTCAGCCTTTAATCTCTGAAAATTATGGATAACATTTGTGCCCACAGGAGTCATGTATTATGATCAACATTAAATCTTGGTTTACTAATTATCCTTGTTTGAGAAATACTATGTTCTAATTCAATATTTACAGCTCTACCACAAAATAACCGGGCCTGTGGTAGGTTGGCACCACAGCCTACAAAAGAGGAAGTTTCTGTAAAGAGCAGTCAGTCCAAATAACCAAGAAGCTATGATTTGCTCAAGTAATTAGCACCATAACTTGAGCTGGAAGACACACAAGGCTTCTGATTCACAGTCCCATCCGCCCTCCACGATGCTTTTGAGTCACGAAGGTGAGGAAGACACATGAAACCAGTCTTAGAATTGGAAGGCAAATCAATAACCTAATTGAGCAGATTTAAACTTAGAAAAATATTATTAATATTGTTACCTATTTTGGGGGCGTACATGTGGCACTCTTCTTCCAAGTGAAATTTTATATAGAATTCGAATATGAAGAGATGGGCTCAGGTGAAAGCGGCTGGTTTTACACGTGCGTGAGCAGTGCCCCGGCCTCTCTCTCCCTTAGTGCCTTTAGGCGCCATAACCTCTAAATCACAAAAATTAAAAACCCAACCTAGTCTAATGTCTACTGTACACGGGGAACCAGCTTGGTTGAGTGACATGATCAATAGAAGAAAGGGAGCTAGTGGACGAACAGGAATTGGAATGCCAGCTTCTACGTCTGCGTTCAGAGCCCTTTTCCCTTTGCCATTCGTCTATTACAGAGAAAATGGAAACCCTATGCTGGACTTCCATAAATTAAATGTCTCATTTGATAATAAAAAATAACCTTCTATAGCTAAATGGGGAAAAAGTTCAAGTTTTCTTAACATATGATAAAGTTATTATACATAACTAAAATAAGTTAATTTTATGATAATAGACTGATTTACCTGTTTTTGAAAGTTTGAGTAAAAAAAGACATCCTTGTAGAATAAAATATAAGGGGAATTATAATCTCCCTTCCTGTCAGAGAAGCTCCACACTCATCTCTTTAATATGTACTATGTCCATAGTTTATTTAAACCAAATATATGGCAGAAAAGAAAAGAAAAGGAAAAAAAAAACAGTAACACTGATTCAAGGGAAAAAAATCTGATTCAAAATCTAATTACTACACTGTTCCAAAATGCATGGCTGGCGAAACATAAGGTTTTCATTCGTCCTGAAGCACGCAGAATTTCGAGAACTCTGAGACACTTCATGTAGTTCTGGTCTTTTCTTTTTAGAAAAGAGTATGTTTTCTAAAGTTATAAAAAACTGAAATTGTTGATGATTCTCTAAGATGTTAGGAAGTCATCTGAATTCCCAGCTCAAAGGTTTTATTCTACACTCTGCCAACGAAAGCACAACCTAAGACAACACAACTTTCACACGAAAGAGAACTAGATGTTTAAATGCCAGGAAGAGCAAACACAGAAATGCAGTCTACTTATCATTGTCCTTCCTCTAACATCATTCAGGTCTCCTGTCCTTTAATGCACAGTAAACAAGCTATTTTTGGCAGCTTAGACACTCAAGAAAATTCAACTGAACATCAAAAGGCTGCATCCATATTTTAACTAGGAGAATGTAGTACGAAAAACAGAGACCAGCAAACATGCCACCTGCTTTCCTTTCATTTCTTCAGAAATTAAAAAGCTATGTATACACAAAAACGAATCATTTCACACTATAAATACTTCTATTGTTATCATTGTTTTTATTCCTTTTGGGAGTAGGTCTTCTTTTTTGATTATAGAGAAAAAGGGCAAATAGAACAAATTGAAGGAGGAAATTAGCAAAGAAGCATTACTGAAACTGATCAATCAAAGTTATAGACCCCATTAGCATAAAATCTGAATATTTTAAGAGAAAGCTAAAAATATATTAACCTGATTAACCTCTATGAATATCTTGCCTTTAGACCACAGCCTTAAAATTTTAGTAAATGCTGTAAAGAGAAACCAGTTAGAACCACTAAAAAGTGGAAGACATAACGATTCATGGAAAATGCCCACCAATGCCTTTTGGTATGTTTTCAGGTCAATGCCTATAAATTATATTTGCAAAGGCAACTCCTTTCTTAGATATGCTAATTGGGCAAATATGTTTTAGGATATTTTATGGTTAAGACACATGACCACTGACCGCAAGTGGTTAATCATTTCACTCCTTCTCGTAAGTTATAGCATTCTTACATCTTAAAGTGGGAGGCTAATATTCTATAACTTAAGATGGTCTAACTGATTCTTTAGTTAAAAAGTAATCATTACTATATCAAATGCCAGACTGCTTTTTACTCTAAAATACTCAGCCTAATGTATTTTATATAACTGACCATCTCAGACAAATAGTTACGGTAAGGAACAGTGACCTGAAATACAGGTTTAAGACACAGACTTAGGAGAAAAAAATCTCCATGTCAAACTGATAAAATTCAGGCCCGATCTTTGCCATTAAAAAGTACTGAGAGTTGGAGTAGGGAGGAGAGACATGACTTGACATGCTTTATAAAACTATAAGGAAAAAACTGCAATACCTAATAATAAAGAAATAAAAAGCATTTGCAGATGCTTTCACCCACTTAGTGAAAGTTAAGGAACAGGAGACTGACAGGAAAAGAAGAAAAAATTTAAATCTTAGCCAGATAATGACCTAATGTAACAAACATCATTTTCACATTTAAATCCCATTCATACCCAACAACCCATACTGATAATGTCTGCATAATGAACTAAAATGACTTCTCTTTAGTGAAACATAAAGATAACAGATGTTTAAAAACACTTATCAATTATCAGTCTAGTTAATAAAGCCATCGTTGTAGAAATGTGAGGTACCCTAGGAGTCAATGATCTGATCTTCTCTGCCGTAGGCAATGCATCCGCCACGTCACACACAGATGGAGTGGTGGTTCTGCTGCCTTCACAGAAGGCTCCCTCTGACCTTCCCGAGGATGTACGGAGCTGCATTTCTGGAACCTCTCCCTACATTTTTCAGTTGAGCCTGTTTCCTTTGCCATATAAAATATTTTAAATTATTTTAAACTATGTATTATACCTTTCCTTAGTCTTCTCTTTCCTAGACTTTAAAAGACTCAGTTCCTGGAATCATCTGTCAAATACCAGAACTGTCAAATTTCCAGAATCCCCCATCATTTTGACTATCCTTCCTTTACATATTTTAGTGTTTACTATTGTATATAATCTACTATTCGGAATAGTATTTCAAATACGGTCTGCTTGGAATACAATGCTATTATTTCCCATGCTGAACAAACTATAAATCTGTTAGAGCAGTCTAACCTTGCTTTAATGTTTTTAGCAGCTACTTAATCTCTGAGAGCTCATATTGTTCTTGTCATCAAGCAAAATCCCTACAACCTAATCCCAGGTCTAATACTTCATCCTGTATTTGAAGAGAATTATTTTCGTAACCTAAATATAAAGTTTATATATGTAACCGCAGTTTAAATACGTGTGTTATTAAAAGATATTATTTTGGTGCAGTATTATCAGTATATTCTAAATAACTATATGATATTAAATATATCAGTTTTCTGACAAGTTATTTTGGTGATTTGTTAGTTTTTTTGTTTTTATGTGTGTTTTTTTTTTTGTTGTTGTTGTTTTTACATAGTGGAAATTAGAGGAATACTACCTAAAAGGATAATATCTGTCTGGATAAAAAGGATAATATCTGTCTGGATAAAAAACAGCCTAATCTTGAAAGTAGATTCCAGTGAAATTTACAAGGTGAAAAGAGAGTCTCAGTTTCAGATTAAACTCTTAGCACTAGAAGAGTAGGTTAAAGAAACAGGTTGGTTTTTTTTTCCTACCCTACGTAAAATACTTTTCTAGCCCCTTGAAAAATATTAGCTGATACTCCTACCCACATACATCTTCACTTCTCTATTTAAAATTCTCTAAATTACTGAGAAATAAGATTGAATGAACAAAATGGATGAAAGACACTATCAAAACAGTATATCCCATATTGAGTACAAACTTACTACTAGGCTGAACATTTTTATGTACATTATTTCATTAACTCCCCACAAAATCCCCAAGGAGGCTGGTGTCATTTATCTCCATTTACAGGTAAAGGGTCGGAACAAGTGTGGTGTCAGCGAGTCCAAAAACCCAGCATCAGTGTGGCAACCTACTGGCTCAATGATTTTTTAGGCAAGTTACTTAATGGATCCAAACCTGTATTTATAGTTTTCCTCGTGTGCAAAATGGGAATACTAATCATTATTTCACAGGCTTCCTGTAGGTATTACATCAGTTGGTGCAGGTCAAGAGTTATACATGGTGCCTGGTAAATGTGTTCCAATTGTGACCAGGTTTTGAGCAGAAGGGACTCCAATCTTCACATTTTTAACGATTTGTTTTATCTTAATAAGTCAGTATATATATAATTTATAATCCTCCTGTTATCTAAATGTAAAATTACTCTTAGTATGCTAAAATATATGGACTTTTTTCCCCTCATGTTGAGATTTCAAAATGTTCCGTTTGTGAGGAGTTAGTTTTCAGTTTGTTTTTTTTTTTTAAATCATTCCCTTTCCAAACTTCAGAGACCTTTTCAATCATTTCTGACGGTTAGATGGTTAAAGAAAGAAAAAGGTATCACAAAGATTTTTCTCCAAGAAGGGAAACAAACTTATTTCCATCAACTTAGGTAAAGGAAAATTAGACAGTATATATCACCTGATATAATTGGGGCTATTAGACATTATATTTTGCTGTAATAATAGTATTTCTAGGTTTACTGAAATTCAGGAACCATCCATCTTTCAATCACCTGTAATTTCACACCTGAAATCTCTGAGATGTTCAATACAGGCTGGGGGAATTTCTGGAGAGCAATTTGCTCATCATCTTACACAAAGGAAGAACATAATAAATGTTTGTTCCTATTAAATGTGTGTTCTGTTCTTCTTGTTCAAGAATGAAGCTATTTCGCCTCCCTTCAGCCATGGCTGGAACAATGACAGCAAGAACAAACGAGGAAGGTATGGAGTCTCGGTATTACAGAGGCAAAAGATTTTCTTGAGTTTTTCAAATACTTAATATGTATCTTTCTGAAAAGTATTAAGGTAAAATAACCAACTTTTTAAAAAAAAATTCTAAATTCATCCATAAGATTACTTAAAGTGTATTCCTTTATGCAACTTAAGACTCCTCTCCTCGCTCTCTCTCCTCCAACACACACAATGTAAGCTGCTTACTGAGAAAATAAAAGGTACGGCCAACAGATCCTCTGGACTACAAGGAAGGGATAGCAGGCTATCAACGATGATGTCTCTATTGTACAGGAATTTATGAATCCCATTTACTAGTTAAGGCTTAATGAGAAATCAGTAAAACTAGGGAAGTTTATGGTACTCTTAAGAGTTTATAAACTCCTTCAGGGTGTAAGATGTACGATACCCAGTCAGATGTCACTTTCATCATCGATGCATAAGGGCAGGACAGTCTTTTAAAAGCTGAACTGAAATGAGGAGGAAAAGCCAACCCAGGGTTAAACGCTAATTTATGCAGGACCCGGTTTTGACAAGATTCCTGGTCAATGTCAAGCAGCAGGGAAACGGACAGCAGGAATGAGCTGAGAAACTTTGTGTCGGGGATGGGACGGAAGTTGGCAATTTGTGAAAACTGTTACAAACCACAGGATTTCAAAAGTGTGAAGGAAAATGATTTTTCATAAAGAAAACGATGGAAATTTTTATAACTGTGCAGGCAATACTATTAGCTTAAAGGAACACGGTTCTTTTATTTTGTGAGAAAAACTAGTTTACTTGCAAAAAATTTGTGGATTTTCATATTAGGGCTGCACTTTAAGAGTCCTAATATAGAAGTTAATTATGCTGGTTAACATTCAAATAGAAAAGAACATTTTAACAGAGAATATGAAAGGAAAAGGAATTAATTTGAAGAAAAAGATGGTGCAAAGAAGCAGTTTGGGTTTCCTTCCAAAAGGGGTAATTTGGATGGATTCCCAAACCTCCTGATTTGGAAATTCCAATCAGTAGCGGCTGCTGCAATCCAGGGTCAACAACCATGACTTTGAGGAGTGAACAAGGGAGGCTGTTATTTCCAAAGAATTAAAGGAAAACTAAAAAACTGGAACCACTAATAATTAAGGACTTATGTGCCAGGCATTTCAATCACTCAATGACTGAACAAAAGGTGTATTGAGCAGCTACTATGTTCTTTACAACAACCCTATGAGACTGCATATTTTTATTGCTATTTTTTCGAGAAGAAAACAAAGCTGAGGTTAAAAAAAGATTATTTATCTTGTCCAGGTTATGTTGGACTCTGAAGTCCATGCTCTTTCCACACATCCCAATGGATGTGGAGGCTAAAGGAGAGAATTACATTGATCATGTTAAACTTACAAGGCTCACGTAAGTAGATCAAAATCAAGTGTTTTCCATCTCACTTACATTTTAAATACATCATGAAATTAAGAAAGTAATATGATAGTGTTTAGATGCTAGAGTTCTTACTGTAAAACGGAAATGATTTACAATGCTATCCACTCTGAGTGCCGCCTACTACTTGGTGGAGAGAATGAACTACCCCGAAATGGCTACACCATTAAGCAGCTTCTACACTTTAAATGAATAAGCATTGAGTAAAGAGCTCAGAATCATGTTGAGTACAAAGTTAAGTGTTCAATAAAGTCAGGGAATATTACTATTTCACAAATGTAAAGTTTTATTCTTTATAATGTCACATACAACAGTGTTTCCTTGTATTGATTTGAGTCAAGAGATTTGATCACTATATTATCCCAGTGAATTAGAGAAGCCGAGAACCTAACACACAATGCTAAACGAACGTTTATGTAGCGCTTCACATTTCCTAAGTGATTTCACTGTTATTGTTGTTAATAACCAATGTAATACAAAAGCGAGGCTGAGAATCTGGTCAATTAGCAACATGTTCGGTTTTCTTCCACCGAAGAAAGGAGACCAGAGACAATCTTCTTTACCAAGACAGACCCCACCAGCTCACCAAATCAGTAATCGTCTTTATATAATAAAATTCACCCAAGTCAGTGTCCTGTCCCATTGGTATCTACAGAATGGAGTACTAACGCCCCTGAGAACATGACCACTGAGAAGGAAAGTACAATAAAGCAGTAAAACTCACCAATACAAATATTTTCACACCAGATTCTTCACTTAACTATTATATGTTCCAAGACATGCATCCTCAAAGACTTAGACGAATACAAATAATTCTGTTTTGTATAGTTAGTAAATTGGCAAGGTCCTAAATTTACCTAAGAACTTATAATACATGTTAAGTAAAAGATGCTTGTTAATTTCATAATTTGGTAAACTTCATATAGTATTTTGCTTCACTGTTTAATGAGTGTTACCACATTCCGTGGCATGAACTTTGAGACACACTCTTTTTCTAAGCTCTCTTAGGAAGAGGCTATACATTGTTCAGGACTTTTTAGGACTCCTTTCTAGGATTCTTCTCAATGTTTTAGTTTGGTAGCAATTAGAAAGGGACCAAGCGATGGGCTGTCAATGCCAGAACAAGAATATTCCATGGTACTTTATAAGTTAACTCTATGATTGTGAAGAGCGTATATTCTTAACAAGATTACCTGGTTTCTTGTTTGGATTTTGTTTTTAATTTCATAGCTAGTGGTGGACAACTATGTACAATTTTCATGCAACAATTATGATGAGCATTTAAATTTTTATTTCTCATTTAAAACTGTATCTATGTTAGGAAAATCTCTCTATGAATGGGTCAATTAATACATGGAAGAGTCAATAGAAAGGCTAAGTTTTATGAGATGAAACGGCAGATTAACATTTTTATCTATTTAATGTATCACTACCTGGCATGCAGATGAGCTCAAGGATTGAAACTGTTAACATTCCTAGGATTACATTAATGTTACTAGCACGAGCCAAAACCATCTCCACAGGACATTTTCCAATACGGAATTTTGCTGAGGTCCTAGGGCAATAATATCCTCATTATGAGTATGTGGAGTTTCAAATATCAGCTGCCTAATGAGAACCTGTACTGAAAACTGGCTGAATGGTTAACTGCTAGCTTCTGCTTAATAAACAGAAAGTTCTTTTCATTTGTATATCCACTTAACAATTTTTTTCTGGCAGCTACTAAAAGACTACAAACAGAATGAACTATTACAGAATTCTCTGAGCATTGTTTTTAGTAAGGGTTGAAAACTTTGCTGTGAAAATAAATATATTCTTGGTCAGCTCCTTGCATTCTCCTGGGCAGTTTCTAAACCTTCACACTTCTGTTCAAAATTCCTCTCCTATTCTTGACCTCATTACTTTCAACAGATGACCTGCTTTTACTTCATTAGTGAAGAATCATTCAGCTTTCTTCCCTGAAACCCAACAAGTTACCCTCATCCACACCTGCGTTTTCTTTAAAAAATTTTTTATTAAAATTATTGGTGTAACATTGGTTAATAAAACTAGGTTTCGAGTGCACAATTCTGTAATACATCATCTATGTATCACATTGTGTGTTCACCACCCAGAGTCAGTTCTCCTTCCATATATTTGATTCTGTTTACCCTCATCTACCATCCCGACCCCCTTTCCCTCTGGGAACCACCAAACTATTGTCTGTGTCTATGAGTTTTTGTCTGTTTGTTTATCTTGTTGCTTTCAGTTTACATCCCATATATGAGTGAGATCTTATGGTTCTCGACTTTCCTGTCTGACTTATTTCACTTCGCATAATAATCTCAAGATACATCATGTTGTTGCAAATGGCACTATTTCATCTTTTCTTATGGCCAAGTAATAGTCCATTGTATAGGCCACCTCTTCTTTATCCAATCATCTTATTGAAGAGCACTCGTGGTTTCCATGTATTTACTTATTTCCTCTCCTCTCTCTAGGGTCCCTCAACATCCCCAAGTCACAGGTGATTATATCCCACTTTCTCACCATGGCCTGGTTTGTTTGTTTTTTAATCCTTACTCCTATTTTTACAACCCCTCTTTCTTGCTTTGTTTCACGGTGCCTTTGATGTAAGTAAGCAAGCTTGGGTTTTCACCCTGATGTCCTTTAGTCTTTATTTACATCTTCTCTCCACTTTATCTTCACAGCCAAGATCTTAAACACAGACTACACATCATTTTCTTATAACCTACTCACTCTTAAGAAACTACAAGTTACCTTGCACATCCACCATCCCACTGAAAGTGCATTCTAGTTACTTATCCATCATCTGTTAATTGTCAAACCCAACAGGCACTTTTCAATTCTTCTCTTCCTTGCCTTTTCTAGTGTTGTACGTGGCATCTTCAGCACCCCTCCACGGCGTGCACCCCTCCAACCCCCCCCCCACAATACTTTCTCAATATCTCTTCCCACCCTTCAACTGTGAAATTCCCTGGAAGTTAATCCCAGTCCTTGCCTTATCTCGTTTACATGCTTTGTCTAGGCAATCTCACCCACACTCTGTAGCCTAGACTCTGCTGACTCCAAACTCCTCATCTATTGACTTATTGCAGTAACAGTCTCTATGCTCTCTGCTTTCACAGAAACCCATTTTCTATACTATCTGACTAAAATTTCTTAAAGATCACAACACGGCATTCCCTGTCCACAATCCTCAATTGGTCCCTATTCTGAGGGATAAAATTCAAACTCCTTTCATAGCCCCCGACTCCTCATCCTTTGATCGCACCTGCCTTTTCAGCCTCATCTACTGACATTTGCTGCACTCAAACTATATTGCTGCCCAAATTCCTTCCCCTACCAGGCCCTCCTAGACTTTTCCTGCTTTCTCTGTTCTCTCACTTTCCTCCTTTTTTTTTCCCTCAAGCTAAGTTCTCAATGCCCTTGAAGACTTTCAAGACTCACATTAAACCTCATTCCTCTTTAACAAATATTTACTGAAAGCTCCTTTTGTTTCAGGTACTGTTCTGATGGCTGCAGTATTAACTGAGAGAAAGTCCCTGTTCTCACACTGATTTCATGTAGGGGTTGGAGGCAGGAGCAGGATATGCAGAGAACGAAGCAGAGCAAAGTGGACAGAGAGTTTGTGTGATGGCGCATTACTGTTTTATAACAGGATAGCAGAGGAGCCCCTGCTGCTTCTATGAGTCTACTCCTGACTGAGTCAGGCACTCTCCGTCTGTGCTCTGCCCATGATCAGCAGGAATTGCTGGGCTCCTCCACTAGCCTGGGACTCCTTGAGGGCAGACTCCCATCCAGGCATTCCTATCGTCTAGCACATAATCATTCCAAGGAAATGTGCCAACGTGGCTCTGGATGGAGAGAGAAAGCCACATAATAAGTGCTCAAGATATTTTTTTGAAATAGATTAATACATATTTGAAATCATAAGTTAACAGGAAAACCTGAAATGTACTTATAAAACCTGATATGTAATTAACTATATTTAATATTTTAATACTATATAAAATACTAAAACAGGGACAAAGAGTAAAACAAAATATCATAATTACATACTAACATTCTTGAAATTATGAATGGTAAGTAAGTACAGATTAAATAAACATTTCCTAGGAGAAATGTCGTTTGCTTTGCATTTGAAAGCACTTGGAAGAGACTGAATTCTGAAGGTGTGTAAGTATTTTGGGGACAATATCAATGAGATCATTTTACAAGGAACTGGGAAGTAGATAGCATAGACAGAGTGAAAATACACGGTAAGACTTTGTACAACTAAGTCTACTGATTTAGTTGTAAGGGGATTTAATTTATTAATTAAAGACAGGAACAAGTTTGAGGATCGTGTTATTTTATCATGAAAAACCATAATCATGCGGCCATTAACCTCAATGAAGGCAAAAGGGCAAAATTAGAAATTAAGAAGTGATGTCTTTGTCTTACTTTTTTAACTCCCATATTTTCAGATCTTATTTGCAAATTTTAGGGATTAAAAAAAAACACCTAAAATTCCCTAATCATGATCAATATTCTTCTTGCTAATTTTATTTTGCTTGCTTTTACTTTTTCAAAGAAAAAATACAAACTTTCAGAAAATTTATAAAATTGAAAAAAATATACGTACATATACACATAGAGAGAGACGGTACATAATTCTACTGCACTAAAACAACCACTCACTACCTTGAGTATATTCTTCTCCAAATCTATAAATTGCTTT
Organism: Rhinolophus sinicus; assembly: GCF_036562045.2. Lineage (NCBI taxonomy): Eukaryota > Metazoa > Chordata > Mammalia > Chiroptera > Rhinolophidae > Rhinolophus > Rhinolophus sinicus. Next base: position 14,954,609 of record NC_133754.1, on the reverse strand, counting down.
TATTAACTTATCAGGCTTTAATGATTTTTTTTTTAATCACAGCTGTATAGTATTTCACCCAGCAGATGGACAATTTATTTTACCATTTTCTTGGTGCTGGACAATTACGTAGCTTCTAGGTTTTTACTATTATCATAATGCTGCAATGATCATATCTCGGCAATTCGCTTATTTCCTTTGCTCTTTCCCTAGGAGAGATTAACAACTGTGGGATTACTGGTTTAAAGGGTACGAATGTTTTTAAGACTTGAAAAGAACTGGAAGCATCATGCCAATTTCTACTGCCATCAGCCACATACAGGAGTCCTCAAATCGCTGCATGTGTTCCAACCTGAGCATCACCATTTAATTTTTTTCCCATAAACTCCCAAATTAACACTGTACTTAACTGTTTGTATTTGCATTTGATTACTACCAGAGTTCAAGATTTCTCTCTAATTTTTAGTCATGAAAGATGACACTGCTACGTCAGCAAGAAACCATATTGAGCATTAAGTCAATGGTTCAAGGCTGTAAAAATAAATTAAAAAATAAAATCTTTAAGAAAGTTAATGCAATCATGACATGAGTAAGTAACTGTTACTGTGCTCCATGGTAATTAGGCGTTAAGGGCAAGCAGTTCAGGTAAGTAGCTATTATTACTATTATTCACACATAGCCAGATGAAGCATCCTTAGATTATGGGATGGTGGGGGGAGAGGGGGTTGGACCAAATAGAGCTACAAGCTGTTCTTATGCCCTCAAAAAGATCCCTTGATCTGAAACCAGATGTGATCCAGAAGGCAAGTTCTCTTTCTTTCTTGGTTCACGCAGCCTCTATAAACTGAGCACCCAAATGAAGGTGATAGGTATTGCAAATTAGTAGGTTGGCTGAGGGTGGGTAGAACTTACTTTACTGAGAAGCAAAGATGAGGCCAAGTCAGATATAACTCAAAGGAATGGCCATCAAATCCCTTGTCTCTTCTCTCGATGACTACTTCTCAAGTTAAGGGTCTAGGTCTGCAGTGAGACTTCTGAAGAACTTTTAACTCAGCACTATTTCCATCTCTTTTCCCGAAGAGAGGAAGACGAGACTTGAAGGACAATCATTTTCCCATTTCCCTAGTCAACCTTACTAACTAATGGAGGAGTGATCTAGGGAACAGGGTTTGAGGGATTTCCCTCTGCCGAAAATCTTTCTCCCCAACACTGTCTGAATTTCCATGCATTAGAGATTCTTTGAAGTTTGTAAAGCAGGTAATTCTGAGAAGATTCAAGAAGAAAGGTCAGAGTGCAAAGGGTAAGAAGGGGTAACAGTAACAAAACAAACAAACAAACAACAAAAACAACCACTCCACAGTGATGACTAATATAACCAGCCTGGTTTTATATTCTTAGAATACTTAACTCCAAAGCATGCAGAGAATAGGAATAGGAGTTCCAATATGGAGAGGGCACAGGGCGAAGCAAACAGAGTTAAGTCATTCTGGGATGCTTTAAAAATGCATAGCTGAGGACATTAGACTACAGAAGAATAGGGAAGAAAGAGGTTAATCTTATGATACACAAAGTGCATGTTCCACAGACCTTGGGAGTTTACAAAGCACATTTCCACAGATCATATTACTGAATCCTCACAGTAACCCTGTACTGGACCTGAGAACCAGAGATATTAAGCAACTTACCCAAAGTCACAGAGGTAGTAAGTGGCAGAGCCAGGACTCGACCCGGGTCTTCCGATTCCTCCTGTGCATTTCCAGCTCCCCTGGAGCTGAAGCAGGGGCAGAAAGGGAGGTGGAAGTAATTTGCCCGAGACCAGCCTTGCCCTCTCCCCTTCTTTCAAAGGCCAAGCAGGGCAGACATTTAACTCTCTCAGTGACCCTTTTTCATCAAATTCTTCCAGGATAAAGCACACAGAATCTAAAGATGTTTCTCAGCCTTGGGCCCAAGAATGGCAATAAGTAGTAAACAATGTCAGAAATACTTTTGGCAGTACTTTGCCATTTATGTGAAATTTATTGGAGCCTCAAATCAGAGTAATTCTTATTTCACAACATAACACTTGATTTTATAATTGATATTATATAAAGCAGTTTGTTTAAAATTTTTTGTTTAGCAGTTTCAAACATTTTAAATTACACCATTAAAAAACTTATCTTGAAAAATGCCTAAGAACCAAAATACCTCTACCTCTAACCTACTCCATGGCCTTTTCTTATTTTCCTACTTTAATCATCTTCCCTCAGTAATTATTTTCATTAAAGCAATTATAATCATTAAAATGGACAATAAGCAGTCTTTTCATAGCCAACTTTTAAGTATTTTCAACAAATTGAAAGGTGTGCATCTTCTTGAGATATGATTTTTGAGATGTAAATCACATTCATTTCTAAGTTACATAAGAAATGCTTTTAATGTAGCTTTTTATAATTAATTTTCTATAACAAAATTTACAGTTTCCAGTCTCTAGTTTCTTGAATGGTTCCTTAATTTTTCTTAGAGAATTATATGTTTTAATTCCTCATCTTAACTAAGTTTTCAACACATTCAGTTAGAAATTTTTTTCTTCTTTGCTTATTCCTAAGAATATGAAGATACGATAAAAATGGACTGGGCAGAGCACCACCTTTATATTACTTCTAGATCTGTTTTGTAATCAGCTCCAATACATCGCAGTCTCTAACAGTCTTTCCATTTATGAGAAAACTACCGTCCGTAGGGCCAAGTGCTAAGGAAGCATTAACACGGAACAGGGCATACAAAAGACCAACCAGGGATAGTGAGTTATTTGTGCCAAAAGCTTTTAGAGGCTTTTTGAACTTTAAAAGATGCTCTGTTGGACTAGACTTCATTCGAGCATCAGTCTTATCTGGAATATATATGGAGCATATCCAACTTAATAGTTAAAAGCTACCTGAAAGATGCATAAAGAGGCAAACAGTCAAACATAGAAAATGAAAGAGGAAAAGGAAAAGAGGAGGAGACTCGATAAGGGGGAGGAAGAAAGGAAGATGAACAAAAAGAAAGAGAAAAAAAGGGTTTCGCTAGAATAGATAATTTCGAGTAAGTACTAACACTTTCAAGCTCTTGCTAGGTCTCCCTTTTGCCTTTAAGATTGCAATTTCATTTTTAAAAATTTAATTAAATCTGAGATTCTTTTGGCTACTTATGTTCAAATTCAGGAATTCCTAATAATAAGATTTATATTATCTGATCACCGTATGAGGAAAAAAAATACATTAGTGTACTTTTCTCCTACATTATTTCAGCCTTATTTATTTAAGTCTTTTCAAGATAAAATGCTCTTAATGTTGTCTTAAATCACTCATTGTGTGATACCAAAAATGGTTCCCAACATTAAAAAAAAAAAAAATTGCAAGTATAAAATTTTAGAATTTGTATCATATAGAAACAGAATTAAATTGACTTCTAATATCTTACATTGTGTGATAAGCTCTTTGTTAAGCATGACCAAAAGGGTTGACCCTAATTTCCTAATCACATGATCTAGGGAAAAAATGAGCTTACTTTAGGCAACATAAAAATGCCAGTAAAAGGTTGTTAAAGTTAATACTAGTCTTGAAAAGTCAATGCGGCCCTTCCCCACTTACTTTCCTCACACTATCCCATTCATTTAACATACATAACAAATTTGTATCAAGATCCATGCCAACAATAGTTTCCAGACTGGAACCATGGCAGTCTGATAGAGGCCGTATTAATATGTATTAGATGGCTTCTGGAAGGGAGAAAATACACCTTCTACTTCTACTTATATCCTTTTAATTCCTTGGGTATATAGGCCAATCTATTTTCCAACATAGTTCTGTTACAAAAAGCATTAAAGAAAATATTTGTTGAAAAACTATCATATTAAACTGTCATACTCAAGTTTGATGCATGAAGAACTCTTCGGTACTAAAGGTGATTACAAGGGCTACATCAGCCATTCAGCGAATAATTACTGACCTTCTTCTCCAGTTTCCCCTGCCAAACCAGCTCTTGTGGTGAAAGTTCTGATCCGCTCAAGCACGAAGAGACAGTACTTACAGTATTTATCTACTGCATATTTACAGAGTTCCTTTGTACTTCCACTAGCTATTATCCAGTCATAAATTCTGCTCTTGTTTACAACTACAAGTGCTTGGAAAGGACATGTTTCTTAAAATAAGAATTTTTTCCCCTCCAGAACTCTCAAGTAAGCTCTGGAATTAGATCCAAGATCATCAATTCAGTTGATTTAACAACTGTTATCAGGAAAATAAAAACAAGAGATCAAGTTAAGTATAGGAGTTTGTTTTCTAGGAGGCCTTTATCAAATTACAACAATACTATTGAAAGCCTTCAGAACGCACTAGGTTATCAGTAAAAGCAATACAAATGATGAAACAGAGAATTTTTGGACTCCTAGGAGTCATCTTCATTTACGAATGCCCACACACCTCATGGAATTAACTTGTTTTGACACTTTGTTTTGATTTAGTAGCCAAAGCTAGCCTAACAAAAAAAAGGGATTTCAGATTTTGCCAGATTATCAGAGAATCACAAATACAAAATCACAACTGATGACCTTACTGCTGAAATACATACCTATCATGTGGTTTATGAGGTGAGAATTACAGAAAAGGGCAGCAGTGTTATAAAAGCTATAATGGGAGTCTTCACAAAAGCCGATTTCTAAAAGTTAATGCTTTATATAAAAGTTTCCAGAATTACAGTTAAAATAAAATTAAAAGATTACTGAGTTGTATATAATTACATGGAAAATAAAATCTTAATTTTATTTTTATGTAATAAAACTATTACTAATGGCATAAGTACTTAGAAAGGACATAAAATTTTAGGAATATAGTTTGTCCTCTATTCACAGAAAGGTAAAGAAACTTGGGACATGTTTGAGCATAAATTAACATTTATATATTTAGTCTATTTATAACATAAAAATATATTATTATATTATTAAGAAGTTTGGAACACCTAATACAATATATTCTAAAGATAAATCTTCACCTTATTTTAGAGATGTGATTTTGAAAACTAGAAAGAAATTAAGAAGATAGCTAAGACATTTTTCAAAGTACCTCCTGTAGACTTTCTCTAACAGTTTCCACAAAGAGAAAAAAAAAAGAGTTCCATGAATAAATAAGTTTGTAAAGCAATACACACTATATATCTATCTCTTGGAGATTTAGAATACTTATTAATCTGTTACTGGCTCAAAGAAGTACTGTAATCAAAAGTGTATTCAATTTTTTTAACCCAGTATTTTCCAAATTTATTTAACCATGAAGCAGAACCAATGTTCTCAGAACACATTAGGAAACCCTTAGCTAGATGAACCAGGCAAGAAAAAGCATATATAAAAAAAATAATGACTTTGTATTTTTATAATGGTCAAAACTGCTTAACTAGAACTTCTTCATTATGTTTACTCTTAATAAACTACATGATTTTTTTTTTTTTTTTTTTTTTTTGAGGCAAACAAAATGTACTCACTGTTGCAGTATATACCCTTTCCCTTCTGAACGGAGTTCTCAGCCAAGGACAGGCTGGCCACTAAGGGAGTTATTTCAAGCCAAGGTGTAAAACTCTCCCTGGTAATTTCCAAATTTAATGGAACGGGAAGTTCTATAACATCAGAGTGTTTCTCACTAGGAGACAGATCAACTCCACTCTTTTCTTAGCGGTGTGACAGTGAAGCCTACTGCACGTGATTCTAAAATAATAAATAGCATAGGTCCAGGAAATTCAGGAAATTAGGATCGGTATGAAGGGTACTTGCATATACATCAAGAGATACCACCCACTGGAGGTAAAAAGAAAATGAAGCTAAAAAGACACAATAATGTTTAGGAAATAGAATGAAAACAGAGAGAGATGACTAATAAACAAGATTACAAAAGACGAACATAGAAAAATAGTATTAAGTAGAGACACACAGATGACCGTGTAAGATTCAAAAGAGAATGGCTAACTGAGGACTCACTATGGTATGTAATCAAATATGTATGAGTCCCCTTTTAGCCCATCACCATCAAACTTCACAATCACGGACTTTAGAAGAGGGAAGAGGCACTGTGGGAGCTCCATCTGAAAGGGAATAAAGTCTATAGTGCAATGAGCAGCATTATTTTTTTGCTTTTTTAGAGGCAGATGGAAGAGGCTCAGAAAGTCACTAGAAACTAAAACAGAGTTGTGTGTACTTTTTCTTTTTTTTAAATTCATGAAGGATACCTCTTCAGATTTATAAAAATCTTTAAAATATACTGACATGAGTGTCTAGTCAAGGCACATATCCAATATAAGATTAACTTCTTTGGGAACAAAGAAATAAAACAAAATGAAAATATCCCCCAGATTCACTTGTTTTACTATTGTATTTCCTGTGCAATGAGTATATTAGCAAGTCTATTGCATATATGCATGCAAAGGGATGGTAAAATTCATTTCAGTTTGAAATTATAGCTTTAAAAGTCCTGATAAGTAAATGAAAAAACAAAATTTACACTTAGATTAGAACAAACTTTGGGTTTACTGAATCAAAATGTCAAAGGAACAAGTAAGTTCACCTGACAATCTCAACCCCCGTCAGCTGTAGATCTCACCCATGATGACTCCTTAAGACTATTTCAAGGAAAAGTCAAAATCACATAATATTCACCATAAATCTAAAGTACCAGGAATTTTTCTTAATTAATCAACACCATAATTCAGAACTCCATGCTTTAGGCTGCCATTAATAAAAGGGAAACTTAGAAGACAAAAGACCAGCATCATCTACTGTTATTATTCATGTACACACACAAAAAAGAATGCTGTAATTTTTTAGTTATACTAGCTTGATAATTAACATTAACATTTAAGTCTCAAATTGGTTTTATAAACTGTAATTAAAATTAGAAACAAATCTGAGTGATCATTAAAATAACTTGAAAAAGAAAGAGAGCACATTTTAGGTAACAAACACCCTGCCATGTTATTTCACTTTGGGAGTTATTTTACCCTCAGAAAAAAGAACATGAAATAATAATCTAATCTGTACTTTCATGGCTCAATAAAGGAAAACTCAGATTACCCAGAAACCTTTTAAAGATGTTTCCATATACAGTTCCTTTGATTAGATTACAATATATTAAGTTATCAGATATCAAAATTCAAACAATACTTTTGTGCAGGTCTTAAAATAACATATTATTATTACCTCAGTATTAACTTAAATGGTGAAATAAAATGTCTCTATTGAATAATGTAGCCAGGTCAAAGCTAGATCTGAAGACTTTGATAATAATCTCTTAGGTTGTGCTATCACGAAATGAATTTGGGCTTCAGGAGATAGATATGAACAGCATTTAAGTTGACACATCTGTGTGTACAGCAAGTGTTTATGAACGAATCACTTCTCCCTCTGTGTCAGCAGCTTTCATAGCTCCAGTAAAATCCCTTTGTATAATTCACAAAAGTCTGTGAGAATTGTGAAAGTCTGGATAACAGATGAAAAAATAAATAAAGCACATCAAATGCAACCAAACTTTATTAAAACAAAGCTTAAAGATATTGCATGAAATCCCCCAAATTCCACTGTCCATGATTTGAAAATTATGTTTTTAAATGGCGCTAAACTAGCTGTACAGTTTCATTCTGATTTACTCTGTGTTTATACTACAAAACAAAATCAGCAGTGCCTGTACGGCCATCTTGGAAAGGGAAGTTTCCCAACATATGGATGGTGGAAGAAAATGTATTTCAGTGACCTTAATCAAGTTATGGTTTTAGTGCAGAAATTTAAGTATGGTAAATTATACCCACTAATTTACTTAAGAATTTAACAGCAAGAATGAAAAACCTTCTAGACTATGATCAAATATATGCTTGTACTTTTTACTGGATACTAACTGACAGAATCTCACCGTTGTATAGTCCCAACTTTCCTATAAAGTTAATGGTTTCTATAACAATTATCCTCTTTTTAATATCTATTATGATTTTTTGATATTAAATACAAACTAAATACAGCTTAATTTTATTACTAGGTCATTAAAAAAATTAACATGACCTTGTTCTAATACATTTAGGATCTTTTAATGCATTAATTTCCTTATCATAACTCTCAATCTCCTTCCTCATTAAATAGGTTAGGTTTTTCTGGGGGGAGATGGGCTTATGTATTTCTTTTTAATATTTTTATTAGTGGTAGAATAATTCATGGCTTTTTAGGAACATTATTTGAACTTGAAAAGGCAACTTCCAAATGTGCTTCCTAAGATGTTGGTATAAAATCAATTTCGTACTAAGTTTCTTCAAAAGTAAAACTTGGGATTGATAGTTCTTTCCTTAAAGTATGCTAAAACTGAAATATATGTTATAATTATTAATAAAAAAGCACCCAAAACGCCTAAAAATAAATTTTACTTTTAAATATTAAGATAAAATAAAACAGATAGATAAAAACTTTTTAAATAGATAAAATTCATTTAGTCATACTTTCTATTTCATTAAGTCATACTTTCTTGTTCCACATTAATTTTATCTTCAAACTAAAGTGGAATAAAATAAAGACCTAAATATCATTTAAATTAAAACTTCAAGTAAACAAGATTTTCACCACTTGCATTTTGTTTTAAAGCTTCAAGAAGTTAGAATAAAGACTGTCATGAGATATTTAAGTTTGTTTCACATAACTGGAACTACAATTTTCTTCTAACTTTGTGCCGTGGGCAGGGATTTTGTGTGTTTTGCATAGAAATATGTACCCCTACCCTGAACAGTGCTTGGCACCTAACAGACGACTAATGAACATTCGTAGAATAAATGAATGCTCTACAGAAAAACAGTTAAGATAGAGGGGAATCATCTAAAACCCAATAACCATCATCTGTCACTTTCTAGAATAACTGGTCAAGATGATGTGTAATGTTAAGGTCTTAGAACCAACTGTTACTTACATAACAATAATTTTCTAGTTGACACAATAGTCAAACAATGGTCATTTCCTGATGCCAAAAAGCAAATACTATGAACTTTTAAAAAGAAAGTTTAGAAACTAGCATGTTTGAAAACACTTCTTAGGACATAATAAAAGTCTCGGTGGAATTCAGGTCATAAATATACTTGGAAAATCAGGAACTGACAGTGTTTTTTACAGGTTTAGAAAAGCAATTCAGAAGCAACAACACCCTAAAAACACAAAAGATTTGTCTCAGCAGCAGCGCCAGGGTATTTTACAGTAATTCCAAATTGCCTGTGGCATCTTTTTACTGGTATTCTGGTATTAGTTTTAGAATTAAAAGGACCAATTTGGAAAGGGCCTGCAGGGAACACAAACAGCAGGTTTCTTTGCCCTTAATGTTTTTTCATACAGTGGTCAGAAATATAAAATAATACACAGTATAGTTTTCTGTATATAATTTTATAAATAAAATGAGACTCCTAATGCTTCATTTACTTTAATAAAATAAGGAGAATTCTACAATGTTCAAAGGACAGGGCAAAAAATATTGGAGGATTTATTCAGTTAAGAATGAGCTATGAACCTCACATTATGTGTGATAGAGAGATCAGTATAATAAAGACACTAAAACTAAGGCAGAATATTTTATGATAGCTGAAAGAACCAGGTGAAATCTAGGTAGAACAACAAAAACAAAAACAAAAAATCAAAAATGACTTACCAAAAAGCTTAGTAAATCACTTTAGAGAAAATAAAGTAATTAATCATAATCAGAACATAAATTTTTGCCATCTAAAATATCATCACTGAGTATGTTCTAGAAATAGAAAAGGTCTATCCAGATAGAAAGAGAAAATAGATATTTGGTCTACAGAAAGATTTAAAGCAAGCAATTCCTAAACTTCAAGAGAAAAATATTAACACTTAAACTATTAGCTAGATTTTTATTTCCATTTTCCATACAAGAGACTATTAACTTAGTCATTGAGTCTCTTAATATTTCATGCTTTTTATTTAATGATTTTTATCCTTACACCTTTAAGAGACAATACAGGCAACTGATTTCTATAAAGGCATTTGGTTCATATACAGACTTTTTGGGTTGTTTTTCCTGCAAACTATTAAAAAAATCTTCAGTACATGACCATTGCTGCATTTAGAAAACAAGAAGTTTTTCAAAACCTTGTGCCAATAACAAACATAAACCTTAATAAAAGATAAAATATCATTTCACAATTAAAAATCATAATGCACATATGTAGTGCAAGAGTTAAAAAATTAAAAATTATGCAATCCATAGTGTGAGTGAATAATTGTGCTAAGGCTTCTGATGACTTCACCACAGCTTTGCAGCCCTTTAATTTTTCTAGTATGATGTACCAATTGGCGTTACCATCTTACTGATACAGTGAACTTTTTGCTTTTAATTAACTCAAAACTTCTCACTATTCCCCAGTTATAAAAAGAAAAAGTGCTCATATACCCCAATATTAATATTCTTACAGGCTAAGAGAACTCTACACTAACTCTACATTAAATATATTGACAGCCACACAGACTGTTTTTCTTCAAGGGCTTTTTATGAATAGATGCACATAAGTATATTTTTTTAATGGAGATGGGTGAAGATATGTTAAGCTGGTAGCTTCTATATCTCAAGAAGGAGGAAATGCTTCTATAACTAAGTCAATTATTCATGCAGATAAACAAGAATATGATGTTCATGATCCAAAAAATATTTGCTATATTAATTTATGCAAAACCATAAAACATCTACAATCACTAGATTATTTGTAAGCAGGAGAAAAGAAATACCAGAATCTCCAAAAGATTTAGTGATTCTATTCTGCTTTTTCCTGAAAAATATTTCAAGCATTTGATAAAAAAGATTTTTAAATTGACTGCAGGGCAAGTAAATAGGTTTAAAAAAAAAGGCACAATAAAGCATAGATGAGTATTCACAAAGGAGTGAGGAGTATAAAAGTATTGCTCTGGTTCAGAATAGAATCGCTACATGTGCTGTGATATTTGATAAATTTATTGTCCAGCTAAGTTAATATAGACCTAAAAATCAATGATAAAGCAATGAGGACTATTAAGGGGGAAAAAGGAAAAGTCACTGACTGTGAAAAGAAAATTATCACTTCAGTACCCAACACCTCTGAATGGAAGAGCTACAGTGAGGAATGACAAATGTGCTCATCACTTATGGCCACCCTGGAACAGAAAAAGGAAGTAGAGGAGAAATGAAGTAAGAAAACTAAATTTCTCTTTAGGGAGAAAAGAGGAAAATTAATCTCTCATTAATTCTCTAAAAATTTAAAAGTAAACCAAATGCAAATATCTATTTTAACCTTTGACTGTAATGATTAAAAACATTTGGGAGCACGTGATGAACAGCAAACCAGGATTCAACTTCTAGAAATATAGACTCAATAAATAATTACTTTCACCATCAAAACTAGATTAAGATGTATTAATGGAAAAAAGAATGAAAATAGCCATCATATGAAAATCAAAAGGGCAAAAATATGGGCACAACATATTTCTCCAAGAAAAGAAAGATATAAATTAGGTATTGATGGTATTTCAGTCTTTTAGGGAAAAGGTGGCTAAACTTTAGAGGATGAGAGAGAAAGGATCTCTTAATCAAACAAATGAACCATTAGTACGATAAATATAAAATGATAAATTATCTAGAAAGCAAGTTTTTCTAGAATAAAAATGTAAAGAATCATGATCCATGGCCCAAAACATGATTATGGCAACTAGGTATTTTGTTGTTTTATTTACCTTTTGGGGGAGAGGGAACAGGGGACATGACACTGAGGGCATTACAGAAAAATGTAAAAAGACGAAAATTAAACTAAAATAAAAGCAGCTCATGGGAAAGCAACACATGCTTCAATGAGGAAGGCTACTGCCTGGATGATACAATTTTCTAGCATATTTTGATATTTTAGGGAAATAGCAACAAATTATGCTTCTAAATAAGTTTCCTAACAGCTCCCCACAAATTGGAGAAAGGAAATTAAAAAAAAAAAATGTTATCATTAAACTAATTCTAATATGCTTTGTCCTCCTGTTTCTGCCTAAATGTAATTGAGAATCAGTCTCTATAAAGTCACATTAAGTCCTGTATAAAATGGACCCCATGAGGCCAATACATTCTAAATTACATCATCAAAATTATCACACAGCTTCAATATCACATCTGGCAAAATTAATCAAATAATTATTAACCAGATATAGTTTATAGTTAATCTGTACTTATACATATATAAATATATGTGTAGTAAATGCAGTCTGAATTCATATATAATTTAATTTTACATGAAACTAAAATAATAAAGAATATACATGTATCCAACAGAGATTTAAATTTGACAACTGCTGGACCTAATTTAGTCAAATATAAAGTAACAAACTGGGAAAGAACAAAATATGCATAAAAGCTCATTTTACACATACAAATTTTTGGCAAACATATAAATAAGGGCACCTATTTCCAAAGCATAATATAACAAAGCATTATACAAGAAAAATAATTCCAATGCTTTCACTTTTATTGTAGTTCAGTGGAATTATTAAACTAAAATCTTACTTTAGGGGTAGCCAGATTTAAGCAAATTTAAAATACTTTTTCATTGGCACATTTTGTATTACTGTGACTAATCTTCTGGAGCTATGCATTTTCTTCAGAATAGCTTATGCCTGTGTACAGAATTTGGATCACGTACCCATGCCTCTGTTTGAATGGGCCTGATGTTGCTTAGTAGCACCTCTTCATAGTTTCCATAATCAATGAATTTAACAACTGCTGTCATACCTGAAGAATGGAGAGCTTCAACTTCTGCTCGGTAAAACTGGGGAGACAAAAAGGAGTTTTAAATGTGACGATCAACATTGTCTACAAGGGGAAATATTTGATGGAAACGTAAATAATCAGAGTGTTAGAATGTGTAATTATTTTTTGAAAACTCATGCCATTTTTTAAATTAATTAATTTTTGAGATATAATTGACATACAACATTGTATTAGTTGTAGGTGTACAGCATAGTGATTTGATAATAGCATATATATGTGTGGAATGATTACCACAATAAGTTTAGTTAACATCCATCACCACAGTTATAGAATTTCTTTCTTGTGATGAGAACTTTTAAGATTTACTCTCTTAGCAACTTTCAAATATGCAATAGTCTAAAGAAAATAATTTTTGAGAATGATATTTTTAAGAAAGAAAACTTACCTTTGGATAATCATAAATTGGCTGAAAAAAGATAAATTATCTCCTCCATATGAGTTCTGACAAAGTGAAAAGGAGTAAGATTTCCGGACAAAACTAAGAGGATCAGTAGGACAGACTAATCATATGCTAATTAACGGGTATAAAAAGAACTACTGTAATGTTTCCTTATCAGCCACTGAAACACTGACTAACATTAGTAAGACAATTCTTACGTACTAATGAGAATATATAACTACAAAGCAATTATTTAAAAAATAGAAGTATGTAACAAAAATAAATCTCCAAGAAAAGGGCTCATTGCTGCCATCATTACAGCCACTTGGGTTGAAGCGGGGCTGTCAGGTAAGGAGCAATCAAGCACATTACTCATATCCAGGATTTATAGGATTTGAGACACTGCAAGACCAGACACTTTCATTTTATCAGTTTACCCAGTTTTACTCGGCTCTGGAAACTAATGTGCATTAACAGACTCATGAGGAACTGATTTACATAACAACTACCATTTTAAAATTTATCTGTTAAGGCAACTAGGAGTCGTAGGTGAACTGATTAGAGTCCTTCTCCAGTACAGATCAACCCATTGCGGACCCAAATCATAGGTCTGAATGCTGCTTAGTGAACATGAAATAGAAATGAAGAACTATGTACTCTTAGGGAGTGTTTTCTTCAAACTAGGTTAGCTGGATGCTCTACTATAACACTGACTACTCGAACAGTATCTTAACAGGCTCACCAGAATCAGAAAATGCTAAAAGCAACAGAAATTCTTATTCTCCAGATCCTCCTAAAATATGAGTTACCCTGGATGTACCAGAAAATAATCTGTTTTTACTGATTAACTATTATACTTCATACTACAAAGGTTATTAAGTTAATCCATAGTGTTTTCTTCCCAGGTCTGGATGCTAGGAATTTTAGAGACACCGTGATGGAATTTACTTGTCTTAGAGTTCTTGATATACATTCACATCTCTCCCTTCCCCCCTTTATTTCTTTAGCCTCCTACTTCTGTGTTCTGTGAATTGTTGTATTTCTGGACCTATGCTTCAACTGTAAGCTTCTCAGATAATCATGTCAGTTCAAGTATGTTCAATAAACAATGAGTCAGAATATATCCTAGGAAAACAAATAAATCTTGACATCTTTTTAGAACTGACACTTTCATAAAGACAACTCATGTAAAAAACGACTTCTGATGGAAAGTACTGTAATAAGTGTAGAGCGATAGAGCTTAATGAGGCCGAGGGGTTCAGGAAGAGGTTCCTGGGGCAGATGACAAGGGATATATCATCAAAGGCTGAATGAAGCGGGTTTAGCCAAGTAACAAGCTGAGCAGGGTGTTTCAGGGAAAGTTACAGACAGAACATAAAACCACAAGATGAGTGCAGGAAGTTACAAAGAGTTTAAAATTAATTATGGATGATGTAAGAAGAAGGGTCAACCAATAGGAAAGCAGACAAGAAGGTAAGAGCCAACTGACAGAGGCTCTCTACGTGCAAGTTAGAATCTGTATTTATTTTACAGGTCAAACATTTTAACTAGGAAGAATGACATGGTCTATGTCCAGAGGCACAGCAGTGGCAGTTTCAACGACAAATTTAAGAGGAATAAGGTTTAAGCCAAGGATATCAGTTTGGAGGTTGTTAGAGTGTTCCAGTTGAGAGGGCAGAAAGGGCTGAACTAGTTATGGCAGACTAGAGGAAGAAGAATTGTCCCAAATTCTCAAATCCTTCAATGGAAATAAAGCTTGAGAGAAGGCAAGATATAGCGAGGAATTTTTCAAATGATACAAGGTGTGATCAAAAAATACAGTGAGTGCCGAGTACCATCCAACAGAAAGGCAGGGACTTCAATATGTGAAGTGGCACGTGGAACCTTACTAACAACGTGTGACAAGTTTCAACTTGTTTGGTGCAGTCAGTTGGGTATGAGCTAGGGTAGAGAGAAGGTGTGTTTTATAGTGTGCCGTAAATCATCCTCCATCATGACAACACTACATGTCACACATCACTTGTGATACGACAATTTCTGTCAAGTAAAAACATTACGGTGTGTCCTCATCCACCTTATTCACCGGATCTGTCACCATGTGACTTCTGGCTCTTTTCCAAAATCAAAATGGTTCAGGACATCGTGGCAGCCATGACAGGGCAACTAAAGACACTCATGAAAGAGGACTTCCAGAACTGCTTCAGAAAGTGGCAAGAATAATGGGATAAGTGTGTTTGAAGCGAGGGGGAGTGTTTTGAGGGAGATTAATGGCAATGTGTCTTTTTCTGTAATAATTTTTTTAATTGAAACATTCACCGTATTTTGTGATCACACCTCATAGATTATACTGATTAGTTAGCTCTAAAACCTTATTGTAATGCAATTAAGACTATGATTTCTTAATGATAGTTCTAGCCAATGCCTTTTCTTAAATCTTTACCCTGGTCTCTGGCTACAAGATTGGAAAGCTGCCTATTCTTGACAAGGCATTTGAAAGCTACCTCTTAAATTAGGTGGTTTCAGAAGATAACTAATTTCACCTCTTTCACAGTGTGAATATTGTTTACCTTATTTGCTGAATGGTATAATCTATACAGAGCCTACAGTCCCTTACTCTAAACTAAAAGTATATATCCAATTAAAATCAAAGTAGTCACCTTAGAATATCATTCAATTATTCTAAGAATACTGTAAAAGCTCAAAACATTTTGGGAATTATTAGGTACTGTCTTTCAGAAGCTTTATGACATTACTCTGAATATATTCAGTAGAGGCTACAAATGAATTCAGTATTATTGTGTTTTTGAGATAATTACAATTAAAAGTAAAGTGATGAAGAACTTGTCTGCTAAGTCTAATACCTGGATATCTGTAGACCTGTTATTATTCTCTGTTGCTTTATTTGTTTCTGGTCATTCACGTTCACTCTCTCGCTCTCTCTATATATACATATACTGGGGGGGGGGCAAAAAATGTACATAAGTGGACACGTGGGTCACCGTTGCTCAAGCAGTAGTTCGCCATAATCAGAAGTGTCTGGATGCTGATGGTAACCACTTTGAGCACCTCTTCTAATTGCACAAGTCAAACGTGACTTGTATTCATCTTTTGCTATTGGTATATATTGAGTATTACAATTTTAATACAGTTTTCCTTTATTAAAATGTGTATACATATTTTTGGGCACCCTCTGTATATTTTTAACCATGTCTCATAATTTTATAGGATGCCAGACATTACAGATAAAAAATTGAAGAGGTTCTAGAACATGTTATTTTTTCCCAAAAAGAGCACTAGGTTTTCTTTTGGCGGGCAGACCGAGTACAAGCAGACATCCTTGATCCTGCAAATGGTTGGTTTTAGACTTTGTAAGAGCTTGTTTGCAGTAGTCTTGTACTTACTGCTAGGGCACAATCCCTGTGGGATTTTAACAGAAAGCTTGAGTCGTTTACCACGCCTTTCAAACCTTGTAAGACTTGAACTCCAGTCACTTACTTCCTGTGTTCTTCAAGGTCACCAACCACCCCACGCTGTCCAATATGACAAAATATTTTCCCATCTTCATCTTAATCAGCCTTTCACAGAAGCATCTGACACAAGGTCTACTCTAAAATACATCCTTAACTCTACAGACCTACACTGAATTTCCAACTACTTTACACTTTCTTGTCTCTACCATGAGGGAGAAACAGCTAAACATAAGTAACCCCCCACTGCCCAAATCAAATCTTGTATTTTGGAAAGTGAGTGGTCTGAGTTGCAAGAATAAGAGTCTGAATAGTAAAGAACACCTATACTTGCTTTCCAAGCTCCCTAATCGCCAAGAAGTAGCCATGTAAAATCGTTCCAACTAATGAGATTGTTTGTCGGTATTTCTGGAAAGGCTTTTGCTTTTCTGGAAAAAAAGAAAAGACATGGCTAGGGCTACCTCCTCCCCTCCTTTCAGCTTTGAATAAAAACTTGACAATAGAGATGATGCTTCTAGACAAGGTATTATCTCACACGTATACAAAGAACTTAAGAGTATGCCACCTACTTATACCATCCTGAACCTCTCCCTGCTGGTACCATCAGGTAGCACCTAACACTCTGCTCACGACCCATCGTTCACTGAACACAGTGGGGCCTGGTTCCTGATCCCAGGCCCTACAGCAACCTTTTACAAGATCCATCCACATTCCCTGGCCTGAACTCCAGTTCTTTGAAATCGTCAGCGAACCAGTACAACCTTACTAGAAAGAAAAGCAAACATTAATAGTTTGGTTGTTAATAGGTGAATTAACTTACCAACTTCACTTAATCACTTTTATAATACTATTCTGATATACAAGCTAAAATCAAACCTAATCTCAACACATCGCATGGGACTGATTCTCTCCAAGCACCCATAAAAAAACAGTAGTACTTTGTTTTTCCTCCTTTATAAATTATATATCTATAAATCTGTTCAAAGACTTTAAATGTATAAATGTAGAACAAAACTCACAGTCCCAAAGCAATGGCTTTCTATAGTCTCACTACAGTCTCACTGTTACATTTAGTGATATTCGTATATAATACCTTTATAGCGTGCATACCTTATTGTCTTCCCAATACAGCGCAAAACATTCATCGCCAGGTTTCCACACTTTTCCGTACTCCATAGGAAGAGATGATTCTAGCACTTTTTCTGGTTTAATCGGCCCAGATCTTCTTTTGGGCCCAGTACTGTAAAGTATTTTGTCATCATAGGGTGTGGCTGTGACGGGTCCTGCTGGCTTAATAGGTCCCACTCGCCTCCCCTTCAGTGGCATCTCGGCCTCTCCATTTGGAATGCCAATGAAACTGTTAGTTCGGACAGGATTCCTGTAATCGGTATTTACATTAAAATGTTTTTCAATCCTTATACCACCGAAAGCTTCATTATTTATTGTTCGTGGTTTCCTGTCATAAAAGTGATCAGGATTTGCTGTTTGGTTTTCTCTTCTCCCACGTTTTTGAGTATTATAATCTATGGATTCTTGAGGAAGTGGATTTTCTTTTGCCTCTGCATAGGAGGGACCTCTTCCTGATCTGCTTTGCATAGAATTATCTCTTTTTTTAAAAGCACCATCATTGTGCTGAGAGCTTAAAGGATATGAGGTGTCTTTAGTTCTGTCGTATCTAGAATACGGTCTGTCACACCTTATTCTCTCTTCAGTCCAAACCTCAGATCCTGAAGAAGTGCTCGGTCTTTCAGAACCTCTATTTCTAGGTAATCCACTGCCTTCTAAAACTGACTTTGAATTTTGGGTGTCTCTTTGAAAACGAGGAGGTTTTTCACTTCTTGGCTGTCTGGTGTCATTTCGAGGAAGGTATCTTGGCTGATTATTCTCTTTGATTCCATTTTGCTCAGTGTTCGACAACCTGTGTTGTCCCTGATGGAGCTGCTGTGGCTGTGATTTAGGTTCTGAAAAGCAGAAGTATATTGAATGCATGTTAAAATGATGACTCTGCATTAATACTTATTTTAAAATCCCTAAAAATGATACGATTACTGCAAAATTGTCAAACTCCTATTTTCACTATCTCCCCACCTCATTACCTTCATCCCTCTCTGCTTCCTGGAGTCCTGTTTTCTAATGTACATTTTCCTCAGTTAGCCACACTAGTTAAGTAAAGCAATGATATGAACCATGAAAAAATGGCGGATAATTTAAAAGCAATTTGTCTTTATCACTGAATGTTTGTATTCTTATAATATAGCTATCTGCATATGCAATTCTGGTAATTCATTCAGCAGGACATTAATGAAACAGAACTGCAAAGTGCTAAGTCAGAAGCTGCTGTGAAATGGCACAAGTACAACCTTTGCTCAACTCCTTTCTGAATTCCACTCAAATTTAGAGAAGGATAGCGACTGTCGCCAGGCAAGTTCTACCCTTTGCAAAAATGTTATTTCTCAAATCTTTCTGGATCTGGAATTGCTAAGTGTTTGGATTACAAAAAGATATCCTACTATAGAAAAGAGTTAATACTTTCCTTGACCTATAAAAGTAATTAAAAGCAGGTACAACTTGGGAATACAGAAAAAAGGGGTCAAAACTATGATTCAGCACAATAGTGCAGATAACTTCCAACTAGAAACCAAAGCAGTAACATGGCAAATATATACTCGTAGATAATTTAATGGTTGTATTTCACATAATGATTTTTATTCTATTTCAATTTGTACCATGTCATTTACACTTTTCTGCCACTGTTTCACATAGCACATCTGTAACATTATTTCCAAACATATTCATTGGTTTTTGGTATACACGTCTTATTTCTCTTGTCATACCTCACAATCAATATGCAGGTCAGAATTATTCTTATATTTCCCCATACTTGTCAACATGGACACTATTGACATTTTGGGGGAAACTGTTTCCTGCATTACAAGGAAATTAACTTGTCTGACATCCAGGCACTAAGTGCCAAAGCAACCTCTCCCAGCATTCCTAGTCACCAAGACCCCCAAATTGTCTCCATACATGTCCAAACACCCACTGGAGGCAGAAGGGTACCACATAAAACGTTTAGATCAACAGGGATAAAGAGAAGACCTTTAAAAATTTCCAAGTGACAAAACAAGTCACAGACTAAAGATCAAGACTCAAAATGGCAAAAAAACTTCTCAACAGAACTACTGGAAGCTAGAAGCCAATCTAGCAGGCTTTAAATGTCTTTCAAAATAAAGGAAAATTATTCTCTGAGTACAATTTTATATCCTGCCGAACCACCCATTAATGGTGACAAAGAATAAAGATTTTTCAAATGCGCAAGATAGCAAACACTAGCCAAGACCATTTACAGAGCCATTTTTTTAAAAAAATCACTGTTTCCCAAGATCTGCTTTATAAATATAACACAGATACGTTGTTTTTAACAATGGCAGTCAACATTCATTTTTTCTTTAGAGAGAAGAAAAATGGTCACCTTTAGTTTCTACTCACATTATTTATTATCCAGGAGAAAAGATTTAGGGACGCAAGAATAGTAGTGAATATAAGCAGTACACAAATGAGCATTTTTAGCAGAAAGCATATATGCGTGGCATTTGTTCCAGTCATTATTAGAGAATAAAACCAGCAGTTGCCTCTTGCTGACTATCTGCAATGTAACAGGTATCCCACATTTGCACTTTATATACGTTATCAGAGTCCCCACAGTAGTCTTAAGGTATAGATGTTATGAAGTTTATGTACGAGAGAGAGGTGAAGTCCCTTGTATAGTAAATTGAAGACATTTTTCAGTTTCCAAAGTAAGTCAAATATGAAAGTATTTTATTTGCTATCAATTAGATTTGAATAGATATATGAGAAGTCAGCATTTTAGATTTGCAGTGTTTAGGGATCACTTTGTCTTATTATTCCCATTAGGACCTCTGATGTCTATGATAGTCAGAAAGTACAAATATATTAGGTCATCACAAGAATAAGTCTCCTGGATGACAGATGGTGGTCTGGATAACCATGTATACAGAATGGGGCTGCAGCCAGGCTTGGAAGGTGTGGGAGAATTTGATTACAGCTCTTCTAAAAGAAAAAGTAATGATTTCCTAATTGATTTAATCGACAATTATATGTTAGATTACAGAATAAAACAATTTTACTAATAATGAACATACTTCCTTTCCATTATTGTGCTGGGATAACATAGTGAGAGAAGAATCTATAAAGAAAATGTTTTGTTTTGTTTTAAATAAGAATTTCATTAAAAAATAAACTCAGTGAGGAAGAGGATAAAATTGTATTTTATTAAAAATCATAGTTTTCATATATATCTATTTCATTTCAAAATAAAATAACAATAACCCAAGAAAGGAAAGTACTTAAATGTTTCATCATTTTCAGGTTTCCTTAAACCCAGTACCATGTGTCTTTGGTAGTGGAACTGAACTAATCTATTAAAAAATAACAGAATATGGTCAATTACTAAACTTTAGAAAAGATGATTTTAAGTAAATTAGGATCCCAAATCAAAAAGAAAGCCTTCCTCAGACCTCTAGTCATAATCTAGTTGCTCTCTGCTACCCTTCTTGAAAGGGCATGGTGATTCCAAACCACCCAAAAGACTAATCAGTACCACAGGCCAGGTCTACAATCACTCTAATAAAAAATATACTGAGATATTTTTCTGCATAAACAACAGAAGAAAATGCATCCATTTTTTTCAATGACCTGAAGGGAAAAGATGAAATAAAACTGTAAATAGAAATTGGTAACATTTAATATTAAATAGGGGGATAAAAAAGCAAGATCAGAAAAAATGATTAAAAAAAATTCATCACAAAATTACTAGAACTGTGAAAACATCTAAAAGATCAAAGTGATGAAAGCTCATATGAAAAACCAATCAAAGAATGTGGCCTGAGTTTAGTTTGACTTGTGATAAAATGTTCCTAATGACAGCAGATCATGAATTTCAAAATGTATGTTTACGAGATAATTGATTACAATATTTTACATCACTATGATTAGAAATACAAGAATCATTAAGAATGAATTTATTAATTGTCACAAATTATTTGGGTTTGCATATAAAAATGTACTTGAATTAATCAGGCATCTGAAAATATTAATACTTCTTTGCAGAATATTAATTCTCCAGTTGCAGTTATAACCCCATTTTATAATAGAAGAAAAGGACATTTTGTTTCTTCATTTTATCTTGAGACATCTACCTGAAGAAGTAACTTAATATTTATTAAGATTTTACTATGTGCCTGACTTCACTTTAAAGATTTTTACCTACATTAGTTCATGTTATTCTCACAACCACCCTGAAGGGCCATATTACCATCTTTATTTAATAAGTGAAGAAACAAAGCAAAGCCAGCAGCTAGAAAATGGCAAAGCCAGAATTTAAACTCAAATCTAACTGAAGCCAAAGCCCATGATTTTTCCACCACGCCAAGCCGCCTACCCAGAGAAACAAAACAGAATGCAACCAACAACATGTTAGCTACAATTTTATCACCTACATCTGTTCATTTCTGAGATGCAGAAATCACAAAAGCTCTTTCACAATCCCTAATGGGTTGAAAAATTAAGTTGCGTACTAGGACTGTCAGAATCCTGACCTAAAATTAATAATCTCTTTTTCTTTCATGCAGAAAAAACTAAAACCCCTATTAACAGTTGGAGTGGTCTTTAGAAGCTCACAACTGATGCTCAGAGATAGCATACATAGTGCGTAGGGAACAGGTTCTGGAGAGGGACAGCGTAGGGATATGACAGCCACTTAGTTACTTAACCTTAAGCAAGGTGTCTCATCTTAAAAATAGGGAAAACAATAGGGCCTACCTCAGAAGATTAAGTACACCCCTGTAAAATAGTTAGAACAGGACCTGGCTTTAAGAAGTGCTCAGTAAATGTATCTGTCACTGTTATTACCATGATTCTTAGAATTAGAATTATACAAATAAACAAAATTAATTACATCAGGAAAAGAACCAACACTTGGATGATAAGGTGCTTCCCTATTTACACATCTTCACCGTCACCAACCCCCACCTTTAGTTAGGAGTCTTACCTTGCTTTAGTTTTTCTGTTTGTTTCTTTTTTTCTTGTTGAAAACAGGGAAGAAGGAATGCTTTAGTAAAAACTTGTTTATTGACAAATTATCAAAGTCTCATTGTAGAAAAAATTTATATATATTAGAAAATCAAAATCATACTCTAATACTGTTTTTCACTTAAAATCTGTTATAAACATTCTCCAGGTAAAATTTCTTCTATACACCCTCTAAATGTTTCTATATTAAAAAATGATAAGATATATTTTAAAAAGTAAAAATCACTTTTAATCTTATCATTAGAAAAATGTACAGAATGAAAGTTCTACTTTCTGCCTTTCCAAACCTACTTCTAGGAATACTCACTACGAACGTTTTCAGAAGTTATTCTTCCTTTTTATATAATTCACACAGATGCATTTCTGTACAATTTATTTATTTATAAAAAATGCACTCATGCACATCTCAGAAACTGCGATATACTTTCTAAATGAACTGTACACCATGGACATGTTTCCAAGTCAATGAATAGATCTCATTCATTTCAATATTGCATGTTTTTTTGTAAAGGAGGGTACTTTAAATATTATTACATTTTAAGCAAATTGAGGATGGGGTCGGTCTAAGCCTCACACAGCATTGTTTTCTCCAGTGCCTACCCACAATAGAATCAGGAAAATAGATAATACTCAGCAAATGTTTGCTGAAAGAGAGATATAATTACTAAAAACAATGGGAATGGAAGAAGCTTCCAAGTTCAAAACTACTACCTGCTTAGCTTTGTCACATGAACTCAGCTAAGGGTACAACACTGAGATAGAAAATGTGCTCTTCCATTTTGCTGTAAGAAAGATTTACATCAAATCACATTAGGGCAGACTTAGACTGAGTTCAAATGATTACAAAAACATTGCACAACATACAAACACTGAGTTCAAGACCAAATAAATTCATTCTCCCACTTCCCAGTGATGCATCTTTGACAGTCACAAAGAGCCCCAGTTTCCTCATCTGTAATGTGTGGATAATGATACTTATCACAGGATTATGGTGAAGATTCAATTTGAAAATATTTGTGAAATTGTTTTTCTCATGCATCCATACAGGGTCTTTAGAATGAGACTGACCATTGGACCGAAATCCAGTCCTACAACTGAGCAGCTGTGTGGCCTTGTAAAATTGGGATAATGCTATTTCCTCATTCCTTCATTCAGTTACTCTACACTATAGTTACTGAACACCAGCTGCAGATAGGAACAACACTGGTCATTACATATGAAGCGGTAGGTAAGAACCATCACCTCTCTATCTGGTGGTACTTTAGGTATAATGGGAAGAGTCAGATAACAAACAAATAAGGAAACAAATAACACAGCTTAGAACTGTGATAAGGCCTGAGAAGGAAATATATAAACTGTCATGATAAAACTGGGAGTAGCAGGGGTACATTAATTTAGGCAAAAAAGTTCTCTGAAGAAGTGGTGCTTCAGTTGAGCCCTAAAGAATGAGAAGAAATGCAATGACGGCAGGGAAGAGTAGTCCGAGAAAGAATAGCACCTACCAAAGTCCTGGGCTAGAAACTTGTTTCATGAAGGCAATATGCTACCAAAAAACCTTTGCAGGTAAAATTCTAAATAAAAATGTAATCACCAGTAATTATTAATTTCAGAGAGAAAAAGGTTGTACATACCAATACCCCCAAATTGATGTCCATTATAAATCAAAAATAAACACCAAATCCCAGAAAAATATGGACACAAGAATTAACATTAGTTATAATCGGACATGGCACTTTTTCCTTCATTAGTTACTCAAAGATATAAAGTTGTTTTCCTGTTCTCATTAAATTCTTTCATAACTATGATACACATTAAACTTAAGACTAGGCTCACAAATGAACATATATATTATATTCAATATTTAGAGAATTAATCTTGCAGTGTCCCCAATCACCTTACTAGAACATAGAGAGAAAAGTCAATGAAAAAAAACTAGAGGGCCTAAAGCATGATAAGATCATTGCTGCTATAAACGTAGAAATCGTGAGAATGCTAAGAAACTGAGAGACATAACGATACAACTGCCCAGTCACTCTCCCAGGCACCCTCAATAGGCGTGCGAAGTCCAAACTGGTCCTTACAAATGCCACCCAAAAAAGTTTAGTTCAGTGAGTATGTAAAATTTCTTACAGTTAGAAGACCCAGTGAGCTTCTCTCAAGGTACAACTATAACATTCCCGCTTTACATGTCAGGAAGCTGAAGAAGCTTGACCAAGGTTACACACCTAGCTGGGATCACGGAGTCGGGAGGCAGGTATTAAGCATTCTGCCATACCGCCCTCCTCAACAAAGCTGCCATTATACTACTGCCATCAAATCATTCGGAACTGGGAGTTAGCGGCAGCATTTGCTTCCGGAACGCACGTTAGGATCATCATTAACAAAAAATCTGCCAGGGGTAAAAACTGTATTACTTGTACAAATCGATTGGTTAAAGAGAATGCATCTGTTTAACTTAGCTGATTTTCTTCCTTTTCCTTCTTTATAAATAAATTACAGGAATATGGTTACACCACAAATTTCATACCTAAAATATTGCACTGGATTCATTTCAACGTCTCTTTCACCTCTAAAAACATTAAACTCAAGTTCTGTAAAGTTCTCTTCAGAGGGCTTTTCTAGCCATGCTTTCACCTTTTTTTCCATCAGTACCGACAGTGACTCTAAAACCAAGCTTTTCTTCTTGGTGGAAAGGTGAGTGTTGTTCTGAGCATCTTCAGTGTATCGCGACCCCATGTGCATCCAAGCCTGCACAGTGCCGGAATACGACCCAGGTGTCTTCCCCTTAGCTTCCCCTCAGGCCTCAGCTTAGATTTCACTGTTTCTGGGAGGTCCTTCTTCCCCATCCCCATAGAGACTGAGTCAGGCACGCTTCCTCGGTGCCATGGTAACACACAATGTACACAATAGTAGCACAAACAGAACTGCCTGGATCGCTTTCCCTTGCTAGACTGTAGGATCTCTGAACAGTGTTTTGTTGCTAACACAGTTCCTGGCCCATGGAAAGCTCCAGGTTAATACTGTGGACAGAATAAATAACCATTCACTATTTCCCAGAGTGAACGTGCACTGCTTTTGTGAAGACAAAAACAATTAAAAGAAAATAAAGCTCATTTGTAATTACTGTCTCCTCATATTATCTTGGTAGCAAAATCTCCTATAATCCTTATTCTCTGTGTTTCCCTAACAACTTCAAGAGGAAAAATATTAGCTGTGTCACGTCTCTATGGGTACGATGACTTCTTCCTTCAATTAAGGAGAATTCAAACAGGAAATGAGGATACAGGGCCCGGCGACATTACTTTGTGGAGCCTGTCATGTTCCTTTTAATTGCTACATCTTAAACGAGTCATTAGACTCTAACTCCTAATCCTCTGAGATCCTAAACTATAAAGGACCACTCCTTTCTTTCCTTCCAACCAACAATCATATGTAAACACTGCCAGTCACACTTCTGTGTTTCTGAGAAAACACCCGTCAGATTGCATTATTTTCATCTTCCCAGTATATCCTAGACATAAAATAACACAACTGCTTAACCAAATGTAGCACTACCGTCTTCCCATCACTCCCACACTACCCACTACCACTAATGCCTTCAGTTCAATAGTACCTTGGCCTCAGGTAAGTAAGTCAAGTAAAGCACGCTCATTGATAAAGTGGGCATTTATATAAGGCACTAAACTTGTGGGTCAAAAACCATTTAGAAACAATAACTTTATGTTGTTTTCGCTTTAACTCAAATATTAATATTTATTGAAGGAAATATACTGGAAAAAAATCAACTAAACATACAAAACTGTAACTTACTATCAAACTTGTAAAAACTGAAAGGATGACGTGCCAGGACTACTGAAACTGTCAGACGGGAAGCATTCGTTGAGTGCAAAAAATTAAACTTAACTTGTGTGATCTTTTCTTCCAAGCTGATTAGTATTTTTCAGGATCGTGAGTATGATCATTTTAGACTCAACATTATCTTTGCAACACATATTCCTGCACATTTCACACAAACCTACAGCAAAACAAAACTGAGAACTCTTAACAATTTGAAGCCAAAACATGAAGTGAAATGTGAAGCCACTCTACTTGGGGTAGAAAAATGAAAATAAAGAGAACTTTAAAAAAGAAAAGCCAAAGGAATGTCCATTTCTGGGCTAATATACTATTTTTTAAATGTACCATGGTACAAGAGGTCATCTACTAATGTATAATATAAGCTAATTCAAGTAGAACAGCTAAAATTACTGCTGAGTAATCATTCAACAAGTAAAGCAAAACAAAAACAAATCGGTAAAATATTTGTTACAAAAAGATGGTATTAACCGATTAACACAAGAATTCCCATTATAGCAGAAGAGTAACACTTTTTAATATTCCTATGTCTGTATAAAGCCAGTTTATCCATAATTTCTTTCAACTCAAAATTCTCTATTAATTTTGTCAACTACAAATCAGGGCTTTTTGTGTACAGTGCCGTTAGATATTATATATATATTCTTTAATGGTCACAAAACTCTTTGGCTATAAAATTTTGCCTGTCAACTCAAAATTTATATACTTCATTCCCTTTATAAAAAATTACGTCCTCTATAAATTTATTCTGTAGGCATTCTGACTTAGATTACAAAGCTTAAAATCAGTGACTATGTCGCATTCCTATCAGGTACACATAAATACATGTGGTTATGAAATGATGCCCTGTCTATATTATAAAAATAAAATGCAACATTTTAAGACTATGATGTGATCGGCAGGAAGAGAAGTCACCCGTCAGCCCAAGCCTATAGCATAACTTTTTCATGCTATATTAAATATGTTCTTTCTGACCACTCTCTTCAAAATCATTTTAATGTCCATGAAACATTTAGCTACTGGATATCCTTCAGCTTGTCTTCTAACCCCCCCACCCCCACCCCACTTCACTGACACTGTTTTTGTCAAGATCTCGTATCAGTGGTGTGCTGGAGTCAGCTGGAACTTCGTACGAGACCTATTACGGTTTCAGAAAATCTGCAAGCTGGATGTTAAACTGTTGATAGCTGGAAATCAGCCATAGTGGGAACAGTGATACCACAGACATCAGCAAAAGCTAAAACTCAGGGTATCCCTCCCCTGCCTGCCCCCTTCTCCCAGAACGAGTTGTTAAACATTCACCAGCATACTGCTGGTGTTATGTAAACCAAATGCACACTTTCCATGCTTATTCCTCAGCTTTCTCTCATACTCTTCCTACTTCTTTGGCAGTTGCCATCTCCGGGTCTTTGGCTGACTCCCACGTTTCTACCTGTTCTTCAAATGCCTGCTTGATACCTCTCATGATTTCTAAAACTTAGCATATCTTAAAATTAAACCGTTTATTGCTCTTCCCTCCACTCTCCCCCACCAAAAAAAAACAAAAAAACAAAAAAAACACAAAACCCTAACAGGTGCTTAGAAACGCAACAGGAAAAAATACACTTCTATAGTACTTGATCTGAGTTGGGAATCAGTCAGTTAAGGATCCAAATCTCAGTCCTTTACTTCTTATTGGTAAGATGTTTTATCACATCAAACCTATTTACTTATCTGTCAAATGGAAATAACAACATACATATATTTTCTATGTGCAGCTGATTAAATGAATTAATAGCATGCAAAGCACCTAGCACAGGTTCCTGGCATATAGCAGATGCTCAATAAATGGCACCTATTATTTTATTTTATGGTCAATAAATGTTTAAATGAATGGATCATTAATTGAGGATATATATACATATATATATGACACATATATATTTATATATATGTGTCATATATATATAAAATAAGTAAGGAAAATTAAGAATACATCACAACTGATAGCATGGTTAACAAATCTTAAAAATATGTATGTCAAGTAATTTAACTTCCATACGTTTACCTCAAAAAATAACCATCAATATGTAAATAATTTAACTAAAAAACTATTTTGAACTTTGTTGTTATAGCAAAATTTGGAAACAACTTTCAAATCACAACATAAATGGAATGATAATCGATTACTATTCAGCCATTACAAATTATGATGAGGGAAATATATAATTACACAGAAATGTAATTATATATTATATATTATATTGTATTATATTGTTATATTATATTGTTATAATATTGTTCTAACAATATTACATTGTTAGGACAAAAAGCAGGTTATGTAAATATGATCTCATAAATCGGAATAAAAACAGAATATGATGATGTGATTATAGGCTGTTTCCTTTTCTTTCGTCACCTGTATTTTTAATTTTTTCCAAATCTGTCAGGTAACACCTACGCAACAGGAAAAAATACACTTCTATAGTACTTGACCAAAAGTTAATTAACTGTGTTATCAGCTTTTATCTTTAAAATGCCCTTTGTTCTAAGACATGCTTTAAAAAGTATATTTCAAATATATAACCTAATTTTAACTGACTTTTTATATATTACCTTTAAAATTTTTCACTCAAGTTATCCCTAAATCCACATAATTTTCTATATATAACTAATTAGCAAATTCAAATCACTATTAAATTTACATTCATAATTAGGACATTACATGTGCAGCACGTGGTGTATTTTCACTTCCCACCTGGTGTTCTGTCTAACACCTTTAAACTACCTGCCTTCGCTGCCCTGGCAAAAGTAAAGTGTCAGGTGCTGTGTTGGCAGAATGTTGTAAATCTAGGGACGCCAATGTCCTAACAACACAGAGCAGAGAATTTCAAACTAACTAGCAAAGGACCAGGATGTCTGTTGTACTTGTGCTTTCTGATTTTAATTTCCCATCAGCTGTTGACTGTTCCTTCATAAAATGCAGCAGTAACAAATGTTGAGGCCCGTCAAATCGTTAAGAGGGAGTATTGCTACTCCCTCAATTTGAGTACTTATCTGTCATGCCCGTGACCAGACACTAGGCAGCACTGGCACAGACTGTTCACTGTTGAGGTAACAAATCCACAACACAGAATTGGGAACAATTAATTCAAGTCAAGCTTAAAGCACTACCTAGAAATTTGAGGAAAATTTGCACTTTACAAATAATGGAATAATAGGAAGGAAATCAATCTTATAAGAAAAAAATTACATCAAGGATGGGGAAGGTCATAGAGATGGGTAGGAACAGAGAGAAAGTGACAAGTAGTGTGTAGATACTATACATTCTGTCTGCCATGCTACAGCTTATGGCTACTCACTCAGCAAACATTAATCCCTGGCCTACAAACAGGCACTCCACCATCAACGTCAATCAATCAGCTGCACAGGGAAATGGGCTGCAATTGGACATAAGTACCCACCATAGTCAGTACATGGACAATCCTTTCTTGAGGAAACCCGTCACAAGAACATCTCGCCTAACACACACATACTCTCTCTCACTGACCAGTTTCCTGCCTTTCCAATTAAGCTATTACCATTACATCACATTTCCCTCCTGCAGTCCCTGCAAACTATTTAAACTGACTTGAAAGTTGATTAAAAGAAAATAAAACAAAAACAAAAAAGACACCTTTAAATAACTATCAAAAGCCTGCAACTTCATGTGAATTACCCATCAACTATTACTATTTTATCTGCTAACATCCAAATATATCATTTACACCTGAATATTATGCAAAATTTGAAATTATGCAGTACTGTTAGCCAACTGCTACCCTTCCAAAATCCACAGGAAATAGAGTAATGGATCCCATAAAACAGTATATACAGTCTAGTCTGAATTTGATTAAGCCAATGAGAAGAGTCAATGCATTATTTTAAGTGAGGATGCAATGGGATCAAGTCTGCATTGCGAAAGGTCACTGACTGCAATATGGAGGACGCACTGATAATGCTCTGCAGAGTCAGTGGAGGGTTGGGGACCTGGAGTGGGGGAGTGGGGTCGTGGGGATGGAGACGGCCAGTGGGGGATGCCGTTGCTGCTGCCGTTGCCACTGCTGCTGCTGATGATGATGGTGGTTATGAGAATGGTGGTGGTGACAGTGGTGGTAAAGGTGGCAGTGGCAAGAACTACTGTTATATGGAAGCCTAGGTGTCAATCACTGTGCTTAGCACTTTAGATGCATTATCTAATTTCATCTTCTCAACAACCCTGTAACTTACGTAGGTGCTATTACTATTTCCCCATTTCCCAAGAAGAAATTAAAATATAAGAGATTGTATAACTTGCCCCAGGACACACAACTAGTAAATACAAGAACTGTGAGTTAAGTTAGTGGTAGAATCAGTTGTATTTCTCTGCTTCAGTGCCTTGTCCAATTCTCCCCTTTTTTTGGTATTTGAACCCTGGGAACTAGTGGGAACTATGCCTTTCTCTTTACATACAATCCTGATGAAATCAATTAAGATGTCCTGCGCTTCCTGACTAAGAAGGGGGCAAATACAGACATAAGGAGATGGAAAGTCTTTTTCTATCTGTCTCCTAGATATAAGGACCATTTGCATGCTCCTGAGAAATAGTTTTCATTACATTTTATTCTGTGTTATGAATGGAGATTTGACACTAATAGCTGTAATTCTTTTTTCTCCCAGTCTCTTTGAGCTTCTAATTCAGCTACTCCACACACACCAAAGCCAACATCCCCAGTGGGACTCAGAGGAACTTGGGGAATCAGTCATGTGAGGAAAGGTATTCACAATTTCCCAGAAAATGTGCTTGCAAAATTGAGACATGTCTTTTTACCTGCATATCTTTATATGTCATTATGCCGCCTTATATGTTGGCCTGATGCTATGCCTGGAGCTACCTGGGAAATCTTTTCTACCACATGAAGACAGTCTGTCAACACACAAAAAAGGCAGAATTCAGAGACAAAGAAAGACTTTCCAGCTACGTGAGCCAAAAAATTCCTTTTCCGCTTAATTGGACTTTTGTGGCCTACAACTTAAAGCAAACTCGTTTTGGAATTGGTGCCAGGGTGACACAAGTGACAGAACCTGAAATGCAAAACTTGTTTAGAAAAGCAAGGGTGTAGAGTAGTGAGTCTCCTCATCCCCTCACAGAAAGCTGGCTCTCCTCATTGTGCAGCTAAACCTATTGTCTTATAACTGAGACCACTAACTAATGAGGCCCATGCCTTAGAGAACTTGGAATGACAATGTCAGGATGATGGAAAGTGTTGGTTACTTCTTACTGCCTTCAAGAAGTCATACAACAAAGTGATAAGCTTGCAAGTTTGAAAGTAGAAAGGACACAGATGCAACTAGCTGAGAAGTGCTCTTCTCAATTACCAACAAGCCCAAAAGACTGAGAGTCAGATAATCACGCTGGGTCCTGGAAAGGGGAAGGAAGCTTGGTATCTAGTACCATGTCCAGCATTTGTGAATGTTGGATGAGCT
Organism: Rhinolophus sinicus; assembly: GCF_036562045.2. Taxonomy (NCBI): domain Eukaryota; kingdom Metazoa; phylum Chordata; class Mammalia; order Chiroptera; family Rhinolophidae; genus Rhinolophus; species Rhinolophus sinicus. The sequence goes on along the minus strand of NC_133754.1, from coordinate 14,922,519 downwards.
CTTTGTTCCTACATTTGCTTGATTTAAATCTTATCCTTTTCATAAAAATAATCTCTATTTGAAATCTGTTCAAATTTTCCTAAGTGTTTACTGTTTATATAACTGCGTCATACTTTCAATTCTACTTTCTAAAAATTTGACACAAAATATAAAGAAGCATAAATAACACGGATAACACATTTAATTTACAAAATGAGCTACATGAACAAGGGGATAGTAGATGAGTATGACTTTAAGAGAGTTACTCTCTCACCTTTCTCACAATGTCTTTAATCCGCATTCAGAACAAATTAAGGTTACCCTCGTTTTATTCTGATGTAGAAAGTTAAACAGTAAAGTTAGTGTCTCAAGCTATCCCTTTCTCTATCTCTGACGAACCCAGGCTTCTTCCATCATAATGCAAAGAAGCACACCTACTCCTTCTGTCCCATGTTGAAACTTAACATACATGTTCCCAGTGGGTATTGTTTTCAATGGTAGTTACATATTACTGAAATGACATATTGATAAACTTAAGATATATGATGACATAAAAACTGACCTTTTAGAGTTGGCCTGATAATCTAGCCACCAATTATAATATCTAAATATAAAACCAAATTCAAAAAGATCTACATATAAGTGCCTTTTGGAACACAACGCTATCACACAATGATCAATTGAATGTTCCCAAGTTGACATCAAGTCATTACATATCACATGGAACACTTGAATTAGTGATTACGCTCATTAAACAATGTAATCCAACTCCTTTTTTTTTTTTCAGAAAATTGATAAAAATGTCAACTAGGATTATGTTTGACTCCAATTTAAAGATACAATTTTAAAAAGTTAGTAAGAGAAAATCTCTAAGAAAAGTACAGGTGATGATCAACTACCTCTGATGAAAGCTTTTAAAAATTACAATAAAGAAATGATAGCACCCTTTGTTCTACTATTTATAGCATGAGTAATTACGCATGACACATACAACTGTAGTCTCACTTCACTCTCATTCCCATTTTCCACCTTGCCAACTGAGAAATTTTCTGAAAGCACCAAACCAACCTCATTGCTCTCATGCCAAAAACCTTTCCATGGCTTTGCTCTACCATCTGGATAAAACAAAAACTCGTTAGGACAAAATCTTCTTGATCTGGCTCCAGCCTACCCCTTCTATCTCCACCCCTCCCACACCCTCACTGGCACGGGGATCTGGGACGCTGATCCCTTCCAGCCTGGACACCCTTCCCCCAACACTTTTCCTCATCCTTGTCTAATGCCACCTCCTCTAAGAAGCCTTCTGCCCACCTCCCATCTTGGTGAGCCGGCCTTCCCACACAGTACTTTTAAGAAAGAATAAAAGTTTGCTTCTCCAGAATAAAGGTCATCAAGTAGAACAGAAAACCACAATGTAAGTTGGGGGAGCGGGGAGGAGGTTTTTGGGGTTAGGATGATCACAGGAACATGCGAATGTGTATAAAATTTAAGAGCCTGTACAAATATTAGAAATATCTGTAATTTCTTGAATTTGGGAATTTATGAAGGTGACAGGCTATATATTCCCTGTGAAAATCAAGGTTCTAGAATACTATTACAATGTCCATATTTTTCTCACATTCCAGCTGACTCTGTGTCATATTAATAATAGCAACATAAATATGCATTCTACTAAAACAATATCCACTATTAACAGATGTGTTCATAAATTCTATCCCTTCAGAAGTGAATCTCTTTAACACTGATGTTCAGTTTTGAGTGTATTATTCTTGTCATGTATCTTAATTAACTTTGATAACTTTTTTCAAGTGGAATGCTAATAGTACTTCATTTTATTGTTACAGGTTGCATTCTGTGAGAACTGAAGCTAATATAGGCCCACAGGTCACAGGAGACCTACTTTTCTCAGTCTCAACCGCGTTATGATTTAGGAGACTACAGGAGTCACAGCAAATGTAGGGAATCCGAAGGATAAAAGCAAAGCGAAGGATCTCTGGGATAGTGCAAAGGGAGGTTGGGACAAAAATATCAAAAAGTTACAGAGATTTAAAGAAGCAGCTGAGATTCTCCTGCTAGCTTTGCAGTAGCAAACAAATTGGTGAATTGCCTGTGGAGGGGGACAAATGGCAAGGACCCGAAGGCCGTTAGCAGTGAAAAGCTCTCCCCCAGCAATATCAAGCAAGAAAAGGCGAACTTGAGTCCTACATCCTCAAGGAACCGTATTTTGCTAACAACCAGTGAACCTGTGAGAGGACCTCAGCCTCAGGCAAGATCATAGTCCAACTGAAATCTTAATTTCTGTATGTGAGACCCTGAGCACAGGCCCCAACTAAGCTGTACCTGCACTCCTGACCCACAGAAATGATGAGAAAATAAATCTGCATTGTTTTAATCCACTGATGTTGTTGTAATTTGTTCAACAACAATAGAAAACCTACATATATTATGCTTTATTTATCAACAAGAAAATACTGCTCTTACACGTGTCTGCTTATAAATTTTGTTTGTCCATATCAAACATTTGTTTTCTCAAAATAATAATATATTGCCTTTTCTATCTAGCAAATATGCTTCTGTTTTCTTGAAATCGGGACATTTCAAATTTGTGATAAAGCATTTTATCTCTGAGTTTTTAGTCTGACTCAAAATACATCTGAAAGTGAAAATTAAATTTAAAAGTATATTTCCCTTAATTTTTGGAATCATATTTTGAATACTATTTTAGAAAATATCTACCATATTCCATGCAATTAATATACTTACCTCTCTTTTCAATATTTATGTTAATCACTAGAATATATCATAGAAAGAAATACATCATCACATTGTGGGAGCTTATTCAGTCAGTGTGTGAATATGTTGATACAATACATAATATATGGAAAAAGAAGAGCTAGACCAATTTCACATCAAAAGACATTATATAAGATTATATAATTACAACTTCCCCAACATAACAATGTTTTCATCGCTGAATCTGTTATCTAGTAAAGTTGGGGGGACAAGTTTGGCATTATTACTTATACAGTTAGATATAATCTAAAGCTGCTATTCAGTGTTTTTGAAATGTAACAATTAAAATTTTCTTCTGTGCTTTTATCAAATAGGAAAATTTGCAATTAAATAAATTGATATTGTTACTTGCTCTAAACCTCTTTGTACAATTACAAATAAACTTTGGTCTTTTAAAAAAAAATCTACTTTAAGTTAGCCTACCTTCCACACTCAAAGTCCCCATTTTAGACTCCAAGAAATCAAACAATGTGCTCGGTGCTGATGGCCTTGCATTTCCCAGTTCCTCTTCATCTTCTGATCTTATTCGCCCCCTGCCTTTTCCTTTACCTTAAAAAGTAAAGCAAGACACATATATTGTACATGCAAAAACAGAAGGAGAAAATACACTAAAATATAATCAGCAGACATCTCAAGACTTTGTATATATTACTTTTATATATTTTTCTGCATATTCTCTATCTTTGATAATAAAAGATTTTTGTATTTATTTGATTTTTTATTAGTTTCAATAATAAGTTTTCAAATGATTGTACTAACGAGTACTTTTAATCCCTCTAAATGATCTATCTAAAATTTTTAATTTGTTCATGTAAATTATCTTTTAAGGAAAAAAATTATTTTCATAAAAATTGTCTTTAATCGCTAATTTTTAAAAAGAATATAGGATTAGGACTTGAAAAATCACATAATACATTTGACTATGCCAAGATTAGTTCCCAAACTGGTGCTTCTTCCACTTACCACATGGTAAATAAATAAAGTTATAGCCTCACAGCAACAAAACCTAGCCTCTGTCAACAGCATATATGCGTCTGAAAGGAAAACAGTACCATCTGGCACATTGCTTAATAAGTTGTACCTCTCAGAGGTGGACCAGGAACAGGTTTCTGTTTACTGCTGTTAAGAAGTACATTTAGAGCTGCTTCTAAGTTGTTGCCATTATCCATAAGAGCTTGCCTCGAAGCTTCCTTACTAAAGCCCATTTCTGTTATGTGCTTCAGAGCCTTCTCATCAACCTGTAAGGAATGAAGAGAAAAGCTATGTGATAGACAATAAAAAAAGCAAGGTATATGTTTTTAACTAGATACTGCTTTTCAGCTAACAATTATACCTCATGCTTATGGGAAAATGTCATAATAATACAACATTCACTTGCTGTTTTTTTCAAACCAACAGTCAAGGAAGAATCCGCATGATATGTAGGGTTGTGCCTTGAGTATACTCTGACTTCACAAGTACTATTACAAATGCAAAACAACCCAAAACAGAAACAAGGAATTTTATGATAAGCCAGAATAAGGCTTTTGAAAATAATATAAACAGTGCAAACTACCCAATTAAAAATTTTCATGGTTAATACATCTCCAAGAAATGTAGTAATAGTATAATACCTCTCCAAAAATGCAAAATATAAAATGAAGCTAACAAAACAGTACCATCTCAGTAGCTTTGTTTTTTTCTACTCCCTACTGTTTCAGCATTCTGTTCTACTCATTAGCAATACTGCAGTACTATCTGTGATGCTTTGACAACATATACCCCGAATAAAATAAATCTGCTTTACAAATGCCAGAACCCAAAATCTCCTTGACAAATGAGTCGAGACCTGAGTAGAATTCAAGAACTTTTTAAGTAACATAAACATATCCCATAAGAAATTTGTTGAACCATAGCCAGCTGAGGAATGCATAACTAACTGTTGTACACCCAAGATGAGTTGGCTTTAAGATAGCATATCCATTGCATGCGTATTCCAGACAGCCACTCTGATATCCATGTAGACATCGATAAAAGCACAGTACTTTTTTTTTTTTCCAAAAGATGACTGGATCCTTGCAAACACAGAATGCTTTCTAAACACAGTAGCTACTATCAATAGATCAGAGTTGACACATTAGAGAAAATGTATATCCCTGCTGTAGATATGCTAAAGTAAATGTAAAAAGGAGTGGACATCAAAATTATAATTCATCCTTCTTATTAAAAATCTTATCTGAATGTAAAAAAAAAAAAATCAACCCTTCCAAGCTTTCTCTCTTCTAATAATCTCCCAAATTATGTCTAGTTAAGAAGCTGTCCCGTACATAGAACTTTACTAAAAACTCTTAATGAGCAATCAATCCCCAATCTTCTTATAACTTATGCTGGCTTTCTTGTTGACCTGATTTGCAGTTAACCAAATTCTTAGGGACTGGCATGGCCTTGCTCTCTTTAACAGCTCTAGGGGAGAACTCCCTTGCCTCTTCTAACTTCTGTTGTTAGGTAGCAATTTTTGGCATTCCTCAGCTTGTAGATGTATTACTCCAATTCCATGGCCATCCTCTTGCTATGTATTTTCAGGTCATTTATCCTCTGTATGTGTCTGTCTCCATGTCTAAATTTTCCCTCTTTATAAAGAAATCAAATTAGGGTCATCTTGGATTAGGGCCCACCCTAATGACCTCTCTTTAACTTGATATCATTGTAAAGACCCTATTTCCAACTAAAGTCACATTTTAAGGAACCGGTGGTTAGGACTTCAATATATCTTGTGGGGAAGGACATAATCCAACCTATAATACCATCTATTATCAAAAATTATTTCAAGGATCTGTCATCTGACATTCCAATCAAGTCTTCCTTCCATTGTTGAAAAGAAAGAGAATTGAAAACCATCCAATTTGCAAAGAATTTGGAACATAGTTATTAGAATAACTCATGTACACTCAAACTTATACCAGTATTTTCTTTTTTATATTATTAATTTCAGGTGTATAAAACATAACAATTAGACATTTACACCCCTCACAAAGTGATAAACCCAACAAGTCTACTACCCCTCTGATATCGTACATAGCTATTCCAATACCACTGACTAGATTCCCTATGCTGTACTTTACATCCCGTGACTATATGTATACTGGAGCTGTCAAAAAAATGTATACAAGTGGACACTTTGGTCAACGTTATTCATGCATTAGATCTCCATAATCAGAAGCATCTGTATGTTGATGGTATCCACTTTGAGCACCTCTTATAATTGCAGAAGTCAAACATGACTTGTATTCATCTTTTGTTATTGGTATATATTACGTATTATAATTTTAATATAATTTTCCTTTCTTAAAATGCGTACACATCTTTTTGGTACCGTGAGTGAGTGTGTGTGTGTGTGTATTAATTATAGCTGAGAGTCAATATTATTTTATATTAATTTCAGGTGTACAGTTCAGTGGGTAGGCATTTGTTTTAAATTATCATTTTGGTGGTCTTCATTTTTGAATGGTCGTTTTCCTGGATATAGGATTCTTGTTTAACAGTTTTCCCTTTCATTATTTTCAATATATCATCCCACTGCTTTCTTGCCTCCATGGTTTCTAATGAGAAATTGATTGTTTATCTTATTGAGGTTCCCTGTTATTTTTCAATTTTTTAAATATTTTTATTTAAGCATAATTGGTATACAATCTTATATTGGTTGTATTAATTTCAGGTGTACAATATTGTTCTTGATGAGTTGCTTCTCTCTCACTGCTTTCAAGATTTCTGTCTTTAGCTTTCAACAATTTGACTATAATGTGTCTTGGTGTGTCTCTCTTTGAGTTTATCCTATTGGAATTTGTTGAGTTTCTTGGATTTGTAGATTCATAGTTTCATCAAATTTGGGGTCATTATTTCTTCAAATATATTTCCTGTTTCTCTCTCCTCCTATTGAGACTCCCACAATGTGTATGTTGGTATATTTTATGGTATCCAATAGGTACCTTAGGTTCTATTTCTCTTCATTGTTTTCTCTTTCTGCATCTTAGACTGGGTCAATTCTATTGTCCTATATTAAAGCTCACTGATTCTTTCTTCTGCCTGTTCTACTCTGATGTTGAACCAGAGCAATAATTCTTTTGTTATTGTTAATTTCAGGTAATGTATTTTTCAGTTCTCAAAATTCTACTGAGTTTCTTTATAATTTCTATCTCTTTATTGATAATCCCTATTTGCTCATATATTGTTCTCCTAATTTCTTTTAGTTCTTTGTCAATGGTTCACTTCAAATCTTCGAGCATATTTAAGACAGTTAAAATCTGTGTTTAGTTAGTCCAATGCCTGAGCTTCTTCAGAAATGATTTCTTTCAATTTCTTCTTCCTATAAATGATTCATATTTTCCTGTTTTTTGGTATGCTTTGTAATTTTTTGTTGAGAATTGGGCATTTTGAATACTGCAATGGTGGTAATTATGGAAATCAGATTCTCCCTCCTCCTCAGAGACTGCTGTTGTTACTTGATGACTATGGTTGTAAGTTTGTTTAGTGACTTTCCAAACTCTCTTTGCAAAAATTATCTCCCTGTGGTATGTGATCACTGAAATCTTTGTTCCATTATCTCTGTGATCAACTAGTGACCAGCCTCTTCTCCATCAATCAATACTCTGGATGTTGCAAGAGTTTGACTAGGCTCCAGGGTTATAAAAAAGTTGCTTCGGACAGTGTCAATAGTTGTTTTGGTGGAGGGGCCAATTCCTGGAGCTTTCTAGTCCACCATCTTTGTGATATCACCTCCTTCATATGTTTTTAATCCTCATAATAACCCCAAACTATAGGTCTCTGGTGTTCTATGGCAAGATATCCCCAGAGAAGTAGTCTCAATTTACTCAAGTTTAAAAGCTTCTTGAATTAGGGACCATGTCTTTTTCAGCTCACTGTATCCACTCTAACCTGAAAACTCTTTTTATTTTTTTAAAGAATGAGATTGTCATATGTTCAAGGAAGAGAAAGCCTAGCCCATAGTTAGAAACCCATTCTCTTTAGCCAGTGATTGATTTGGGAGTGAGTATATGACCTATTTCTAGTCTGAGACATAAATGGAATTTGCTAGAGTTCAGAAAATATCTTCTTATCTGATAAAACAGATCCACACCCAGGGAAATACCCCTTTTCTTCTTGCCTTTGAACTTTTTGCATGAAGATTTAATGCATGAAGAATGCTGAAACATAAAGAAGAAAGCCAAGAAATCACAGAGGTGCCCACCAGAACTCCAGCGTTGTTATACTGTTGAATTTATCCACCTTTGTAACCATCTACCTCTGAATTTCTTGTTATATGAGATAATAAACCCCATTATTTAATGTAGTCTCAGTATTCTGCACCCTACAGACAACATCGTCCAAAGTCATTCAACCTCTAAAGGCAGAGGAAAATGAATTCTTATCAGTTCCATTATATTTGCAGAAACTGTAGCATATCAGAAATATATCTGACTCCTTTTATTTATCTTAAAAACCCAGGTATATCTTGCAGTTGAGTCTATAATATATATATATATATAGTTGCTTCAATATATTTTTCTCAAAGAGCAAAACAAAGCTAAACAAAATCTCTTTAGACAAAATATTAGAAAAGATGTGGGAAAGGGTAGGAGAAGGCAGATAACTGTGTTTTTCATGCATCAAATTTTAGAATATAACTTCCATTGAGTGTCTTCTATTTAATTTGATGGCTTTTTAGCAATCTATTCTAAAGGATGTTATTCAGACATTAGAAATTTAAGTAAGATGGAAATTTTAAGGAAATTATGTTTCAAACAATCCACATTTTCAATGAGTGAATTGTAATACTTAATGAAAGCCTTCTTAGAGTTGCAACATCTATCCATAATACACTGAACAAAGCCAGAGGTAATTGGGAGAAAGAATAAAATATCATCAAGGCTACTGAAGGAAGAACACTTTAACTTCATGTTGGTTCTTAGCCTTACCAGCTCTCTGTAGACACCTTCATGCTTCCCCTCTGATTTGGCTGACTTTTCTTTCTGTAAAATTTCCCTATTTCGGTTACCAGAAGCACTCATGTTGAGATTACTTCTAGCACCACCGCCACCTCCTCCAAATGTCTTGGTCTTTAGAAAAGAGAAAGAAAAAAGAGATATAAGTAAATAGCATTTAAAAATAGTACTGAAGACTAAGCTACAACTAAAAATATCTAGCAAAACTGAAGTAGTAAAAGTTTCTTATTTATGTTTTACATGAAAAAATAGAAGTGTTACCTAATTATTTTTAAACAAATACCTACTAGCCATAATCTCTTCTTTCCATAAGTCCAGGAAAGACAATAAAATAATTATATGATTATAATCTTTAAGTCTCAAAGGCACGTCATCAGAATAAACTTAAATAGACAACAATTTAGAAAATAAAATAAAATAATACAAGCACTATGGCAATTAGGTGTGAAAAATGATTCTAGGATAAAATAATTGACTACTATCATAAGAGCTATATGGCAAGGCTGCTTCTGGCATGGCACTAAACAGTAATACGATTCCATAATCTTAGAAAGTAAACACCTAATATAAATTTTGACACTGGATTAAAACTTTCATTACTAATTTATTATTTACATTAATTACATATGCTATGTCTTACCAACTATGTATAAAAACTTAGAAATCTGTATTTCTTATTTTGCTTAATTTATTTGAATAATTATATATGTAATCAAATTTGAAATTTTGACTTGATTTCATTTATGTTTTACCAAAACTATTGTGAAAAGACTAGAACATGAAGAACTTTGGTTTAAAAAGATATAAACTCAAGATTAAAAAGCATCCCACAGTTGTTACTTGTACAATTATCAAATTAATCATCTGATTATATAATATCTGTATAGTTTTAACAGAGCTAATAAAAGAGGAAGAAGTCAAGACTTGATTTTTATTAGAAATAATAATGAACATTTTAAAATGTACTTTAAAATGATTATACCCAGTAAACATCCTAGATATAAATTTATTTGGAATGAGATGAAAATATAAAGAAATAGAACCTGAAAAAGAGAAAAATGATGTTAGATAAGCATTTATGGATAACACAATAAACATCTCCATTAGGTGGTTGATACACCACAATATTTAAATAAAAATGAAAATAACATCTTCAAAAACCAAGGATGTATTACCGGGTTCATTCAATTTTTGGTTTATGTAATCCCACCACAAAGCAGATTTGGAATATCTTGATAGTCATCACTAGTATAATTGTAAAGAAAAATGTGAGTTTATATTAATGTGATATAAAGTTTAATAGACTGGGAGACAATGTAGTATAGTTAGGAATTCTGGCTTTGGAGCTAGACAAAGCTGGGACTAAATCTTGGTTCAGCTACTTTCTAGCTCCTGGCCTTAGGCAAGTCACTTAACTTCCTTCTTCCATGACACTCAAGCTTTTCATGCTTAAAATAGGGATGATAAAACCTGACTGAGATGTTGTGAGGACTAAATGATATCATCAACATGAGTGATGAATTTAGTAACTGGCACCCGGTTAAACACTCATAACAGATAACCATATTACTGCTTTGCTTAATACGTTAGAACACAGTTACCTGAATAGTCCAGAGACTGACCTGTTCCAAATTAAATATATGCCTGGAATATATAAATTCCGTAACTCCAAAAGTGCTTTTTCTTTTAGTGCCAGTGAAATACTCCCATCTTCTGGATGCATTTCCTTATTATTTTCTTTCCATTTTACGGATTAAGGAATAGGATAAACAACAGGACTTTCAGAATTGCTTTTCACTGCTTTAAAATAGTTGTTACTCACTAAAAATATAAATATCCAGAATCATCACAATTTAAACGTTACCCGTAAGGTAACTGACGTCGTCCTTTAGGCCACACCATCTTGTCCAGGTTATGTGAATTAGGCATCTGAGAGAACATCCCATGAAACTCAAGCAGGCCTTTCATGCTGCCTATCAACTTCCTGTATTTCTCTAACCCATTCACCCTCCCAATCTTATAGACCACTATTTTACATGTTTTCCTCACTCCTCAAACCGCCAACATCTTCTCCCCCATTATCACTGTTGGCTTTGCTTACTTCCTCACTGAAAGAACTAAAATAATGACTGAAGAACTTGAACAGATTTTCACATCAACCAACCACTGATATTTTCATACTTAAACTTGATCTTGACACCCTGTATTTTATCTTGCCACCATCTACATGAATGTTAAGAACAATGTGCAGGGAATGAATGACTTCCCCAATTCTACATTAATTCACAGGCCACATTTTATAGGACTTTTTCAATATCTTTGATAAATTCAATACTCCTTCCTCCATGATACAATTTCTGCATTCTTGTTTTGATTCTATCTTACTGGTCAAATCTTGGCTGGTTCTCCTTCTTCATCCAACCTGTAAGGTTGAAACGCTACAGGGTTCGTTCCTTACCCCTTTCTCTTTCCTATCAGCACTCATTCCTTTTGTGATCTCATTTGGCCTCATAATTTGAAATGACATTTATATGCTGGCAACTCTCAAATGTATATATCCATTCCAAAGCTCAGCCTTCAACTTCACTCCTCTGTCTCACTGCTTATTAAGCATTACCACACGGATGTCTGATAGGCACTTCAATATTAATACATTCAAAACGAAACGCCAGATAGTTCTCCTCTCCCAATTTGGTCCAACCCAGTCTTCTCCAATTCAAGGCAAACGCTAACCAACCAATTTCTCAGAGCAAAACCCTTGGAGTCATTCACAACATCTCTTCTCTCACTCCTCACATTCAATTTCTCAGAAACCCTGATGACTCTACAAATTCCAGAATCTGACCACTTTGCAGCATCTACACAGCTGCCATCTTCATTCAAGCTGCCATCATTTTTCTCCCACTGAATTATTTCAATAATTTCCTAAATTGTCTGATTCCAATCTTCCTTTTCTACAATCTGTTCTGAACACAGCAGCCAGAATTAGACTTTTAAAATGAAGGTCAGCGGATGTTACTGCTGTGCTGAAAACCCTCCCAAGGCTCATTTTTCTATGAATACAGACCAATCTCTTTCAGATGGCGTACAGGGCCCCTCAGAGGCAGAACCCCATTACCACTCCTGACTTTATATTCTACTACCTGTCCCACGGCTCTCTCTGCTTCTACTGGTCACCTTACTATTCCTTGAACGTATACTCCTGCTGTTGAGACTTTGCAACCGCTTTCCCTTCTCCCTAGACTACTCCTCTCAGATAACCACAGAGCTAATTCTCTTAATCTCTTTCAAGCCTTGGCTCAAACCTCACCATATTGAGGAGTATTCAAATGACTATATTTAAAACTGAAATTGCAATTTACTTATTTAGTATGTTTACATTATGTACTGTCCTTACTAGAATGTAAACTACACAAGAATTTCAAAGAATTTTCAAATTCTGACCATCCTATTTTAAATTGCACCTTCCCAGTGGCACTCCCAATGCTATTCTACTTTTTCTTCTTTTCCCCCTGCAGCATTTACCAACTTCTAATCTACCATATAGTTTACATACTTATTATGCTAACAGTCTGTCAACCTTACTATATATAAGCATGATAAGGGCAGGGAGCTTTTGTCTCTGTGTTCATTGATTTAACCTAAGCATTTAAAACACTTCCTGGCACACAGGGTTCTCAAAAAACATTTGCTGAATGAAAGACTAAAGGAAAAAGGAATGAAAATTATCACTTTATCACTTGCAGTAGATTCCACCAAATCCACCCAAGTGTTTAAATGAATGATCATAATATATCTTTACAGAACAATTACACTGTTATATGATTTTTGATGTTCAGACAGATTAAAGATAAAAAGGTATATACTTATCTACATAGAAAGGTAAACAGATATAGATATAATCCTCTACTATAATACAATAGGTTTTTGTCCTAGAATTGTCACTGGGTAACCTCTGGCAAGTTTTGAGCCTCCGTCAAATCTCATATATAAATTGAGAAGTTTTACATCTGCTTCAGAAAATTATAATTCTTTATTTATCAAATACTTATGGGGAATACAATGTGACCAATTATGACTTTATATAATCAATTATAGTATATTATGTTACCTGTGTTCCAGTAAACAGATAGCACTAAATCATATCAACCCAAACTTTGGGAGAAAAGTTTGAGAAAAATGTAAATCAAAAGAACAACTTTCCTCCCGTCATTAAGAAATTGATGTATATCCAATATGCTCGTCTGAAACTCCATAATTTTGATAGTTTTTTGGGAAAAAGAAACCATTTCATGTAAACTGTGTAAAATGTATTAATTTCAAAAATATTAAAAATGGCTTTTTAAAATGTGCCTCAGAATAGAGAAAATCGTGAAGAATAGCAATAGCCGCATTTATTGAGAGCTTTTAGCAAAGGAGCGTCATGATCTGCGCCATGTGGTGCTCTAAATGTTTTAAAGATTACCAATTTTAATTATCATCATAACCATAGGAAGTAGGTACCATTATCATCTTCTTTTCATAGATACAGAAAAATGGGGTACCAAATTTTAAGTAACCCACCCAAGGTTGTCAGCAGGATATGCTTCCAGGTTGTCAGATTCCAGAGTTTGTGCCCTCAGCCCCTACATTAGACTGATGATAGAAAGACACACTGCAGGAAGAACAACCAAAAGGCAAGAATTCTTCTTAAACTTTGAATTTCAATAGAAAGCAATTAGCTTTCTTGAGTAAAGGAAACTATTTCAATTTCACTGGTTAAGAAAAGTCTGTGTAGGCAACTAATTCATTAATTAAAAATTCTTATCAAAGTCTACAAATCAATCATAGGGAAAAACACCTATTTAAAATAAGCAAGAAATTAAAAATAATTAAAAGAAAACCATTTGGCTATTAATAGTAAATGATGGCAGAGGTATGTGTGCATAAACACAAACACAATCCAAAGAAAAAATATTTTTTACTATATAAAATAAATAGATTTAAGAATGAAAACTGACAAAAATGTTAATCCTGAGCCACTGTTTTATCCTCTGATTTTTACCTGCATTTTCAGAAATTGCTATTATAGGGGAAATTACCCTCAAAAAGTGTCATCAAGTCCAGCTACTAACAGGAAACTTTTTGCCGTAATAAAAAGTATTGGATTCAGTTGTTACACTGTAAGAATAAAAGAAAGTGGGAGAAAAGAAGGATGGCTTCTAGCAAGAGTAACTGAATGGAATTGTCAGGAGGACTTGTTAAAAGAACACACGACCAAAATGTGTAAGCTTAGGACTCCATAAGGGACCAGGTCATTTTCTACTGATGGAATATGCACGCAGAATGTCCAAAGTTTGTTGAATTAGTTAGCTTATGAAAAGACAATAATAAGTATAAGTAGTATAAATAGAACATAATGGCAAGAAATAAGAAAAATTTATGATGATTTAGTTTCTTACTTCTTTGCTCTTTGCTACTTCTGCAATGGCAGCAGTCCTTTGCTTTTCAAATTCATCATTATCATTTGTAGGTTTGACAGGCATTGTAACTTGTAATGTCTTTCTCCGATCCAGTTCTCTGCTATCCACTTGGACATGAGATACACACTTCTGGTAAAAATAAATAAAAATCAATCACTGCAGTAGTTCCAAAAGAGATTCAAGGTTTTCATAAGAAAGTATTACTTCTTCAAACAAAATGTCTGTATGACAACAGTTGAGAGCCCATAAAAATACGAGTACAATTCTTTCCCATACATTTAAAAATACAAATAGAAAATGAATTAAAGTAACTTGCAAATAAGTGTAACTGGCAAATAAAAAGCTACCCAAAAACATGGCCGTCTAAAACAGGGCACATATTTAAAACATACATTGTCCAAAAGATCTGAGTTTCATTTTAAGATAATGACCTAAAATAATTTAAAATTTCAAACAGTCTAGACTATTGCACAAGAAAAGCTAAATTCAGTTTTTTTATTAAGAGCTTGATTTACACATTATGTCACAATATCCATATGAGGGTTCAGGAGTACAGTCGTTTTAACATAAAAAGATGTCCTTGAACTTATAAACCAAAAGTTAAAAACAAACCTTTCTCTCCCTCAATCAGGTTACAAAGTTTTTGATTTTTAGTCTCATAAAATACATTGAGAAAGCCATCATTACTGAAAAATAAGCCCTGAATTCTGTCCTCCCTTCCAATCCTAGCAGTAAAACATCCTATAAAATGAACCTTTTCTCAATTCATTAATTAAAGGAAGAAAAACATGTTCTCAAATGAAAGTGTTATACAAACACAGATTTTTAGCAATGTAAGTATATCCTGTTGATACCAATTCACAGCCAGCATGATCTGTCTTTAAGTCATATACACGGCTAAGAGATGCTGAATAAGAATTTTCCAGAATGGATTTTATAAACAAATATTATTATTGAAACTACAACTTTTATTATACTTCCTAAGACAAACAACTAATAAAACACACTTCAAGTTCTGGAAAATAATTAAATCATAAGTTTCTGAGCCACTTAGGAAAAAAATATTATCACTACAATGTTTAAGGGAAAAGCAAATTCTTACAAACGTATCATTTATCATTCTTAAACATAAATTATTAGAATGTTTACACTGTTTTCATCCTGGGGGTAGAAGTGAGAATATCATCAACACAGGTCACACCACAGGGCATCCTGCCTCCTTTTATCCTCTGTCCCTTGTTTCAAAGCACAATAAAAAATGACATATAGCCATGATGCAAGAACGACTTTTATTTAATTTTTGAGTAGACCCTACAAAATGGTTTTTGAAAATGCCAATCAACTGACCCTACCCATTTATCTTCTGATCAACTAGGTATCTCTTTTTCAAACAAAATTTTGCTTTCTTTTCAGTTGCTACTGACATGAAGGTCGCTGTTTCCTACCTGTTGTGTCCCCAACCATCTGCGCTCTGAGACAGTACTCTCAAAGATGAAAAAAGAACAAATGCAAAGCAGATAACCAACAGCTAAATTTTGGTGGCACCTTGTGGCAAAGAGCAAGCTGCCATGGGGATTAGGCTCAGACTCTTCAGGAATAACGCGGGCAAAGGCCTCAGGAGATGGTTCTTAATGCAGTTTGACACAGCACAATCAGGAAGACACAAGATACGGCCAGCTGAGGAGCTCCTTGAGGTAACATTTCTCAGCAAGGGAGTTAAAAAATAGGAAGGAGACAGAAAGCCTTTAGCTCATGTCAGAGAAGGATCAGTGCTGCTGTGGTGGAAAAGGAAAATACCAAGTGGAAATAAAATTCAGTCCCTGACTGAGATGGGTATTTGGATCAAGGCAGATGAATAGCATCTTGGAAAGGATGGCTGGGATAGCAGGCTCCCCTCAAGTGCAATGAGACCCTTCCCTGATTCTTGTGTTCTCACTTTTTCTGTGTCATCCTTCTGGTGACACTTTTTTTTTTTCTTTCTTTCTTTCTTTTTTTTTTAATGGAAGACTCAGGTCACAGTGGCCCATGAAGGAATCGAACTGGCAACCTTGGTGTTATTAGCACAACTCTCTAACCAACTGAGCTAACCGGACACCTCCCGGTGACACTTTGATTTTCTCTCTCTCTCTCTCTTTTGTTTTTAATGAACAAAATGAGACATTACAGCATATTTTTAACTTCTTATTTTTGCATTTCCCTCTCTCAAAAAAAAAAAAAAAAAAAAAAAATGCCCCACCACCATCCTATCTTAATTAGTTGTAAGTTTATTTTGAAGGGTGCCTCTTAATTTCTTCAATCTTTGGGTTAACAGCTCTTGAGAAATGCATCTGCACCAACAATTTAATTATAGTAAAGAAAAAAAAAAAATTATTAAATTCCTGTACTGAATATATTTCCATATAACTCCATAACCTCTGAATGAATAGTTTGGCACAAAACTAAGTACAACTTGAATACAAATGAAAAACACTTTTTGCTGATTAAAATTCATCTGCCAACATGAAAGTCATTACCTGTCCAAAAGGCACAAAAGGAGGTGGTCCACCTTCAGTTCCAATATTGCTTCTATTGTGTTTTGACAAGCTCTGTGAGAAAAATGAGTCACAAAACAGAAATTATGCATAAAAATATATTTACAGCATTTACAATGTACCAGGAATCTACTTATTTTAATACATCTTTATAAGAAACAGGGGGAAAAGCTTCCTATAATTATTTCAAACTATATAAAACATTTTATTCCTAACTTCCTAAGTAGGCAAAAGCTCTCCTCTGATCTTCTCATACCAAAACACATGATCACATCCAGTTTTCAACAATATTTACAAGCTGTTACCATAAGAAAACACAGTAAAAAAAACCTCCCCAATAAGTAGCAAATTCAAAGACATCATACTTTGCTAACAAAAATTTTACTTTAAAGTACATAAAAACTACAGTCTGATAGACCTGACCTGGAAATTATCCTTAAAATAAAATTTTTAGACATAAAATCTATTAGCAAACAACATACTTGTGATATTGCAATATAATAATAAATACATATTTGGTCTTTGTCCTGAGCTCTTGGAACAGAGATCAGAAGTGTTGTGACTAGAAACAATTTGTAGGAATAGTGATAATGGTGATTTCAAATTATTTAAAGAGATCAGATTGCTAGTTTATAATATGGAGATTACTTTCAACTACAATAAAATGTCCTTAATAAAGACTTGTTTATTAATTTATATTTTGAAGAAGTATTCAACTGATTGTTCTTTAATAAAAATAAAGTTCCAAACTCCACTGATTTGTTTTCTTTTTTCCCTCTCATATTTAGGATTAGAACGAGAACAATGTATTACACAAATGGGGAAAAAATGTTACACTCCTTGCAAAAGCAATTTCTCACATTATAAATTCCTTTGAAAATGTCATAAGGAAGCTTCAGGCCTTCTTTAAGTCATCTATTCCTCCTATTTGTTTCCTTTTGAGGTGTTAAGCACTAGTTGTTATTTTATTCATCTTAATTTTAAACTTTTTTGTGTTTCAGTTTGGAATGATAAATTTTTAATAATTACCATTACAGAACGTTACCTATGTTCTTACACCATATATAAAAATTAACTACAAATGGGTCGAAGACCTAAATTAAGAACTAAACTCATAAAAACTTCTAAAAGACAACATAGGGGTAAAGATTTATGATACTGAATTGGCAATGATTTCTTGGATATGACACTGAAAGCACAGGTAACAAAAAAAAGAAAAAAGATAAAACTGAACTTCATCCAAATTAAAATTTTTGTGCATCAAAGGACACTACCAACAGAGTGAAAAGGCAACCTATGAAAAGTGAAAATATATTTGCAAGTCGTATATCTGAAAAGGAATTGATATCCAGAATATATTGAGAAATCACACAACAAAACAGATTTCAAAAATTGTCAAAGGACTTAAATAGACATTTCTCCAAAGAAGATATACAAATGGGCAATAAGCATATGAAAGAAAAGGTGCTAACCATCATCAAGCACCAAGGAAACGCAAATCAAAACCACAATAAGGTTCCACTTCAGACCTATTAGGATGGTTATTATTTTTTTTAAAATAACAAGGATTGGCAAGGATGTGTAGAAATTGGATCCCTTGCGCACTGCTGATGGGAATATAAAATGGTGCAGCCATCATGAAAAACAATATGGCAGTTATTCACAAAACTTAAACAATAACCATATGATCAGCAATTGTATTTCTGGGTATATACCCAAAAGAATTGAAAGCAGCAATTTGAACAGATATTTATACACCCATGCTCAAAATAGCATTATTCACAATAGCTAAAAGGTAGAAACAACCCTAATGTCCATCAGTGGATGAATGAACAAAATGTGTTGTGTGTGTGTATATATATATATATTATATATATATAGTGGAATATTATTCAGCCTTAAAGTTAGAAAATTCTGACACATGCTACAATCTGAATGAAATGTGGAGACATTATGCTAAGTGAAATAAGCCAGACACAAAAGGACAAATATTGTACGATTTCACTTCTATAGGTACCTAAAGTGGTCAAATTCATAGAGACAGAAAGGAGAATCATGGTTGGCAGAAACCGGGAGGAAGGAGGTGGGAAATGGGAAGGTAATGTTAAATGGGTACGAGTTTCAGTTTGGAATGATAAACGCTTCCGTTCTTTTCTTCACCTGTATGTCATCAACTTGCTACAGCTACAACACCTGCACATAGTTTAAATACTATTCAATGTTCCCTTCCCCTATTTATTTTAGAAGAATGTTTAGGGCCTCTTTACTTTCAAAATTAACTCTATGGTTTATGTTTTCTATGTGCACATTTGATTTCTGTGTATTACTTGCCAGATGCTCAAGTAATTATACTCTCCATGGTTTCTACATCGCTATGGTTACCAAATAAAAAAACTATAAAACCTAAGAGAACTATAATTATATTAAGATGTTTTTAAACTCTTTTTAATGTAAATTTTTATTGCTCCCTAATAAGAAATACTAACAGGCTTTCAGGGAACAAAGTACAAAGATACATAATAAAACGTTATAAGGACAACTATCAAACTACTACTAATCTCTCTCTCTCTCTCTCCCCCCCCTCTCTCTCTGTGTGCATGTGTGCATGCGTGTGTGCGTTCACATGTGTGTGTGTGTGTGTGTGTGTGTGTGTGTGTGTGTGTGTGTTAGGGTAAGGAAGTTCCTAGAAACGTTTAACTGACATGACGTGACATAGTTCTGGCTGGCTGGGTGGGAAAATGATGTAAGATGTTGATATGACTTGAGAACATCTTACCACATTTTAAAAAAATCTCTAATGATAATAAAAAAATACAACATATCAATTTGTTAAAGGAAAGGATCACATAAAATAAGTGGGATTTTGTTGGGAAATTCAAAGTTCATAAACTTGGCTATTTATGTAAAACCGTCAAACCACTTACCTGCTTTTGTACATTTTCAACTAAACAATGTAGTTATGAAACATTATCTTATGTTGCAGAGTACAGCAGCCCAAAATGTAGCACATTAGTATCATAAGGAATGACTACTAAGAAATTAAAAATGTGCTTAAATTGCCTTATTTACCTCCCAAAAGAGGCACTTTCAAACTAAGAAAATAGTAGAGAGTGACTTATCATAAAACACCAAAGCTTGAAATGTTGCTCCTTGGCGCACTTTCAACAACAGGCAAGATTTGAGAGTGGTACAAGAACGTCAGTTTTAGTTCAAAGAGTAATTAGCTTTATGTGCTTTGTAACCCATTCATTTCACAATTATTTGTTATAATGTTTATTACATGTAAGACTCAGAGCTAATACTTTAGAGATACAGGAAGACTCAGATCCATTACCTATTAGCTGTCTAATCATAAAATAAGATAGTCAACAGTTCTTTCCGTCAATTTTCTGATCTATATGGACATAACAGCCCCTTACAAAACTGTTAGGAGGATTGCATGACATAATGACGTAAGAGCCCAGCACAACACTTGCACACTGTGCAATAAATATAGAATTAAACAAATATGACACAAACAAGAATTCTGACCTTAAAAAGCTTACAACCTCTTTAAGGACATAAGAAATAAATTGAAAAAAATAAAAAAGAAAGAAAAATAATTTTAGTGCTAGGTAAAAAGCAGTACACTTCTTAATATGGATAAAGTGGTCCAAGATTTCAGTAAAGCAGCAACTACTTTACTTTGTGAAGAGGGAAGCATTTGATCTGAGTCTAAAAGCATGGGACAATTTGGCCATGCAGTACCTGGAGAGAGAAAACAAGATGAATGGTGTAAAAATGGTGAAATATTGTTTTCTTTTTTCAAAAGCATAACTAAGGAAAGCATAGGGAATCAAAGAAGGAGCAAGTAGTTCCATTTGGCTCGAACAAAGTGTATTTGAAATAACTTAGAAAGTTGACAAGGTAAACTGCCACTTGGGCTGGAATATAAATGGCCTTGAATCCCAAAGTCAGGCCTTTGAAAGACAAGCAGGGTTCTGAATGATGCTGGAGGAAGATAAGGTGGCAGCAGTGCACAGCATGAACGAGGCGATGGAGAAAGGCTCTGTGGAGAGATCGTTAAAAGGCTACTGAGCAGTCCAGGCGAGAGATCCACACACTCAACCACAGTGGCAGCCATGGAAGTGGGGGGCAAGAGACATGTGAGATGTGACTGCAGTGGGCCAACAGAGTGGGCTGCTGGAAGCAAAGCAGACGAATGATTACTAGATAACCTAGATGAATAGGAGGATGAAGGTATCGGTAACATAAATGCAGGGAGCACCAACTAAAGCGACTAGGAAGACAAAGGCCACAGAACCTGTCATTTCGGTGAAATTTTAACTTGTTTGCATCTGTATGTATGTGTGTATGTAGAAGAGACAAATACATATATACATTACGTTTTTATGTTTGCATGCACAAACTCTTGCTTTTTGCAAAGAATTATACACAGATACATTACACACAGTTGATAACTGGTATCTTGGCAGCTTTGAAAACTTGTTAGTAAAACATGACTTTTAAAAATATGTATTAAAATGTAACAAATGCTGAAAACTGCTATCTGTTTTAGAGGAATAATATGCTTAAATAAAGGTAGATAGTTCCTGTAAAGATGAATGTATTCCATTTATTAAACTCTGACACAAAGGACTAATATCACTCTTCATTATGGGAAGGTCTCCTTAAAATACAGAATGCAATAGAAAGAGTGCGGTGTTTTAAAAGTCGAAGCCATTCTTGGTCCACACTTACTCTCTGTAACTCCCATTTCTCAATAAGGTGTTCTACTTCACCGCCAAGAACTGTGGTGTTAGAGTCATTCAAGAGCAGGAATCCATTTTTTACATCCACAATGCCTGAGAGTTTCACTTTAGTTCCAGGTGGTGTGTTCAGGCTAAAGCAAAGGAAAAAAAAAAAAAGTTAAACCAAGTTGAAGCTCTTCCCCAAACTGTAATTCAATCTCATATTACAACCTAGTCAAGTTCTTCAAAATGAACTAACATGAAAACTATTTTTCAGGAGACTGGCTATATATAGTGTGAATAGATCACCAAGGAGCAAGTCAGAAGTCCAGGAACAAGACTGTCATTTTCTACTTTATTGACAAAGATATGAACTTCAGTTTCCACATGTAAAAAGTGGACAATAAAAAAATCACACCTCACAAATTTGCGGTAAAGATAAGTAGAATAAAACATATGAAAGTATATTGTCAATAATGCCATGCTGTACGAATATGATTTGCTATTTTTCCCTCTGAGCTTTGACAGTGCATTGCAAAGAGACACTATATTACAAAATTAAATTTTATTACAGAAAAAGATATCTGAGCAGTAATAATCATAGAAATTTTACATCTATGTGAGCTACTGTAATCTACAAAAAAATAACGCTTTTTTGTTAACCACTAAAAGATCAAATATTTATGCTAAAGCTTATTAACTTTAAAAGGCCTTTTTGATAACAGGCTACTATTGTCAGATTTGGGGCAAACATAACACCATGATCCCTTTTACAGAAACCAGAGACAAGATGTTTATCCTCCTGCCAACCTTTCGGTACAAGAAACAATGGAAGAAATCCATTTCATCACATATGTCTATTCTAAGGTAAAGACTCATACACCAAGCCCACCCCATCTCCTTGCATATATAGCAAGGTCCAAAGCACTCCAAATAGGAGTAAAGACTGTCTTAAAAACTTACTTTATTTCCCCAAAAATAAGACCTAGCCGGACCATCAGCTCTAATGCGTCTTTTGAATCAAAAATTAATATAAGACTCGGTATTATATTATATTATACCTGATAGTATACTGTGTTATATTATACCTGGTATTATATTGTATTATATTATATTATATTATATTATATTATATTGTATTATATTAGACCTGGTCTTATATTAAGTTTTGCTCTAAAAGACGCATTAGAGCTGATGGTCCAGCTAGGTCTTATTTTCGGGGAAACACAGTAGGATGAATTAGAAACTTATGCTGAAATGCCTTCACATTGTTCACATTTTAAAAGCTTGTGAAATTCACCATGTGCTGAGATATGCATTGATATCACTGGTCTATTCTGAAGAAAGATGACTGATAAAACAGTATTAACTAGAAGAAATAGAATATGCCTGTTTTTAAAGCTTCAAAGGTTGTATGCAGAGCAAGACATTTTGTGTTCCCTGCCACTGAGTCGGCTCTGACTCCTGCAGACCATGCGAATGCGTGATGTCCCGTGTCCGGTCCTCACAACCCTGCTCAGCTCCTCTAGACTCCCGCCTATGCCTTCTTTTATGGAGTCCATCCATCTCACATTTGGACTCCTTCTTTTCCTGGTGTCTTCTATGTTTTCCAGCATTACTGCCTTTTCCAAAGAACCTTGCCTGATGATGTGCTTGCAGTAGGATAGCTTCAGTGTTGTCATTTTTTGCCTCCAGCAAAGTTTCAGGCTTAATTTGCATTAGGACCCACTTGTTCATCTTTCTGGTGGTCCCAAGTATACGTACAGCTCTCCTCCAACACCATGTTTCAAAGACACTGTCTGGTAAAAATTACTCTAAGGACCCCAAGCCTAACCATCCTTAGTCATTCCAGGTAACTTACAGAGTAAAAGGTCATGGGCAGCTTACCTAACCTTCCCCGTAAGTACAGAGCTCTGCGCGGGCCTACGCAGGAAACTCAGGACAGTGTCTATCAGACTGGATCAGCAACAACTGGGCACAGTTAACACTAAGTGAAGAAGTTCTTCCCACTTCCAGGCAATCAGCAGATCCAGATTTTCACTACTCTACAGTCATCATTTGGGGGAGGGGGGGAACCACCAAGAATACCAGGGTGCTATACTCTTCATCTCTAAAGAAATTACTAATAAATTATATATTATTTACATCAGACCTATGTGTGTTCTTCAAAATGACTTTTAGTCAATAATTTCTTACAAATTGGTAAAACTGAAAATTGAAAAATGTTGAAACACAAAATGAACAATAAAAGAAACTACAAAAGACCTTTAAAAACAGGATGCAGATTACAGGGGCATTTGTGATAATATTTTAAAACTTAAAGCTAATCTGAAAGATGATGATGAACTAAGTTTCATGTAAAATATACCTTTCCCAAACTTTCCCTACTAGGTTAAGAGGAAAAAAATGTCAAATTACTTGAAGATGGACCTACAATTTCATTAGGATAACTGATAAAAACTTCCACTCACCAGATTATAGTTCTACTCCTACAAAAGGATAAATATGTGCTAAAATTTTAACATAAGGATAAAATTTTAACAAAAGGATAAATAGGTGCTAAAATTTTATCATAATTTTGACTACTTCAGAGTCATAACTAACTCTTATTCAGGGAACATATTTTGATTTAACTGCTGTTTTTATTGGTACCCGAAAGTACCTTTACTCTCTCTTCATTGCAATTTTAAACGTAACAACACACACACACACACACACACACACACACCACAGGAGAAGTGGGGCAAGAGGTAGGATGAAGAGTGGCAAAAGTACCCAAGAGAAATGCAACACATTCTGTCCCATATCCTGGTTTGTCCTCTCGAGCAAGTCCTTCCAACTTCCTTCTAAGGCAGGGGTGTCCAAACTGAGGCCCACAGGCCAACTGCGGCCTGCAATCCATTTTTAATTGGCCCGCAGCAAATTCCAAAAATATATTTAGTTTACTTAAATAAACCAGGTGAGGCAATACGTACTTCACCTCGAGTGAGTGGCTCAGCTGTTTGTGTATTTTACCGCATATGACCCTTGGTGAAAAACATTGAAAAAAGTTTGGACACCCCTGTACTAAAGTAACCACTAACCAAACTTATTTTGAAAATAGTCCTCCCAAATTGTTCACATGTCAGAACAGTTCTGCAAGCTGTTGTTTTTATAGCACCAAAAGTAGACATGCTACTTCAATGATGAGTGAATGAGCAAGTGGTAATAACTTTTTCAATTGTTAAACTGTAATAAATTCAATGGAAGATGACAGTGGAGTGCATAAGGGACGTTCCTCTCTGGGCTGATCTCGTGTTTTCATTTACCTCAAAGAAACACACAGCAGTGAAATCAGAGAATGAGCCATTGTATGGCCAGTCTTCTTTCTGAGGCACCTGTGAACTCCCTTAGAGGGGGTCTGACTGAATTTATCAAAGGAGGAAAGGCTCCATTTCTCCACAAAAGTAGGAATCCTTCTACTCTTGAAAAAGAAGACAACATAATCGCAAAGTCAACAACCCAACCCCATTGTACATGAAAATCAGTATTTTAGACAAACATGTCTCCTAAGGAAGGGGTCTCCTTTACCAGAGGCAGACAATGGGTGAAGGAAAGAACACGAAGGGAAATCATTGAGCGCAGCACACAGGGTCTGGACCTGCCACATTTGCTGCCTCACACTATCGCTCCAAATCACCTAAGGTCCCCCAGACAGAACTGTTCACCATCTGTTGTCAGGACACCGTGTCTTGGCATGAGCTACTCCCTCTCTCATCTCTCCCGAACCACCGACTCCTATTTTAAGACCCATTCTTGGTTCCCCGACATAGAGTTAATTTTCTGGATTCCTAATCCTTTTAGTTGACATATTTATTAAAATTTATAAGCTATGTGCCTACCTCATTAACATATGAACTATTTGGGAGCAAAATCTAAACCCTGTTTGCCTTTGTACCTCCGGCACCAGATAAAGGGGCTGGAACACAGTGGACGCTAACTGCTTGTGAAACGCTTGCTCAGGAGAGAAGTATGGTCTCAGAATTTATACTAAATGAAAAAGGTCAGAGCAGCAAACAGACATAAAAAATTCCTGAGAAACAAAAGGGGGTGGAGGCGGAGGGCTGCAAATGTCCAGTTAAAGCTTTTACTTTAGTAAATAAATCTCAAACTGATCTATGCGGACACTGAGGATAAGGGAGACATTTTTCCTTCCTTATTGCTTTTCTGCATTCCAACAGTCATGACTCTAAAAGCCTCTCATAAAAATAGCCAAAAGAAGGATTTGGAAATTTTTCCTCATGGAGTGCCTCCTTCTCTTAGAAAGTAGGGGTGGCACACAGACCTCTCTAGCTTCAATCATTTCTTGAGAAAACTAATTCGCCTATAAACTTTTCTAGAACACTAAACAGGGTGATGAACACAGCTAATTGTCCAGGAAGAAACTGTAACATGTTTTAAGAAATTCTGGGCAACTTTTGAATGACCTACAATTTACTGATAAAATTGAAAAGATGACTTTTCATGCAAGAACACCTTAAACTTCTGTTTTTATAATTAACACTGAAGCAAGGAGTAACTAACTCCATTCTTAACTATTTTTTCTGTATTGATAAAGTAGAAATACACACTTCTTTAATTACTTCTGAAAAATTATAACATGCACTGAAGAGTTCATTCCTTCTTTTCAAAGTTCTTAAAATGCAACCCATTTTGAAAAGCACCTTCAAACACTCTGTAACAAACATACAAAATAAAGTGCCAATTACCTTATTTTTGACAAATAACTATATTCTACAGCTGTGCAACTTATATGCCCATCAGTCATCTGCAAACGCAGCATTCTTGGTGCAGCCTGAGATTCTTCGTTATCCTTTGGCGCAGC
Source organism: Rhinolophus sinicus (assembly GCF_036562045.2). Classification (NCBI taxonomy): domain Eukaryota; kingdom Metazoa; phylum Chordata; class Mammalia; order Chiroptera; family Rhinolophidae; genus Rhinolophus; species Rhinolophus sinicus. The sequence continues at coordinate 14,896,182 of NC_133754.1, read as the reverse complement.
AACATTGCGAATTTTTTGAATTTGCAAAACACATGGACCTTCAAGCTGTCAAAACACAAAGGAATAAATATCACTTTCTAGCCACAGCTTTGTTTTCATTTATAGTGTTTCTCTTTTCCTTAATGGTCATACCTTATGATTTATAATGATAACTTCAATTAAATAAGGTCAAAATTAAATTATATATCTCAAGGTGTTTTTTTTTAATTTAAAGATAAAACCTCAAAAGGATCGCCTGAAGAACGTTTTCAAACAAATTATTCTGAATTTTTTCAAAAAGTAACAATAACACTTTAGGACAACAAAGTTATATTTCTTGATTAAAGGTGTATTTTTAATAGATGTTTTCATTCTTATGTGCTCTAAATCATTCATGCACATTCCCCTTCTCCTCCCATGTATATTAAGGGATATTCTGGAATTAAAGATTTGGGAGTTTTTTTTAAAGAAACATCAACTTTACAGCAGTAGTAGAGAGGAATGCTTTCTGTTAAAAAAAAAATCAAGTTTAAAGTACACCCTCTTCTGGCATAAATGAAGAATACAATACTCTAAAATGTAAACGATAAAGTTCAAGTATGAGGTATACTTAACTTATTTTCACATTTCCTTTTTTAAATGAGTTTAAATCTACTGTTACATGCATTGGCAGGAAGGAGAAGAAATGTTCTTTCTGGCCACATTTCAATCAAAGAGGAAAATATAATTGATGGACTAACAGCTATGAAGTTAAAAGTTTTATATAATAAAACGCTTATGGCACAATTGGGAAATACAACCAATTCTGCTTACATGTCTGAAAAAGAAATTTAACATACTTTTCACATTATTAAACACTATACCTTTGAGTTGTATGACACATGCAAAGGAAAAAAAGGCTATTTTTTTGGTTACAGTCTTTAAAGTAAAATCTTTAGTTTAATTTATATTGCCAGCAAAAAGAAATGTGAAATGACTGACATTTACACTTGGTTTCTCAAGTAAGCATGTCCCCAAGTTGACAAATTTTACTCCATATTTACCACTATTAGGCCTGCAAAAGAATAATTTTGTTATAAATTTAGGCTTAGATAATATAATTAAAGAAATTTCATCTGATTTTTAGTTATAAACAAAAATTCCACATTGAAACAAAGCCATTAACATGTATAGATAAGCTGCTAATTCAGGATGAACTTAAATTTTTTTGCTTTTAACATGATTAAAATGAAGACATTCTGTTTATTTTACTATCCCAAAATATTTAGCCTAGACACTGACAAATATCTAGTCTGAGCTAGATATAATCAGTTCACCAACGAGATTAAAATAAAATGAAATGAAAATTTCAATTCTTCAGCCACACTGGCCACACTTCAAGTGCTTCATACCTGGATCACACAGACACAGAGTGTCTACATGACGGCAAGAAGTTCTGTTAGACAATCAGGGATGCTCCAGAGCTTGGTGTCCCCAAGAGACTCATGCATCCTAGGAAGTACACATCCACAAAAGTGTGGGAGAGAAACACTTGTTTCTATCTAATTCTTAGTAAGAAGGAATTAAACTTTCCTAACATTTCATGTCCAAAGCAACAAGCAAACCCTCACTCAGTTCATAGGACATACAGCTCACAAGGCATCTTTATGGAACTTGAGGAGTTCTACATCCCAAGGGTGCTGACATGGCACCTTCACTGGTTGGTTCTGATAAACTGCCTTTTATTTGCCCATACTCAAAAGGATAGAGAGATTTTACAAGCTAGTGTTAACTATTAATGCTTATAAAATGACCAGTGGCTACAAAAGTTTCTGCCAAAGAAACACAAATTGAGGATAATGCCAACGATGCAAATACAAGGTAGGAACAGCACCATTTTTGCTCATCTCCCACCTCTGGTTGATCATGAGAACAAAAAGCTGGGGAATTCTAGGGAGGAACACCTGCCCCCAATTCTTGATGTTTCCTACTAAGTAGCAAGTTTACTTATGTAATTACTCCAACTACTGGCCTCCCATCCCTGTTAGTGGATCAAATAGTGGCCCCTTCAAAAGATACGTCCATCTGGACCCTGTAAACACAACCTTGGAAGAAGGGACTTTGCATACATAATTAAGGTCAGCATCTAGAGATGAGATCATCCTGGATTAGGACTGAAATCCAATGATGACTGTCCTTATAAGAAAAGAGAAGGGGAAATAAACACAAAGACACAGGGAATGAAGGCCCTGTGAAGATAGAGATAGAAACTGGAATCACACATCTGCAAATCAAGGAGCCACAAAGACTGCCCATAACTACCAGAGGCTAGGAGAGAGGCATGAAACAGATTCTCCTTCAGAGGCTCCAGAAGGAACCAACCCTGCTGAGGCCTGGATTTTAGACTTCTGGCCTACAGAACTGTGAGAGAACAAATTTGTCGTTTTATGCCACCAAGTTTGTGATAATTTATTACACCCACTTATGAACTGACTTATCTGATTGGGAAGACTATATCATATATATATATACATATATATCATATATATGTATATATGTGTATATATATAGATATATATGTATATATATAGATATAGATAGATAGATTGATATATAGACATATATATATATATATATACATGTAGTGTTGCAGCCTTGCCCTTCTTTTTCTTCAGAACTAGGTAGAAACTCTGAAGGAGGAGGTACTTACCCTTCTCACTGGATTGGCACTGCCATGAGTACACAAGTCTCCCTGATTTGTGGTTGAGTTAGTGCTTCCATTTGGCTCTCCCACTAAACCACATATATCAACGGATATGTCATATAAGATTTAAGTGGCTATATTAGTTTACTAATTTATTGATTATATTAAATAACATTATTTACAATCAGACTCGCCAAAGTTTGGATGACATGGAACCAGTTAACTATAGTCTGATCATAGATAAGTACTTAAAATTAGGACTCTAAACCCATCTAAATTTAGACATTCTATGATACTATGAAATACCTACCAGCCATTTCATTTTATAATCTTATCAATTTCCTTGAGAAATAAATTTCTCAACCTATACCTAGCAACATGAGCATCACATTCTCCATTAACCCTAGAAACAGGGCCATATACTCAGAAGGAATGTATGAGTATAATTAAGTTCTGATTAATCTTCCATAATTGCAAAGTGGGTTAAAATTAAGAGGAAAAAAACTAGTCTCATCTTCCACAGTCCTTTTAAGTGCTTAAAATCACAATTCATTTCCTTGTTTGTCACTACTTCCAAAAGCATTTCCAATTGTTTCAGTAGAGATTTCCTAGGACTCATTTTCTCATCCACTCATTTATATCAAGAAAAGTTTTTGGCTGAACTGTTCACATTTCTACCTTCTTACCTAAGCAACTGGGCAATGATTCAAGAAAGCTGCTTTGGAAGAAGAAATAGCGTTGCTGCTTTAAAAGCCTGAAGGATAAGCTTTTATAATGTCCTCTTTCTTACCTAACTTCTTTGCTCTGTCAAAACAACCCAGAGTCATTTTAACAAAATTTGATATTAATAAACATGGGGGTGAGGCAAGAAGAGATCAGGGGGAAAAGTATGATTTGTCACATACTGTACCATCCTAAAGGATCATATCCGATCGATCAGGTAAACCGGAGTAAAAGAGAACTGCTTATATAATGTTAGAAATTTCAGGACATTCCCTATGTCATCCTTGCAGTCCTCTATGGTAAATCTCAATTTGGAGGACATTTCCTCCACAGACCTGTTTGCTTCTGGCAGTAACAACACGGCATTGAGAACCTCAGCTTCGCTCTAGTAGAAAAGTAGCAACATTAACCTTAGCCAGAACCTGAACTCACTGTAAGTTAGCAGCACCCCCACTAACTCCACATACCCTTTCTAGAAGAAAGCAATCTGGATTGAGATGCCCGGCATTCCCATGCAGAAAGTCCAAGAAACAGGAAATCACAAGAAAATATTCAGTAAACTCACAAGGAAACAAGCCACAAAGTATGAGAATCATGAAAAAAACAAAAAATATTTTAAACCTCTTCGCTGAGAATTTGGAGTTATCAAACAGACTATAAAATAAAGTCTAACCTAGAGAATTTATAAGGAACTGTGAATAACTAAGGAATACTCTTCTCAAGAAAACATGCGACATTTACAAATACATATCAAGCCATAATGAAAACCTCAACAAAATTTCAACTACAGCTATCATTTGATACAAATTCTCTTATCACAATATCATTGAATGAGAAATCTATAACAAAAAGAAAAAAATGATAATATTTTATAATTAAAACAAGCAAAGAAGAAATCTTAATACAAACTGAAAAATATTTAGAACTGAGTGATAATGAAAATACCACACATAAAAACCTTTGGGATATAATTAAACCAACAGTAGGAGAAAAATTAATAGCCTCAAGATGCTTATATTAGAAAAGAGGAAAATTAATGATCTGAACTAACAAGTTGGGAAAAGGACAACAGAATGAGCTCAAATAAGGTAGAAGAAAGAAAATAATAAAGATAAATTAACGAAACAGCAAATTAAAAATACAATTAAGAGGATTAACACAGTCTAGCGTTGGCTCTTTGTAAACACTGATGAAATTGATACTGAACACGTCTGATCAAGAAGAGTAAAGATGCAAATCAACAATTTAGGGAACAATAACATAATAAAAACAGACATACTTACAGCAGCAATGAAAAATCAAAAGAGAGAACTATACATAGCAATCTAAATGCACACCAACTGGGGAAAGAAAAGTGGATATCCACCTAACGGAATACTACTACTCAGCGGGAAGTAGGAACAAACTACTGACAGCCACTACATCATGAATTACCCTCAAAAACATCACACTGAGTGAAAAGAACAGAGGATATACTGTGTGATTCCATTCATGTGAAGTGTCTACAAAAGCAAACTTATAGAGAAAACATAAAAGAATATACAGACATGTTAAGAATAATTAGTACAAGGTAGCAGAAATGAAGATCAATATACAATTATCAGTTGCCTTTCTATGCATTCATTAGAGAGAAAAATTAACAAATTTGTACAAACATCGCTTGCAACAAAAATGTAAAGTTCCAGGAGTAAAGCTTACAAAAGATATACAACCTCTGTACTTTCAATAAATTATTAAACTTCATGGAAAAACTAAATATACATCAGCAGGAGAATGAGTAAGTAAATTGAGGTATATGAACACAGTTTAATATTATACAAAGGAGGAAATGAATGAATAGGTATATGCAACATGGACATATGTTAGAGCAATAATAAGAAATGATAAAAGCATGTTACAGCAGACAATATACTATCATTTTATAAAGCTTAAAAATAAATTATTTAGGAATAATTACATATAATCAAAATATTTTTAAAAGTCAAGGAAAACTAAACTTAAAAGTCACAACAATCATTTATTGGTGCGATGAGAAGTGCTAGGACGCATAAGTAGGCAGAATAGTAACGCACTGTTCTCGTTTTTACGTCAGGCTGAGGCCTCACAGGCGCTCACTTCATTAAGTTTTACACGATAATATGCTTGTATACACCAAATAGTACATTAAAATGGTTCAAATAATTTACACAATATTTTGATGGGTAGCTCACAGAAATGTCAGGAGAATTAGAGAACTAGGTTTACAGTCTACACACTCAAAAGCAAAGGGTATGTTGGCAAAACAGTTCTGGGATGGGGAGGGGAGAGAAGAAGCCCTAATCTGTAGTATGTCCCAATTTCCATGGCCGGTTGCAACTACAAGCTAGATGTCACTGAATTCTGACTTGGGAAGAGATGCCGCCAGTCAGCGTTCATGAGCTGCATAGGCTGGGTGCAGCACTCTGCAAGCATCCAGCTCTGTACCATCGAGCTCACTGGCCCTGGAGACTTCCCTTGAAACTCAATTCTTCTGCAGCTTCGCCTGCTAATGAGAAGATTCACCACTGTTCCTGCTTTTTTGTGTGACTGGCCCAAGTCCAGCGCAGCTACTCCTGACAGCGGAGCTGAGGTACATATGCACAGCATGACTGCAAAGGAGGCTGGGAAGAAAGTATCTGGAATTTTCTCCTCTAGCACTAAGACTCTGAAGGTGGGAAACTACCCCCCAAACACAGGAGGAAAATTCAGGTTCTAGGAATCAAAAATGTTCACTATATTTATCTTCCATGCGGTGTTACCAGTCAAGAAGATTTTGTCAAGCTCTATTTTTTATAGTGTGTACAATAAGACAGCTTTTCTTGGTTGATTTTCTAAAATAGAACTAATGCCATATATAAGGAGTGTGTGAGTGTGTATATATGTATGTATACAGTTGACCCTTGAATACGGGTTTGAAATGCACAGGTCCACCTATACAGAGATGTTTTTCAATAAATACTATAAATGTATTTTCTCTTCCATACTATTTTCTTAATAACATTTTCCTTTCTCTAGTTTATTTTATTGTAGGATTACAGTATATAATACATATAAGATGCAAAACGTGTGTAAATCAACTGTTTGTTGTTAGTAAGGCTTCCGGTCAACAGCAGGCTGTTAGTAGTTAAGGTTTTGGGGAGTACAAAGCTTTATGAAGATTTTTGAGTGTGCGGGGGCAGGGGAGTCTGACGCCCCTAATCCCCTCTCTGTTTAAGGATCAACTGTGTACGTATACATACATACACACCCTCCTACCCTAACGTTTAAAAAATGCCTCCAAATGGGGATCTGCACACTCTTCCTTCACTGAAAATTGTATCGCTAAAAACTAACAGTCAAGCAAGAAAAGCAACCTGTGTACTTCACCCAGCGGAGCTGGCCTCCCCTTCGTGGTGGGTACTTCTGACCTAACATTTGTTCACTATCCTGACGTCGTTGGTTTCTCAGTCTCCCACTGGGTTGTGTGCTCCAACAAGACAGGCCTGTCCTATGGAACTCTGCATCCCTTGAACTTAGCACAAATATACATTTAAAACCTTCTTGATAAATATTTCCTTGTGTTTTTACTACAATTTATTCAGCATTTATCAGCTACACCAGAAAATGTAGTCGGATATTTACATAAGTTATTCAATTTACTTCCAGAACTATAATGTTAGGATCATTTGTGTATCTTAAATGACAAAATAGAGAGCAGAAGGAAAATTACTTTGCCAGAGGTCACTCAGCTAGTAAGAGGCAGAATTAGAATTTAAATTCTGTCTCACACCAAAAACGTCTTCTTTCTATTAAGCATTCTAAAACTATGATAAAATTTGTTACGTGCTAAAAGCAGATGTACCATGTTTCCCCCAAAATAAGACCTAACCAGAAAATAAGCCCTAGCATGATTTTTCAGGATGACATTCCTTGAACATAAGCCCCAATGTGTCTTTCGGAGCAAAAATTAATATAAGACCCGGTCTTATTTTGGGGAAAACATGGTAGGTATAAAAGGCAATAGGAATATTAACTGTTAAAAATTCATTCTACTTGAAAGAGGTCAAGAAAATTAGAAGAAGTGGCATTTGAGTTGGGATTTGAAGAATAAATAGCAGTTTGTCTGGCAACTTAGGGAAGGACATCCCACGCACGGGGCAATTATTACAGCGCTGCAGCAACAAGACTGATTTTCAGGAAGTGGCAGTTCCCTCATCTCCAAAGGACAACGGAAGGCAGTGATAATGTCTATTTTCAGTGCTGTTCTGAAGACTACACACATAATACATGTAAATTGCTTAGCATGGGGCCTGGCACCGAGTAGGTTCTCACTGAGGAAAGAGGAGGAGGGGGAGAGTTTACTGAAAACCAGGGTCCGCCTGGGTAAGTTAGGGGCTTGTACCAGAAATGATCAAGAGGAAAGCAGGTCAAAGGTACCAGGGACACAGAAGAAACAGCATGGGGAAAGTGGTCCCAAATCCTGATCTCAAATTTTTCAAACGATATTCATATACAGAAAGAGAGTTTCAATGTAAAAAAGTCAATAAACAAGAATAAAAGACAAATTTCTGAATCACGAATGGGGTGGTATAGTTACCAAATGATCTAAAAGTCTCTATCCCTTAGAAAATTTTGAAACAGGATATTATAAACGCTTGGTAATTTAGAAGTAGGCAATGTAATCATGGTTAGGTTTTCCCAACCTTGAAATTCCCTGTAAAAAGCATCACTTTATACCTCAAAGTAACAGCAAGGCAGATAATTTATTTTACTCAATCATTTGGAGTAATGACAGTAAATGAAATACAAGGAAAACATTGTGGAATCCCCAGTCGAAAGTATCACTTCTCCTGGTGTGTCATTTGCTTATTTCCACATCAGTATACATCACCTCCTTAGCTTTTGTTCTCTGGGAGAACTCCAAAAAAAACAACAAAGTACAGTGAACAGTTTGCCTCTCAATTAAAAGAAGAGTATCTAATATATGTTGTTTTTTGCAGTCATTTTTAAACTCCACAGAAGTTCTGTTAATAATTACCAATAAGCACTTTAAAACAAAGCACAGTAAAATCGGGTTTCATGATCCACTACTCTGAAAAATAGAAGCACATTTAATTTTAGTAACTCACTAAAAGGTACACTGGTAAATTGTCTTATTTAGCACAGCATAAACTAACATATATGAAACATGATAGAATTTTATTTAAATTAAAACTTTTTTCAATTTTTCTGTTTAAAAACATCTAATTTCTAGACTGAGGGTATGCGGGCATTCACTTCAAATTTTAAGACAGGGAAGCCATCTTGTGGTTGATGTTGGAATAGCCAAAGCTTTGAGAAGGTCACTTACATTTGGAAAAATTAGGTCTGTCATCACAGTTTCACATTTAAAACGGCACATACAACCTGTCAGTCCTGGGACTTAGAGGAAAAAAACAAACACAGAACTGAAAGCCTTTCCTGTTAGGGTTCCACAGTAATGCATGAGGTCATCACCAGACTGGGTAGCAAAGTATTTTCACATTAACCTGTATTTTATAATTAATTTCTACACCTTGGTTCGGAAACTAAAGCTATGAAAATAACTGCAGCAAAATAATAAACTTAGAGAAGAATATGAAAAACCTTAAACAGTTTACTAGGAAGCACAGTTTTATTTCTTTTGGTGTCATGACTTTTCCCCATGATTCTTAGTTTACAAACTACCATGTTCCAGGACCTGATAGTATCTGAGGAATGCAAAACCTGCCCTGAAAGACTCAGGAGATGCAAAACATGGCTTCGCTACCACACATCCCACCACTGTCATAATCTTTATGGCCTAAAAACCAAACATAAACTGCCTCTGGGAAAAATTTGTCACACTTGGAAGCCTAGAGAAAAATGTCATCTTCCCTCTCTCACACTTTTTAAATTTGTCTGAAAACTTTGCATCAAGGTTAAGGGCAACGTTATGGAGAAAACACAGGATCTGCAAAATCATGTTAAGAAGTGAATGGAAGGAAAGAGGGAAGAACCTGAGCAAAACTGTATTAATTACCAATAAAGTTACTTGCGCATTTTGCCATTCTCCTTTCTCCCAAATTAATCGGTGATAATTAAGAGTAATTATGAAGACTTCAGTTTCCAACTCCAGATGACAGTGCCCTCCGAAGGCCCCGACTGGTCTTACAACAGAAGAGATGTAAACTCAGTGTGACTAGGATTAACTCCTCGTCTCCTAACTACAGACCTGCAATCTTTCTCACCTGATCACAGAGCTATCAGCTCTCCATTCTTCCTTTCCACCTTCCAATTCCCAAATGCTGAAAATGGTGTTATCTAAGTCTTATTAACTATAATGACACACACCATGTGAGCATTTATTTTTGGCCTCTCGGGAGAGGAAGTTTAAAGAGGCCTCTCTCTACACTACTTGAGTCTACCTCCAAAGAGGACTCTGCTGTCTTGGGGCATCTCCAGCACCCTGTACCACCCTGCGATCCAGCCAATGAGCTTCCGAAGGGGTGGGAAGACAGGTGGCTGAGGCCCTATCAGAGGGACCACAAAGACCACCGCGGGCTGCTCCAAGGATGGCCTCTTCCTGCCTTTAGCTTCTTAAATACTGACTGGGACCAATGCTGTCCAATCCTCATTATCCTTTGGCTTTCTCTCTTTAAAAAGGTAGTATCACAGGCCGGCTTGGAACTTAGTAGAAACAGGAGAGCTTTTGGCTCTGCTTTGATTCTATCACACTCAGATCCACGTAGCTCAAGTAACAGAGTTCCGCCTTCGGGTTGGGGGTCAAAACCCAGTCAGCAATGAAGTATCCATTGGCCTATTTCATTGACTGGATTCCCCTGGAGATCGCTCAGTAACAAGATACTCAACTGAGGTAGTAAGGATTCACGCACTCTTAGATCTCCAGGACTAACTTGCTCACAACCCTCAATCCTTGCCAGACGCAGTGCACTACGCTCAGTAAGTCATGTACGTTACCTCGTTTAATTCTTCGATGTCATCAGGGAGATGACAGTTGAATGATAAGAAGAATAGAATCTAACAAGATAAAATAACTTAACAGAAGTCACTAAGACTAATAAGCAGGAGAATCAGCATGGATTTAAATAAGTCCAGCCCCAGGAGGCTAAAATCTGTACTATTCCAGTATGTTACCAGTCCCCAAAGGTTCATCCTTCCTCTCCACACCCTCTCTAAAACACACCACAACCATCCTCTGCTTCCTGAGACAACTGGTCTATCTCCTATTTTCAGTTTTCTGTCAACATCAGTTTTTGGAAAGTTAATTTCCAGTATGAATCTATTTGGAAGATCACTAGGTAACCCAGATTTTTCTTTCATTCATTCATTCTCTTTTAATATAAAAAGAAAACAAGAAAATAATATTATTTTATATCAAGATCTGACATGTTCAAGGAATAGACAGATTACTTATTCAACTACTCTGCTTATTAAATGTTGCCCTTTCTTATGCATAGATTTAAAAATTTATTTTAATTTTTTTTATTTTAAACAAGAACTACAACATATGTACATAATTTAGTGACTGGAGCCATGCTTTATGATTCAGTCACCATAAACATAGTAAAACACTGGTTAATAAAACATTCTAATAAAGATACCAATATAGTGGCTTTTACTGCATTAGTCTTATTTTACAAAGAAGCACAGTAATTCAATTCATGTCAACATATATCCCTTAAATATTTACTTTGGCCTAAAAATAGTTATAATATTTTATATAAAGTATAGAGTTTTAACTGAAGGCAAATAAAATGAGTAATTTCTGTGGATCATATTCTAAAATTTCTATTAAAATTATTATTCAAAACATCTTTACTAATGCTGTGGAGTATATTTGGTGTTAGAAGTAGGTAATGAAGGAAAATACATAATCAAAGAGGAAGAGCAGAAAGAGGGTATCCAACTTAGTTTGCTTCACGTGAAAAGGGCTTCTTTCATATCTTCTCATTTTGTGTATGAAGTCACATTAGCATAAAGAATATTTTTAAAGGATAAAATTTGACACAGAAAGTTCTACTTTCAAAGATTTTAAGTTTTTGTTTTTCTTTTTAATTGTTGTCAGCTGCATTCAAAGGAAATCCTAAAGATACCACTGTGCAAAACTTTTCAAAGGAAAACCTGCTCTGAGGTGAAGGGATCAGAGAGAAAAGTCTCATCAGCCCCACCCCATGAGTTTATAGCAGAGAGGTGGGTTCTCAGAATACCTAAATATACAGATTGAGAAAATGGAAAACCAAACACCCAGAAAGCTTCAATTTTTTCTTTAGGAAACTAGTGGAAGGATGCACAGACACTGCTTTGATGTTAGTTACATTTCCTGTAAAGAATTTTGCACTCATCAGACCTGTCCAAGTTTGCTGCCTAATCTGGAGTTCTATAACTCAGCAGTTTTCTAAGTATGCTTTCCAGACCAGCAGAATCAATATCCCATGGAAACTTGTTCAAAAATGCAAATTCTCAGGCTCTATCCCAGTTCAGTGGAATCAGACATGGGGGTAGGGGGAAAGGTGGGGAAAGGCTGGCAATATGTGCTTTACCCAGGCCTCATGGTGATTCTGGCTACAATGAAATCTGAGAACTACTACCACAACCAAAAAAAGAAATGTAAAGAAACTGGAGAGGACTCTGAGAAGAACAATGAAGCTGAAGGAAAAGTTTGAGACTGAGCATAAACAAAGGAACCCATAAATGGCTTCAGCAAAAGGAAATCTGTATCAATGACATTTACAAGTCTTCAAGTATACGAAGAATTATTCACAAGGGAAGGTAACCAGATGTTCTCCCTTTCCCCAAGGGAAGATAAAGACATCACTGACTTTAAGTTGCAGCATTAAGAAATTTAGATTAAAATATAATTAAGGTTTGCTGACACAGTGTTGTTAAACATTAAAAAGAATTGCTGAGGAATTTATAGAACCTCTTCTCTTAGTATCTGCCTCAAAAACTACAGTAGATCAGAAACTAACATGCTTCTTTCCAGCGACATGATTACCATCTATCGCATAAATGAACTAATATTTAGAAATGTGAAAAATACGTTGTTACATCACAAACCTTTTAAATTATCTAAAATTTAAAATATCTGAGGTGCAATAACTACTTTAAATAAGAGTGTTAAAATAAGAATATTTATTCAAACACAAAACATATACATTGAAAGCATTTCTTTAAATATGGATAATGATGTTCCTTAGTAGTTCAAAAGGTAACCAATAGCACATAGAAAATTTTTATTGACACAATTTATATGTATTTTCAGAAGAAATCGAATAGAAATGAGTAAGAAGTAAAAAGACTGACTAGTTGGTATCTAAAATTTGTATCCTCTTATTTTAAAAAGATCACTGAAAAATATCATAACATGACTATAAACACACACACATACATATATATATATATGTATATATATATATATATATATATATATATATATATATGCATATATAATGCAAAATGACAGGAATAACCAAACACAATAGCTTTGCCAAATTACTCCTAATATTCTCTCACAATTTTATACTTTTATTTTAATAAGTTCATTAAATACACATGGTAATTAAATAAACATGGTAACAGGAACTAAAATAAAAAGGTACACAAAGGTCCTTGTCTTGAGTTCTGTTAATATCTGATAAGTCTCACATGCCAAGTGTGCCATAGTTACATTTCCTAAAACAAGCTTTTTAAAAAATGTTTAAAAGTCACCAAAAGTTTAAAAGTTTAAGTCTTAATAACTTTCCATGTGTATAGGAAATCCCTATAATGATGACTCTGCGAACTGTTTGTCTCCAAAACATTTGGCAGTTGCAGTCTTTATCAACAAAAAAGAATTCCAGTAAGTTAGCAGAAGTTCTTATTTACTGTAGTTAGCATAATTTAGGAAGTTAACAGGTTTCTTTACCTTTTCTACCTTTCCACCGTTGATGTCACTGGGGAGGAATTTCTTGCCAATTGTTCTCAAGTCTGTCTAAAATAAAAATATTATTATTAAAATATAATTAAAGAGAAAAGTAAATCTAAGCTCACAAAAAAAAAGATGAAATTACCTAAGATTTGTGGAACAAAATTTAAATAAATGTCTTTGAGGTGATTGAGATCTATACATATAATCAGTGTTTTCAAATAACACAGTCCCATACATACGTTATTAAAAGTACACTAGTAGGTTGAACATTAGTATCTATATCTGTCTATCCATCTATCTATCTATCTAGTCATATTTCTTTATGTAATCTTTTAATTTACTATATCTTCTCTACTAAAATCTAAACCTTGATTTTATGCAAACTATAGTCTTGTTTAAAAATTAATGCCAGAATCCAAAAGCCAACGAGTACTTTTACATAAAAGTATATGTCTTTGACAATTGAATCTATATAACCTTGATACGCAGAGACATGAAAACCTTGATACGCAGAGACATAAAAACACATAGGCTATGATACTGGTTACATAATATACAAATACCCAGGGAACAATTCCACTGCAACAGCAAGAAGTACAGTAAGAGTTACCATCCTAAACAATTATTGAATTTGCTTAAACAAATTACAGAAATTGAAGTTGGTGAACAAATAATTACAGGAAAATGAAGAAACACACATTACTCAGCAAACCAAAACACAACATAACAAGGAAAACATAAGAAAGGACTAACATAAACAAAGTTATAGCATCTCTGACATAAAAACAGAACTTCAACTACACAATCTACATAAAAAGCAGAACTTTTAAAGATTTTGTCCTCTTTAGAACTGAAAACTAAACAAATTGTAAGAAATTTATTCAGAGGAAAACTGTCAATACGCATGAAAAAAGACCTAGTTATTTAAACTAAGATGTTTTCTTGATTACTGAAAGTGTAAGGTTAGATTAATAAATTTGTATGTTTTTTTTCTTCCTTAAAATATAGTAAACAGTAGTTCTTGATCACCTTAAGACCAATAAAAGAAAATAAGAGTTAGTGTGTATTTAATCACATAAATTATAAGGGATAAATTTATGTTAGACTTAAGAAGAAAAGACTAGATTAAAATTATTAAATATGAAATTAATACATAAGGAGAAGTAGAATAGTCTTAACTATTATTGAACTATCTATGATGGAACACCTAAATAATAGAATATCCTGTTATTTGAAATATCCACATGTGGTCACCTTAAGAAAAAAGCATATGTTATACAATGCTTTTGTATAACAAAAAGATCTTTCCAGTATTTTACTACCATGATTCATAATTTAGTTCTCAATACAATGCAAGGAACACTCCTAAACTAAAACTCATCGAATGGAATTGTCAGGCAAACTAAGCCCCAAATCTAAATACCTGTGTGACAATGCTTTAGGTTTCTCTTTTTTGCAGTCTCCATTAAATAACAGAGTGAAAGAATTATAAACCATACCTCAAATTGTAGCCTTTTCACTTTGAAAATATCGAGTAACATCTGGGGGAAAAATACTTTCCTATACTACCCCTCCCTATATTAGGGTTGTTTTGAAGATTAAACGTTAATACACGTGAAGCACTTGGCACAATGACTTGCAAAGAGTAAGCATTTAGTTAATGTTCACTATTATGTTTATTTTAGTGAATATAAAACATATGCGCTTTATCATCTGAAAATGTATAACCATTAAGTCAATAATACAACTAACTGGTCATAAAAATATAGGCATTATTTTAAAGTTACTCAAAGGTATAATTATTTAAATATATATGAGAAACATAATGCATACAAATTTTATGATGCACCATGGTCCCTCGTTTCTGGTTTCTATTAATAATTATGAACTATACTGAATGAAAATGATGCATTAATATAAAGCAGAAATGAGCATTAGAATAAAATTCTAAACTTTGATTCATTGTAAACTGTAATTAACTAATATGACCTCGGGCCATGTCACAAGTTCTCTAAATCCAGTTAACTTATTCCTCTATAAAAGAGAAACAAAAAATCACCAACCCTATCTCACAAAGTTGTTGCAACACTAAAAGGAGCCAATATACTCAAAGTCTATATAACTTTTAAAGTGCTATACACACATATAATTAATGTTATTTCATTGTTCTTTTAGCAAGAGGAAAATGACCTGCCGAATCTTTAAATATCCTAAATTCAAAGTCAATGTATAGTACTGCAAAGATAATTTTAAGATTCAGATGTCATTATATCAGGATTACTAGGACAAATGGGTCCAAAAATACATTTATATTGAACATAAAAAATTATGCAGGAGAAATATTGAGCTTTTAAATGCACAAGCATGTGCTCACACACACAAAAGATTCCTAACTATGTATTCAAATAAGTTAAACAGGCTACCTAAGTGGTAAGCTATTTTACATTATGTAGAATCTCAACAACAAAAAAATCTGTTTTTAAATTTTTACCAATCACAGTATTCAATAATTTAAGACTGGGGTATCACTTAATTTTTTTCTGAATAATTCAAGTATTTGCACCCAAAAATCACATGATAGATTTCAATGTTATTTCTTGATATTCTTACTCCCCATTCTACAGAGTGAAAAACTTAAGAACCCTCTTTTTCAATACAAAAATCTGCATAGAAAATAGTACTTAGCAGCTCTGAGGCTACTAATTTAGAAGGGCCTACTTCACAAGGCTGGCCCTAGGCCGGCATCTAAGAACTTTGCACTTGTACTACTTCCTAACTAAAAATGTGGGTCACTGCCTAGACTATTTGTAAAAACAATGTGATTTATCGTGCATACCTGCTTTTTTGATGGGCGAGTCTAGAATGTTGTTTCATGTCAGGCAAAGAGTACCTCAGGAGCAGCCCAATAAAAGTCTTGGGTACAAGTCTCTAACAGACTGCCCTGGGCAGAAAACTGTATACATATTTTGGCATTGTTCACTGCTGGATAAAGGAACAAGTCAGCGTGTCTCCCACAGAAGGAAGAGAACATAAGAAAGCTTGTGCATGAATTGTTCTCCTGATATGTAATAAGTTACATAAAATCAGAATCAATAACACAAGTCTTTCTCAACTAGTGATTAACATCCCACAATCACTCAAAAGTTGAAAACTAATTCAACGTAAATATTATAAATGCCTGATTGTATTTAAAGGTGATAAACTTGAAAAGTACATTATTTGGTGTAGATTTCATGCTGATTAAAAGTATTTTTTCCCCCTCTTACATGGCATGATAACTTGGATTGGCGTATTCAACTATATATTTCAGAGAAAATGATAAAGACAAATTAATTCATTATGATAATGGTCATCATGTACCTCTTAGGTGCATAGGACAAATACTTGATTTGTTTTATTTAAAGTTTCACACCCAATTATGAATAGTTCATTGCTATTTACCTAAGCATATAAATAAGACAAATAAAGAGTAGAAGACTGTCACAAAATTTCTTTCCTATCATCTTTAGGATGTTTTTTAATAAACAAAGAAATTGAGACTTTACATTTTTTAAAAGTGGAATTCACTAACTTGGGTGCAAGTCAAAGAAAGTCAAAATATCTGGGGAATATTTCCATTTGTAGTCATAGATAACCTGCATACTTTCTTACTAAAAAATTGAAAGTAATATTTAGCTCAGAAACAAAAAAATAGATCTCGTTGGTCTTACTGAATAAAATTTAGAGACTGAAAAAAATGATTTTTCAAAACATAAATTTTATCTGTTTAAACCCAAGTTTAAGTATATAAGTATAAATTTAAGTGACTTGAAAAGTTATATATGTATTTATATTTTAAATGTTACCAGTTGCTGTCCTTTCTGCTTTATGTTATACCTATTTTACAGTAATATGACTATCTTATTAATTCATTACATGTCATAATATATAAATTTGATTAATGTTATACCTATTTTGCAGTAATATGACTCTGTTTTATTAATTCACTATGTACCATAATATATAAATTTGATTAATAGATTGTTATTGTAAAGACAATATAAAAACTCCCACTGGGGTAACTGCAAGATTGAAAAAAGAGTATTTGTTTACTTACATCTATATTTCAAACAATTTGTATAACTCTTCAAAATATCCAAAAGCCAATCCCAATTATGGAAAAGATACATATATTCAGATGGGTGGAGGGAGAGAGAATGGAGAAATACCTACCAAAACATTAACAGTAACTATAAGCAGCTTTCATTTTCTTATGTTAGTTTACTGTGTTTTCTGAAGTGTTCTACAATATATATTACTTGTATCAGCAGGAAAAGTTATTTTGAAATAATAAATTCAACTGTCAAAAGACTATAACCTAACTAGAGTTTCTATTAAATGGCAATTTATTTTAATGAATCTGATCAGTATTTATTGCTATTATATAGAAACTGCATATTTTACAAAATTCTATAACTGATCACTGGATTAAAATGTAGAGTTGGGTTTTTTGTCTTTGTTTTTTTGTTTGTCTTTGTTTTGTTTTGTTTTGTTTTTTATGAGAAAGTGCTTTGTTATCCACAGAAAGGGCTGAAGAAAGCCTAGGCAGTACATACTGATTGTACTTCCCTAAATTATAACTTCAGAAGTTAAAAATATAGAGTTTTAGTTGCATTTTTCCCTTTTTTCATTGGATTCTCTATAATAGATATTAAAAGAAACATATATTTCTAATAATTGTCTGAGACGATATCACCAAATTCAACAAACGTCACTATAACTTAAAAATGGACAATAAAAATATGTTTCTATTATTCCAGATTACTTATACAATCTAGTTTATTCTATGACACGTTTTTCATGAATGTGGCTTCCAGATTGAAAATGTTTGTAAGTTACTAAACAAAACCTACATTGAGAGCAATCGGGATGATGTCATTGATGTTCACTTTATCTGGAGAACTTGTACAAGCTTCAATGCCTTCATCTGAAAGGTACCTGTGAAAATAAAATAAATGGCTTAATATTTTCTAAAATCAAAATTAACCACAATTATTTTTCAGTCAACATGCAATTTTGCTCCCTCCTGCGAAATTTTCTACAGATACTAGGGAGAGTCCTGGACAGTCTTTGTTTATTTACTATCTCTGACAGACCAGAATGGACAATATGCATTTTTCCTTTTTTGTATCCTTAAAGAGATATTGTGTTAATATAATTGTCCATATGCTTTCCAAGAAAAGTTATTTAAATATCAACATACTGCTTAAGGAATGCATAAGCTACGCTTTACTATTATACAAATATCTGACTTTAAACATTTGTAACACAGTAGGCTGAGATTGAGATGCGCTGTAAGGACAGAACTAAAAACAACACAGTTTTAAACTTAGTCCAACAGAAGTTTCCTCTGTGTTACTTTCTCACACATTAACATCTCAAGTTCCCTTTCTTTACCATCATGTTCCCAGAAATCGTTCAACTATTGACTCCAAGTGGTATAAAGATGGGCAACTTTTTACCTTATATCTTTTCCTTTTCCTGCCTCTTTTCACTTTTTCTACTCATTGTCCTATTGCCCTTCATTCTTTTATTCATTCTAAACCCACCATTCACCTGTCGCCGACAACAATAAATTCACGGTTACTGAACCTGAGGGGGTGGGGTGATCATCTGTCTCTATCCATTCATCCATGCACAGGACGGCCATTCTGCAATTCTTTGACAAACGCTACAATTCAGGTATCATCCCCTCCGAAACCCACTGTAAAAATGCCAGCTAGCGTTCGACATGTTTTGTGACCAACTCCCTTAACCAGAAGGCTGGTGTCAGTACTGCCACTGCAGGCATGTCCGCACTAGAAGGAGACGGGTCCTCCTCTGACAGAGCAAACTCACGCTCACTGCTGACGGCCAGCAATTCCACCATCAACCTGCAATGCTACACCGACGCTGGGACACCTGTCGATACAAACTCTGCCTGGAGACAGCAACCCATGAGTATGTGCCTTTAGGACACACAATGAATGATTTCTCCAAGGTAATAAAAGAGCAAGTGAAAAGAAGAGAAAGTGATCATTTAAGAGTGGAAAAGAACAACAGGAGGTTAAAGGTGATAAGCCTATGAACAAGACCAAGGAGATAAAATCAGGAAAGTACATATACTCGCATAAATCAAAGCAAGACTGTGTTAGCAAACTAGATACTAGTGAAAGTCTAAAACCACGGCAGTGCTAAACTACAATGATGAATGAAGGCAAGTAGTTAGGTGGGATACAGAGGAAAAACAGTGTTGGGTATGCAGAGGAGTCAGTAAGAATAAATGGACGGGAGGTAGTTACAATAGTACATAAGTGACCACGGGATACAAATGCTTGCAGTCAGCACAGATGGTTAGAATCCTGCTTTCGTTCAAAACGGCTAAGTTAACGTCCTTATTATCCTGTTAATCTTTCACCGTCATAGCCACTAACTGCACTTGTCATTAATCATCTTAAAAATTCAGTTCTACAAATATTAATTAAGCCCTTATTTATGTGAAAAATATTATGTAAATCAGTAATAAGATTAGTAAAATGCTGAAAATGAAACACCTGCCTTCAAGGAGACTATAGTCTTATGGTAGAGACCATAACACAACACATAAACAGTTATCATACAAGGCCAAAATAATAAACAAAATGTTATAAGGGCTCAAAGTGGCTGGGGGATGGGAAAGAATGTATAGAAAAGGAATACTATGAGCAAACACATGGAAATGGAAGTAAAAAAGTGTGGAGCACTGGCTACAGGTAATAAGCTAGAACATTCTGACTAGAAAATGAGGAAAAAATGATAAATAGGTATAGGTTGACACCAATTTTAGAAAGCAACAGTGTACAATGACATATGGGTGATATATTAAATGCTAACTACAAAACACAACTTTCAAAATTTCTCCATAATGGGGAAATAATATGCAATGTCTAATAAAATGCTTTGTTTTCTAGACAGGCAACACTTTAGAATTAAAAGATTGTAGGATGTCGGAGAAACTAGAATAGATCCTTAAAAATAATCAAAATTCACCTCTTCAATTTTACAGATGAAGAAAAACAGGCCCTCATACGTTACTTAAACTTGTCCCAAAATACAAACATAAGCGATGCAAAGTTAAAACAATAATGCCTCCTGTGTCCCAGTTCAGCCATCTTTTCATTATAACTTGCCGTTTTTATTTATCAACTAATGCTGATATTAGGAATATGATCTTCTCATAAACATAAGCCAACATCTACACAAATCAGTTAGTTTCCTAATCAACTGGACACTTCAACACACACACAAAATTACAACCAGGCAAATTCAATCAGTGAGCTCCAAAATGTATTCAAGAAGAACAGATGTAGTTTCATAGTAAAAGATCAGGAAACGAATACTAATTAATAATTAGAGATTCAAAAAAATGTTTTATCAATAAAAATACCAATCCCAAATTACCAAATGCCACAACATAAAAAAGGGAAAGTCTACCTAAAAAATTCTAAAGGCAGAAGCCGTAAGGGGGCGAAAATCTGACTTTATTAATGTATATAAGTCAAACATCATATGATTTCTTTCAAATAATTCCTGTAAAAGGCTTCCTGAATATAACAAATTCTAAAACATGGCTCAGTCTCAATTTGCAAGTGTACAAGTGTCCCTCACTCATTCTTCTTATTTTGAAAAAAGGACTTGAGCCTCACAGCTTTACTCATCACCAAGAAACAGGAGACCCAGTCACACCTCTCCCCAGTAACATATTGGTCAACCTTCTGTAAATACTGGACCATAGTCACAGAAGGACTGAATCTAAATTAACCAAAATTTGGGTTTTACAAAATTTTGTGTTGTTTGTGTAAACATTTAAAACTCCAATATTACCAATGAATAAAACAAGGAATAAAAGTAAGTCTAATGCTCAAATAGGCTTCAAGATAGACCAGAGTCACGCAGTAACTGAAAGAACAACACAAAATTCACCAGCTGTAAAGTGGCCATTGAGAAAGAAAGGAACGCAGGCAAGCCAGGTCTGGTCCCAGGGCATGTCCACACAGGGGACCTCCAGGGAAGAGAACTGTGTCAGTTCCCTTGTGCCACTGTTGAGCACGTAAAACTCAAGGGCATGGACCCTAAAGAAGAAATAAACCCCAGAGGGCTCTTGTTGACTAAAGCAGCCAACAAAGCACACTTTTTTTTCTTTTCTAGTGGAGATTTTGGAAAAGTAACATTATCAAACTACTCACTCATTACTATGATGAACGAAAAATATATCAGAATACATGTTATTGGCAAGCAGGGTTAAATTTTGGCATGACACACAACAGATTAACATTTTTCACTAATTTTACCTTCAAATAATGCCATTTAAAATCACAACTTAATAAGTGCCCAAATTTTTTAAATAAGATTTTAGAAAGTGCTTCCTTTTTTCATAAATAGAAGTAAAGATGTTAAAATTCAGTCTTCCTCGGAGTCACCTAATTTGTAATCCTGAGCAACTCTTTTTACTTCAGAAGTACAAGTTTTAAAATTAATTAGTATCCACCAATTTGGGGGAGAGGAGGTTTCCCATTACAAATAATGAATACATGTGCTATAAGACGGGTCACTCAGCCTAAGTACCACTACCAGAACCATCATCTCTCCTTCAGAAGTCACGTGGGCATACAGAACACACACGCCCAAACTACAGTTCAACAAACTCAATTGGCAGAAAACTGTGACAAAGCAAATACTACCGTTTTAATCTCTTTTATTTGATCCAGACAGTGGATCACCATTACACGTCTCACTACCAGCAAGGGAAAAGGAGAGGCAATTTTCCTTTTACCTATTCCTCTGAGAGCAGGTAAAACCTTGAGTCTAACTTCTCCACCGGCTCTGATGAACGTACAGAGGAGGATGGAGACAAACTGGAAAGGAATATCTGCCCTAACGGAAGGGGGAAGCCATCACTCAGCTCCAGTGGACACTAGGGGGACAGGAAAAGCAGTGATTGTCAGATCTTCTCATTTTTCACTTTTAATGCTTTTGTAAAGCAATGTACAAGCCACACAAAGCACGTTTCAGCCAGCATGTGGTGCACACACTCTGTGCTTTCTCATCGTATTAGCGTATTAAGGTTAACTACTTCTTTGCTCTGGTACACTTCCAAGTTGTCTTTGACATGCAGGGTTATGCCGTTAAGTGTCTCTGAAATGATATACTATTCATGGCTGACATTCTTCACAAGCAAAAGAGGAAAAGAACTATGTCTTTCAGGTCACTCCGTGTGACACTTGGAGAGCAATGAACATCATTATGCATGTAGAAAATGTTCTTACTAGAGTTGTCTATGTCAGACTCAGAAGTGTCAAATCATTTAGTTTGGCCAAAATATTTTATGAACTGGAAATATATAGACCTCACCCTTATCTCAGATTTCCAGGCTCCATACATGTTTTAAGGAGGGGTTCTAATTGTCCAGAAACAGTAAAAAGTAAACACTGACGTTTTCTTTTCCTCTACCCACCTCCTCCAATCCAAGTAATGAATGCATTCAAGCCTGAACTGACACCTGAATCCCTAAAATAATCAAAGACAGAATCTATTATTGCACACACAAAGTAGGCTGATGACGCATGAAAATTCTTTAAAATGCCAATCGAAAAACCAAGAATGAAAACATTCTTCCCAAATGGAAAGGGGCTCAATCAAAAAACGACGGAGATACCGAGACGATGACAACTACATGGTGGTCTTAACTGTCTCTGAACAAAACCCAAATCAAATGGTCTCATGTGGTTTTTGGGGTCTCTGATCTATACGTGAGTATTTGTGACCACATTGAGATTACTGGCCCACATATGTTATCCAAATACCAAAATGGGAATTTAATATATAAATTCCTCCTTAACCACAAAGAAAATAAAGACAACAAACTCCTAATTAACCAACCTAATATGGGGACAGGAGAGAATAAAACAGATAATCAAAAACATTGTATATATTAAAATGTATCTTTAATCTTAGCAAATGTGAAAGTTGGCAACTTCCTGCAAATTCCCACAACATTAAAAAATAATTTTGAAAAATTACCTGAACAAAGATCGCTCTGTTCATTCTCCCTATCCTGTTTCCCTCCCCACAGTGTAAGTGGATGGTAATATATACCTGCCCCAAAATTTGTTTTTTGCTATTATTCTTATACCAGACAGAGACACTGAAATAATAACTTGCTAAAATACCCTTCGAGGGCAAGAGGAATGGCTTATAAACTCCTATTTACAGATAGAGTTTGGGAAAATACAGTATTTAATCTGATTAACAAGATTAATAAGGTAATAAGGTTACTAAGAATTTGGACACAAACCTTGCTTCAGATATCTTGGTACAAATGAAATCAATATATTCATTATAGTTTATAGATACATTAGGGGTGAAAAAAAATCACCAAGAAGAACATAAATTGGTACAACAGCAGTAAATTGAATGAATCCATGGACTTCCATGCCTAAATCGTGATTAAGGACAGCCAACAGAAGGGTCAGAACTCTAGCAATGGTAAATCAGAAGAGGGAGTACTATGCCACACAAATGGTGAAAACTTTTTAAGAAAAATTCTTTTATTTCCACTTCCCTTAATAACTTAGTGCCTCTTATATCACTACCATTTTTTTCCTTCTTTAAGCAAAGTGGCCACCTACTATGCCAAAATGATACCACAATTTTTATCCCAACAAATACAATAAAGACCCAAATCAACTCTAGCTTAAAATTTAATTTTCTCCATCAGTTATATATGAATCAATCAGACGAATCAAGTTATGTGTTATTTAAAGCACCTCTAAGTAAAATCACTTAGTGTTGATCTTAAACTATTTTCAATAAAAAATGAACTCTTTTAAAATCCTTTTTTTTTCAGTTTTTACTTTGTAAGATTTATTTGCATGCACACATTTATATTAGTCCCATCATTTAGCTCACCTATAACTTTAAATTTTTTCCACACATACAGTACACACACATACAGCATAAAATCTATTTAAATTTCTTCTACCCTAACTTTTCAGATTGTTACATTACAAAAATAAAAACATCAAAAGCAAAGAAATCATCATGAAAACCTTAACATTTTAATGCAAATGTTTCATAAAATTAACCTGCACAAAAACTGAAAGGATAAATATGCAAAAAGTAAAATTTGACTTCGTACTACAGAAACATCTTTTTTCTAACTACACAACTTCTAGACATGTAAAGAATTATGAAATACCTTGATACATCAAGTTTAACATCCATACTACTCAAACTTCCATTTCAGGGGTCACACAAAATTTTTTTAGCCCAACATGAAAGACTGAAAGATGGAAATTAGAAAAAGTACTAGGGAAAATCCTTTGTAAAGTTGTATCTAATTTGAAACATGTAAAAGTGTTTAAATTCTGAAAAATTGAGACCTAGATTTGTTTTTCAGCATTTCCTTTAAAATGCTGAAGATTTATTAGCTAATTCGGAAGGATGTACTACTTGAAAACACCACTAGATGACAACCTTGCTTCACAAGTAAAATATTATCAGCCTATTATCAGAAGCTAAGACTCCAAAGACGTACTACACTAGCTTTAAAATAAAGGTTTCTGACATCTACTGGGGTTTTGTTTTTGTTGTTGTTGTTGGGGAGTAGAGATATCAGAAAAAATAAAATAGGCGATTATTTTAGAATTTGCGTTTGCTATAAAGATCACTCAGGGTTTAAAAACACTCATTTAGTAAACATGCAAGAGATACCTCCTCCTAAGAAAAAAAAACTGAAGTATATCAAAAGACAATTTTCTCTCCTACATTCATCCTTTGGAGATAGAGACTTATAAAAAGTACACATAATTTATTACAGACTAACGCGTTTTGCTGTGGAATGTTACAAAGACTATTTTCAACATTATTTCAATAGTTGTTTTTCTCTGACATTAAAATACATAAGCATGACAATTTTAAGATAACTATAAGAAGATAAGTGATAATAAATTACAACTTCTATCTTTTATGACCCATTTTCAGATATTAAAATATTTTCTCCATATATAAACCAACCCATTAAGACATTATCCCAGAATGCTTATTTAGCATTTAAAAAGTATCACAACTGAGCACATAAAAATTTGTAAATAATTCCTTCGAAATTCTATAACAGAGCTATTACAAAGTAGAATGGCAATGGGTGCTTATGTTATTATTCATTCTTGCAAACCAAGTCTTCACATAAATTTAAAAGTATAAAATGAAGGCCGGGATATTTTCACTTTCATTGGAGATTTTAATTTATGTCCTTCCTCTAATTCAATATTTTCACACTTTAATCCAGAAGCAGAACTGAGGTTATTTTTTTAATAACTCATTTTAAAACGTAAGATTATTTGATGTTTCTGTCATCTTTTCCTCAACACAAAGGGGACAGCTATAAAACCACACATCAGGCGGAAAGGCTCACGTCCGGCCCGCAGTCCTGTGGACTGACTCCTGCAGTACATAGAGCAGCAGTATCTGCAGAGCCCACGCCAAGGACGTCTCAGGATCAACCCCAGGAGACTGCATACTCTGTTAAGAAATGCGATTTAAAAATCTAAGATACCATAACAAAAATTAGGAGGCATTTTTGAGTAGCTTGGAGAGACTATCATCTGATCTGTACCTTTTTTTTTAGTGATATAGAACTAGATGCAAATCTCAGCCTCACTCTTTAAACATATGGGATCCTAGGCAACTTACCTAATCTTTCTGTGCCTCAGTTTCCTCTCCTATTAAAAAACCATGGAGCCAATACTGACTATACTGATGGATAGGGTTGTTCTTAAGAATAAATAAGACAGCATGAAATACCTAGCATATGCTTGGTAAAAAGTAGATGCTAAATAAATATTAGCTGTCTTTCTTATTAAACACTGTACTTTTGGTGTTTGTTCTGGAAAATATTTTCAAAACATAATGATACTCAAAGATGTCTTCAGGGTTCTTAGAAAAAAGCAAAAGAATGTAATTGCCTAACAATAAAGGGAATTTCCTTGAAGGCTACAACTAATAGTGAAAAGTGTGTATGAATCCTTATTGGAAGACTGAACTACGTATTTCTAACATACTACTCACCTGCAGTTCACTGGGAACTGAAAGTGGCAAAAAGATGGGAAGAATTTTATTCTTTAATTTGTTGAAATCTTCCAATTTTACATATATGGGTGAATACATATATATATATATTTTTTTTTATAACCTACCATGTCGACAGCCGAGACGAAAAAGCTACATATATATTATTAGCAATATAAAAATAAGTTACTCCATGCAACTGTAGAACTGTTTCTTTTTTATCTTTTTGTTGTGTGTAGAACTGTTTCTGCCCCAAACAGAATTTCCAATGCAAACTATACTGCCATTATTTTTTCTTAATCTGCCATTTATGTCAGAATTTAAAACAATGTCAAGAAACAGCTGATAATAAGTTTAAAATTCTACAGTACAGAGAATTACAACTCTAATATCTAATTTTAAAATTAGACATATTTTACTTATAATTTAAACTAATGCCATTCATTCAAAACTTTAAAAATGACAGTCTGCTACTTCAATTATCATAGGAAATTATGAAAAACACCAATTTATTTCTAGTGCACGTATCATATGTTTTACCATCTAACAGCATAACAATTCTCCATAAATTGAAATGAAAAAGGCCTAAAATAAAAAAGGGCAGTCACTTAAATATCCTACTAAATTAAATAAGTAAATATTAAACAAAGAAGTGAATTTTTTTGCCAAAAGAATGAAATAGTCCATATATATATCTTAGTCAAAAAATATGAATTAATAATTCTAATTTTCAGTTCTTTAAAATGCATTTTCAATACAGAATGCTTGGCATTGACTAAATTTTTGAAATTGAAACATTGTAAGTAAATTTTAAAGTTCTAATTTTTGAGCTTAGAAGACATAATTTATACATAGCCCTACATCTCTTTGTAGTGGGCTGATGGGTGGTACCCAAATGTCCTTACCTGTGGAACCTGTGAATGTTAACTTTATTTGGAAAAGTGGTCTTAACATGTAGTTAAGGGTCATGAGATGATTACCCAGGTAGGCACTAAATCCGATGGAAAGCGTCCTTAGAAGACTGAGACAGAGGGAGTTTTCAGGCAGACACACAGAGGAGAGGCCTCGTAAAGATGAAGGTGGATACTGGAGTGATGAGGCCTCAAACCCAGGAATGCCAGCAACCACCAGAAGCCGCGAGTAACTGACCCTGCCGGGACCTCTGAGGGGAGTGTAACTCTGCATACCCCGTGGTGTCAGCCTTCTGGCCTCCCTCCAGAACGGTAAGAGTCCCTTTATTGTTTTACACCACCCATATACACGGTAATTTGTTATAGCAGACAAAGGAAATTAATATACTTTTAATAAATTTAAGTGATTATTTGAAAATAATTGATTCAACTAAATAAAACAATTTTTGAAAGGTCATCCTTTAGATTAGAAACGATGAAGAACACTTTCTACTCAATTTAAATGCCTTGATTCATTAATTCTTCCTGAATGAATTTTTTCAGTGAACTTGTGTGGTTTGCTCAAGTCTATAAATAATAAAATAAAAACTGTACAGAGGTATAATAAAACAATGAAAGTAGTCCTCCAATTCTGCCAAAAATAAACATTATTAGCGATCTTGGGTATATTCTTGTAATACATATAAATTGGAGTGGAATTTAGAAAGAAAAATTTGTTTTTAAAAATAGACTCATTTTATACAAAAGTTTCTGAAATAGGCCTTTTCATGTAAGAACATATTATCGCCAACTTCCATGCCAAACATACAGATTTCCCTGTCTCAGCCTTTTCAATAGACGCACAGTACTCCTTTCCATATAGGGAGTGTACCATAATTTAACTATTCAGGTTGTTTCTAATTGTATAGTATATTTGTAGACACATATTAGAGGATGAGTATTAATATTTTTGCAAGATATATTCCTAAACATCGTGGCACTGGATTATATTATACATATTAGAATGGGCAAAAATAACTTTAAACTCTGTAATTATGAATTACTTTGTGTTTTGTAAATATTTAAATGTTTTAATGAAATGATTCTTTTTAAATAATTTATTTTAAGAAATGTTCATTGATAAACAAATATCCCTAAAGAGCTTTACAAGTAACAAAGCACTTTCAGTGACTGAATACGAATTCAGATAAATGACATGGTCCCTCCCTACCCTCTCTGAGTCAAGGGTGTTCAACTTGACATACTTGACTCCTATGATTCTCATACCTATTAGGTGTGTGTGTGTGTGTGTGTGTGTGTGTGTGTGTGTGTTATTATCTCTATTTAAAAAGAGAAGAATCAATATATGATCTCTAAAGTACCAGTTCTGGGTATGATGAGGTAAAGCCCTACTGGACATATGATGACACCCTTCCCCTTAACTCTGCAGAAAATAACTAAAAATCTGGACAAAATACAAAAAGCAACTAAAGCTCCTGGAGAGTGTGCAGAGAACACTGGTGGGGGAATGCATGCCCACCTATGTAAGGGGTACAGGGAGCCACAAGTATCTTCTGATTTCTGGGGCTGTTGGCCTAGCACCAGGAGCAGTCCCACCGTGACGGCGGCCGGCAACAGGTGTACACAAGGACACGCCCACAAGCTTTCTGGGGAACAGAACAGGGAAGTGGGGACACCAGGAACAGTAAAGAGTGTGGGGGGATCCTGTAAGGAAAAGATCAAAAGAGGGGTCCCCAAACTCTCTAGCCACATCTCTGACCTCTGAATGACCTGCATGCAGAACAGACTGAAAGCAGCCCAGCTAAAGACGAAAGATTTGAACAGAGAATGGAGCTGCTGCACAAGACAAGAGTCTACAGTTCCTGCCCAGAGGAAAAAAAGTACCACCTATAACTCATCAGGGAAAAGCAACAGAACCAAAATCTCCACAATTTAACCACTTATTATACCCAGGATACAATCCAAAATTACCCAACATACAAAGAACCAAAAAACTGGAACACATTCTCTAGAAAAATCAATCAAGCAAATCTGATCCCAAGATATTAAAATTAACAGACAAGAATATTAAAATAAATGACAACTATTTTCAATTAAGAAAAAAAATGTTTGCAATACAGTAAAATGAAGCGGAGAAATTAGAAGTCTCAGCAGAGAGACAGAAACAATTTAAAAATTAAATGGAAATTTTAGAATGGAAAACTATTTCTGAAACAAAATGGAATTAACAGCAGAATGAACCCACAGCAGAAAAATTAAGTGAATTATAAGAAAGACATTGAAACACTTCTATATTTTACATGAAGTACATTACTAACAATAAATGAACTGTGAAAAGTTAAGAATATTATATACTGTAATCCCTAGAAAAAATACTATAAAAATTATGCAAAAGAGAAATGATAGCATATGTCTATACAAAAATGTGTACATGAATGTTCAAACCATCATTGCTTATAATAGCAAAAACTACAGGCAACCAAAAAGTCCATCAACTGGTGAATGGATTGTTTTAATTGTGATATATTTATATCACAACAAAAAGGAACAAAGTAGCAAAACAAACAATGGCATGGATGAATCTCAAAGACATGAAACCAAGTGAAAGAAGGCAACACACACAAGACCACATACATAGATACACTGATTCTATTTGGTAAAATTTTAGAAAAAGCAGAACTATTAGTGACAGAAAGCAGATTAGAGGTTGTGTGGGGTCAGACTGAGGGAGGAGATCCAATGCAAAGGGACTAGAACGTGAGAAATCCATTTACACAATTAGATACAATTACCGAATCCATCAAACTGTACTCTTAAAAGTCAATTGTATATAAATAATACCTTAATAACATAAAAGAGAGAAACAGAAGCGAGGAATCAGAATTTCAGATATTTGCTAATTTACTAATACAATTTAGTAAGTGGCAACACTGAGGAAAACAAAAGCCTTCGAATCCCTCCCTAATCCAGTCTTCTTTATACCACAGCTGCCTCACAGCGCTTCTATTATGAAAAACAGTAATAAATATATTCAAAGTATAAAAATCTAATCAAGAAGATGCGAGGAACTTAAAATTAAATACAACCAGAAAAAAATAAATGATCTGTATTTTAAATTAATAATATAACCACGCTGAAAAACAAACCAAAAAACAACGTAAGAAATATTAAAAACTAAACAAATCTGGAACTCTATTCCATAGGGTTCTTCTTCCACAGTGGCATGGACGGAGCGACTCTGAAACTACCTTAAGCAAAGGAGTAAATGCACTGGTGATGTTGGGAGCCAGGCTTGTCACATTTGGAGAAGGGAGATACAAATATGGATGGTTGAAGGCTAGAAATAAACCTCTGGCATTGGACTAGAAATAGAACTTTCAGAATAAACTCATGATTTATATATCAATGCATTCATTCTCCTGTGTGGAAGATTGTCCAGAAACAGCACATGCCTCATGTGATAGCTAGATCTTCATTCATCTTCATGAAAGAATCCTTGACATGACGCAATTTTAAAAGGGCTATAAAGCACGTTTCATAATATCTGGCATAGGAAAATTAGGAACGGTTACAGTTTAATAAAATCTCAACATTTATTCGCACAAAGCCATCACCATTTGCCAATAAAAATATTTTCCTACTTTCAAGTGTACATATGAACAAAGATGGTATTTAATCAAAAACACAAATAAGTAAATACATGAATTTCTATTAAATATTTATGGTAGTTTGGGGACGTGTTAATTTAAAAGCATACCTACACAAAAACTGGATGTTGACAAAGCTCCATTTAGTGAATCCTTTTTTTTTTTTTAACTTCTGTAATTTACAAAAAGATGAAATCCACATTTGGGCAGTATATTCATCATGCAGGTAATTTTAAATAAGGACTCAAACCTCGTTATTTTATCTGTCAAAAAATCTGATACTTCTCTGTGAACAGATGTAGAAACAATGCACCGCTGTAGATTCCAGTGTGTGTAACGGCACTCATATGCCAATTAGGTTACAAGAATTTGGACAGAGCCAAATACATTAACAAATAATTTTTTTTAAGTCTCCTTAAAAGTAATTCAGTCTCATGAATTCTTTCCTCCTTCTCCCTGCAACTAGGACTCCAAAAAAGTAATCTTCAGTTTTCCTTCTCATTGGCAACAAAATTCAGTCATTTTTATGAATGATAAACCTTGCATGACTGAAAAAAACTCAGAGCTGTGAAATAGGTATGCAAATCATAGTCAAAGGTATATTCTATGCCCAAACTATAGTGTCAGTAATATATTCTATAACTGCAATGTTAAACTGGCATATAGCATCATAAAGTCTGTGATAGTGAAAAGAAAGGTATCATTTGTCAGTTTTATACCTTTCTCTACTGGCAGTTTCCTTATTTGACAAACATGTAACGTCTTACACCCTCTGCCTTAATAAATGACTATCTCACCTATAACTGAGGTACATTAGTACAATTCTAAATTTTACAAAACCCAGTAGATCACCATTTGCCAAAACAACCAGTCTCAGGACCAAGTAAGTTTGGCCACATATCATATTGCTCTGTAAGAAAGTCACAAAACAAGCTAATATAACATGTTAAATAACGCTCTGAGGAGTCCTGCAGTAAACAACCAGTTTTCTTTCTATTTTTTAAAATACAGAGTTGATTAGACAAGGGAACCTACTTTCCCATTTAACATCCGCACAACATATTTTGTATTAGCATATTAGCATTTGAGGATTTAACACTGTTTAAGTAACCCCAAAAAGTCTCAAAAGAGTACTGTGTAATTTTGCTAAATCACAAATTTGAAGCACATCTGCTGAATGGCTGCTTTGTGGGAGTTGAGCCACAGAAGCGCTTCTCCGACCAGCCGGCGTCCGCGTCTCAGGGCAGCTTTGCAGTACTCGACAGCAGCTCTGACGAAGGACTCGGGCCATATCCTTCACCAATAGCAAACGTCCAATCTAGTCCCTATAACACATGACAAATACCCTGCAAGCACCATGGCTATTTCCTTGTACTGTAAAATCTCAGTATGAAGTAACAGTATGTATAAATTAGATCATATATATATAAGTAAACTCAGGATGCCTCACAGTAATCATAACAGCAGCTAACACTGCTCACTACGTGCTACATACTGTTCTAAATGCTTCGTGTATATTATTTTATCCTCACAACAACTTTATGAGGTCGGCACTATTATTA
Organism: Rhinolophus sinicus; assembly: GCF_036562045.2. Taxonomy (NCBI): domain Eukaryota; kingdom Metazoa; phylum Chordata; class Mammalia; order Chiroptera; family Rhinolophidae; genus Rhinolophus; species Rhinolophus sinicus. Next base: position 14,863,630 of record NC_133754.1, on the reverse strand, counting down.
CTCATTTTACAGATGAGGCACCTTAGGCACAAAGAGCTTAATGAACTTGCTCATGGACACACGGCTTGCGAATGGCAGGGCTGGCCTGCTAAGCCTGGGAGCCAGGCTCCACTCTATACCCTTAGTAACCGCACTTAAACCCAGAGTGAAAAAATGCTCAGCGTCTGAAATCTGGATTTGGCACTAACTCACTGTGGCTCACTTCTCTGCTTCAGGTCCACATATAAAATAAGAGCCGAAAGAGACGATCTTTCATGTCCCATCTGGGCCTGATCGTGAAAGACTTCTAAGGTCATAATAATCCTTATGCAGTTGCCAACAACTAGAGGTCTACCTTTCCAGGGTTGCTGATCTGATCTTTTTCCTCTGTTTCTTCAGCCACTTCCTTTGAAAGCACCTCATCATGACACCACCAAACTTGAATTTTAACATTAAGGATAATACTGAGAGAAGCTTTGCTTCTGCAAAATAATCCTTTACTCACTCCTCTTCCTTTTCTTTAACCACCATGTGGATCAACCAGGAATGTTTTTGGCTGTATACAACAGAGAATTAGACCAGAAGAAATCAATATTGGAAGATGAGACATTGATTAGGAAGCTTTTCCATCAATCCAAATCAGAGATGATGATGGCCTGGATTAACATATAAAGTGAAAAGGGGGCAGGAGGGACCAAGAGGTAGGGGGAATTCCACACGTGATAACTTTTTTCTCAATCCTACCACATTAACATGTTGGGTTGGATAACTCTTTGTTGTAGGGGCAGGCCCTGGACAGTGTAGGACGCTTAGCCGCATTCCTGGGCTCTACACACCAGATTGCAGCAGCACTCCCCCAGCTGTAACAAACAAAAATATCTCCAGATATCACCATAAATATCCTCAGTGGTTGGGGGGTGGGGGGAGGTGTTGTGTGTGGAATGTTGGAGAAATTGCCATTAATTGAGAACCACTATCTTAAAAGAACTGAAGGATATGGTAACATCAAGCAATGTAACAGCAACAAAAATAATGGCAATTAGAAACTCCAGGAAATATACAAGGCTCGATAAGAAAGAAAATGAAATCAGAGCTTATTTAAATGATTTTTATAAAGAAAATTTACAGTCACAATAGAAACACTATAAATTTAATTGTGGCTATAGTGGCAACCAGTAGGAAAAACATGGGAGATTTAGTTATAGCTACATGACAAAATGTATATATCATCTATCTTGACACTGTAAAAATAGATTAATAAGAAGTGAATCAAGTAATGAGCTCTTAAAAATAATAATATAATTTACTAGGGAGGAGAGATAAGTAATAGGACAAGGCTATATATTCATCTATCATGTGAATCAACAAATAATAAAATTAAAACATAAAATCAAGGCAGCTTGATAAAAGCCTGTTGTTTTGAAAGAGAAAGCTAACCATCAGTAACATTTAAGAGTTAAAGTAGGATGGGGCAGTGGGAGAGAGATGGATAGAGCAGGAACTATTGTTTTTCATCCTAAGTCCATCAGAATCATTTGATTTTTTAAAACTATAGCTGTATATTACTTTGAAAGAAATTTAAGTAAGTTTTTTTTTAAAATCAAGGAGTATCTTTCACAAGAAGAAATCATTATTTACATAAGTGAAAAATAGAACAGTATCATCACCCATCGGTATACTGAAACTTAACTGTAATCTAATTTTATAAGTGCCATAAGAGAGCCATTGATTCAGTTTATTCAACAACTATTTAATAAAAACCTACCACAAATTTTGAACAAACAAAATGAAGCAAACAAGCATAGGGTCAAAGCTTGCTACGAGTAATGGAGAGATATTCTTGAACTGAGCAGTGTCCAGATTAAAAGTTCTATTTTAGGTAGATTAGTCTGAAAAGTGTAAATAAACCAGATGAATGGGACAGAAACAAGACAGAAGTAACAGTTAGGAGGCTACTGCACAAGTTTAAAAGAAAAGTAATAAGAAGAGGTGTGTAGACTATGATGGTAATTGTCAGAACAGAGAGGAGGGAATGATGATGGGGTCGGGATGACGATGACAAAAAGAGCGAATATTTACTGCGTCTTTAAATGTCAGCTCATTTGATATATATTATGTCATTTAATTGTTGTAATAACCCTGTGAAGAAAGTATTATTTTACCCCCATTTTATATACAAGAAAGTTCAGATGAATTAATGTGCCCAAAGTTGTACAGTTAGCAAACAGTGGAATGGTATCTCAGAGAAACAGCAAACTTGGTAAAAACGTGGTTAGACAAGTTCTGAACACTTTTCTACGGTATTAACCTGCCTTAGGGACAATAGAGCTCTCGATTACTGAGCCAGTAATCATACCCCACTTCATACCATAAATGATTCAAGGCAGAACGAAATGAAGCAGAGAGTTAACTGAAGGCAGGAGGCAAGTGGAAGGTAATTTAAAAATCCTAAACTATAATTATGACACATACAAGAAAAAAATCATGCAGTACTGCAATGTTCTTTTGAAACAGTATAGGAGATTCTAGTTAAGTAAGGCCACTTATACCTGGGTCACATTTGTTAGAAATGAGTGAAGAAAAAAAGACTTCTTAGGTCTAATTTTGCTGAAATAAAGACACAAATGTTTCATATTACATTTAATAAAACTTAGCTTTTAATTGCAAATATGTGTTCATTGAAAGATCTTCCTGTACTTTTTAATCTCATGAATTTAGCATCTTACCAGTTAGAAAAACTTGGTACCTCTGGCAACCTAAAACTCTTTCTGCTCTCTTCTATTCTGCAATCATTCATAAAAATATGAAACACAACTTGTGCTGGCACCTATTCCTGGAAGACTGCACTTTATATTTTTATCTTTCTCTGACTAAACAAGTGGCCACACATTCCCAACTACTTATTACACATGTGAAATGAAGGTTAGTTTATTTTTACAATGAAAAGAAATTTAAATTATTTGCATTGGAACCCCACACCTCAAAAATTAATATCAAAGTCCAACTGTTACGAAAAAAGTATATTCTGCTGATAAAACAATTTAAAGGGAAACATTATTCATGACTACTAATCTAGAATTTAATTAAATAACCGACTACATCCACAATATTATTAACAGTTTTAGTTAATGTCAATGTAACACATTAAATCCATTTATATGTATAATACCATTTAATTTAGAGAAACAAATACAAATAATTAGCACCCCAGAGAAACAATCTGTCTTTCTAAAGATTTTAAAGTTCTAATTAAAGTCTGAAAAACTAAGATAACCACCTCAGACTAAAAATTACCAAGTGAAAATCTAAAGCATAAAAACACTGTGCTAAATGACAAATGAAAAGTGCAATGATAGATATCAAGGAAGTACACTCAACCTCATTATGGTGAGCTAGAATATAACAATATTTTCCCATGGGTAAAATAAATGGATTGGACTACATGACCACATACTTTCCCATTTAGAAGCTCCATGTCATGATTATAAAGATGCATTCAAAAGAGACTTTCTTTGGCTCAGTGATATTCTAGGGCAATGAGCTAGTTTTGTTATTTTAAATTAACAGTGGATACAGTCAATATTCTACTTCAAGTATACAAAACTTGTACTATTTAAGGAAATTGTAGGCTAACTTTAAAAAATCAAATTGTAAGGACAATTTTAAAAATCAAGAGAAGGATGATTCATTGATTATTAATGTCACATTTTTCTGACTACTAAGAAAGTTCTATAAAATTAGAAATATCAATTTTATAGATCTTCAGAGTATCATGCTAAGCAAAATAAATCAGACAGTCGAGAACCACATGATTTCATTCAAATGTGCGATATAAAGCTGAAAGCCACAATGGAACAAGACAAACAAAAACTCAAAGACACATACAAAAGTTTAGTGGTAACCAGAGGGTAAAGGGGGAGGTGGGAAGGTAAAAGAGGGTAAAGTGGGTTAAATATATGGTGACGGAAAGAGTTTACTCTGGGTGAACACACAATGCAATATATACATCATTTATTATAGAATTGTACATTTGAAACCTATGTAATTTTACTAACCAATGTCACCCAATAAATTTAAAAAATAAAAGAAAAAAAAGAAAAAACATGGAGTTCCATAAAGCAGCAAGAGACCATCATTCTTCACCCAACCATCAAAACAAACTGGATAAACTACAAATTCATAGGTTTTTAAAAATTCATCAGAGAGCTGAGACCCTAAAGAAATTTATATGAACTAAACTCTAGAAAGTGACGAGTCCTTTACAGAAGAGAAGGGACCCACAGTTGTTCCATCCCTGCTAAATGAAGAGGAATTAAACATACTTGGGTATGTATGAATAAGGGGAAATCAGCCAGACTTTAAAGAAACTTTTTAGAGTCACATGCAGTCTGGCTCCACAGATTAGAAGTCCAAGGACTTCCAGCCACAAGCAAGTTTGCAACTAGTACTTGCCAACTCTCATACAGGTCTTCGCCAAGTGCTCAGGTGTTATATGCCAAGAGCTGGGATCAAGGGGCAAAGAAAAAAGAAAGAGAGTTCATAAGAGGCCCACTGGGCTTTTAGCTGGAGAAGGCTGAGTCCAGAGCAGGGAAATCTGAAAAGTGTCCTCTAAACATGTTAGGTTTTCAGCTACAAATGACTATAGGCAGGCGGGTGAGAAGAAAGAATTTCTCATCTCCCCCAACCTTCCTCACTCATGCATCAAAGATGGCAACTTAGCTGTGAAGCAAGAGCAGATCTCTGGAATATGCCAATGCTCCGATCCCAGGTCCTGTTGAAGAGAAACTTGTGATCCCATCCTCAAAGGACCTGAACGAGTAGTGATCTAATTCAAACAAAAACTGAAAAAAAGCCACAATAAACACAAATCTGATTAACAGCTCTCCCCACCAAACCCCACCACCCCTGATCTAGAAGAAAGGCATGGAAATGAGTATTTTTGTTTCACTCTCTATGGTTCTTTTATACAAAGACTGTAGCATGCAATCAAAAATCACATGGCGTACCGTAAAGCAAAAATATACATAACAATCAAACGATGAAATAGTAGAAACGGAGCAGAGATGAGTCAAATGTCGAAATTAGTATGCACTTGAAACTAGCTATGGTATTAAGAAAAAAAAACTCAGGGAAGAATTGGACAGTAAGCAGGAAGAGATGCAGAATTTCCAAGGACATATAAATTATAAAAAATATAAATGCTCAGACAGAAAAAGTCGCGAACCATATGATTTCACTGATACGTGGTATATAAAACTGAAAACAACTAAAGAACAAGACAAACAAATGAAGAAACAAAAACTCATAGACACAGACAATAGTTTAGTGGTTACCAGAGGGTAAGTGGGGAGACTGGTGATAGATGAGGGTAAATTGGGGCAAATATATGGCGATGGAAAGAGAACTGACTCTGGGTGGTGAACACACAATGTGATATATAGATGATGTATTACAGAATTATACACCTGAAATCTATGTAACTTTACTAACAATTGTCACCCCAATAAACTTTAATTTAAAAATACGTGTGAGTGTGAGTGTGTGTGTGTGTGTGTGTGTGTATGCTAAAAATGAAAAATACAAGGTCAGAAATAAAGAATTCTATCGATAGGCTTTACAGCAGACATAAAACAAAAGTGGAAAGAATTAGTGAACTTGAAATAGGTAAAATAGAAGTAGCTGAATTAAAAAAAAGATTAACAAAATGGAAAATCCAAGATAGCAAGGTATAGAAAGAAATGGGAGTGAAAATGAGGCAGAAGAAACATATGAAAAGATAATGCCTGTATAATTTCCAAAATCGATGAACGATACCAGACTAAAGAGCCAAAAGCCCAACAAACTCAATAGTGAATAAATACAACGAAAACCACAGCAAGGCACATCACAGTTCAATTGCTGGGGAAAAAATAATAAAGATCAAATTTTAATACCAGTGAGACGATGAAGACACATTATATACTGAGGAAAAATATAAGAATTTCCACTAACTTCCCTTCAAAAACAATTCATCCCAGAAAGAAATAACATCTTTGAAATACTGAAAGAGGAAACCGTCAACCTATAAATCTATTAAATCTGGATCCAGAGAAAATATCCTCCAGAAAGAAAAATGAAATAAAGAGATTCCTAGATAAAAGGTGAGAAAATTCACTATTAGTACACACACAATACAAGACATGATAAAAGGAGCTATTAGTCTTAAGTAAAACGATAAAAGATGAAACCACAGGAAAGAAATAAAAGCATTTGAAATGGTAAATAAGTAGGGAAATATATGCATAAAAAATATTTTTAAACTTCCTTCACATTTATATGTAAATTTAAGTCTATTTATTGTTTGAAGTGAAATGAAAATATTGTGAAGGATATATATATAACATTATATACAGAGGGTGCCAAAAAGACGTGTACACATTTTAAGAAAGGAAAAAACTGTATTAATATACACCAATAACAAAAGAATACAAGTCATGTTTGACTTCTGCAATTACAACAGGTGCTCAAAGTGGTTACCATCAGCGTCCAGATACATCTGATTATGGTGAACTACTGCTTAAGCAATGTTGACCAAAGTATTAACATCTCTTAAAATGTGTATACATTTTGTGGCAACCCCACTCTGTGTGTGTGCATGTGTGTGCACATGTGTTTGTGCGTGTGTGTGTGTACTCCATATACAAGGAAAAAAACGTCAGGACAATGGGCAGGCAGGGATAAACAAAATTATACTGTTATAAAACTTTTACATTGCTCATGAAGTATTATTTGAAGGCAGACTGTGATAATTTAAAGACTCATGTTGTAATCTCCAGAAGAAAAAAAAGACACTAAGAGATATAACAGAAAGTCAATACAAGAGACAAAACAGTATACAATTATCCCTCTGTATCCATGGGGAATTGGTTCCAGGCAGTTCCCCTTCCCAAGAATACCAAAATCCAAGGATGCTCAAGTCCTTAGTTGGCCTTCTATGTCCATAGGTACCACATCCAAGGATTCAACCAACGTTGAAACTTTTAATCCCTGGCTGGCTGACTCTGCCGATCTGCAACCCACAGATATGAAGGGCTGGTTGTAATAAAACATACGTGATACACCAAAAATACTAAAGGAGGCACGCACACACACAAAAAAATCCAAGGATAAATAGAAAACAAATAATAAAAGAGATTATAATCCAACTTGCCCATTACCCAATGTGGCACATATGAGGTGTGATAAAAAACTACCATGAATATTTAAATTTAAAAAAATTATTACAATAAAAGCCACATTGCCATTAATCACCCTCAAAGTACTCCCCCTCACTTCAAACACACTTATCTCATCATTCTTGCCACTCTCTGAAGCAGTTCTGGAAGTCCTCTTTCGTGAGTGTCTTTAGTTGTGCTGTCGTGGCTGCCTCAATGTCCAGAATCAATTCAAAATGCTTACCTTTCATGGTCTTTTTTACTTTGGGGAAGAGCCAGATACAGGCAAGAACATAAGTGAATCGCCAAAACACATTAAGCTTCTAAGAAGTCAGACAAAAATGATTTCATTTTTATAATGTCCAATTACAGGAAAAATTAATTCTTGATGACAGATGTCAGAAAAAGATGACCTACAGGCAATGGGTCAGTGGAAGGGAAAGAGCGTTTGAAAATGTTTTTGGGTGATGGAAATATTTTCCATCTTGTTTGGATGGTGGTTATGGAAGTGTATATAACTACCCAAGCAAAGTAAACATTTAAGAGCTGTACATTTTAATGTATGTTAATTATGCCACAATTTAAAAAGAAAAGTCCAATCACTTTATTTAGTCAATAAACATTTGTTGAGTTCCTACTCCGTTAACGGCATTGTGCTAGTCTTGGGAATTCAAAGATGAAGGAACATGGTCACTGGCATCCAATATGCTCAGTTCCAGTGAAGCTTTGTTGACTTAAGGAGAGAGACATAAAGAATTATAGCCCAACAAGCGAGACACAGAATGTTATAGGAGCTCACAGGAAGGATGCCTATTTCCCATTAGAAAGGATTTCCTGTAACAAGTGATGGCTATGTTTTAAAATGATAGGCAAGAAATAACTAACAAATGGAGACAATCATTACAGGCAGAAAGAGCAAAGTGAGAAATGGTGCAATGATAAGGCATAATACACCAAGTACATGACAGACCCACAGCAGGTTGACGTTATAGGGCATAAAGTACAGGGAGCGGGGGTCGGGAGGACAAGGAAGGAGGCGAAAGAGAAATAAAGGGCCATACAAAACAAACCTTTGTAAGGAAGACCGACTTCATCCTTAGGTGCAAGAGATCCAAAGGGTAGATAACCATTTCAGATAACTCATTCTAACAGCCACAGAAAAGATGGACTTGAGAGAGGCAGCAAGAAGTCCAATCAGGAGTGGAAAAATATTTACAAGGACAAACTGATAGGACTGATTCTTAATTTAAATGTAGGAGAATGGTAAGAGTCACAAAATGACTCCCATGTGACTGGTGAGATAAGTGTAGCACCAACCAAGACAGAGTATAATGAAAGACTCTGGGAGACTAGGGAAGAGAAGCACAGCTAGAAGCATGGGGAGTCTGAGGTGCCTCTGTGATACTGAGTTCAAACTGTGCAGCAAGTGTTTCATACACAAGGTTGCATTTTGTTGAAATACAGGCCTAGGCAGATTTAGAAATCATCAGCATACAGAAATGAATCCAAATGAGACTGATCAGATAAAGTAAGAATGCAAAAGTGAAACAAAAACAGAATTTTGGTAGTACCAGTAGGGAAGGTAAGAAACGGCAGGGAAGGGAGGGATAATACCATTAAAGACAGAAAATGGATCATCAGAAAGAGAACATGACTTCTGCAGTGTTTGGGGAGATAAGGAATAGGAAATTTCAATAAGGTTCAATACCTCCTAATGTAGCAAAGAAGTCAAGGAAAGGCCTGAAAAGCACCTCGCTGGGAGGTCACTGGTAACTTCAGCAAAACCATTTCAGTAGTGTGGAAGGAGCAAGGCAGACTGCAGCGGACAGCAGAGGGAACCGTAGGTACAGGTGAGGAGGAGGAAAATACAGACTGTTGAAAGAATTCTATATATAAACACAATCATATATGTGTTCAACATGAAAACTGCAACTTTCCCACCAAAGAAAACTACCCAAAAAGACACTGACAAAATTTCCTTAAAAAGGAAACTCAGATCTTGGTGGAAAATGTCTTGCTCAAAAAATAACTACTTATTAAATGAATGTTTTAAATAGAGCTTCATTCACATACTGGCTTAGAAATAGCACTAAAGTGAGAAAGGAATTAGTAGTTGATCATACCAGCTCGATCATTGGAAAGCTGAGAACAAGTATTCCCATCTGACAGTAATCACTGCTTTTTGTCAAATGCATTTAGTTAAAAAACACAACGTCCTTGCTACTCTTCAGAAATCAAGATCTAAAAACTCTGAGGACTTGCTCATCTTCTTTACAAATCCTTACATTTGGAAACATGTTATTTATTGAAGGGAGTCAGTGAAATGAAGTAGGTCATTTTTGCTATGATTTGGTATCATACCATGTTAAATCTTAAGTCACCATTTATTTTATCAACTTACAAAGCACAATTTTTGAGACATCCAACAAACTTATGAACTCTTAAGCAAAGGACGTCAAGAAACCACCAGCACTAACACTAATAGATAAAATATTATCAACTTATTTTATTTTTAAATTGGGGGGAGGGGGAGAGAGGAGACCGGTCAAAGACACTAAGAGAAAACCGGAGTTCTCCATTTCTTTAATTTCCCTTAAAAACAAAACAAAAACAAACAAACAAACAAAAAACTCATGATGACGTTTGTCTCTAAAGAATGTTTTTCTTTAAAGTGTCCCTGCCAGAGTATTAATCTCAACCCATTTTTGAAATAAAAGCCAGAATGAGCTTTGTAAGTTCAGCAAATTTGATCTTTTCATGGAGGGAAAGTGGGGGGTCGGGGGGGGGGAAGGGGTGGATCAAGTCATCCATACAAAGTTTGGCCATTTGAGAGAAGAAAGCAGTTTTAATTGTATACATCTCACATTATGATATGTAAAGTTAATCATGACTTTTACAGAACAACCAATGTATTCTTCAAAATTATTATATTCTATAAGTGTGTGGATGCGGTATAAAGGCTGCATTGATCTGTTTAATTTAGCTAAAATTCAGGGCCTACTTTTCTCAATAATGGCATTTGCCTACTATTGGTTACATTTGTTAAATGGCATGTTTGCTTGTTATCACTGTGTTAGCTAGAGCCCCAGTACATCAAAGTGGTTAGATGAAGTGTAAAAGTTCTGATGAAACAAACAGTAACGCAATTTCTATAAATAGAATAATGTCAAAAGTGGAAATTGTGCACTGGATCACAGGGAATATGAATCTCCACATGGTAGGACTGGTAATTCTATAAGACTGAGGACACATATCCAAAAAGGAAAAATATGAATGAATATGGCAACAGATATTGAAAATTGGATTTTATTAGACCCTTCAAGCCTAGTCCCCTGAACACTGTTAGGAAACTTCATCATCAACCTCTGTCAAATTGAGGCATGAAGTTATTTTGCTCACAAGTTCAATTTCTAATCTAAAATAAGCAGCTTGTTCCAGGTAAATCGGGTTAATTAAAATACGATTAAATAACAAAATACATTTGATAGCCAAAGACAAACTTCTAATTTTACTCAGGATTGATACGTTTTAACAGGTTTTTCAACCTCATATCCACTCTGCTTCACCCCTTAAGCAGTACTGATCTGATCAAAACTATCTGTGGTCTAAGTTTTCTATAAAATTCAGAAGTTGTCCAGGTGTGATAGAAATTCTCAATTGAAACCAATGAAGGATATCTATCTGCCCTAGGACATAATGGAAAAGTTCTATTAAAATCAGTAGACCATTTCAAAAACACCTGACAATTTTGTATTTGACAGGAAGCGCCATTGCAAATACTGGCACATTCCTATCAAATTGTTAGGATTTAGTAACCTGTGAGGCAGCTCCATTCATAACAGTCATTATGAATAAAGATAAGAACAAGAATTGTGTTAGAAAGTTATTTTTGACAAATGCTGGACAAGCAGTTTGTGTTACTTGTTCCAACCTCAGTGTTTTCTAAGTAAATAATGAACAAACAAATCTATTTTTCATTAATTCCTTAGGGGAGAATTGGCAAACTTTTCCTGTAAGGGGCCACGTAGTAAAAATTGCAGGTTTTTCTAGGATCTCTGTCACAACTAGTAAACTCTGCCCCATAGCACAAAAGCACAGTCTGGCTATGTTCCAATAAAACTTTATTTATAAAAACAAGGAGCAAGCCAGATTTGATCCACGGACCACACTTTGCCAACCCCTTACTTAAGGTAAAGCTATATAATCTTTCTTTCTTCAAAATCTAGACTCAAAAGATAACTCTCTCAAAAATGTATGTAATCTTAAAAACATTTATATTGTCCCATAAATTTACATATTACATAACTGGCTTCAAACATTTAATTTTTGAAGAGGACATCCATTACTCAAGTGAAATTCTTATTTACAAAAAATAAAAGGCGAATACTTAATAACAATGCAACATTTCAACAAGAATGTGAAATTACCTGCCTTCTGCATCTGAGACTTACTAAATTAGCATCCACAATAAGAGACTGAATAGTGACACTTTGCTTTCTCAAATGTCTTTCTATTCTTCCTATTCAGTGAAATAATTAATATTATATGAAATATTTTATCTGTACCATTTTATCTTGAACTTAAGATACTAATAAGATTACCAAATGGTAAGATATACTTTATTAAGATTCAAAATCCATACGACATAAAAATGTTTTCTTTACAAAGTAACCCTTTTAGAGACTACATAAGATATTCTAAAAAAGAGTGAGGATATCAACTTTTTCCAAAAGTGACACATCAGAAATCCATATATTTGCAAATCACATGAAGAACTGTACGTATGTACTGGGTGCTCAGCATATGACAAGCAGTGTGCTAAGCACTTTGTGTGTATTAGCCCACTAACCCTCGTAATTATAATATGGGCTAGGCATTACAGTTGGTACCATTTAACAGATGAGCAAACAGAGGCAGCAAGCAGTTAATTAATAGGCTCAAGGATACAGCTGAACAGTGACAGAACCAGGAGCGACCCTGGCTGAGAGTTGGACTTCAGAGCCCATGCCCTTAACCACCAACCGTACTGCTTCTCAAGAAGTAGGTACAAATCTAACTGAAGATCAAGAGTGCATAGTGGTGTCTTCGTAACTGTTTTCTTTTTCTCAGTTATCCTTCAGGATAATCCAGTTTGGGGATATAATTCTAATTAATCAGCTCTAATTAATAATTCTAACATAAAACTTCAACTATTCAAAATCACATAATTTATTAATATCAGTTTCAAACACAAATTGATTCAAGCCTGCAAGTCTGTTCTTTGGCAGCAGTCTCACAGACTTCCCGCTGACCTAGTAGCTCATACACACTGGATACTTAGGGGGAAAAGTGGTGCCACAGGGCAATACCAGGCAGATCAGAAGAGCCACAAGCATGCTGAATATAACAAAAGTACTCACTCAAATATGAGCCTATTTTTTCACTTTGAAAGTACATGTCTGAAATATATAGAAATCTATAATTATACATTTTTAAAATATACTTTTGCTGAAAGCATTAAAGCATTACCAAAAACTATAAACAATTCAATTTACACATTCAAATTATTGTGATAAGGTAAAACATTTTATAGGACCACCAACAGTCCAATTCAATTTTATTTTCCAGGAAAACACGTTAAGGCAGGAATGATAAAAACCTTGTTAGCCAATCCGATAATGGCACAAATAAGTCTCATATCACCAGTCATAAACTAATATGAGTTCATATTAGTTCATAAAAAAAAAAAGTTACAAAATACGTAAAACAGTTATAACAAACATGACCATTCTTTGATATGCTGTACTTGGTATCACCAATATGTTTAAACCAAGATTTGCAATCCTCTTTTATAAGTAAATATAATAAATTCATACATACTACTACTTACAATGGAATAACATATAATTAGGGAAAGAGGGCTTTGGAAGCTGAAAAGTTCTTTAGAGATATAAGAGTATCACTGAAAATAATATATTTTTTTAAAAAGTAGAATAATATTAACGAGTACATTATATCAAAAAGCATAAAAGACTTTAAAAAAAAAGTAGTGCCTCATTCATTCGTACCAATTCATGCACCTTTACCATAATTTGAACAATGTCACTGAGTGAAAAATTTGTTTTTAATATATGTATACAAAATACTTTCATTATTTATCAGTTTTGAATTATCAAAGAAACACCTAATTAATATATGCTTATAAAGATTTCTGATGAATGTGTAACTAAATGAACAAGGAAAAAACAGTAAAAACAAAGCAAATAACCACAACCAGAAAAAGCAGTTAAAAAATTTATCAGCATGAATAAAATAAGAAATAAGTACATCCTGATCCAGTAAAACTTCAAAATTTAGCAACCAAAGAAGATTACGTTGGGTCCTGGGTGCTAACCTTACCCATCGCTCTTCAAGAATCCAACTGAAGAAAGAAGACAAATGACCATAATCCTGGAGAAACATCAGTGTAACTCAGCAGGCAGCCTGGACAGAAGTTCACGGCACAGCCCTAGGAGTAGAAGCCCCTGCATAGCATCTTAGGCTCTCAGCTCAGGCAGAAAGGGAGCCTAATATCTGCCATTCTGAGCCTGGTGAACGGAGAAGGACACTGAGAAGGAGCCTATTTCACATGCTTTGTGTCCTAACTAGTAACATACACATGGTCTTTTTTTTGGCGTTCATAATGGAAACAAACAAACAAACAAACAAAAGCAACCTGTGCTTGGCAGGGTCCTTAGGTAAAACTCCAGTGGACTGGAATCCAACGCCAGCTTACTAGACTCCAAAGCACCTCCATCCCTACTTTTCTGTGGGAAATAACAGGCTATTTCCTACATTTCTGTAGATACTACATTTTTCATAAAACTGCTTATCAATTTCACAACTTTCATTTCAGAAATGTTTCTCCTCTACAAAAAAATTGAATAAGTTTCATGTTCCTTGAAAATACAAAACAATATAATGAGAGACACTGACACTGATTAAGATGACACTAACATTTATCCCACAATCATTTAAGTGTCTGTCTGCCTCACACCCAGCTAAATGCTAGGAATACTACAAAAACTTGAAAAGGCTTCATCTTTGCGTTGTCAGAGCTTACAGAATAATAAGGCATCAATCAAACGGTTTTAACTAATTAGAAAACCACATATTCATACATTTCTCTGGATGCAAAATTTGAATATATTTATGCCAAAAGGAATAATTATTTCATTAACTTTATCATGATTACCTATCAACTTTTTGGACACTTAAACTTAGGTACATCCCTATTTCTCTCTTAAAAAGAAACTTAGACTGAATCAATTCCAAAATCCATTATAAAATGTCAGCTTTATTTAGCAAGTTTTTACATCAATACTTATATTTAATGGTTCATATGAGGTATTTTACAACATCTGCCTTTATTAATTTTCAAACTTTTCAAGGTACTGCTTAGGAATTCAGTAAAATAAAAAATATTTTTCTTAACTTCACTTAATAGCCACATAAGGGTGTTCTCCAAAAAGCTGCTACTGCATTTTACATTTAGAGGGCCTTGGGGGTATTTGAGGAAAATTAAAAGAATGGACCTACAGATATCTAAATTTATAAAGATTGTTTTAAAAACTGCTCTGAATCTCTAATATCAGCAAGTCAACAAATTGATACTGACATAATCAAATAATATTGCCACAGAACTCTTAAAAATATATCCATTTTCTCTTCTAGAAAAATCGACGTTTTTCATAATGCATTCCAATGTTTTTTCTCTTCTTTGGAAGCTCCTTAAAGGCTAATTCTCTATTTAAAATGCTGAAATTTATCAGTGCTTGCATAGCAGCCTCCTCTTACTCAAAGCTTGGTCTTTAGATCATAGATCAGTGCTGTCTAACAGAAACATAATGCAAACCACATATGTAATTTAAAATTTCCTAGTAGCCACATTTTAAAAAGTAAAGAGAAACAGGTGAAATTAATTTAATCATATATTTTAATACAATATATTTAAAACATTATTCCATTATATAAACAATATAAAATTTAACAAGATACTTACATTCCCTTTTTGGACTACTGTGTTTCCCCGAAAATAAGACCGGGTCTTATGTTAATTTTTGCTCCAAAAGACACATTAGGGCGTATTTTCAGGGGATGTCTTATTTTTTTCATGTACAACAATCTACATTTATTCAAGTATATTCATGTCATCTTCTTCTGGAACGTCATCATAACATACTAAACGTGTCTGTCTGGCTGACGGTCCTAATAGGGGCTTATTTTCAGGGTAAGTCTTATTTTGGGGGAAACACAGTAAGTCTCCCAAGCTCAGTGTGTAGTTTGCATTTACGGCACATCTGAATCTGGACTAGACACATTTCAAGGGTTCAGCAGCCACACGTGGCTAATGTCCACCAAACTGGACAGCACATCCATGCACTGCTTCGATCACATTTCACCAAATGACTCCGACTTTGTATCTCTAACCCACTCTTCTCTTCCGAGTGCAAGACTAGCGCTTCCTAACGCCTAACTGGAATCTTGCTTCAGATGATTCAAGGGCAACTCATACTCAAATTGTGTCCAACTTGGGTTCATGACCCACTCCTCAAAAATGTGGCCCCCTCCTGAGTCCCTATCTAACCCACTCAGGTATGCAACCCCCGCACTCTTCCTTCTCCCTCAGTCCCACATCCAATCCATCAAAAAGTTCAGTCCATTTTACCTCCTAAATATCTTAACTCAACCGACTGCTCTCCATCGGAACCATCACCACCAAGCCATGCATCTAGTCCTGCCCAGCTCTGATCCACTTTCTTCAATGCAAGGTCACCTTAAAACTTAGGTATGATGTCATCCCTACGTCAACTCTCTCATCCCAATAAAACTTTTCAACATATGTGTATCGCCTCCATAATGAAAACAAAGTTGCCATAGTCTTCAAGGCCAAAGCTACACGACTTAGCCCCCGAGCACCTCCCAGCCCCATCTCACTACACCTCCTTTCTGTCTTGCCCTCCTGCCAGCCTGGCCTTCAGATCTTTGCACCCACCATGCTCCTACTGTCGTGACCTCTGCATATGCTCCTTTCCTTACTTAGGTTATGTAATTCCCACTCATCCTCCAGATCTCAGGGAAGCATGTTATGACCACCGTGAAGACACCAAATCCTCCTTTTTATAAGCTCTTACAGAACCGTGTCCCTTCTCCTCCCTACTATATTTTACAGATGCAATATGTTTAGGTATGTAATTAGTGGCTTTCTTCCCATAAGACTACATCTGATTGTACTAAAGAAAGTGCCTGCCACACCACATGTTTAGTAATTATTTGCTGAATGAGTGCATCAATGAATCCACCTTGTCTTTTCCCTAGATGAAGACCAGACACCATATTATGAGATGGCGTATACACGTACTCTGCTTATACATCATTACTTCTGGAAAGCCTTCCAGCCTTCCTAAGTCTGAGTTAACTGCTTTCAACAACACCCTGCAAGTAAAACACCAACGTATAACATGTCCAGATACTGCCTGTCTTGTACATCATCCCAACAACAAACACAACGCCCTGTGTAGAAGAGGCCTATATACTTACTACATGTATTTCAGCACAGACATTATTGTATAGGGTTACATATTTCTCTGCATTCTGACTGACTATTGTGATAAAAACTATCATAGCTTCAGTAGCACTACACTAAAGATAGTACTTGGCACAACAAGCAGTCTTGCTGGGTAGCCATGGAGTTATCCAACCAGATGAGGGATGAGGGTGGCAACTTGTCTCTACTTTAATGGCTATAAAACTAATGTGTGAGGAGAGCTGACATGTGCACAGAGACTCACACCCACCGGGTGGGTGTTGCGGGCGTTACAGGGTGACAGTACTAAGGTGCGTGCAAACTCAGGCCAGCCCTGTAGTATGATGAGTTCTTCCCTTCTCTTCCCTTGTTCTCTGCTTTACCAATGTGCTCCTTTTCTGCTGTCAGCATCTTTCATTTGACACCCTTCATACTTTCCATTATCACCACACATTTCTCGACCCTTCTTCTCTGCTTTTCTTTGTCATTCTACGACTTCACAAATGTGTCCCAATTTTTACATGGAAATGTGTGTATTGCTGGGAATGCAGTGTGTTTCTTCTAAAAATTATCTGGAAGTAAAGTGTTCTTCAGCTACTACCAAATTCTACACCTTTCAAAATGTCAGAATTTCTAGATAAATGGGACTTAACTGTAACATAAGTCAAAATGCCAATATTCTATTGTCAAAAGGAGAAAACATAGGCCAGGAAAGGTAATATAGTTACATTTTTATGATTCTTGAAGTGTTACTATGCAATTTTTACTTGATTTAGCAAATGCTGCCGTGAGAAGAGAAAATTATTTTCAACTTGCTGAGGTAGCAAGTTTCTTTTTATACCTCCTTTATGCTTGAGGCAGTCAAGTCTACAGGCAGTTGAAACTAGATTTATAGGTTATTCACCAAAAAAAATCACTGCAAACGGCACCTTAAAATCTGAAAACTTGCACAGTTTAACAGAATAGCCAGTCATTTTTTAGCAGTTTACAGTATCAATAGAAGCAGCCAGGCAATACATAACATATTTTGAGACAGAGGGTCAAGAAGGCTTATTATCTTTGAACATTATAATTTCACAAACAATATAAACCAAAGAGATAGTTACAAATGCTCCTTAAACAGGAAATATTTCAAAATCACAGGATGTCTCCAATAAGCTCCCCTTAAACCAAGTACAAAGCAATTGGTTTCTGCTACTGTTCTTCAGCATGAGTTATTACTCTGTTTCATCTAAAAAGTGTTTTAATGGTTCTGATCCTTTCCAAAAGAGTGTCCCAAGGGTACATTTATATCAAAGTGGTAATGATAAAATATTTAACAATTCTAGAAAATTAGAAACTCCTGTACTTAATATATAACCTTATAAAGAACTATCAATATTCTTTAAGAATATGACTATGCCTGAGAGCTATACTGGGATAATAAGAGGAAGCAACTTGATATTGTTTGCATAAACTCTTACAGTATGACTATTACCAATAGGGTATTCTTGAAAGTACAGTAGTTCTATTAATGATGCTGCAAAAGTTGTTTCTTATGTGAAGATTGGGATGGTTTATTAGCAATCTCCTGGGAATAGGTGTGTCGCTCAGAAAACTGAAACCAAACAAACAAGAAAGGCACAGGGATGCAATGCAGAGCAGGAATTTGACTGCTTTGGTCTTGATCATTAATGAGTTTGGGAGGAAGCTGCTAGGTGATGGGATGTGAAAAGTAGCTCTCCATCTGTGCACAGATCAAAAGCCAGGGATTAGAAATTCCAGCAAGTCTTGAAGTTGTTCCACCTCTTTGGAATAGCTTTCTCAAGGCAAGAACAACAGGGCAGGCCCCAAAAGAACAATGATCACTTTATAACCCATATTGACATTGTGCCTTTATTTTCTCGACTTATCCTCTGGTTGTTCTCCTCTAGTACTATAATTTGCTAAAGACTTATAAGCTGTAACCTTTCTTGTTGTTCAAAGGTGAAACACAGGAAATGAAGTATGGTCTACACTTGGGCCAGAGGGTATCAGTAGAATGCTAGCCTGGTCACTAAAGAGAGACCACCTCAAACAGGCGAAATTCAAAGGGGACAAAAAGGAGACCTTTGTGTTCGTCCTCTTTCCCCTCCAACCCTGCTTTCTCCACACACACACACACACACAAAAAAAAAAACCCTGAACACAATGTGGTTAAACCTTGGATGTGGAAAACCTGGGGTTTCTATAAAAACATGATCTTTCAGAATAATATGGAAACATAATATTTCTAAGTCTACGCTACGGTGTCTTCAACTCAAAACTGTTACATAAGGCAAAGATATACAATATAGTGACTTACTTTTACAGATTTTTTCAGACTTCAGAAAAATATATAGAATTAATCAGATTTTCAGATAAGCTTAATTAGCAATCAGGTGAGCCACTAAAAGGTAAAGGTGTCCCTGATTTCAATACCATCACTCCACAGAATAAGCAACTTACCTTTCCCAAATACAAAAGTAGATTTACATATCACAAATGCTTTAATCCAATTTTCAATTTAAAAATGTGTTATTTTTTATCAACAGTTTAAATTAGAAGTGCTCACCAGAGTTTGGAGGAAATGAGTACCGAATCTTTATTCCAGACATTTGGGCTCTAGTCTTGGTTCTGCCATTAACATGGTAACTGAGCAAACTGTGGATACTGTCTGTACTTCAGTGTCCTCATCTGCACACTGAGGGAGTCAAGCTATACAATCATTATGTCTATGGAAAACATCTTTTGAAAAACACATTATGTTCCCTTAATATCTTTTGTTCAAAAGAAACAACAGACCCCAAATGGAGTCACTGTGGCAAGCCCACCAAGACTTAATACCTAAACTAATTGTAGTTTCAGCCTCTCCTTTCTTGGAGCGCCTTTCAATTTACTAGATAGGACGCTGCCTGATTCATGAATTGTTCAATAAAACCAACTAGATCTTTAAATTTACTCGGTTGGGTTTTTGTCCTTTAACAGTTTCTATTTTTCAAAAGTTTCAAAGGTTGATATTTCTAAAAAACAAAATTCAAAAGATTCAAAAGGTTAGTAGAAATATACAATTCTCCCTTCAGGGAAATCTCAAAACAGAAAAAACAAAAAAGGCAGAGAGTGAAGTAAATCTGTTATCTACATAAATCTACAGTCAAATCTCCTCTCATTGAAGTTATTCCATGCATATGATTAAGCTCTACAAAGAATCAATGTATCATTTAGTGCATTATTTAAACATAACCACTATACTGTAGAAGTCCCAGAAACTTTTAAGTTCAAATCAGCAAAATCTAATACTTTCTGTGCCACTGGCCACTAAGGGGGGGTGGGAAATATATACACACACACATAGCCTGACAAGGTGGTTACTGTTGGAGTTGTATTTTTTTAAAAAAAAATATTGAACTTTGTGGGGGTTCTAACGAAGATTAAAGACTAAAAACAAAAATTTTACTCAAATGTAAGAGGAATAATAGATTGGTCTACATAGATCATCTGTATCCCTGAAGATCACATTTTTTTCAGAAACATAAGGTTTTCACACTAAATATTTCCTAACTCTCTATTTTAGGTGAAGCTGACAGAACAGATTTAATAATAGCTTAGGTGTTTTAGCATGTTTCTTTTTAGGTTCTACAAGTCATTAAATGAATAGACTGACTACTAAGAAAAACGGTTTTGTCAGTGACAATAACAGAATTCAGAGAGTTAGAGGAAACTCAGGATGTCAGAACTGGACTGAGTTGGTCAAAGTTGCTCTAAGGTCAGAAATTCTTCCAGTGCTCTTCTCTGCATAAACCTTTGAGATTCTGCATTTTAACACAGTAAGTCTCCACTTAAATATCAGATCTACAATACAGGCCACCTGAAAGCCTAGGGGAGACTCTTGTCTTTGGCACAAGGCTAGTCTGTTCAAGGCCCATCAGGAATGATATGACACTCCCCAACTCCTAGAAACTCACAGAGAACTCCTGCCACTATGAATCAAAGGCATACAAAAGCAACAGTGTAGTGAAAGGGAGAATCAAGTAAATAGATAATTTGTAACACAAAGTAACACATGTTACAATATAACAGTGCTGGAGATTTATAACAAAATAACAAAGAAGGGAGGAACTCTACCTAAGTTTGGTTAGAGACCTGGCTAGGGAATTCTGATTGGCAGGGACATTCCAAGGTCAATTGCATCAGATTTTATGGAGAACCTACAAATGTAGTGTGTTTTCTGGCACTACATACACACAGAAAAATAAGATACAGTTCCCCACCCTTAAGAAGGTTAGAGTCCAAAGAATCATTTAGTATGTGTTTGGAAGCAAAATCATGAGACTAGCATTTCTACAGGAGTAGCAGTAGAAAGCAGGTTGGAAAGCAGTAAAAGACTAAGTTTGTAAATGAAATCATAAAACTAGTTTGAAGAACTAAGACTCAATCTAACGAAGAATGGGCAACGATTCAAACCAAAGAGTTATCCAAGATCATTCAAGACAACCTAGTGAGGTAAAGAAACTGAAGCTAGAGATTGCAGGTAAAAGAACAAACATAAAACTGAATAAGGTGAGTTTCAAACTCACCTTATTACGTTAATGGTGTTCTACACAAAAACTGTAGAAACAATATAACACATAACAATTAAAAGCACTAGATTTGGAACCGGCCCTCCTGCCATCAGCATTCACCTCCACCACTTTCTAGCGCTGTCAGTTTTGTCAAGTTACTTAACAGCTCTGTGCCTGTCTCCACCTGTAAAATGGAGTGCCCACGAAGCCAGGAGCAGCTTCTTCAAACCACGGGTGTTATTACACCACTCTAATCAAAAACTTCATTCACAATATCAAATCCTCATCTTTTAGGTAGGTGCTTGTAGCCTCACACCTTCCTGGTCTTAATCCTCCTGGACACCCTCCCACTTCCACTAAGCATATGGTCCTCGGGCCAGTTCGACAAACCAACAAGCACTTCCCGACTTCTGTGCCCCATCTCCAGCGGCTCAGTGTCTAGAAAGCCTTCTCCTAGGAAAATAATTCCTTCCCCTCCAATTCCATAGCATATCTGCCTGCTCCCTGGTACAGTTTACCAGTACTTGAATTTTCCCCTGTGTTTGTGTTTGTTCTTTTAATGCCTCCCTCCCTCTCCTCTTTTCACCAAGATAGTAGTGAACTTCTGGAGGAGGGACAAATCTCTTTCATCTTCCTTCCCAACCCCCACCGCAGACTTTGCCTATGAAGGCCTGCAAAAGCATTACTGAATTACACTAGATGTTTGCAACTGTAATGGCCGCAGTTCCAGAAACTGCTTAATTTCACAACATTTTTTATTGCTTTCAGATCCTAAAAATCTTGACACGACACGTCTTTAAACACCAGAACACCGCCATGCCTTCGAGAAAAGTTCCGTGGAGCACCCACACGAGTTGACAATGAGGTCATTCTTAGCTTCAGAAGTTGCCTGTGGGGGCCACAGCGCTCAGCTGCACACCCGTCGGGACTGCGCTTTGAAAGGAGGAGAGACACCGAGCAGCAGCCCGAGCTGTGCTCTCGTCGGCCCTGAACTTCCTGCGGGCCCGCGGGCTCCGGCCGCGCTCCTCCTTCTCCGCAGCGCTCGGTCCTCCAGCCTTCGCCTCCCCTCGTCCCGCAGCAGCAACACACCCCACCACCATCACCCCCAACTCGCAGCGGCGCGGACGGCGCTGCAGGTCCTCCCGCGCTGACCGGCTCGGGCGTGGGCCGCCGGCCGCCCTGCCTGCCCTGCCCGCGCCCCGCGGCCTCTGCCCGGCCCGCCGCTCGCCACCCGGGGCCCAGGCCGCGCCGCAGCCCCGAGGGGAGCTGGGGGACTCGCAGGGCTTCGCGTGGCGCCGGGGGCGGAGCCGGCCCGGAGGGCTCCAGGAGAGGCCGGGGGCGGGCGGCGGCCTCCGCCTACCCCGACACGCACCCCACCGCCCCCAACCCCAACCCTCCTTGGGGCCCCGGTCCGCGCCCGCGGCCGCGGCCAGCGGGACTCACCACTTACCAACCCGCCTGGGACAACACAGCGCCGGGGATCTCGGCCATGGTAGCTGCTTAGGCCGGGGGTGGTGGGGGGCTAGGATGGGGTGGGGGGGTGGCCTCCTACTTGAGACCAAAAAAAAAAAAAAAGAAAAAAAAAAAGAAAAGAAAGAAAGAAAAGAAAAGAAAAAAAAAAAAACTCCTCTGGTCGTCTCTGCAACTGGGCATGCTCAGTGCGGCCGGCGCTTCCGCGCGCGGGTTCCGCTCGCCGCGTTTTCCGAGCGGCCGCAGGGGCAGGCCTGGCGTGGGGCTGGGTGGCTGCGGCGCGCCGGAGGCGGTAATCAGCCAGGGACGGGCTGGGGCCTGGAGGTGGGGGGCCAGTTGGTGAGCGAGGACCCGGGACTTGGCGATCCACCGAGAGCTGGTGCTTGTTTCCTTGTGGGTCACTTTTCTGCGTTGCACACCTTGGAAACTATTAGTTGGGGAGGTTCTTTGTGGAGCAGAAAGTCCGTCCGCGTCTCCAGCGCCCACGGACGGGCAGCTCAGAGGGCAGGCTAATGCTCGAGTGGACACGGACAGGTCGGTGGCGAGGGAGCGCTGCCAGCACGAGGCTTCTGAGGCCATGTTTTATTCAGTAAAACTCAAAAGGAAAGCCCCCTCTGCCGAGGAAAAAAGTTTACTTTCTTTTAAAGACTCGCTCCATTCACCGCACTTTTCTGTTTACCTGGACGCAAAGAAAGAATGCCTTCTAATTTTTTCGAGTCCCCACGGGCAAATCATAATTGTCCAGGTCGGACACCATAATGAAAGTTAAGTGGTCAACCCAAGCACACCCGCCCCTAAGAGACGTGGGGAAATCGGGCCGTTGTGTCAGTGCTTATTTTTCTTGTCGCTCTCCCACTGGGCCTGTCCCTGTCCCAGCGCAGCTCTGTGACGTTGGCATGGGCACACCCAGCCCTGGCTCCCACAGCCCCCTCGCCTGTGCCCTTCCTAGGTTCTCAGGGCTGAAGCGCAGGGGCGGTCCCCGGCTGGGCATGCGCGGCGGCGGCGGCGCGGATGACGCGCTAGCGTGATTGGGCGGCCGAGACTCGCACTAGCCAATCGGGGGACGCGGGCCGGGGAGACGCTCCCTAAAAGTTCGCTCCACCCTCCACGGTTTTTTACTTCTACGGACCCGGGGGAAAAGGATCTTTGAAGTGGTCCTGGCGTCAACTGTTAAGTCCCAGGGTGAGGCTGTTAAAAACCTAAATTTCATCACTGCGGTTGCTTCATTTGAAACTATCAGCAAAAGCACGGATTTAAAGCAGACTACGGAATCTGGCAGAGGCGCTCCGGGAACTGGGGGAGGAAATTGACTGTTACAGAAGGAAGGGTATGATTGCCTAGGGGTGGAGCTAAACTTCCTGAATACCAATTTTGCTCATTTTAACGGGGGTATTCCGTGTGAGCTCCCCAAAAGTCATAGTTCTGAAGTCGTGATGCTTTGCTGAGTTCCAATCCTATTTATTATAACATGTTGCCAAGCAGTGTTAGAATCAGAAGTAACTCCATTCTATGCTGCAATTTGCAGTAGTGTACACTGTTTAGGCTACATACGCGTTACAAGAACATTGCAGTTTATAGGCACCAGTCATATCCAGGAGTCTGGAAAAGAGTTACCAATTTGCAGTAAACGGATGACTCAAAATCAAATTTGCTAATCATTTTTATTGGTTGTTGGATAGAATCTCCTCTTACTAATTATTTACAATTTTGCAATTAATTTGACTTGTTAACTATGAAAATGATAAGTTGTCCCATTCATCAGAATTCTTCACTGGTTAAATGTGAAGCCTTTACACATTTGTTCTCATATGCAGTGTATTACAGTAAGAAATTACCATTGTATGGTGCTTACAGTAACTGATAAAAATCCTCCACAAAAACACTATATTCCCTTATTTAAAGATATACTTTAAATGAGTGGGTTGAGGATTTCCACTGGAGAAATTTGAGAGAATATGAGCATTATATAATTATCACAGTTAATAGAATATAAAAAATAGGTAAAGGGAATACATGAGTTCAGAGTGCCACTAAAAATGAAGGAAGCAGGATGAAAACTTTTCTCTCAGAGGGCTACTAGAGATTAAGTGTAGAGCAAATAATAGAATTAGAAAATCACCATTTTCCAATCAATTACAAGTGATTCAGGCAAAGTTCATCAGAGGGTGCTTAAGGCCACTGGGTGAAAGATTGTAGGAGTACAGGATTTTCATATAGTCTCAAAGTATCATGCCATAACTTACGTATTGCAAAAAAGAAAACATACCTTTACCTTAAAGAAGAATCATGGCCTTAAACAAGTAACCAAAGCTAGAATTGCTAATAATGGGATAATCTGATACTACGTGCTTACTGATGTCATGTAATTAGAAATATACATCATCTAAGAACTGCTCTTGCCCAAATTGTTTAACTTGATTATTTAATCAAGCTTCTAGACAGTGGTTCCCAACCAAAGGGTGGATCCCCATCCCACTCCCATTCTCCTGCCCCACCCTAGGCACTGTGACAATGTCTGGAGCCATTTTTATTTGTCATAACCTGAGGTTGGGGGGTTGGATATGGTTGTTACTGCATCTAATGGGTAGAGGCCAGGGATTCTGCTAAACATCCTACAAGCCACAGGACAGCCTCTCCCCAACAAAGAATTATCTGGCCCAAAGTGTCAATAGTGCCAAGGTTGAGAAGCCCTGGTCTAGACATAGTGCAAATTTAAAGGATAGATAGGGGATATTTGAACCAGTTAAACATGAAGAAAAGGGAGATAAATCCAAAATGTGGCATATTCTGCAAGAAACATAGACTGGACTGTTCTAGAGTCATTGTAATTTTTTTGAAAGAGAATTCTTCCAGATTGAAGAGACCCAAGAGACATGACAACAAAATGCAATTCTGGATCTTAAAAAAAAAAAAAAAAAAAAGAAGATTTTGTGGTATTGTCCTTACTCTTGGAAGTTTTATGCCAAAGCATTTATGGCTTAAGAGGTGTGGTAGCTGCAGTTTGTTTTCAAATGATATAACAGAGAGAGAAGGTAACTGTGGCAAAATGTTAAAAATGGGCGAATCTAATTGGAGGGTCCAAGTGCTCATTTTATATAAATATATATTTTAACTTTTCTCTAAGTTTGAAATTTTTCAAAATAAAAAATTAAGGAAAAATGATGGATTATACTAATTTCTTTCACATCAAAAAAGTTTTATTGGAATTAAGTTCTGTATAGATAAGTTGGTGCCATGGAAATGGTAGCAGCCGACTAGATGAAAAATGAATTTCCATTTTTTAATAAGGTTAAATCATTGATTTACAAAAAAAAAATGGAAAGTCTTGCACTGAGCTGAAAGTTAGAGGAAATCCAAAGATGACAAAAGAGCTTTGTGAAGAGTACAAAAAGACAGAGTTAAACTTATTTGGAGTCAATGTTATAAATTAACAGACGAGAGACTGAGAATCCATTCACCTCTGTTTTGCCCCTGCCATTTCAGTGAAGGAAAATGATCGAAGAAGGGTAGGAGTCTAAGGGTAAGTAGGAATAAAAGCCACAATAAAATGTGAGATTATGAGCATATCCAGCTCCTCTAAGGCACGTTAAGTCTTTTGACCTTAAGCCATTTACATCCTGGAGAATACTTAAATAACCCTTGAAGGACTAAATGAGCCAATGCCAGGGAGCCCTGAAGAACTGCTGAATCCATCAGGAAATATGCTAGAAGCCTGAAAACAGGCAAAAATATTTTCGGTTTTAAGAAAGGGAAAACAGTCTTTTCAACAGATGGTGCTGGAACAACTGGATATCCATGTACAAAAGAATAAAGTTGGACCCCTTCATCACATCATGTACAAAAATTAACTTGAAATTGATTATAGATTTAAATGTAAGGGCTAGAAATATAGTAATCCTAGAAGAAAGTGTGGCAGCAAATCTTCATGACATTGGGTTAGGCAATAGATATGACATCTAAGCACAATCGAAAAATGAAAACTTAGATAAAGTAGACTATCAAAATATAAAACCTTTGTGACTCAAAGGACACTGAGGACAGTGAAAAGATGATCTACAGAATGGGAGAAAATATATGGAGAATATATAAAAAGCTACTACAACTTAATAAGACAACTCAGTTAAAAAATGGGCCAAGCATTTGAACAGATAGTTATCAAAAGAAGATATACAAATGGCCAATAAGTAAATGAAAAGATGCTCAACATCATTAGTCACTTGAGAAATGCAAATCAAAAACACATTAAGATACTTCACACCCACTAGGATGGCTAAAGTTAAAAAAAATAGACAATAACAAGTGTTGGTGAGGATGTGGAGAAATTGGAGATGTCACAATTGCTGGTAGGAATGTAAAATTGTGCAACCACCTTGGAAAACAGTTTGGTACTTGCTCAAAAAGTTAAACATAAAATTACCATATGACTTAGCAAGTCTACTCCTGGGTATATACCCAAGAGAAATGGAAAAGTGTCCGCACAAAGACGTGTATTTGTCCATGGATGTTCATAGCAGCATTAATCATAATAACTGAAAAGTGGAAACAATCCAAATGTCCATCGACTGACAGACAGATGGATAAAAGAAGTTCGGTTCCACAAACTAAAGACCAGGTAATGTGCTGTTCACCCATTAGTCATGATTCTGGAACTTATGGTTTAGGAGATGAATTTTCAGGAGTAAAAGGAATTGAAATAGCTGACTTCCAAAGATTGTTTGACTCCTAGAATTCTGTCTCCAAATCATGTCAGATAAGCCTCATTTCCTTAAAGAAGAAAAAGCTTCCAGAAAAAGTACAAGAAGTAGGGTGCGGCCATCCGGATAGACTAGGTTTTACTATGACGATAAACAACCACAAAATATTAGTGGCTTTTAATCAAACCTGTTTTTCATGTTATGTGTGCAATGTCTGGAGGGTGGAGAGGAAGGCCTCTGCTCATAGTGGTCATCCTCACTCCAGGACCCTGACAGACACTGATAACCGTCTCAAACACTGCTGCCCAAAGCAGTAGATGGAAAGAAGTCTCTGGAGGATCTCACACTGGAAATTACATGCGCTGCCAGGACTGGACATGTGGCAACACAGGAAGTCAATCACCAGATCCCAAAAGATGAAGAGCCAGAAATATTCAGTGAGCAAGATTAATGACTGGGTAGGTCAGTGAGGTGCCAGTATTATTTGTAGTAACGAAACCCTGAAAGTGACTAAAATGGCCATCAAGGGGATAACATTTAAATAAGTTACGATAGGTACCATGTAGACATTACCAAAAAAATGAAAGGAGATCACTGTATACTGACTAAGATATATTAGTCAGATACATATACGAGTATGTATGTGGAGTAAGGGAATACAAGCAACTTATAATAATGACGAATTACTATAAATCATTAAGAAAAAGGGAAAAAATCCCATTAGAAAAATGGGCAAAGTATATGAATAGGCAATATACAAAAATAGAACGTAAGTAGTCAATAAACACCTGAAAGTGTTTAACCACATCAATAATCACAAAAATTAAAATTAAAACAATGAGATATCAAATTCCATTTTTACCTAACCCAACTGCAAAAACTGGTAGGCAATATCAAATGTTGGCAAGGATTTGGGAAAACTGATTTTTTTAATACACTACTCAACAAGAGTGCAGTCGACAACCCCTTTGGAGAGTATTTTGGCAATTTCTAGCAATACTGAAGATGTGCAGACCTTATAATGGAGGATTTTCATTTCTAGATAATTATTCTAGAGCAAGATGTACATTGACACATTGTTTAAAATAGAAGAATAAAAATAACCTCAACGTCCAAATGGAGAGAAATAGGTTAAAAAAAAAAGGTATGTTCAAAAAATAGAATGTTCTATGCCCATTTAAAGGAACACGCTAGACCTCTGTCAGTTGGATAGAAGTCAACAACAAAATGCCAATTAAAAAATACAGCTTAATAAATGTACACAGAATATTACATGATATGAAATTTTGAAAGCACCTACTGAAATCATTGAAACATCTAACAGAACTAGACCTCCCTGCAGTGATGGAAATAATGCACTGTCCAATACAGTAACCACTAGCCACATTCAGAGACTGAGCACTTGGAATATGGTTAGTGCAATGGAGGAACTGAGTTTTTAACTTGTATTTTAATTAATTTAAATAATCACATTGGCTAGTGACTGCGTAATGGACAGCACTGGTATTTATCACTGGATGTATAGATGCATGTATATGTACGTACAACTATTAAAATAGATTTGAGGGATGCACAGAATACTGGTTGAAGTGGGGAAGAAAAGGAAATGGATCTGGGGATAATTGCCAAAGAGGATTTTTTGCTTTATCAGTAAAGTTTATTTCTTTAAAAAAGAATAGAAACAATTATGACGATGTATTAGTTACTGTTCATTAAGTAGTAAGAATATGGATGTTTTACATTATTTATACTTTTGTTACATTTTAATGTCTTAAAAAAATCAAGTTGTGTCACTGTTGTATTACAGGATACTTTATAATATACTTTTACTTTCTACAGTATATTGTTTTGTTATAGTGTTAATATAATCAATATGAAAAAAAAAACAAGGAAGGAAAAAATAAACGGGAAAGGAAGGCCAAAAAAATGGACTATAATAGAAATTTGAAAAACTCTCATGTAGAAGAAAATTTAGATTTGTTCTTGTCAGTCCCAGAGGGTGGTCCTAAGTACTAATGAGAAGAATTCAGCTTAATATAATAAAGAATTTTAATCTAGGGGCAGCCCAACAAGGAAACAGTCAGCCTTAGAAAGAGTGAGTTCTCCGGGGGTGGAGGTGTTCAAGCCCCTGTTAGATGGTCAATTGGTGTGAACGTTGTAGAAAGGAATCCAAGCAGTTTGATGGGTTCAGTGGTTTTCGAGGGATTTCCTAAGAAGCCATAGTGGCTCCATTTTGTGCTTCAAGAACCATAGTTTGAGGCAAGGAGAAGGGTCAGCTGTCTGGAGGTTAGGCTCCCAAACCCATCAAAGCAAAACAGCATTTTCATCTGCTTTATGCATTGCATTTTGATCAAAGGTTTAATTTGAATAAACGATTCAACAAAGTTTCTAAAACTTGGAGGCTAGATGAATAAACAAGTCACTCATCCAACAGGGATTTCTTGAGCCCACAATCATCGTGCCAGGCACTGAGGATGAGCTCAGCAGTCATGAGCCCTGCCTTTGAAGTTTAATAGTCTGTCGGAGGATAAAAACATTTCGTTACTTATCCACCAATAATTAGTTATAATTGTAAGTGCTATGGAGATAGCCAACCAAACCCCTGAGCTCTTATGTATGATTCTGTGAATCCATATTTTCATCATTAAAATGACTAATTTTTGCTTTTTTTTTTTTTTTTTACCCCAGTGATGTGATGGAACCAGACCCTACCACTCGTGAAGGCCAATCAGGCATGTCTCTTCACAACCCAGCATTCACGTTGTGTTCGTAGCTTGAAATCAGCCATGGCGTGAGCACCTATACCACGGCAGATGGCAAGTACTATAAATCAGGTTTATTTTGTCGTTTGTTTGTTTGTTTGTTTCTGGAAAGCCAGTTATTAAACATTTCACAGCATGACACTAGGTACACCTTTAAGAATGAATTTCAGGATTAGAAGACATGGTTTTAGAAAACATGAGCAGATAATACAGAAATTCTGAGTTCAGGGACTGAATTCTATAGAGATAAGATTCTTTTCAAAGTGAAAAGAAGCATGATACCTTCCCTTTGTGCATTGTAAGAAAATGATACGCTACTTCTTTATCCAGGTGAGGCAAGGACAAAATCATTTACACCTAAGCCAACACTCCTTTGGAGAAGATGGAAATCACTCTCCCAGCTTCAACATAATCGTTTGCTTCTGTAAAATGACTAATTTTTAACTAACTTGACTGTGCTATATCTTTTATATGTGCCCTTGAATCAGACTGTTGTCTATTTATTCAAGTACTGTTTTAACAAAAATGTATTTACTTAAGGCCTGGCATGGGTAAATAGCATTGAATAAAACCAATGGGGTCTTTGCCCTCGTTGAGATTAAAACTGGGTTTTTGTAACTATCACAAACTGTAACAGAATATGAGCATAACTGGACATAAATACAGCAAAGTGAGTTATAAGTGGAGAGAAAGATTGAGAAAACATATGCATACTACTAGTGTAGCTTTCTGAATGGTCACAGGAAGAAAATGTTATATCCTTTAAATGAATGTATGTTTTCTAAAAGTAGCATGTATTACTCTTGCAAAAATATATACAGAACCAGTAAGAATACGGCAGAGGGATTGGTGTGGCATCTTTTATTCTGCGAAACCTTGGCATTTCACATATATGGGCAATATGTATCAATTTGAAGATTTTTCTACCCTTGTTAAGAATGTATTGTCTAATACACTGCAACATTTCTCATGATAATACACTTTATATTTCTGTTATATTATTTCTCCTTGTTATTTGTTACGGATGTCGTGGATTATATTTTTGAAATACTGTTTCTCCAGTTGAATACTTTACTTGACATAGGTATTCTGCATATCCTTTCACTTCTTATAAGTCACTGAGTACTTCAAGTATCTTTTATATTCCACTGGGCTTTTCCAAATCTATATTAAGTAGTTTTGATATATCACTGAAAGTGCAGTGGATGTTGTCTTAGGACTCTTGCTTTCAATAACATGAAAGCATGTTGTCTTAGGACTTTTTGCTTTCAATAACACCTAACTTAAGTTCTACAGAGGATCCTGTAGAACCCGAGAGCAGAAAAGTAGTGAACCTCCAGAAGCCCTGGAAGCAATAGCTGAAAGCCCCTGGACTCCCAGGCAAAATTCCGTCTCTACATCTCTGCTGCTGTCTGGGCATCATTCTTTCTTATTTCCTTCATAATTTGCTTGACTGTGTATTTCCTTAGCTCCTGGGTTGACATATTGTAGCTCCAGCCTGAAGAAAGACTAACTCTTACTCTTGACCCCAAAGGTTATTTCAGGGAAAGCACTCTGGCATTCCATGATTAAGGAGACCTCCGTGGGGTTCAGTCAGCCTGGTCAGAGGATGGAGGCACATCTTACATAGAGCCTGCCAGAGGACCCCTGTGTGAGAGCAGCAGGCAGTCAAGGGGGTATTTACTTGAGGAGACACTCCAAAGGATATCCATCCCAACTGTATTCCTTCTAAATATGTACAAATCAAAACTGTGTTATGTGTTATGTTTTAAGTTACCCAAAGACCATATACTTTAAAAGAATGCTAGTTATACCCATTTATAAAAAAATGAATCATCACAGTTTAGTGTATCTTCTGGATACACATTTCAGTTTTCACATATTTTATTTAAATAAAAGTCACTGACAGTCACAAGAGGAATTGGCCTATTTTGCTCTCACATCACAAAATTAGGCTAAATATATTTCAGTTATTTTGTTTTATTCACTTCAAGCCCTAAACTTTGCCATATTCCTTACAGCCATTGAAGTTACCTGTTAAGCTATTTAGGACAGAGAATGTATGTATTTTGTGTTTACAATGTGATCTAATACAGTGCATAGGATGATGTGTTTTTAAAGAGAAATAGAGAATGGTCCCCAAGAAAATCTTTGTAGACTCTTGATGTAATTTTCATACTTAACGAAATTTGCTAAGATTACTTCTGATATTTTCTTACCTTCCTAAAATGACCATATTCTAAATATTTTCCAAATCGTTTATCCCGGCCCAACATGCCGTCCCTCTTGAGACCTTCCCCAGAACTCAGTCACTGTCATTTGTCCCTGCTTTTCGGTACTCAGCCAGTTTTCAGCACACTGATGACAGTTCTCTAAATTAATTTGAATTAATTTTAGAGCTAATGTTTCACAAGAAAGTACATGAATGAAAATATAAATATACTTTATTCACCTTTTTTCAACTGATGTTAACTCCTTTATAGTGGTTAGATAAGTATTAAATTTCAAATATATATATATAAATATAAAATCTTGTGGGTGAGTAATTTTCATCTAAATCAGTAAATGGTACAGCCAAGATTCCAGAGTATTCTGGCTCCAAGCCACCTGCTCTTAGTTTCTACATTCATAAGAAACTGGAAGTGTGGAGGGATCTTTGAAAAGGAAAAGGATGAAATGAATGTGCTGGTTTCAGTTGTGTTGAATATAACGTGATGGGATAAGCCAAATATCAAGTAGAAATTTGGGCTGCAGACAGGTGAAGGGCAGATTTGTAGATTTTTGGACTCATCTTCCTGCAAGAGGTTATTAAAGCCCTATAAACGAGCCACCTTCTGAGGCACAGTGTAAACAGTGAGCAGAGGCTCAAGCATGGAGCCTGAGGAGCCACCACGATAAGCAGCAGGAGGACGCAGCGAAGTAGAGAAGCTGTAGGCAGATTGCTGGGAGAACTATGATGCTAGAAGAACAAGAAATGCCGACGGATTGTTAAAAGAAATAAACTGAATTAAGTCAACATGCATTTGCTTGACAACCTGTAGACACCACCTTAATACAATAATAGCAAAATATATGTAGTCCCCTCCGGTAGCTCATCCTGTACATTAACGTCCACATTACCGTCATCTTTGTTACCATCACAATAAAATGTACTGAATGTGCTAAATACTCTCTTAAGTACAAATGAGGAAACAGGATTATAGTGGTAAAATTACCTTCCCGAGATAGCTGTGCCCGTAAATGACAAAGCTGGATTTAAATCTAGGTCTGCATGGCACTCAGACCGCCCTCTTCACCAACATACCATTCCCAGCACAGGGGACAAGCAGAGACGGCGATCACTTCTAGATTTCTATCATGAAATTTATAGTATTTCTATCATAAGCATTTTTATTATGTTTGTGGGCGTGATCTGAAATATCATTGACTTAATAAATATTTATTGAATTAATCACGTCATGCGAAGTTTATTCCCCTTTTGCAGTTCTTTTTCAGTTTGCCTGAGGGCCTCAGTGAGGAGGTGTCAGTTTGGAGCAAGTATGTCTAACTTCTCTTTTACTCTTCTTACCTCCATTTTTAACCAAAAAAAAGATAGCAGATCTTAAAGTCAGCATCTTCTGTAGACAGCACAGTCTCACGGTAATAACATTGCTGTCACTGTATGTTTTTTATAGTTACTTTCCATTTATGGCATATTGTTCTGGTTTTCCATGTACAGTAGTGAATAAATTTCCTGTCTAAATAAACATAAGATTTTAAAAAATGGATCTTTAAAAAAAACATGCAAACATATATTAAGCAAAAACTACAGGCAGCATGTGAACATGGCAAAATTGGGAGGGAGGCTCGTGAGTGACTAAGATTAGGAAAAACTGCATTATGTTAAATAAACATCTTCCCCCTTTCTGAGAAATCTTTAACCACACATCTTCCTCCTTCCATTTCTGTCACTTCCTGTAGCACTGATCCAAGCAATGCCTCCCATGTGATTATCCCATTCATATGGTCGCTTTTTTTTCTTTTCTTTTCTTTTTTCTTTTCTTTTCTTTTCTTTTCCTTTTTCTTTTCTTTTCTTTTCTCTTCTCTTCTGTTCTTTTCCTTTCCCTTCCCTCCCCTCCCTCCCTCCCTCCCTCTCTCTCTCTCTCCCTCTCCCTCTCTCTCCCTCCCTCTCCCTCCCTCCCTCCCTCCCTCCCTGTCTCTCCCTCCTTTCTCTTTCTTTATCCCTGCTCACCAGCTGTAGGAGTCCTCACTGGCATATTGCACTTCCAAAGAATGTTAATTAGCAGGCCAAAAAGTTGAGCTGGGCTGGCTCTCACAGTCCAAATCTCTTCACTGACTTTCCAGGCTAAAAACAGTGAGAGCTCTGAATTACCAGCCAGGAGTCACCTCTGATAATTTTTTGCTATAAAGGACTTGGAAGTGGAATTTTCTAAGCCCAGGGGAAGTAAAGCTAGTCCACTTTCACTTTTATGCCCAAAATGTCTCAATAATAAGTAAAACATTGGTTATTACTTTTCAAAGCTTTGTTTATTTTATTCTTCTGCTCATCCAAAACTATCCAGTTAACATCTGTCTCCTCTTCTGGAGAAAGACCTTGAAACACAGGTCCACTCACACAGAGTTTAAGGGAGGAGTTGGGTGGGCGGGCTCTAGCTAGTTAGTGCAAGTTTTTGAAAATCTTAGCTCATAACTCTCCTATGACCAACGTAATGAGAGTTCTTTACAGTGTACCTCTACCTTTGTATGTATTAGCTCTTTTAATCTTAACAACAAAACTATTAGTGGTTGTGTGTGTGTTTGTGTGTGTATGTGTGTATGTGTGTGACCCCTATTTTGCAGATGAGAACATTCAGCCCCAATTTGCGTAGTTGGTCAGTGGCAGAGCTGGGGTTTGAACCTAAACTGATAAGAAACTATCCATTCTCTACTACCTACTCGACTCCACCTCACTTGTACACACCATTCCAACTGCATTTTTGTGATTTTTGTAAACTCCTGAAGCTACCCTGGATTTGGGGTGGAATGAGAAGACTCGGAAGTGAGAAAAGAGAGGTTAGGATTCTGGGAACAGCAAAGAATAAAGCAATAAACAGGACAGCCAGATTGAGAGATCCAGAGGCTGTGTATCTCTAAATTTCTACAGCAAAAAACCTTGTGATGATGTTTTTAAATAGTTAGTTAGTTGCTTCAGCAAATGTTTTTGAAAAGGGTGATAGTGGAGTAATTTTATAATGCTTCTGCTTGACTCAGAATGAAGGGAAGAGGGTACAGTTCAGTTTTAGACATGTTGTCCAAATCATTCTTCCAAATACCCTTCAAAATTTTAAGAAGTCAAAATGATTACTAATTAAATGTTAATTATAGATAACTTACTAATGTGATCCAAATTTTCACAGACCTTATATGTCTATGGGTTCAAATGAGGCTACACTAGTATTTATATGTCAATTTTACGGTCACTCTTCACAACATAATTACTGGACTTAAGCATTTTTTAGTATCTCTCTTCCCAAGCCCCGCACAATAACTAATCCTAGTTTTGCAAGGATTCCTCTGGAGCATGTAACACCAGAGCAGCAGAAGTCCTCCACTGTCTTCTGTTCTGGCCTCTTGTTTTTTTCCCACTAGCTCACAACTCACTAGAGGAAAGTACTGGGGTATTGTAACTGCCCCACGACCTCTCTGAAAATTCTGTTTCTCTGTCTAGGAGGTTGTTTATTACTGGCCCCAAACCTGCAGAACCTCAATAAGTCAAACGGCAAAGTGTTCTCCATCGTATCCTGTGTATAAAATGGGGACTGCCCCTCTCCAAATCCTGAGTGCACTTGAGTCACGCGGGACCCACAGTAGCTGTGCTTACTCTGTGAGTCTCAGAAATTCCTTTTGAAACAGTTTTTGCTTCAGCTCTCAGATTCCCTAAAGCTCAAAAAAGAAACGACATGGAACAAGGTTGAGAACAGGCGGTACACTGTCCTCTCCACTCTCTGTCTTGCTGAAAACTGCCCCAGACATCCAGCTCATGTAGGTAGATGACAGGGAGGTCACAAGCCAGCCTGTTTATCAGACACACCTACCATTTGTTAACCACAGCTGGGAAATACCCTCTCCCAATATTAAGTCAGATTTCTCATATATAAAAATTGTTTTTTCACACAGATGGATAGTTGTAAATACATCAAAAATCTTTTTCTAATCAATGAACAAAGTCAGACACATTTTCTGGGATAGTTATATGATGAATTATATAGAATTGAGATTCAGCAAACCTGGGTTTCACTCCTGACACTGTCATAACCAGTTGAATGGTCCCACTCAGATCATCTGTTACTCTGGGATTCTGTTTCTTTTTCAGAGGGTTGGATTTCCAAATAATTGCATTATAAAGTGCCCTGGACCCTCCTAATTTCTATGATTTCAAGTGTAATTCTATTATTTCAAATTATTGGTAAGTTGGCAAATTGTATTTTCAAAGATGGCCGCACCAATATATACCCCATCCCACACTCTCTTCTTACAGTGTGACGTTCACATGCTTCCACTGATAGGTGAAGTTGGTATTTCCTCACTTTGGATCTCTCTAACGCCCCTGACCACTCGAATGTGACAGAAGTAAGGCTGCTTGATTTCTGAGGTTAGGGATCATAAAAGGCAGAACAGTTTCAGTGTAGTATCTCTATCTCTATCTCTATCTCTATCTTTATCTTCTATGCTTGCTCTTGGACCCAAAGCACAGAGGAAATGCAGGCCACACAGAGACCACGTGTAGCTGCTCCAGCCAGCAGCCTCAGTTAGGCCCCCGACCAGTAATCACCAGCAACTGCCAGACATGTGAGCAAATGAGCCTAAAGATGATTCAGCCTTCAGTCTTTGTTCCTTCCAGCTGAGGCTTCAGCCATGAGAAGCAGAGAACAGTAGAGCCTGCGTTGCTCTCTCCCACAGGAGCCATGAGAGAGAGTAAGTGATTATCAATATTTTAAGCCTTTAAGTTTTGGGGTAATATGTTAGGCAACTTGGATATGAGAAACTAACATGTATAGATCTCCTACATATATGTGCCAGGTCCAGGGAGAGACCACTGATTTGCTTCATTTCCTTTAGTCTGTACTATGACTCAGTATTTTTACTTCTTTACTGTATTACTGGACGTATCTGATTTATTTTATGTGAAATATTTGGTCAATAATACAACTCCCAGTTATAACATTGTCCCTTGGAAAAATGGTTAATACTGTAAGAGGTTCCATTTCCTAGCACTGTTCCCAGAAATGCCCTGTGCTGCCTGATTTGTACAAAGGGAAAACTACTGTGAGGTAATGAAAACCCATTTCAGGGTTGATGCTCAGAGAGACATGTTTTGATGTTGGCAGTTTTGAACAAAAAAATTTTTTGAATGATTCAAATTGAACCCTAGACTGCCTTCTCTCTCTAAGGTTTAATTCTTCAGATACCTTTTAAAAAGAATTTCAGTGTCTATTATAAAATATTCCTTCTGCCTCTTCTCTCATAATAACTAATACTCATTTTTCTTAAGCCTTTTTGAAAGTAAGAAGTACAAGGAAAAAAGTGGTCAGATGAGATAGAGGTGTTCACTCTTGCAATTTTTTAAAAATACATTTTATACCAGACTCTGATTTTTTTTACAGAACTGCAGCTGGGGCTTATAGCTAGTGTTTGAGGAAGATACCTGTTTCCCCAAATCAGTCTCTATTATACAAAAATAAAAATAGTAAATATAGTAATACATAGTATAGATAGTGACATATGTTAATTTTATGCATTTATTATGATTAGTGCTAATTAGTATCAGACAATATTTTATTTGTTATAAATAGTTTAAATATTACTATTATTACTTTATTATTATTATCATTGAAACACTAGGGGCACTAATTCAACTCATATTGAGTTCAAAGCAGCAATTCAAACTGCTTTGTTTTATCAGTCATCAACAAATGGAACAGATGCAGTGTTTTGTTGACAGATAATATTCAGTGGTGTATTGGATCTTGAGCTAGAAACAGCAGTGAATATTAAAGTCATAAATAATTCAATCCTTTGTAGCATCAGTGTATGACCTCAAAATAACCCTGTTCAATCTGAAGCCACTGGTAATGGCCCAAAGTTCAGCAAGGCCAAATCATACCCTGCCATATATAGTAACACACTGTAATATAGAGTTTCAACAAAGAAAATACAGTTAGCATAATAATGAGGCATTAGCTGAAATGTACATGGAGTTGTTGACCTGAAACAAAAAGTCTACAGTAAGGATGTGTTCTGAAGGATGCTGACAAAGTAATTAAAATAACTAGAGCAGTAGACCTAGCTGAAAATTTAGCAAGTCATAAGTCCTGTCTTGGT
The DNA here is from genome assembly GCF_036562045.2 of Rhinolophus sinicus. Taxonomy (NCBI): domain Eukaryota; kingdom Metazoa; phylum Chordata; class Mammalia; order Chiroptera; family Rhinolophidae; genus Rhinolophus; species Rhinolophus sinicus. The sequence continues at coordinate 14,825,068 of NC_133754.1, read as the reverse complement.
CACTTAACCTCTAACTTATGCTCCCTGATCCTTACAATCTTATTATTCAGTGATTCAATAGAGTAAATTCAGGGCATTGCCATACTTAATTCTTGTGCTCCTGCCACGAGCACCTCTACTCTAATATCAAACTTTGTAGGATTTCCCTAATGTGCTCCTGTCTTTTCCTCGTTGGTGGCTCTTTACTTACTGTGCTCTTAGCCTTGAATACCCCTCTTTTCCTTTGTGCCTGAAATTTCACTTCTGGGAACCGTCCCATGCTGTACCCAGACACAACTTCTCCCTCCCCCCGTCTGTGCTCACCTGTCATTTTGTATATCCATTTTCGACAGTTCTCACTGTACCAATTGATATTATTAGTGTATTTATCCATCCATTTCTCCTTCCACATTGAGGGTACTTACAGGCAGGAGCCATTATTTCGTCCTTTTACTGCCCAGCATGATCACAGAGCTTGGTGGTCCACAGTACGACAGGAAGATAGACCCCAGGTTTGAGTCCCAGCTCCACCTCTCATGAGCAGTGTGATGCTGGAATTGCTCCTTAGCCTGGGACCCTCTTTATTGCCTAATGGGCTGCCCTAACAGGATGGCTTGGCAGATTGCATGAGATAAAATATGTATACAGTATCTGTTACACAGCAAGCACTCGATAAACATCGGTTACGGAATGTAATAAACGTTTGCTGTCGTCTGATTAACTTGAAATGTTTATTCGAGATTAGATCAGACCAAGAGAATAAAATTAGTGTAGGGATTCCATTCGTTCTAGATGAAAAGTACTTCACGCACTTATGAATGTTATCCAACAAATCTCCATTGCATCATGGGCAGTAATAAAAAGAATCCATAGAGATATTATTTGACTCAATACCATCACCTGGCCTAGGACATCCTCAAAACCACAGAATAATCACCATCACCATCATCGGTAGTGACAGATCACCACCACCACTTACTCCAAATTCCCTGCCTGCAATCTTTCTCTATTAATATGGGAGTGTGTTTAAAGTGTTTTATTAAAATTTAAATGTGAAAATTAATACATTTACCATTGTAGAAAATATTTTATTCTATATGAAATATTCAATAATATCAACTATTTAATATCTTTAGAAATGGTGACTAAGGGTAGAGAAATAGGAGCCACGGAACAATATTTTTCTGTTGTTTTCTTCTGAAGTAACAGCACTGGCATTATGCTTAGCCCTATACTAAATAATAGGGAAGTCAGTATTCCAAAATATGCACCTATGGGCTCCCACAAAACAACCACACAGCAAAGGGCAGAGTCAGGCCCGAGAGCTGTTCAGCAGGAAGAGACGTGCACTCGCTGCTCCTGCTACAGGGCCAGGAGCTTGAAGCATTTTCTGTTTTTCACTCAGACTCACCCTGAGGATGAATTTCATCTGGATAATTGACTGTATGTAAGTTTACCTTATTCATGGCCCTTGTCAGTAGCGGTAATGAGCTGCCAACTGCTTGAAGCTACAGTGCGGAATGCAGGACAGTAGCAGAATGAAGTGGAAATGTATATGCAGAGCAGTCAGAAGACCTTCTCGGGGGAACTGGAGAGTATTTCCGAAATAGAGCAGAAATGAGCCCTGCCTCGCCCATCCATTTCAACCTCTTTGTCATATAAGGACTGAAGATATTTTCATTCCCTCCACGTGAAAGTGCAAAGTAACACTAAAGACAGCTCCTGCTGCTTAAAACAGAGTGCAGGAGGTAAGGGCCCAGAACTGAGCGGAATTACACTACTGTTCAGTATTTCCCTTCATTATCGCTGCTCTTCATTTCTTCTTGTACTTAAGCTGTTTTCAAAAATGTCAAGCAAATAGCCAGTATGGTATTACTTTGAAATGCACAGTCTATCTACAAATAGTGAGGAGTTTTGATCCTTATTATATATAAACTGTAAGGCTTTTAAAATTCAAGGCTCCTGGGGAAGCCTAAGTAAATTCATTCGTTCTGAAATTTAGATATTCCAGCATGTGATAGCTTAAAAATTGGTTATTCCGACTTTAACAAAGTGAAATGGGATTTCCCAGTAAGCATTAGTAAGTAAAATTAAATATAATAGATAAAAATGTAAATTAATGATGCTTTGAATTTATATCTTTGTTCATTAGACCTCAAACTATTTAAGTCTATTTTTTATTCTTGTTGTAGCATTATGTGGATATTCTTTTAATCTTCATTTTAGTAATGAAAACACTTTATATATAATGTACACACACATACATACACGTATATGAGAAGGTAGGTAACTGTCTTATGGTAATTGTCACGGTGAGTGGGTTAAAATGAGAATTCAAGGATCCTGAGCAATTCAAGTCAATAAATATATTAGCTGTCACAAATTCTCAACCAATAGCCCTGGTTAAGACCCTTGTTATACTATTGACTAACTGAAAAGTGTAGACTTTAAAAAAAAAAAAAAAAAACCAAAAAACTCATCCTGTTATACCTATAGGTACCATCAGGTGGTAATAAGTTAGGGCTCACTGGAATAGTTACAAGAACGTGACTGACCCAGTAAAGAAACCTCTCTTATTGAGGGAAATATATTCAGGAACATGCAGTCAAAAACTTCTGGAAATACTCTTCAAAGCTCTTTTGCAGCAAAACTCCACCAAGTGCTTTCTCCGATTCGTCTCATCCCATTCGCACTTAAACCCACTCTATTTTGCCCCCATCACCTTATTAAAACTGCTCCTGTCAAGGTCATCACAGACGTCCACATTGCCACATCCAGGGCTGGGGCTTTTCTCCTCATTCTTTTTGACCAATCAGCATTGGCATTTAGCACATTGATCTATCAGCCTCGACCTCGGGCGTAGTTGAGCACTTCTTCCTCCCTGATACAGTCTTCACTTGTCTGCAGGACACTATACCCTTGATTTTTCTCCTACAAGAAAGACAAAAAAATTCATAGAAATCGACCCATTGGAAAGATTAAGAACTGTATCTATGCTCAGAGAGGCACTCTTTACCAATGCCCTATGATCCAAAGAGCCTGAGGCTGCAGTGATTTGAAGGTTTGCAATATTATAAAAACAAAATCTTCTGCACCAAACTAGAGAAATGCAAACAAAGCAGGAGGTGGGGAAACTAGCATGAGATGAAACTGGCACTTTAAAAAGTGTGATGCTCCAGCTCCTACCTAGCATCTCTTGTTATGAATTCTCTTCTTGCCAAAGGGGATAAATATTCTAATTGCAAATGTTCAGTGGGCTTGCAGCTTGGGGGCTAAAAGCTGCTTAGTTATTGCCTCTTCACTTGCAGGCCATATGTTCACGGTGCTGTGAGACAAACACAAGATAAATGCCATGGCACTGAGGTCTGGGCAAATAAAGAAGACACTGACGATGGTGGCTAAGAAGTACAAATCCCTGCCCAGATTCTGGGTTGAAAGACGCTAATTGAACAAGATAAACAGATCTGGTGATTAAGCCATGGAATTGCAGACTCAGAATCAACTAAATTCTTCAATTGCATTGCCAGAAGAAATCTCAAATTTAGTAAACAAAAGTTGATGATTGCTCAGTCCTTAAGTCCCAAGTAGTTTCTGGACCTCCTGTCAGTGATGTCCTGATAAATGGTCAAACTGGCTATCGGGAGGAGGACCCTGCTTCATGGCATTTGGTGACTTCTGTGCTATAACTACGCCCACCATGGCCATTTCAAGCTGCAAGCTGCAGTGTATGTCACTGAATACAGAGTTGGGAAGATACACATGTGACTGGCGCTCATATCCCTCCCTGCCTTCGTTGCACCAACAGGAAGTGCACTGCTAAAGAGCTAGTTTTCTGTGGAGGATACTAGACTAGGGAGATCCTCCCAGAGAGAGGGCCAGAGGCTGCCAGATTGTCTGACCAAGGATTTTCTTTTATTTCCCAAGCAAAAAGTCCGTATTGTTGCTTATCTGCAGGATATGATACATACTACTGAATCAGTGACCACTCTTAGTTGTTTCATAGAAAAAACATTCTGTCCTCTTTTTCTCATTCTGTCCTCTTCTCTATATGAGTTCTAAATTTACATTAGCATATTTCAATCTACTGTTACATTTTAAGTGTATTGGACGTGATTATCCATAAGTTCTCAGATCGTGAGTGTTATATCCAGACCTATTTGAGAACATTGATCACGCAGGTATCTAAGTTTAGAGTTAGAGGCAGTAACTGGACCAAACAGTAAGGTCACCCTTAGGGAAGGATGGGAGCGCACGTGGAAGTTTGTGTCATTATGTGCCAAGCAAAGGCATGTTTGGAAATTTATTTATGTGAGGACAGATGTGTACTGATGTTGAGTTACCGAAGTGTAGACTCCATTGATTTTCTCGAACAGTCATTCTCCCGCTTTTGCTAACAGTGCTATGTTTGGATTTCTTTTGGGTCCTCATTTTTCTCCTATGCTCACCCATGCCCTGAGGAACATTTTCACCTTTTGTTCCAGGAAAAAGGATGTGAATCAAGCCTGGCCAGTCAGACCACTGCTTTTCCTCTAGAGAGTGATTTAATCTAGGCTGGGCATGTGACCCCAGTCAGTCTAGGAAGAAGGAAATCTAGAATTTTTGCTGGCGATACTGGCAAGAGATATTTTCTCTTTTCTACTGGGCTTGAATTGTGGATGATAGAAGCCTGGAGCTCCAGAAGCCACCATTTAGGGTCTTAAAATGATGCTCTATAATGGACAGCATGGTTGGAAGAAGTAAATTGATTTATTTTAGCTCATGGATCAAGCCAAACATGAAGAAATTAGGTTACATGAGCCAATAAGTTCTTTAGCCAACTTGGATTGGATTTTCTACCTCCTAAAACCATTTCAAGTGTTTCTCTTAGCTTATTTCAAACTAAAGAGAAAAAAATTATGCTAAATTATAGAAGTTTTATCTTTTACTACTTAGGCTTCCTCAGATGCCATTAGCCAGAATCTACTTCTTTAATTAAATGCAATGCTACCATTAAAAAATAAATCACATTTAGAAAAAATAGAATACTGATTATTCTCTATCTGCTCCCTTTTCAATATCTCCAGAAAATTAATGCATAAAACAAACACTTGCATGTTTTATGTTAACTACATTAAATTGAAAAATTGAGATTTCTCCAGTAACTGGTTCCTGTGACATTGTCCCAGCCCTGTCATCTATGATGAGAATTTCTCCTGCCATCAAGATGTTGTCTCTGCTGTGTTCCATTCAATTGTATTGACCCTCAGACAGACCTGTCACAGTTCTTGTCTCTCCAGAAATCAAGATGATAAATAGCTCATATAATTAAATAATTTATATTATCATAATAGGAGAAGAACATCCTTTCGCCATAGCAGATAGAAGTATTTTGGAATAAGCTGACCTTTTGCTGTCTCCTTCAAAAAAAAATTTTACTAAAACTCCCACTTTGCCAAATCATTGCAACAATCCTAACAACTTATTTTTTAAGCCATAAACTAAACTAAATATGTTTTTCAAAAACATGACTTTTTTTTATTAAATTTATTGGGGTGACAATTGTTAGTAAAATTACATAGATTTCAGGTGTACAATTCTGTATCACATCATCTATAAATCCCATTGTGTGTTCACCACCCAGAGTCAGTTCTCCTTCCATCACCATATATTTGATCCCCCTTACCCTCATCTCCCACCCCCCACCCTCCACCCCCCTTACCCTCTGGTAACCACTAAACTATTGAAAACATGACATTTTGATTATGACAAAGCTTTGCTTACATAAGACAACTAAATATCATCTGATACAGGTAAATTGTAATCCATACATAAATTAATACATCTGTTCCTTACATTTAATGATCTATAACATAAAATAATATATTTGATCTTTTATTGGAAAATGATGTTACATTTTCATTTTCTCTTTCTTAAACAGTGTGTTTCTTTATTTCATTTCATCTTCCCCTTCTTATAAGGAATGTTTTGTTTCTCTACTCATGGGAGTCAAGTAAATTCCCAGGTTGTTTCTTAAACTATCCAAACTCAGTGGTCTCAGAAAGGCTATAGTTTGAACAGAGGAAATTAGTCACCATATTTATAGCTTAGGAAAAATATGTAGGCATCGAATGGGAGACACAAATCCAGGGAACATTTGTCTGTAATTTGCACTGGGGATATACTAAGACTCATTCAGAGCTCAGAGGGCACTTCTCAGAGAGTAGATAACATTAAGTAAAATATGTTGAGTCCTTCTCCTGGAGATAGAAGTGCATTTATTCTGCCCATTTTGTAAAATTTGCAAAAGAAGTATATTTTAATCACAATCTGTGAGAATCATGGTCTCTTTCTACTCTGCCTTGGAATTCTGTTCTGCAGGCATTTGGGTGATTTGCTTGGGGGAATTGAATTGGGGGTTCATTTGGTCCAAGTTTGGTGACATATATTTATGTAGTTTGTAGGCACTTCCATAGGTAGTTGTTATTGCGAGCTGCCCCATTGTAGGAATGACTTGTAGGAATCTTCCCTCACACACTGTGCAGACCCATCCAACGTCATCATGCCAGGTCATCAATGACAAATTGGTTAATGAGTGTTGTCAGGTTAGTCACTGCCTGGTGGATCTTGACATGTCCTGAAATCCAATCGCTCACGTATGAAAGAAACTTGGTAGAGGTTTTCCCAAATTTAATAACAATATTAAAATTATACATGGACTTTATCAATAAGGAATAATGAAGCTAAAACTTTTTGAAAGTTTCAACAAGAATAAATAAGTTTAAATTAGTTATGCCAGAGGAAAGGCTGAGTTATCTTTCTATTCTCTAGATAAAAATTATATTCTGAAATTATTGTCATGTGAAGAGAAAATTAACACGTATGCAGCCAAAAAGTGTAAGGCGAAATGTGCTATAGAGATGTATCAGGAAGTTCAAGTAGGATAATTTTGTTAATTTTCTGGATTTTCTGATCTTTGAAGTTTTTTAAGGCTTTGAGATTTATAAGTTATTGCAATTTCTACTGTCTGTCTAAATACTTTCTTACCAAACTTTATATTCATAATTTTTTATTCTTTTTCTTTAAAAAAGCCCTTGTATAAGCTTCAGGACACACAGACCTGGATCCACACATGCCTTCAAAATAACTATCAATAAAATTCTATTTGAATGCAAAGTGAAAAGTTCTGTCTATTATCCAGGAGTTTCCAAATATATTTAGTTGATTTGCTAAATCTTTAAAACAAATCTCTCATCATTCCAGAAACAAACACATTGGAATCTGATTTATGGCCTCTGCCAATTACCCAGGCAATGAAATCTCATTTGTTTGGGAATTCAAACCCACTAAAAATCAAAGTTTTAAATTACTCAGGTTATCATGGAAAATCATGTCTGGCTCTTTGCCTCCTTATCATGTTTCTTCTCATTGAAACACCCAAGTTCTTCCTTTACATTTTTATTGAATATCTTGGGTAAGCATAAAATAGTCACTATCCATTTCTCACCAGTTCCTGAACATTCCTAAGTTGAAATTATTTTAGAGTTGTTATTCATGGGGCTTGCAAGTTGAAATGAAAAAGCACTGGAAATGAATTTCATTATAAGCTTTGAAGTAAAGAGATGTTGCATCAAAAAAGCTTGACTGGTTGGTAGGTGGTGTTTACTTATTTTATTTTAAAATGCTACAGCACAGCAGCTTTTAAACCACTGAAAACCCCAGCTGGTGATTTTCTGAAATCCATTCCCTGTACACAATCAGGGAAGTCTCAGCTTGACTGGGTGTTTGCACAGAATTCACTGTAAAGAATACATCTGTATTATTTCATGGCAGTGACTTCATTTATAACATTATGCACTTCCCTTCTCATAGTGGATGCTTCAGTTAACGATCCTGTTCCATAGCAAGTTGGATATTTTCCCTGGTGAGTATCAAAATAGTGAGACTAACAAACAGTTCTCAAAACCCTGAGAACAGTTCAAAACTCAAAGTTTGCAGTATTTAATAGGCCAAAAGTCTAAGGTTTGAAAGCCGTACATACACAAGCAGTGTCAAGTGGAGAACAGCAATTGACACTCGGCAATTTTAATAGCCCAAAATGTTACTAACTTCTGTGGGAAACCAGAGCTCTGCCCTAACCCCATTAACTCCAACTAGAGAAAAGAGTCAAGGGCAAAATGGAGTCCCAAGTATACACTATGTAGGTCTTGATATCAAGACAATTTAGTGAAAATTGCAAAGATACAGTGAATAGAATTCAAACGAGACCATCATCCTCCCTTCCTATGCTGCTGGACTGGCGTCTTCACTTTCTTCTTCACTTTCTAGCCCTCACTGTGACTACTAGTGGGTCAAGGTAGAGCCTGAGGGTATTTCCTGTATGGGAACCCCACCCTGCTCCCAAGTTAAACAGTGTAACCTTTGGGGGTACTGGGGTATCTGCGAGAGAAAAGAGCGCTGTTTACCATTAGAATCCTAGATGCCTTCACTTTGGAAGGTCTAGTGGATGGCAGGGTGGGGTCAGGAAGGGAAGATGTGCAAGCTCCTCTCCGGTTGTAAAAGACAGGGCTTTCTGTTTCTCTGCTGAGCTTCACAGGTGAAGTCTCCGGAGGTTGGAGTCAGTGGTTTAAGCCAATCAAAGAAGACCAAGGAGCAGGCTCCCAACCTGCCTTTGGTATAGTCGGAAGGAATTCTCATGGCTCTCATGGATCTCATGTCCAACACAGTGCCTGTGGGCGTCGGGCAGGTGACATGACCTAAGGACAGTAACAAGCATGAGTGCCATTCACGTTCAAGGTCAGGGTGGCAGGAGTCAGTGGTGGAGCCACAGCAAACTGGAGGGCCTGCCCTGTCGGAAGTGAGCAACTGCCCCTCTACTCCAGCTGATTGCTGCCAGGCCTCCTAATTTTTCAAGAGAGATTGGAAATCTACATTGCTATGGGAAATCTCTTGATTTTTAAAGTTTTGTCTATTAATTGAAACTTTAAAAAAACATTATGCTAGCTGATACCATGCAGGTCAAACAAAAAAATAAGTGCAAACTGGATGTGGTTTGTGGGCCACCAATTTGTAGTCTCTGCCAGGTGTGTACCATGTTATGTGACCTTGGTCTCCCTGTGACTCTGTGCGGCAGGTAGTCGTTTCAAGAATCAAAGAGTCTGGGGTTCCTGTCTCTTTATATCAGATGGTGGAATGAACACTACCTGCTTCATAAATAATAGGCTCTAACAGCAAAACGGGGGGATTAGAATTAAAAGTCATATGATTATTATATTACATTGAATTAGAATTGATGGTGATACGTTTGCTTTCCTTTTCATCTCAAAAGCTCGGTAGAAAGAGAACACAATAAGAGATAGGCCAAGATGCAAACTATAGAGAACTCAGAAAGGTTAGAATGCTATAAAACATTTAGGTTGAAAATTCCTATGGGGCTGAGATTTCCAGGATAAGTTTTTAGGTAGGATAAATTATTCAATACTCCGATTTTCAGACTAGCTAATGTTAGTACCTAGAAAAAAATTAATTAGATTAGATTTGGAAGTAAGATAGGTAGTTCTATCTGTAGAAAATCTGAAAGTGTACCTTGATTATATGAACTATCACAATGTGATTTAACTCAGGGGAAAACCCAAAAAACTATAGCACATTTGCTTCATTTTAGAAATATAATCAAATAAGTGCATTTATTGGGAGAAAAATCATGGATTAATTTAGAAGAAATAAGCCACAGGCTCTCTGCAGATAATTTAAAAATAACTCACTGGAAACTCAAAAAATGTGTGTCATAAGTTAAAAAGACCAGCTTTCTGGGAGAAAAATATTCTTCATCGTTGATTACAATGTCTAAAATAATGCAATGTCAAAGACTATCACAGAAAGGGATAGAGCGTTTCTTTAAAAATGTAAAGATTACTCAAGGGGAAGATGAGATGAAAATAAAATTATGTGAGGAAAAAATATACTGGGCTAACCTTGAATTACTATGTCAATGATGTATAGAGACACACACACACACACACACAGACGTCCCAGTAAAACAGGAAATCTGAATAAATCGATGGGTTGGTCAATGTTAATCTGTCAATATCCTTGCTGTGATAGCAGACTATTGTTTTGCAAGATGTTTAGCATTGGGGAAACTGGGTAAAGGGTACATGGGATCTCTGTATATTATTTCTTACAACTGTATATGAACCTACACTATCTCAATATAAAATTTAAAATTTTAAAACAAATTTTGCATAAAAATGTAAAATAACAATAAGTTTTTAAAAATATTGAAAGATAGGAAACTTGCTAAGTAGGCACTGAATCACCACAGTATATAACATGTGCAGAGGAGAATAGACAGAATAAGTGAGTTGTCTGCTTCAGTCAGAGAAAGACATGAAGGAACTTCTTATTCCACATTGTCCTTGGAAAGAGAAATGCAGCTGATACTACATCAAATGCTGGCAACTACACGTATGAGCCTCACGTTAGCCGTGGTTAATTTATGGTGGTTCAGAATCTGTGACTTGTTGCTGCTCGCCACCATGAGCCTGAGGGCAGGCGTGCTGGCTTAATATCTTCGTATACCTGTTGTACACCTATTGCCGAGGAGAGCACCCGGTATATAATAGGCATTCAGTAAGTGCATATTTTTCTTTTTTTTTGAAAAAGAATGAGGCAGTGAAAGCCTGAGGGCTAGTGAAATGCCAGGATAAGCACTGTCCTCAAGAGGCAGTGTTAGCGTAATGAAGTGAAGGGGCACTGGGTTTCTGTTGTCTGGGTTTAGATGCTGACTCTCCCCAACTAGCTGGGCAAGTTCTTCGGACTCTCTAATCCTTAGATTCCCACCCTTGAAATGAGGTTGATGACAGTAACACCACGTACTTCACAGGTTTGGGGAAGCTCCAAAAAGTTAATTCAACAAGAGCACATTAGCACAGAGCCTAGTACACACAGTAAATGCTCAATGGACATTTGGATCTTCCTCCAGAAGGAAGATCCCAGTGCTAACTTTGGGAATGATAGGCCAGTAATCTTTCTTACGTATTGGGTAAATTCGTTAAAAGTAGAGTGATAGTAATCACTAGCAACTAAGATAAATACAGCAAATGCAAGAAGATAATCCTTGCACATCTGCTAGCATTCGTCTTAAATCCAATTGTTTATGCCTTAAGAAGTATTTGACTTAACTCTAATAATAACCCTAAGAGATCGGTATTATCATTCGGCCCAGTTTACACATGAAGAAAGCAAGAGAGGTCAACTAGCTAGTCAACTAACTAATGAAGTCAACCAATTTGAAATTGGAAAAACACAACTTTAAGCTGAGGGCTGCCTTAAGAGCCCATACTCGACAGCCACATGACAGCTACTCCTTTGGGGGGTTAACGAAAATTAAAGTGTAATCGAAGACCTAAATATTTACCATAGGACATACTGTGGATTATCAGGCAGCACATACTTTATTAGATAGGCAACACCAAAAAGTATAAAAAGGTGGTCCTAAGAATGAATAGAAATTGTTTCTAATGGCTATCTAACTTGTATAGACTCAGTTTTATAAATAAAAAGTTACACATGAATTAACTTCCTAATGCCCCAATGATTCCAGAGAGAAGCAACTGAAATGATCAGGTAATTTCTGGAAGAATAAACAGAAAACTAATGACTTGCCTCTGAAAGAACCTGAGTGACTGGACTACAGAGAGAGTCAGAAACTTATTCTTCACTATACGAGCTTTCCTAATGTTTTTAACCACGTATGTATTTACAAAAAGAAATAACTAGGAAAAATAAAATGACCAGGACTTGAAGAATATATTTGGGTATCCAGCCTGATACTATAGAAAGCTACAGTCTCAAACAAATTACCCCTGTGTAGTTGGATAGAACTTGGCTTCAAACCAATATGGTGTTTATGGTTTTTCTTGAACTTGAATTGTGTTATTATATTAACTCTAGAGTTCTCCTAATCTCATTACTAAATACCTTAGCAATTTTCATTTCTATGTACTTTCAGTCTTTTAGTATTAATGTTTAATTAACATTTTAGAATCTGTTCTCAATTTTATATATGTCTTTGCTTGTCTGGTATGATAGGTTTTATAAAAGAATAACATAATCCTGATAGTGTATTTAACTTTCTGTGTTCCTTTATTCTATCCTTCCTCCCACCGTCATTTGGTTCTTGAGCCCAATAGATGGATTATGAAACATTTCTAAGAACCTATTTGACACATCTGAGTTTTAACTTCCTTTACCATGAGTTTTTGTGAATATAAGCAATAAATGTTCCAAATATTGTATTCAGTTTAGAGCAGTCTACTAGTAATCACTTAAATATATCTTCTTTTACAAATTAAAAGTGGAAAGAAGGGAGTGTTTCTAAGTAGAATTACAATTCATTGGCAAATCAGTTAACATTTGTAAGGTGCAAACATGAAGAGTTAAGTTTCATATAGACTGATTAATACAATCATTTCTATTTCACTGTCTTGACTTCTCAAACAAATTTACCCAACTTTAAAAACAAAATTGAAAAAGCTAGTGATCTTAACTCATTTGAAAGCAGGTTAAATATGTTATGATTAAATCGGACTAAGTCTTACTATACTTTAGGAGATAATTCAGAGAAATACTTGTATGTACCATAGGACTGTTAAAACTCATCTTGTACTTACTGTGCTCAAATTAATCACCGTATTATCTTCATTGTACAGTTCTCTACACTTAAATGTGTGATTCACAATTATTAAAGGATGATACCTAAAATAAGAATTAGATAAGCTTATGATATGATCAGTAAATCAAATTAAATTGACTCTAGATTAAAGATAATGGGAGAAAACTATTCTTACAAAGAGACAATGAATCAGCAATGTGAAGTACTTAATACTTTCCGTGTTGTCATTTACAGAGTATTTGTACCCTACAAGTAAGACTTAGACTGGCCCTTGACCTTGACCGTAGTTACGTAATATCCACACTTTTGCTCCTCCTGACTTGTGTTTTACATCTCTGTGTTTGGGACTCCTTCTGCTGTATGAGTTGACTTCCCTGGGCACAGCTGGATCCAGGCACGAACAGTCAGCCTAAGCTGAGTATTTACACCACCTCACCTTCCTGCTACAGGGATTCCAAGTAACTCAAGATGAGCCCATCAAAACCTTCCCCAAGAACTGAGGTTTCCTTCCTTCGTGATGATGAAACTGGAGAGGAAGTGAATTCGGGCTGGGCTTCCTCTCCTCCAGTGCCCTGAAACTGCCTTTGTCAGGAGCACTAATACCGTCAGGTTGCCAAAGCGAATTGTCACTTTTCTTCTGTTCCTTGACCTCACAGTAACAGTCAGAGCAGTTGATCACTCTGTCTACCAGCTGACAACTTTATCCTCTTTGGAACTTTTCTCTTGGCTTCTCTGACAGCACACTCATTTGATTTTCCCCTACTTCACCAGCCATTTCTTCTAAGGCTTCTTGGCTGGCTCTTCCTTCTCAACTGCTCTAAATGTTGAATACTGCAGGATTCTTTCCTAGACCCCCCTCTTTTCTATCCAGTCTCTTGCCCTAGAGGTTCTTATATAGACCCTGGGGTTGAATACCACCTGTGTAATAATGGGACCCAAATCTCTGTGTCTCCAAGTCCATCCTTTCACTGTTGCCTATTTGGCATCCCGCTTAGATGTCTTTGGGATCTCAGACCTACTGTGATGGAGCATAATTGTGATTCTCGCATTCTACCCATTCCCCAACTCAAACTATCTGCTTCCCTCTCGGTATTTTCCACCTGAGGAAAGAATACCACCATCAACCCAGACCTAGTTAGTTGCATCAAAACTATAAGCATTATCCATATAACTCCTCTCCTTACCTCAGCTTCCAAATCAACAAGGCGTGTCCACGTACCTCCAAACATGCTCTGGTCCATTCCTCTCTATCTCCATTATTACCACCCTGCTCCAAAACAGCAGCATCTCTTAGCTAGATCACTGCAGTCAGTACCTTCCCACTGGTCGCTCCATTCTGCTCTCTGTGTAGAATCACTTCTTACCACTGCATCATCTGGCTTCCTGTCACTCAGATTTAGTTTAAGTTTTCCATCCTCAGAGGAATTTTCCATGACCTGTCATCATCAGATAGTCAACCCATCCAATTTTAATTTTCACACCTCTCTCTCTCTCCCCCTCCCTGCCATCTTGCCTCCTCCTCCCACCTTCCCTCCTCTTCCCTTCCTCTCCACCCGCCTTCCCTCCTCCTCCCTTCCTCCCTTCTTAATTTAACAGTTTCCCACAATTGGAATCTGTGTTCCATGTTTTGTGCACCACTGCCTCAGCACCTTGTGCAGACTACAACTAATGACAAATTGAAGGAGTAATATGTTCCCTGGAGCTTCTCTGAATAATTTTAAGACCCCTAAATCCCCTGCCAACCCATGATTCTCCATGTATTTTATAAAGCTCTCCATACTTCCACACAGAGTCACCAACCTTGCCCCATAGTAAATATGTTGAGCTGAGGTCTTTATCTTTTATTTATTGATTTGAAAATCTCTTTATACATTAAGATATTACCTTTTGTCTACCAAGTTGCCAATTTTTTTTTCCTTTTTTGTTATTTGTACTTTAAATTCATTAATGGACTCTAATGTTTTTTTTATTTATGTAGTACTGTATAGAAGTTTAAATTTTATATTACTGTCTTTAGTGTTATGCTTAGAAATATTTTTCCTTCCCAAAGATTATATGAATATTGGTCTATTATTCTCTGGTATATTTTTTTTGGAAATTGTTTTCAATTAATTCCTTTGAAACTTGCTCTACTGTCAGGTGGGAAGTAAGAATTCAAATTTATTCTCTTTCAAACGATAAGCCAGTTGTCCCAATACCAGTTATCCATAAGTCCATCCTTTTGTGAGCAATGTGAGCTTGAGGTAGTATGTATGGTGGTTAGAAAGATGGCCTTGAGTTCTGACAGCATCGGTTAAAACCAGGCTGGTCCCCTTATGTGCATGTTGTTTAATGTGTCTTAAAGCTCAATCTCCTCATGTGCAAAAATGGGCTAATAGTAGTGTTTACCTCAAAGGGTTGTGGCAAGAATCAGATGAGATAATGGTAAAATACCCAGCATGATTTCTGGCATGTGGTAAGCGTCATGACCATTTTTATTACTGTGAATAGTACTACCTTTATATTCATCTATTTAATATCTGGTAGGGTAACTCCCCAGGACCATTTTTTTCCTACAGTTTTTTATTTCTTAATCTAGCCTTTCAACTTCAAATGGAATTTTGGTCGTAATTGTATTGAATGTACAGATTAAGCTATAGAATCGCCACGTTTATAACATGCAGTCTTCCCATTCAGGAACACAGTATATCTCTCATTTTTCAAGTCTTTTTGAAAGAGCTGTGCTTTCTTCTTTTCCAGTCTTATTAAGCTTATTCCTAGGTCATACACATATTAATTATTCATTGCTTTTTGACATGTATTAATTGCTTTTTGGATAGGCTCTCTTCTCATGTTATCTAATTGGTTAGTGGTACTTAGAATTCTCTTATTTAAAGATTTTTCTCTGAATATGTGTTCATACCCTTTCTTTACTAATAATATATCTGTGTTCTCTCCTTCTTTTATTGGTCAGACTCGTACAATATTTGTCTATCTTATTCGCCTTTTAAAGATTTTTATATATCAATTATATTTTTGTTTTGTCTATTTTATTGTTCCTTATTTTAATTTAACTTATTTTTCCTTATAAATTTATTAATTTTTCCTGCTTATATTTTTTGTTTATATATATTTCGGGGGGTATCAACTTTTTAGTTGTGTACATGATTCATTTACAATATAGCTCTGACTACATCCCACAGAATTTTTTCACTTGGGGTGTTCTCATTGCTAGTTTTCAGATTGTCAGGATTTTCATTATTGATAACTCTAGGCTAGAAAATTCAACATTCCCATGGAAAACAACTCAAGAACAAGAACATCTTTAAAATGTTATTGATTAAATTACTGACATCCACATATATTTATGTCCTGCCCTACTTAATAGTTTCAGTTTTTACATTTAATTCTCTCATCCTTCAGGAATTTAGGTTTTTAGGTGTGTCTTTGGTGTCTCTTGCTGTGTGACAAACTACCACAACTCAGTGGCTTCATACAACATACGTTTATTATTTCAGTATCCATGGGTCAGGAGGCCAAGCACGACTAAACTGGGTCCTCTGTTCAGGTTCTCGCAAGGCTGAAATTAGGTATCAGCCAGACTGTTCTCCCTTCTAGAGTTTGGGGTTCTTTTCCAAGGTTACACAGTTGTTGGTAGAATGCACTTTGTTGTAATCATAAGACTGATGACCCTCTTCCTTACTGTCAGCTGAGAGTCACTCTCAACTCAGAGGTACCTACCATTCCTTGTTGTGTGTTCCCCTTAGAGTCCCTTTCACAACAAGTGGTTTGCTTCTTCAAGGCCAGCAGAAGACTCTGAAGTCTAAATTTTCTGTTAGAGTGCTCACCTGATTCAGTCAGGCCCACCCAGGGTAGTTTCCTTTTTTATTCAAGTCAGGTGATTAGAGACTTTAATCACATCTGCAAAATCTATTCATTTTCCCTCTAATCTAATCTAACCTAATCACAACAGTGACACCCATCATACTCACAGGTCTAGTCCATAGTCAGTTGGTGGGGATTATACAGGGAGTGTACACTGTGGCAGCAGGAATCTTTAATATCTGCTAGCGCTAGTTGTACCTTATTATTCACTTTTTTTTTTTTTTTAAGAATTTTTATGTTTAATTCTTACTGTAAAATTTTTCTATGTAAAATTTAGGAACAACTTGTCTAGATAAAAATAAATCTGTTATATTTTATTGGGACTCTATTAAATTAGCAAATTAACTTAGACGAAACTGATTTGAATCCTAATCAAGCATAAAATATGTCTTTCTATTAATTCAAGAGTTCTATATGTGACCTGCTTTGTGTTTGAATGTTTTCTTGACATAGGAATTAAAATTTGTGAAAAGAAAAAAAAGTAGGTTTGGAACTTTAATTTTTTTTGAAACTGTTCCAATAACATTGGAGTTATCTTTTTAAAAAGGTTTTATGAAATTCCTGTAAAATTGCCTGGGCCCGGTAACGTTTTTAGCAGATCACACTTTGACAACTGCTATTTCTTCTCCGAAATTGGTCTGTGTACATATTCTATCTTTTTTTATGGTAATTTATTCACTTCATCTAGGTTTTTCTGTTTATTTGCATAGGGTTGAGCAGAGTAATCTCAGAATTCTTTGATTGTTCTCCTTTCTGGGGTTACTTTCCTACTGTGATTCATTATCTATGTAGTTACACTTTCCCTATGTTTTTCTTTAAGTTAGCTAGTTTATGTACTCTATTTTTTTACTCAGAGATCCACACTTTGAATTTATTTATCAGTTCTATTTTTCTATTTTTAAAATTCATTAATTCTGCATTTATATTTAGTAATACTTCCTTTTATTTTCTTTCAGTTTATTTATTTTTCCTTTTCAAACCTTTTAAGTTAATAATTTATTTTTATTTCCTCTTTTTTAAGTTATATAAATATTTAGGGCTGTGGCCTGTTTGGGAGACGTTATATAGTGTTTTCATTATTGTTATATTTTTAAAAGAAGTTTACAATTTCAGTTTATGGCTCTTCTTTGACCCATGACTCAGGTTGTTTAAGAATTTGTAAATTATCAGATGGTAGTTTTTATTTTACTTTCTGATTTACTTCTACTTGATTTTATTATAATCAAAGGTTGATGATTACTCTGTGGCCTAATTATAATAAATTTTCATGACTGCTCCATGTGTACTTCAAAACAATGTGTATTTTATGTTTTGAGGAACAGAGTTCAACATGCATGAATTGAATGTTTTTTAAATAATGTTTTGAAATCTTAGCCTCCGCATTTATGTATTTTTGTTCATTTCTCCTAGAAATTTCTATCATTTGAGCTTTATGAATGTTACTGATATTTTGATTAGTGCATCAATTTTCATAACTTTTATGTTTTCATTGTCAAATGTCCCTTTGACATTATAGAGGACATGTGTTATATAATGCCTTTCATCCTGAATTCTACTTTCTCTGATATTGACCTCTCAAGACCTACTTTAATTTCAGCTCTTCCAAAAGTTTTAGATATGTCTTCTGCATAGAGAACAAAATTCAGTTTTGCTTTGGTCTCTACTCTGAAAACATTTTGTTTTTTTAATAGGTGAGTTAAACTCAGTTACATTTATTGATATAATAGGTATATTTGGCCTTGGTTCTGTCATATTGTTCTATGTTATATTGTTTTTAAAAGTCTTTTCAGTGTAATTTGTTTGCTTTTCTGTGTATGTAGTTTTTTTGATATTTACAAAGGCCTATATTTTTATTTCTTTGAACACCAGTAGCTCCCTGTTAGGAACAATGACAATATTAGAGTACTTTCTCCTCTCCTTGTTTCCTTTTGTCCCTCTGTGCCCCATAATGAATCAATAAAATTGTGTTTTTTAGTGCTTGTTAAATTTTATTTTACTTTCAGTATTTGACTATCAACTTTAAGTAATATCCTTGGCTTCCAAATACTCTAGATGGGACAATCTCCCTCTTTCTCCCCTTGACTCTCCTAATGTAGTTAGTATACTTAATTTCTAAATTGTGAGGACATACAAGTTTTATGTCTGTCATCATGATCTCCTTATTTTTTCAGTCTTAGTTCTAAAGTTACATATATTTAAGTCTCACTGCAAGTTCTTTTGCTATGGCTTCCTTAGTCATGCTTGGTTGATGAAGTTTATTCTCCAATAATTTCCTCAATAAGGGCTCATGGGCATTCTTATTCTCTGAGTTCTTAGGTGCTCAAAATATTTTCTAAGGACTTGAAGGACAATTTTGTTGGATATAAAATTGTTAGCTTAGTAACTTTTACTAGGATATGTCTCGGTATTGACCATTTCAGGTCAATTTTCCATGAGCCAGTGTATAGCCTTTCAATACACCGATTCAAAAACATTTTTAAACCTTGGAGAATTTTTTGTATTATTTTCCACCGATCTGGTCTTCTTTAAGAACTCCAATTATATATACATTACATCTTCTTTGCCTTATTTCTCTATTGTTTTCTCTCTAATTCTTTTTAACTTCTTAAAAAAAATTTAAATTCTTTTCTAATTTCTATTCCCTCTATCCCTTATATTCTTATGAATTTTCCACAGTGTCTATCATCTTTTGTTCTCTCACAGTTCATTTTAATTTCTATAATAGCTTTATCTTTTTCCTTCTATATTTGAGTTCTGCCACCTTATATTTCATTTATTTCTTTTTTTTTCAAAATTCTCATATGTGCTTCTTTGTGGTTCCTTATCACATGAATAATTGTTTCTTCTACCATTTTAAAAATACTAATTATGAAGTGCTTAGGAGCAAATATCAGCTATTCCCTGGCATCAATTTTTTGGAGAGTGTTCAGTTCTTTATTGATATTGCTACTCACTTTTATAATTTTTCCAATATCTTTTGTCAATTCTGTGTCAGTTTCTTTTTCTGATCAATGATTTGTGATGAGTGATATTTTCCTGTACTGGCTGTTTGCAGTTGTTTCCTATGGAAGAATTCATAGCCATAGCATTGCTATTAAAATCAGTGCATCTACACTGTCAAGGATAACTTATTTTTATTTAACACTGTGCAATTAACAAAACATTTTAGACACATGCTCTTATCTTTATTTTCATCCTATCAATACTCTGTGAACTAGATAGGGTAATTATTATACCCATTTTTCAGATGGTGAGACTTGGGATCAAACAAATTATAAAACTTTTCTGAGTAGTAGGTGACTAGAACATTGGTCTCCAAGTCTAGACTTCATTACCAAATATATCAAAACTAATATCCTTCCTTGCATAGGTATTTTTTCCTTTAGGTTCTTCTAGCCCATCTTAAAATTGTCAGTGAGACATAAGTTTTGTTGTTGTTATGAAATGATTAGATAAAAAATATACTCATTGTTCATTTCCTTCTTATATGAACTTTAGAATTTGAGATGATCTTAAGAAAATATTGCATCCATTTTCTTTTCAATGGGTAATTAGCTGGTTATTTAATTTCAAGGATCTGAGTTTCTTTGCCTTTAAAGTGCCTAGGCTTAAACCCAAATATCTAAAACTTTCTTTGGCTGTACGGAAGCTTTTTAGTTTGATATAGTCCCATTCATTTATTTTAGCTTTTGCTTCCCTTGCCTTTGAGGTCAAATTCATAAAATCCTCTTTGAACCCAAGGACCATAAGTTTAGTATCTATGTTTTCTTCTATGCAGTGTGTTGTTTCAGGTCTCATGTTTAGGTCTTTGATCCATTTTGAGTTAATTTTGGTACACAGTGACAAATAGCAGTCTAGTTTCATTCTTTTGCACTTGGCTTTCCAATTTTCCCAGCAGCATTAGTTGAAGAGGCTTTCTTTTCTCAATTGTATATTTTTGGCTCCTTTGTCGAAAATTATCTGTCCATATTTATATGGGTTTATTTCTGGGTGTTGGAGAGGCTGTGGAGAAAAACGAATCCTCATACACTGTTGGTAGGAATGCAGATTGGTGCAGCTGCTATGGAAGGCAGTGTGGAAGTTCCTCAAAAAATGAAAAATAGAATTACCATATGACCCAGCAATCCTTCTCCAGGGTACCCAAAAAATCTGAAAACATTTAACTGTAAAGGTATATGTGCTCCGATGTTCATTGCAGCTGTATTTACAGTGGCCAAGACATGGAAACAACCAAAGTGTCCTTTGATAGATGATTGGATAAAGAAGATGTGGTATATATACACAATTGAGTACTATTCTGCCATAAGAAAAGATGAAATAGTGCCATTTGCAACAACATGGATGGATCTTGAGATAATTATGCTAAGTGAAATAAGTCACACAGAAAAAATCGAGAACCATAGGATTTCACTGATATATGGGATATAAAACTGAAAGCAACAAAGGAATAAAACAAACAAATAAAGAAACAAAAACTCACAAACACAGACAACAGTTCAGTGGTTCTCAGAGGAGAAGGGGGGAAGGGGTTGGTAGATGAGGGCAAATGGGGGCAAATATATGGTGATGGAAGGAGAACTGACTCTGGGTGGTGAACACACGATTTGATACATAGATGATGTATTACAGAACTGTACACCTGAAACTTATGTAATTTTACTAACCATTGTCACCCCAATAAATTTGAATTTAAAAAAATAAAGAGACTAACTCTCAGTATCTATTGATCTGAGACAAAATCATGACATCTGAATCAATCACAAAATTGAATTACAAGATGACACTTTCATAACTATACCTTTCTGCAGGAAATGTAAATACAATTTCCTTATGGGAGGAGATGGCATGGGAAAGACAACAGGACACTCTGCAGACTCCCTTACGTGTCATCGTCAGCCTTATTCCCCCTGCACAGCAGTTCAGTTTTACTCAGCATCTCAAGGTAAGACAAACTGAAACTAATACCCAACATAATTCCATGGGACAAAGAATTGAAAAGCTGTTCTTCCTCCCTTTTTTCTACATTTTGTTCCAATTTCTATCTGTGTCTTCCCTCATTGCCTTTCTTTGATGTGACGTTGACCACGGTTGTAGTTCTTTGACTCAACACACAGTTTGTGCCTAGTGCATGCCAACACAGTGTTAAGTCCTGAAATTAGTGCTTGAGAAATAATTCTTGTAGGAAGTTTTAACATTTTGATCTATACTGATGGAAAAAAAGCTATGGAAATTTAATCAGTATAGTAGGCAGGCTGTCATACCATAGCTTATTGTTATCTCCAATCTGGAAATGTAACAACAAACATACTTTGTGGTTTGCATGGTTTTTATTTATTACATATCATTTTCTCCTTCAGCCAGATTTGTGGCTTATAAAAATAACCAAACATTTGCTTACAAATTGATATAATGAAAATCTGTAGCCTGCTGCAGTAAGATTCATGGTCATGATAACCTTGAAAGCATTTGTTTACATTTGGAGTGTGGGGAATAATTTAAATTTTAAATTTTTGCATAAATTATTTATATGTTGTGTCCAAGATGCAGTGCAATTATGACAACATTTTTTAGAAGTGAAGCAGAAGTTTAAAATTTATAAATACCTCTTTACATTTTGGCGGCACTAGATATGTTTTCTAGAAAGCTGTATTTTTGTTGTTTGAAGAGTAGTTAGCTGTTTTCACTCTCTCTAACAGATGGAACCAAAGCATTGTGAACATTTTTATTAAAACAGCAAATGAAGCTATGAAAGGAGTATCACACTGCCAAGTATTCATCTTGCAAATTAAATTCTACAACTTAGCAGGTGGTTTAAGTTCCCTTTAGAAATTTAAAATCAGTTTATTTCATCTCTCTGTGGTTTACCAGAGACCTGGGTTCACGGCTGCATTGACATACACAGAATCTCCATGTTTCTTAGAATTGGCAGTTGGGAAAATATTTGCCAACTCTCACTCAGAACGGCTCTTGATTGCCACATTCAGATGGTTGGGTCTTCAATTTCCTTCACTGTTAAAGTCTGTTTTTTTTGGGACTCCATTTGCAAGGCCCTAATGGATTCAGAAATGTAAAGCCCCCATTCAGTATGTTTTTGGACCATTTTGAGACATGTTATCACTTAGCGTACTGGCACTAGACAATGGAAAACTCCAATATTTGGTTTATTGCTGTAATTGATATAAATAATTGCTACAGACTGAAAGTTCCTGTTACGCCAAAATTCGTATGCTGAATTTTAATCCCCAATGTGATGGTATTTGGAGGCGGGGCCTTTGGGAGGTGATTCTGTCATGATATGGGATTAGTGTCCTTATAAAAGGAACTCCAGAGAGCGGTTTCTCTGCTTCTGCACCATGTGAGGACCCATTGAGAAGGCATCATCTGAACCAGTAAGTAGATCCTCACCAGACACTAAATCTTCTGGCACCTTGACATTGGACTTGCCAGCCTTTACAACTGTGACAAATAAATTTCTGTTGTTTGTAAGCCACCCAGTTTACAATATTCTGTTATTGTAGCCTAAACCGCTGCTAGTTTAGAGAGTGGAAGTGAAGTAATTGGCACCTCCACGTCTCTGCAGGACTGTACTGATAAACTGTTGTAAATCAGATACTTTAAAGAGCTACCTTTAGAGGTCATTTCAGAGGTGATGAAGTAGAACTACCAATACTGCTTCCAATGTCATTGTCATAAAATTAACTTCACAAAACCATCATTTCTTTTTTCCTTCAAGGAAGCTTCCAATGTTTTTCCACTACAGAATAAAATTTAGACTCATCGTTCATTCATATACTTCTTCAATTTTGCCCCCAAACTCTTTTGGCAGCTGCTTCTTAACATAGCGTCTTGCTCCAGGTAAACTGATCTAGTTACTTATTGTCTCCCAAGCAAGTTGGTACTACGTTTCCTACCCCTCTGTATACCTGTGTCACTGTACCTTTCTTCTCCTCTTTGACTGTCTAAATCCTTCTTCTATCACAACATAGTAAAACCCTCCTTAACGATCCTAAATCACTCTGTTTTTAAGCCTCTCTAGCACGACCATTACGTAGTAGCTTGTACTGTTCTTCATTTTCCAGGAATCCATTCTATTTCCCCAGTTAGAATGTAAGATCCTGAGGACAGAGATGCCATTTTATACACTGAATTCCCAGTATCCCAGTACCCAGGACATAGCAGTCAGCAATATGTGTTGATTTTTGGTAACCTAACAAAGATTTCTCCAGGCTTTATCAAGAAACATACAGCACAGCTAGGGCCAGCTCATGGATTTAACAACTATAGCTAAAATTTTACTTGCCCTATATGCTTTCTCACTTCCCTTCCTCTGGCTTTTCTAGAGACTCCACCCTCACTCTATGTGAAGTTGTCAATTTTAGTGCTGAATTTGTCAGAACAGGCTAGTAAGCAATCTCAGGGTATTAATAAGTGCAAACAAAAATTAAATTCTCGCACTATGTCCAGTGTGCTTTGGTCCAGAGCTCTTCTCCACGTTATCATTACTCTGGAACCTAGACAAAGATTCTGCCACCTATCTGGAACATTGCCAGTGAAGAAACAGAGAAATAAAGTATGACAAACTGTACACTAGCTCTTAAAATTTTCACATAGAAGTGGCACACTGTACTGGCAAAAGGCTAAATACAGATGAGTGAAGTAGAATGAGAGCCCAGAATTAAATCTTTATAAGGATGCCAAGAAAATTCAATGGGGGAAAGAATAGACTTTCCAACAAATAGTGTTGGGAAAATTAGATATGCACATAACAAAGAATGAAGTTGAACCACTGCCTCACACCATGTAGAACAATTAATTCAAAGTGGGCCACAGACCTAAATGTAATCAGTAAATGTAAAATATAAGTGTAAGACGTAAATGTAAAATATGCATGTTAAATGTGAAAGCTAAAATTATGAAACTCTTGATGTAGGACTAAATCTTCATGACCTCAGGTTTCTTATATATGACATAAACATCAAATGGTTTCTTATATGTGACACGAACAACAACAGAAAATAGCTAAATTGGACTTCATTAAGAAGTCCTTTAAGCTTCAAAGGATGCTATCAAGAAAGTGAAAAGACGAAACAAGGAATGGGAGAACATATTTGTAAATCATATATCCAACCAGAACAGCAAAAAGAAAAAAGAATCCAAAAAATTGAGGAGAGTTTAGGGGCCTCCGGGACAATATCAAGTGTACCAACATTCGCATTATAGGGGTACCAGGAGGAGAAGAGAAAGAGCAAGGAATTGAAAACCTATTTGAAGAAATAATGGTAGAAAACTTCCCTAACCTGGTGAAGGAAATGGACATTCAAGCCCAGCAAGCACAGAGAGTCCCAAACAAGATAAACCCAAAGCGGCCAACACCAAGATACATCATAATTAAAATGCCAAAGGTTAAATACAAAGAGAGAATCTTAAAAGCTGCAAGAGAAAAGCAGTTAGTTACCCACAAGGGAGCCCCCATAAGACTGTCAGCTGATTTCTCAACAGAAACTTTGCAGTCAAGAAGGAAGTGGCAGGAAATATTCCAAGTGATGAAAAACAATGACATACAACCAAGATTGCTGTACCCAACGAGGCTGTCATTTAGAATTGAAGGACAGATAAGGAGCTTCCCAGACAAGAAAAAGCTGAAGGAGTTCATCACCACCAAACCAGTATTACAAGGACTCTTAGAGGGACTTGTTTAAGATGAGAGGGGGTTAAGGATGGGAGAAAGAGGGAGGGATTAAGAACAAATCGGGTGTTATACAGTAGTCATGGGGGTGTAGGTTATAGCATAAGAAACATAGTCAACAATATTGTAATAACTAGGTTTGGTGCCAAATAGGTGCTAGATCTATCAGGGTGATAGATGGGAATGGGGTTGGGGTTAGGGTGAAAAAGGTGAAGGTGTTAAGAAATACAAATTGATAGTTAACACAGAATGGGGAATATAATCAACAATGTTGTAAAGATCTTGTAAGTTGCCAGATAGGCATTGAACTTATTAGGGGTATCACGTCATAGACTGTGTAAATGCCTGACCAATGCACTATACACCTGAAGCTGAAGTAGAATAATGTTGAATGTCAACTAAAACTAAATATATAGGTATATGTAGTCACTGGATGTAGAGTACAGCATAGGGAAGATAGTCGATGGTATTGTAACAGCTATATAAGATATCAGAGGGGTAGTACTTGGGGGGTGGGTTATCACTTTATGAGGGTTTAAATGTCTAACTATTACATTGCTTTGTATACCGGAAACAATAAAAATAACAATAATAAAACAAAAGTTTCCTTAGACAGGGAATAAAAAAAAGAAATGAAAACATGTCCACACAGCCTGTAAACAAATGTTCATTGCAGCATTATTCACAATAACCAAAAAGTGGAGACAACCAAAATGTCCATTAATTGATGAATGAATAAACGAAATGTAAATCTATACAATGAAGTATTAGTCAGCCATAAAAAGGAGTGAAGTTCTGACACATGCTACAACTTGGATGAACCTTGAAAATATTATGCTAAGTGAAAGAAGCCAGTCACAAAAGGCCACACATTGTATGAAACATCCAGACTGGGCAAATCCATAGAGACAGAAAATAGGTTAGCAGAGGGCAGGGGATGGCGGGTGGAGGAAATGGGGAGTGACTGCTATTGGATATGGGGTTTCTTTTCGGAGTGATGAAAACGTTCTGGAGTTAGATAGTGGTGGTAGTCGTACAACTCTGCAAGTACACTAAAAAACACTGAATTATACAATTTAAGTCTGGATTTTATATTTGTGAATTATAGCTCAATAAAGCTATTTTTAAAGTGATAACCATCACTTTGTTCACCCATTGGTCAAAGAAAGTCACATGTCCATAAGTTACTCCTATAGGACAGGGAAGTGCAATTGTACCATGTGCCCGGAAGGAAAGTACAAATATTTGGTGAACAGTATTAATGACTACAAAAGGTGCCCTCAGTCTCTAACCACGCAGGTAGGCATGAGCCTCAAGGTAGGCCAATCGTTATTCTATACCCTCTTTGTTACAATGGTTGGTCCAGCTGGGCCTGTAACATAAGCAGGGCCAACCAGTCATTTTATGGGGTGGATGGAGGGTACAGGCAGAAAAATCTGGGATTACTAAATAGGAGGATGGAGGTCTGGGACTATCAGATGCCATACGATGAGGTACCAGTCTTGTGGAGACAGCCAGCATCCAGCTGCGACTTTTCAATCCTTAGATTTTCAAGATGCAGAATTCTGATGAGTCATTAACAGCAAAATGGATTTTTAATCTCATAATTCTTTGCCCAGCAGATGTCTCACGTATTATCTGTGAAATCCTGACAGTATTTCTTTGCTACCTTCTGGAATCTGCTGTCTTCCCCACACTGTTTCCCAGGCCTAAATGGGAGGATTCTCCCTCTGCCTGTGCTCTCCTGCTCCCCCTTACCTCGGGGTGATAGTAAAATATACACTAGGCCTAAGTAGGCTTTCACATGAGCAAGTGACGGTTCTGCAGTAACCACCCGATCATGTCATCTGTTGGCTAGTGATGCCCCTTAGCACTCATCCCCCCTCTCTCGCTGTCCCCCACCCTCCTTCCTCAGCGCCCTGGGCTCCAGCCATGCTGCGTTCCTGGGCATTCCCTAGACTTGCAAGGATCTCTCCACCTGGTGAATTTGGCATATAGTTCCCTCTGCTCAGAATACTCATTTCTGGTTTCCTCATGCTTCAGAACACAAGTCATATGGCACTTTCAGAACCTCCGAGGAGATCAGGGCTCCTCTTCACCCTGTCCCTTCTCCACCCTGTCCCTTCACCTTAGGTGGAGGAATATCATTAAGATTGACCAACTCTATTGATCACCATCAGAGGAAAGGCGCTTTGCCCTAGGCTGGGCAAAGGGGTCGAGAGGTAAATCCATGTAAGCAGTCCTCGTGCTTTCCTGATGTGCTGCTGCAGAGGTGTGGTGAGCTCTGACTGGTCCTGCAGCCCCAGCCTGAGGTGGCCGGAGGTAGGTGGGAGATGGACAGGTGAAGGATAGGGCAGGAAGGGGCACAGGACTTAGGCTTTTTCTGTTATAGGCAGCTCGGCCTGCACAATCTCCATGGTCTGTCTTAATTCACTCATTTCCGCTGATCTAGGGCCAGCGCTGAAGGTTGGTTTTGTGCATGCATTTCTCTGCGGGACTTTGAAAGAAGGGACTACTAGTTTTAAAAGGATTTGGTAATCCAGGACCGCCTGTCCCGGCCATCTGTCTCTCTCATGTAAATGTAGGCTGACATCCCATTGGATGTGTCCTCCTTCCTCTGGGAGGCTGTTGGGGGCTCCCAGGCTGAGGTGGGTATTCTCCTCCGGGCTGCCGTGAGACCGTGTTCTTACATCTGATATAGCACATTAGATTTTTTAGATTCTTCTTTAACTCATGTGTTTCTCCACCAGACAGGGATCTTCCTGAGAGAAGTGATTGTGTTGTTCATCTTTGTGTCCTCAGTACCTAGTATGGTTCTTGTCGCGTGGTGTTTTCTCAATATGTATTTAATATGAATCCGTGCTCCACAGTGCCTTAGCTCTTAGCCAGTCGTCGTCACGTGATCACAATTGATCATGTGCTACCTTGACTTGTCCTGTAATAAGTAAGCATTTACAAATCTCGTCCTCCATTCAGAAATCAAACTCTGCCCATAATGATGTCACTTTCTGTCCCTGCCTTAGCCCCTTTCCAGGTGGTCTCCATGGCCGCTCATACCTGCCGTCTGCTCTTCCTTGCATCAAAATTACATTAGAAGATAACTGAATTTGCATACAACTTTCTTGTCCAAGGAATCAGGAGGGTGTGAAATATTGAAGCCTGAGACAGACTTGATAAGTGAGTCCATGAACCCACCTAGGAGAACCCCATAAATAGTTGGCAACTAGGTAACCTAACATGCTGCTTCTGCTCGGGGTTATAGGACTTCTGTGTCCTGGCCAATGCCTCCCTCACAGATATGGCCACTCACACCCGCAGCCATAACCACGCTGGTCAGAGCCTTGCCTCCCCACGGGAACTTACTGAGTCTCCTGCCTTCAGCTGCGATCTGCCCACTACTTTGTTCCCACCCTACTCACTCCCAAGGGATTGGGCCAGCTTGTCCTTTGTTGTTTGGGTGACTCGAGTGACATAAAAGACCTAGCCAGCGCCTAAAACATAGTAGGCAGTTACCATTTCACTTCTCTGTGGAACCTCATGGTCACCTGGGGCTCCCCCTCAGCTCTGTTAGATTCCTGTCCGCAGGCCACTGCTCCTCTGGACCCTCCCGAGATTTCCCACGGCTCACTTCCCTCACCTCTTCTGGGAAGCCTTTCTCTTGTGCTGCATTATGCCCTGACCATCCATCTCTACCTTTCCACCAGTTTCTACAAGAAATCCAACCAAATAACACATTTGGTGATTTTCTGTGGATTTTTGTTCATGTTGAGAGGCTCTAGGAGAATAGGGGTCTCCAACGCAGCCTCTATTATCTGTCTCTACGAGTGTTTTCTCCCCTTGCTGTCCCCCCAGGTGACCTAACCTGCTGAGAGCACCGCCCCAGGGACACGTGTCTGGCCCTCATACAACAAGCAGTACCTCTGCCAAGAGTTTGGTTTAGAAAGTGTCCTCCTCGTTATACTTGTTCTGGATGCAATTTCTAGTCTGACTTGGCACTCTGTCTGAAAACAGTTCCTTCTCTGTAAATCCCTTCACTTCCCAACCATTTAACACCCCCCCCCCCAAGAGCAAAGCACCCCTTTTGTTTCTGGCAATTGTTCTAGAACTGGGCTGCATCTGCTATGCCCCGGATGTTTTGGCCTGTTCCCTGAGATTTGGTCTCCCTTCCCCCAGCTGATCCTGCATTGTTTACCATTAAACCCCTGCTTTGGGAAAACCTTAACAATTGAGGACAACAGCAAAGCTTTTCCGTTTCATAGATGTGTGTGCTGAGCCTGAGGCAGTGTTTTCTGAATTGGCAGTGGGGAAGCAGATTAATCAAAAAGATCTTAAGCAGGCACTGTTTGTTTTGCATGAACAAACAGCAATTGCTCTTTGTTTAAATTTAATAGTTAAAAATGAACAGTTCTAGTGATAATTACCACATATTTATATTGGCATTTTACTTTTTAAGTTCCAGAAGAACAGCAGTTTAACTCAATTGAATCATATTTATCAAGCCAAAGGTTACGTGTTGCCTTTTAAGATTAGACAACGAACTTACTAAGAAAACGCCCCAAATTAATAATCATGCGTAATATACACGTCTTTTGTTGGGGAAGGGTGAAGACAGAAATAAAAGGAGCTAGCAGTATATCATAGGAAATAACTATAACATTTGTCTTCTGATATAGGGGAAAATACGTAGAAAATCCTCCTTGCTGCTCACATTTGCATATGGCTGACTGGTCGTTGGACCAATGAAACATGTTTTTCACAGAAGACACAGCCGTACAAACCAAATGCTAATAAAACATCACACCACACAACTAAGCCTACCGGTGCAGCATTTACCACACTATCAGTGAGAATGTTGACAGTGGCATTTTTAATAAGAATGGTGTTTGTGATAATCTTAAGATTTATGAAATACATTGCTGGCTTAAGACTCACGCTTAATTTTAACCCTGTTTCTAACCACCACAAAGAGGAAATTTTACTTTTTCATTGTGACAATCTACTTATACCTCTCTTTAAAATGTGTCTTTCCAGTACATGGTACACAGGTACTTTAATTAAAACTCATCTATAAAGGAGCGTCCTACTTGCTTCTAGAAAATAATTCCAATAGAAATGTTTGAAAAGAGACTGAGTTATGAAATGAAAACAATTACCAATTTGCAATTAGAAATAGAGTACATTTCATGTAACATGTTTATAAAAATGTGCCTTCAATTATTTGTTCTTTCAAAATTTAAGACACAGTGTAATTCTGGAATTAGAGACGTGGCAGAATTTTACAGGTAACCAAGATCAGCTTCTCACTTGCCTTGATAGGGTAACAAGAGGTTAATTATGTACTTGAGACTGCACAATGAGTGGGAGGGGTGGAACTAACACAAAAAGCTTCTGATTTCTAGATTACCATTCTTTCTACAATCTCAGTATTCCAGTAGTAAATACAATTAATGTGAAGTATTAAGTTTCATTGCATTTTAATAAATCAATTTTCTAAATGAAATTAAGATATCAATATTTCAACCAGTCAAATCATTGACTTTGTGTAGATTTAGTTTCCTGTTTATAGTATTTTGCATTTTTAATAAATATCCAAGATGTTCTTTCCATAGAACTAATTTTCAATCCCTACAATTACTCAAGGTTGAGGGAAACATAAGACACAGACCTCCAATATTTGCATTTTTATGGCAAATGAATGTTCAAAAAATTAGTTCCAGTGAGGTTTTAATATTAAAATATGACTTGAATTGTAGAAGAATACATTAACAGGAAATATATATTCATTCTCAGATAAGTAAAATGCTTAATCCATTATTTCTAAGCTGATTTTTTTTGTTGTCTTATAAGATTAGGTCGCTGATTCCATTTTATTAGAAAAGTGCTTTACAACACTCATTGAACAATACTTCATACAAATAATCTTTCTTGAGAATATGTATTAATAATAAATCAGTGACTTTCTGACAATTAAAAATAAAAATAGCCTTCATATATCACTGTATCAGATAAGCTGCTTCCAGCTACAAGTAACAGAAATCCTAAATTAAACGGCCTAAACAACATGGAACTGTATTAGCTCACAAAACAGAAAGTTTGCTTTGGTGGTTTTGGCAGCCCCACCATGTCCTCAGGGACTTGGGTTCCTTTCAACTCTGTGCTTGGGTGTCCAAAATGCCAGCTTCTTCTTCTGTAAGGTTGGTACTGGCATTGTCCCCATTTTACAAATGAAGAAATTTGTGGCCTTAAAATGATGCCCACATGGTCCCTTCTTCGTCATAAAATGCCTGCCGGTAATGATCAGGGCGGTATCTACCTCCAACGGGAGAGATAGACATCAGCTCCCTGTTGCTCTCTATTAAGAAAAGGGAAGAATTTTCACAGACGTCTCGAGCATGCTTCTCTTTGCATCTTATTGGCCAGAATCGGGCCTCGTATTCATTCTTGTACCAAACATTGGCAAGTGGGGGTCGGATTACTTTTAACCTAATCAGACTCATCCTTGCATGAGAGGCCAGTTCTCCAACAATGCATTGCTGCTACTCTCTGAGGAGGGGAGACATTCGGCATTGAGCAGTGGAGGCCCAGCTCCCGCTCTGAAACATTCTACCTTCTTGGCTTCCACGTTGCCTTCTAGCTCGCTAGTTCCCACTTCTCAGACTGCTTTGCAGGCCCCTCTTCCTCTTTCTCCTTCCAAATGTTGGCGTTGCCCATGCTTCAGTCCTCGGTCTTCTTTTTTTCTTTCCCTAAATCTTTCCCTAGGTTATCTCACCCATTCCTGTGGCTTTGAGTATCACTGTAGGTTGATCATCTCCCCCCCTCCCATCCCCCACTGAAGCTTTCTCCTGAGCTCCAGATTCACACATCCAGCTTGATTCCATGTGGGCCTTCAGGTCCTTGTGTTTCTTCCACTTTATGTCTCCTCTCTCTCCTGCAACAGTGGTTTTCAAAGTTGAGCATGAGGAGAATGGGTTTTGGGGGGCAGTTAGAAGTGTCACCCCTCCCCAATCTCATAAGGCAGCCACACCTGCTTTCCTTTATTTTCTCCAGTGTTCACCAAGTCTTCACACTTGCTTCCACACTGTTCTGTGCGCAGGTCTTAATTTATGGAAATGGCTGTGTGACAACATGGAGAAGCTAACGCCATTGAAAGATTTTTGTTGCTTACATTTCCCAAGAGAAAGGGGCCACACCACCCAGGGCCAAAGGGGAAGTGCCAGGTCTTGGTCGGGGGCAGAAGACAGGAGTGAGGAGAAAGCCTAGGCCAAAGCCTTTAACGAGGTTTCCACAGGAAAGGCGTGGCAGTGCAGTGAGGACCAGCCAGTGTGAATTACCCCAGCAGGCTTCGGGCTATAGGGGTGCTCTCTAGTTGCCTGATACCCGACCCTGCAATGATTTGGAACAGGAGGACTATTGGCTTGGTGTGTGAGGACTCGATAAAGGGATCTTGGGAGTATAGATTCAGGTTGGTGGTTTCACATGAAAGGAGTGCCCTGAGCAGAACCCTTTGTTATGTCTAAGAATTGGCTGGCCCTGGGAGGGATCGTCTTCCACGGGGTCTATAAGGACTCCAGTGTGGCCAAACAGCATAAGATGCAGAAAATCAAAAACAGGATTAATACACACTCCTCTCTGCACTGCATATGGCAGATTCACTCTCCTTCACTCTCGTCTTGGTTTAAATGTCACTTCCGTAGATGGGTCTTTCCAGAAACACCTTGTTTAAGCAGACACCGATCTACTTCATAGATCTTTGTTTGTTTCCTTGTCACTCATCACAATGTATAATTTTATTTCATTCTGTTTTTTTGCTTTTGTATCTGTGTCTCCCTTGCCAGGAGTCAGCTTCATCAGGACAAGAACCATGTCCCTTTTGTTCATCTCTATTCCTCATCTGGAGAGGGTTTTTGGCGGTGACTCAAAACCATTTCCCTTCCCTTCTTTCTTACTAGCAGAACACAAACTTAGTTCAGGTATTGGGAGATGCTTGATCTCAGGGAAGACAAGACTCATGGTCTAAGGGCAAGCATATGATCCAATTCTAGAAATCTGGGGAATTTGTGAGTTGTGTGATTGTGTCATCTGGAGTTGTATCAGCTATATTGTAACAGTGAGGGAAAGGTCAGGAGAATCACAGAGATACCAACCCTGAGACCTGACATCACTAAACTGCTAGATCCACCTGGCGATCACCTGCCAGTTGTTGTGGGAGATAATAAAAACCACTCTATGTTCAAGCCACTTTCTGTTGAAGGAGTTAGATGGAGCCAAAAGTCTTGTGACTTAGTACACTGCTTGACACCCACAAGCAGTATGTGCTCAATTAACACAGATATCTGTTGTTGAATGAATAAAAGACCACGTAGCTGAGGTAAAATGAGAAAGGTTGAGGCAGATATCTAGATATTTTAACCTACCAAAACAACACAACTTTGGAGGGTTTAAATTTAGCAGGAGGAGAAGTGGGTGTAGGGCACATATGATACAGACTGGCTGTCTTTATTAGCCAGCTTATACAAATACTCTTTCATTCATTTAAATAAAAATTTAATGAGGACATACTACATTGAAAAGTACTACATAAGGAGTCGTACACATACTGTTTGAAAATACAGGCCACTTAAAATCTGGTATCTTAAAGCAAGTCACTAAATCTTGCTTAACTTTAGTTTACACCTCTTTAAAAAGCAAATATTCATACTTCTAAAGGTTAGTGTGAGGAGGTAATACATGGATGCCTAGCAAATAATAATAAATAGTTTTATAATTGTTATTGTTGTTATTAAGCATAGTTGAAAGAAATGCAACATAAACATGCAAAATATATAGCCCTTTCCATAACTAACATATCAGAGAACATTGAAATAATATAAAACAATATGAGGAATATGAAGGAAGGATAGGTCTTTCTGCCTTGGACAGTCAGACGGTGCTTCAGTAGATGAGACGACAGTTGATCGGGGCTTTCAAGGAAAGGTTGCATTTTAACATGCAGAGAGGAGCAGGGGAACATGTGTTTTGTCGTGGCTGGAAGAGGGAGAAATGATAAACAAATTACAGGCAATAAAATAGGAGGAAAGGAAGGCAGGTAAACACAAGGTAGCCGGGCTGACTGCTGAGAGGACGGCTTGGCACCAGGACAGGCTTCCAGAGGAGCCCGTTGAGATGAGCCCTGGAAGGCTCGTCAGGGAGGAGTCGCCGTACCTCGTCCATAGGCTAGAGCTCTTTTGGCAGGCAGTGAGTTTCCATGAACGGGTTTGAAGCACGGCAGGAGAGTGACATGACGAAAGAGTGGCAGACACTGTTAACTGCCTCCCTGTAGCCACGCCTTCCTTTGGTTTTCCCAGCTTAATGCACGATGGCCACAACTGTGACAGTATAACCCACATCTGAGCAGTGAGCTACAAGGGAAATCCACTAGGTGCTTACGGAAAATAAAACATTTAAAGAGAAGGGTATAGAAGGAGAAAGTCATTTTTCTATCTCCATTTGCATCCTGTTCCCCTTGCTGAACTCACGATGTGAGTTCTGTTGTGTAGGGAGGGATGGGGTGCTTCGAGCTTCAGGAGCAATGCTGGGCCCATGAGGAAAGCTCTCTCACACACTGAAGATGGCGAAGTGGGAAGACTTGAGAAATCTGGGTCTTTGAGAGGCTGTTGAACTGTTGAATCAATTCTGGGCCTGCTTACTCCCAGATACCTCGTTAAGTAAGCTGTAGATATCTGATAATTTAAGCCACTATTGGTCAGGTTTCCTGTCGTCTGTGGCCACACCATTCTAACTAATGCCAAGAGGGATGTTTTAGGACGATTTGTAAGGAATCTTGATGCAGCGATGAAAATAAAGGCAGGCTGTAGAAAAACAATTATTGAGCGCATCTTGTGTGCAGTTTTTAAATTAAGGGGCATGTGTAGCACTTACAGTGTAGCACAGACGCTACGAAGCACTTTGCTCGTTTAACTCACATAAAACCCCTGAGCTAAGTTCTACTGTCATCCCCGTTTTATACATGAGGAAACTGAAACAGAGAGGTTAGTAATTTAAGGTCACATGTATAACAAGGGATGGAGCAGAAAGTCAAGGCAAGTTTCCCAACTCCAATATTCCAACCTTGATGGCAAATTCCCCACTGGAAGACTATTCTAGACATTGGATCAAAGGAGGAGTGGCTTCTTTGTAAAGGGAGAAACTTGTGCAAGACACGTCATGAAGACAGGTTAGAAAAGAATTAGGCGTAGACTTTATTTAAGGGGAAAGGATGAAGGGTGGTTCTGTTTTTTCAAAACTAAGTTAAAGCAAGGATACTATTTTTAGAAAAGAAAGTCTCGAAAATGAATATTTTACATTTATTTGTGTGAACACTTCAAAAAGCTTTGTCAGCATATCCAATGAGTTAGGAGGGTCAATTCCAAAAGCAGATATTAAGATGAACTATTGTGTGTTTTCAGTGGCAGTTTTTCTGTGCATCTAAAAGTGTGATCCAGGAGGAATGGGCCTTTTCTACTTAATCCTTTTGCCATTTAAGATCCTTGAGGCAATCCTCCAAACAAAGCTCCCTGATAACCCACCTCTCCCAACAGTAGGGTGAGTTTGCCTGCCCCCAACTCAGGTCTCTGCCACTGCCACACAGGTTCCCTCTGTGTAGGACACAAGGCATCATTTATTTTAAGAACACACGTCTCCTACTGCTGTGGAAGGAGACTCATGGTATGAACTATATTATATTCACAGGTCTTTGTGGGCTATTCCTGGTCTCATCGGCCCCTCCCTAGCTCCAATCCTTAATCACTCCGTCTTTTCTCCTATAGAAACCTACATCTACCCTTCAGCCAAGGCAGATGAGTTTTCTTCAGATGAGTCACCTCAGAAGTTGCGCTCTAGGTCAAGGCATTGGTTGGGGTTTCAATTACTTTTTCATCCCCACCTGAAGTCTATTTGGTGGCCTCCAGGAATTCAACTTAATCCATTCAGTAAACTTCCACTGAGCATTGGCTAAGTGCCAGGCACCGTGCTACTGTGTTTCCCCAAAAATAAGACTGGGTCTTATATTAATTTTTGCTCCAAAAGACGCATCAGGGCTTAAGTTCAGGGGATGTCATCCTGAAAAGTCACCCTAAGGCTTATTTTCCGGTGAGGTCTTATTTTGGGGAAACACGGTAGAAGCGTAAAGCCTAGGAAAGCAGTACTTCTCAACTGTACCATGCACAGGAGACACCTGGGCATCTTTTTAAAAATGCAGTTGTGACTGCAGTGGGTCTGGGGTGGCACCTGAGAGTCTGCAGTTCTATAAGGCTCCCAGGTGAAAACCACTGTGAATAGCAATACAGGAGGATGGGAATATAGGCAACCAAGTTCAAGCAGTAAAGATTTATAGATGCTACGATCGATATATATGTATGTATATATATATATATATATATATATATATATATATATATATATATATATACACATACATACATACATACATACATACATACACATATGAAACTGCGAATGGAAGGGGGGATTCCCACGTTCCTCCGGTCTGAGCGTCTTCCTCAGTAACCTCCCTTAGATTGCTCCTGATTCATCTCAGGAGTTTTGGTCCTGCGCTAGACCTCTGCCATCAACTCCTACTCTGAACATTTGCTGAACACCTACTCACAGCTAATATTCTTCTCTTTGTGTTTACAAAAGCGTCTCTCAGCACCACTATTTCCTTAATAGAATGCCTTTGTTCCACTTAAACCTTTACCAAATTCCCTCATTCTGGCTTCTGACTTCTTATGCTTGCTCATCAATCACCCCTCAGGAAATTCAATTTTCCAGGCATACAGTATCCAATTCTGTGATCTCATCCTTATGAACACCACTAGGGTATAAACATATCGTGTTATAAATTCACATTTATATGTTGATTCTTTGTAGTAATAGCTAACACTGATGGAGAGCTTAAAATATGCCAAGCACTGTGATCTCATAAAAGCCTATGAGATATAGGTCCTAATATCACCTCATTTTGCAGATTGAATATAATTGAGACAGAGAGGTTAAGGTCACATTGCCATTAACTGGTGGAGCCATAATTTGAATGCTGCATCAGCAGTTAGGTCTTCAGAGAACAGTGCCATTTAAAATAAAAATAGTTGCAGTACTATCTGCCCCCGTTGTTGTAAGGTTGGGAATGTGCGTTAACCATTCCTGTGGCATGCGAAATCTCCCCCATGAATGGAAGGAATTGGCATTATCCCTTCTTCCTATGAGTGAACGGGGATTGGGGGCATCTGGTATCTAATAAACCTAGTTAAATGGCTGTGCCATGGCAACTTATGAGTCACAAAATTCTTAGACGAGTCACTTAAACTCTGAATTCAGCTCTGCCTTATGGAGATGAGGGATTCAGTTTTATTTGATGCTTTAGGTTCTCTGATCAAGCCTTTCAGTCAAGTGTCTCAAAATGCAAATACAGATTTTGGTTTCATAAAATCATCTGGGTTTAGCAGTAAATCTGATGTCACTGGAGAACTGTATCATGTTGGGTTCCTTTTATGCTGTCACTATAATTGAATTGCCTCTTCGCCAAAAGGATTATTTTGAACTTATGAAAAACTTCTTTAAAAAAATAATAAATGACAATGAAAGCCCAAAGGACATTCAGTATGAAACCAAATTATTATAGCATTAAAGGATCTAAGTTAAATCCATGGAGGCAAGGAAATTCAAAACAAGGTTTTAGGAATAAAATTCCTTCGGTTTCATGACTCACTGCGTATGCATGGCCACTTCCTTAAACATATAGGAGGAGCAGCAACAGTGAAATGATGTAGCTGACAATTCCCATGGACCTTTAGGTCACTGAAGGAACTAAAAATATTGGTAATAGGAGCGAGATCATAAGGGAATGATCCAATTTTTTTTTTTTTTCAAATAAAGCCTTTCATGATTATTAGCCTCTAGTCTTTTCTTTGTCCTTGGTATTTTCTTCGGCATACTTCCCAGAAGCTATCTTTTGGCCATCAAAACGATACCACAAAAAATGAGATTACATTTTTGAGAGTGCTATTAGCATCCCTTCCGCTGACCGGATCACCTCCTGCCCTGAACCATTACTGCTTCCCAGATTCTGTCTCCTCCGCTTCATTTTCTTGCCCTCGGATAACCCATCCTAACAAGAACTCTCTTTTTGTTCTTTGCATCCGGCCCCCTATTAAGCCTCAAATACAAATCCATGTCTTCTGTTGGTGCTTTCACCAGGTCTCAGCACTGCTCTGATGACCGTGTCCAGCTGTTTCAGCACGCTTGCCTGTGGGGTGTTCTAATACACGCAGGCAAGGGCAGCATTCTGGAATCAGTGGGCAAGTAGCAGCTTGTGTCTATCGTATCATTCAGAGAGCTTTGAACACAGAGGGACCTATAATGTGCTCCCTATTGAGCCTAAAAAACATGTTTCCTGGCATTTCCTATGACGAACTAAATATTCTGGGGTCGCTCTCACTCTTACAGGGTAACTCTTTCCTGTAACTTACAAGAACCGCTGTCAGATCCCCAGATTCTTTTTCTGTGACAACTCCAGGATGTCCCTGCCTGGCTTTGTCCCTGTGAGTGACAGTGTAGGTGTTTATCCCATGAGTTGAACCATCCTCTCCTCTCAGTTGTGTTTAGTAACATCTTTGGTTCCGTCATGTACACAGCTTTTCAATTCAGAGCACCAGGCACAATTTATTTCTCTTCTTCTTCTTCTCTCTTTGGAATCATAATGTTCTGAAATTTGGTAATTCCTCTTGCGTGGTTTCAATTCAATATGTTACCCTTTCCGTTTTTGGTTATTATCCATGCTACAGAAAAATTTGGGAGAGTAGCAAACCCACCTAGATTCTCTTTTTTTAGCATTAAATCTAGCTTAACAGAAATATGCTGATCAATCTTTGTTACACACAACTCTAGCTCTGTATCCCTTTCTCCACCTGTATCAATTTATTTGAGTTAATACAATGCAGTTCTGCATCTTTTTCACAAGATGGCACTATAACTTTCTGTTTATGATCAAGCAGGGAAATAGAATGCTAAAATTTATAGTTTAAATTACATAAATTGTAGTTGAATATTAAAGGGAATATAATAGCACAAAACTATATGATGATCTAATTTTCTTTAAGATATTTTAACTCCCTTAAAAAGATAATCAGTGACAATCAGAATGAACTCAAGGAAATTTATATTTTCGCTTTTCTTTTGTTTTGAATATCTATTATATCAAGAAAGCCTTTTTTTCCTTTTTAGAATAATATAGTATGGTATTTCCAATCGTGCAGAGATGTAGATCTCTATTTAGTTTCTACTTTCTTGATTCAATTTTTCTGAGTGTAATAAATACTTAACCTGAATATCAACCATTCCATTGTTATTAATATATAAAAAGTCAGAATTTCTTCCCCTAGAAATTAAGGTTTAGGGAAATCATAGAACTATGAATTCAAATTGAGAGGTTACCACCATCTATGAGCACAATCCTATAAAGAGCAGACATTGTTCAAATGAAGGTATAGGTAATGGAAGTGATAGGGGAAATGAAAGAAAAAGTAAAGAATGCACAATTATTTAAATTCTTCTCTGTGCAGACCCTGCGATATGCATTTCATGTAACTCTATGGAATAATAATAGTGAATGATTATTGAGCTCTTACTCTAAGCTAAACACTATGCTCAGTTCTTTACATGATGAGCTCACTTAATTCTCAAAGCTCTATAAGGTGGTTACTACTGTGGATGAATGAAGGGGTTCTATGGAAAGTAACCTCACAGGGTGATTTGATCACAAATTCCTAACTGGGCAGGTCTGGTGGGTAGTCCCGCCCAGGCCTATAACTTCTTTAATGAAAGGTTTTGAACCAACCCTGTCCAATGTTCTTCTGTACCTAGGGTAACACGCCTTTGAAATGCCAGAAGTAATACCCCAAGAACTGGGTATTCACCCTCAGAGGAGCATACCTGGTCATCGCATCCCCACCTAGCTTTCTCCAAAATTCCTTACATCCCTTCCTTAATTTCAGATGCATGAAAGAGGCTTCAAGATATTCTCAAGTGTATTTGAGATCTTGTTCACGTGTCATCAGTTTGGCTCAAATAAACTCTTATAAAAATTCTTTACAAGTTTGGACATTTCTTACATCGATTTTGTTATTATATGTATTTTATTTGGGAGGAATTGATACTCCATAAGGTGATTCATTTCTTTCAACAATAA
This sequence comes from Rhinolophus sinicus, assembly GCF_036562045.2. NCBI lineage: Eukaryota > Metazoa > Chordata > Mammalia > Chiroptera > Rhinolophidae > Rhinolophus > Rhinolophus sinicus. The sequence goes on along the minus strand of NC_133754.1, from coordinate 14,784,664 downwards.
TTATTGAGTGCCTACAATGTGACTTGAACATTTGATCATGGCTCAGTTGGAATTAAACCCAGAATCTGCCGAGACCAAAGCCCAAGACTCCTTCACTTAATTACAGAGCTATAAAGAATCAATTTCTCAGATAAGCCTAACAGGCAATTAAGTGGTGAAAAGAGAAAAAAAGTTCCTTTATAAAATGAGTAAGCAAAATGATACACCCCCCAAAATAACATTCGCTTCTATGTATTTTCCATAATGTTGATTTAAATCTCCTTTATACAACATTCAGCTTAGCCAGCATATGATATATATTTTAATTATGCAACAATTCAACAACCATTTCTTGAACACCTACTCTGTACCAGAATTAAAAATACTTTTGCGATTAAAAATAGGCTTATTTAAGAAGGTAGACTCAGCAGAAGGGAAAAAAACCCTCTATCCCTCCAACAATATATATATATATACACACACACATACATATACATATATGTATATGTATGTATATATATACCTATATATACATATATATCGATTAAACATTTTAAATTATTTTAATAGTATATTGCCAAGCTCAACATTAGAAAAAAACTGCCAAGCTCAACGTTAGAAAAAAAACTCCAGGTTACATAAATGAAGAAGGAATTTAAAACTCAGAGTATAAAGGAATTCAAGTTGCATTGCCCTTGAGGGTATCATAGTTGGGGCCTTGATTCTTGGCTGAGATAAGACTCAAGGTGCAGATCAGTACACAGGAAACATTCCATCCCCTGCCTAAAGGCAAAGAAGGCAAGAAAGAGTTATCCTGCCATGAGGCCAACAGGCCTGGATAGAGCCCAGAGCCACGTGGGAGTGAGGCGGAAACAGTCCCCTGGTGGAATCAAATCTATGCTTAAGTGAAAGGGTTTCAATTCACACTACCCATGTTATGTAAAAATCTCAAACTAAACTGCAGGATGGTTCAAAACCTCAGCAGAGGCACTACTGAAACCAACCCTGAGGTTTGCTGGCCAGGCCCATGTGAAACTGCTAGGAAAGATAACTCTTACGGAAGATGAATTCATAAGCAGAAATTACATGAGAAAGTTCAGTGGCCAACAGAAGAAACCTGAGTCCCAACAAAGTAGAGATCTCACAACTGTGATAAGCCATCTGAAGGGAACTTTAACATAAACATGTTTAAAACATTCAAAGAAATTGAATATGTATTTTTAAAAGAGATCTTAATAAAGCTGAAAGGAGCTGGACCATTAAAAAAAAATCAGAAAGGAGTCACTTAAAAAAACTCAATAGACTTGTTAAATAATGGTTTAGATACAGCAGAAGAGAAATTAGTGAATTAAGAGAACTCTATGGAGATAACCCATAACACAGCACAGAAAAATAAAAAGATGGAAAATATGAAAGAAGACTTAAGAGAAATAGAAGCTAGAATGAAAAGATCTGGGTACGAAGACATTTCTAGAAGTGAATAAAGACCTTGAGACCTCAGAGTAACAATGTACATTATTCTGAGCAACATAAATAAAAATAAGTTCATCCTTAAACACACAGTAACATTGCAGGGTAAAGTAATCAAAGACGGGCGCCCTTGTCACCTCTGCACTGTTTCTGCTCCCCGACCATTGACAGATTTTTCAGCTTGTTCTTAATTCTGAGCCCTGAGTACAAAGCCCCTCAACCTCTTACCCATATACCCGATTTGCACCTAGAAATTCAACCTCAGAGTTATGTTGTGTAGAATATATTAGGTCAACAGTCTGGGGAAATCAGTATCTAAGCCCATTTAAAAGTCAGTGGAAAAAATGGAAAGAGTAGCATTACTTCCCTCCAGGAAACCAAGCGTTTTCAAAACCATAAATAAAGAGCAGGCAGAAAGGAATACGATGTTTCCTGCTGAGCCTACCCTCCCCCACAACCCCAGGCATCACTGAGCCAGGCAAGTGAAGATATGGTGAAGATCTTCAAACGGGAAGCCCATCTATTTTTTTACAACAAAGTATTTCGTCCTGGAGATAAACATTCTCCACCATTAGAGAATAGAGTGAGAAATATACCGTTGGTAACAGCAGTCACTAGCTGTGCTGAAGCAGGAGATAGGCTTCCTCTAGCAGACAGGGTCTTTTGGGGCCTTTTCGATTGTGCAGCCTTGGTACTGGAGGCAGACAGCACCGATGGACCCTCGTAAATGCAGGGCGAGGAAATGCGGCCAGGGATCAGACTGAGCCTGAGGCTTAGAAAGGGAATGACAAGGATATCAGCCCCCCGAGAAGCTGCAGCCCCTCAGTTCTGTGCTACACGGGTAAGACGAGTGTCCAGGAACAAAAATGTGCAGAAAGGCAAAACTTCCAGAGCAAAAAGAAAGAGGAAAGAAAATTGTACCTGCATTCAGGACATTTATACCCAGGACATCAGAGATTGAGTAATATCCCATGATCCATCCATCCATCCATCCATCCATCCATCCATCCATCCATCCATCCAAGTTTTAGGAGGTATGACATGCCTGGCACTGTGCAAGATGCTGCACAAAGATGACTTAATGAAACCCCTGTCCTTCAACGTTTGATGAGGAAGACTGACAACCAGCAGACACTAAACACTGAGGTCATGTGCTGTCGCAGAATACAGGAAGCTGTGGGAACTTAGAGGAGAGAATGGCTTTCTCCTAGGGTCATAGAGAATGCAAGAAAATACTTCACAGACTGTCTTTAAAGGGTGAATAGAAGAAGCTAAGACATAGAGGTACAGGGTGGGATGCTGAGGTGTAGGAACTGCAGTTGGTCCATGATGGTCAGAATGCAGGTTGCCTGTGGGGTAGAATCGGGGATGAGATTAGAGAAGTGGGAAGAGGCTGGGCTATGAAAGACCTGTGCCGGGAAGGTGTCTTGACTGTTTGTATGGAGAATAGGGCCGTTACGTACTAAAAAACTACCCAACAGCCATTCCCAGCTTCCTTCTTTCTGGCCCATCTCTCTCTCAGGAAGGTTTAAAAAAACCCTATATATTCATTTTCCTGGTCTCCCTTGCAGTTTATGTGGCCATCGGACCTAGTTCTGGTCAATGTGACATATGAGCAGGTCTCATGGTGGGCTTTGAGCAAAGATTTTTCCTCCACAATAAAAGCAGACGAGTATGCGAGAGGAGTTCTCTTACCACCCTGGCCACACCCTTGATTCTTGTCTTTTAATTCTGAGGCCTGACAACCTGATGTCTGATGTGCACAGGTTACCTAGAGAATCATAGAAACATCAGCCAAATACCCTGAAGTTTGGAGCTGCTGATCTGATCCCCAAACCATATCCATCCAGGCTTCTTGTTACATAAACGATATTCGTACGGCATGAGCCTCTGTCTGCTGGAGTTTTCTGTAACATGCAGCCCAAAGCATTCCTAACTGTGACAGAGAGTGAGCTATTAAGAATGACTAAAATACAGTATTCATAAACTAAATTAAAATTATTCTAGAATTTACTGAGGACTGTAAATGTGTATCATGCTGGCTTGTTAAACAATTTTGCAAAAGTGTTTACTACTTATGTGTTTCAGGTGCATGAAATTCCTCTACTTTCTGAAAGTATCCTTTACTATCAGTATATTAACAGTGTTACATTAGTTTGATCACAGTTCTTATTCATTACTATTCTTACTCTTTAATTATATACAGAACTAGTAGCATCATCATTATCACTTTAGTTAGATTTGCATTTTTCAGTTCGGCTTATAGTATAGGCTTATTTTCATTTGATCTATAATTTTCCAACTACTTGAGTTTAGCTCATGTGTCTACATTGTGGTTCAGATAGAACCCAAGCAGGGTGTTACTGATGAAGCAGTAAATCTCGCCAGAAACTTATGTGTACAAGACACTTCATTGCTGATGGGCTACTACTGGATTTGCGATTTTTTTTTAAACTTAGAAATGCTATGAAGGTGTCATAAAATTACATATAATTACATAAGCTTCACAATGAAATCATGCTCATATTCTTCTCCTAAAGTATAAGCAATCTATGTTTGTTATGAAACACGAGTGTTTCCTAGTTCCCTCTTTTCCCCATTCACAGAAGCATTCTCCACTCTGTACGGCTAACCAGGTTTGGTCTTACATTTTTCTAGAATGTTTCTCTAAGATTTTTCCCACAGGAACTGCCCAAGTATATTGCTAGTCACCACCTGGAACTCTGACCCTTAGTCCACTCAATAATCTGATGCCATCTTCCCTGAGGCCACCATGTTTTTTGAGTCTCTGCAGACAAGTACATAACATTGTTCAGGTATCCAGAAATTTCTTTCCAGGATGCTAGCAGGGAAAGAATAAATTTCTAACTAACAAAGTTTTTTATTTTATTTTTATTTTAGTATCGAAAGGAAGGGCACCAGAGAGTTCTGCCTTCCCAAAGAGGTCAGCCTCCCTTCATAGCCTGGTTAAGTCATGCCCCCTTTTTCATTTCTGCCCATCTGGTACTCCACTCTCTTCTCCTGGGAACATCTTTGCATAGTAAGAGGACCCATTTCTTGATTTTCTTTCCTCTTCCCATCATGCAGTACCCCAAGTATATACTGCAGGCAGGTGATTGGGGTCAGATTCCATTTCCATGTGTAAAAGTGGGTATAGATTTTCTAGTTGAGTACCTCTTCTACTTTCCTGGTGGTTTCTTCACCTATAACATGCAGATAATAATACTATCTGTCTCATGCAGTGGCTAGGAGGATTAAGTGACCGCTCAGAGCATACAAGGTTGGACAATTAGGTGTGCGAACCCATCCTAGAAGAAGTGCTCCATACCTCATTGCTGAATATCACTATGGTCACCTTCAAAGTACTCCCCTTGGGAAGCTATGCACTGACACCAGCGCCTAGTCCACCCTTCAAAGCAATTTTGGAACTCTTTTCCTGGAATGGCCATCAGAGCTGTCATTGTATTACCCTTGATGTCCTGAATGTCATTAAAATGCCTTCCTTTCAATATTTCCTTTATATTTGAGTAAAGCAAGAAGTCATTGGGGGGCCAGATCAGGTGAGTAGGCAGGATGTTCCAATGCAGTTATTTCTTTACTGGCTAAAAACTCTCTCACAGACAGTGCCGTGTGAGCTGCTGCATTGTCGTGATGCAACAGCCAGCAATTGGTGGCGAAAAATTCAGGTTGTCTAACTTTTTCACGCAACCTTTTCAGCACTTCCAAATAATAAACTTGGTTAACTGTCCAATTGGTACAACTTCATAATGAATAATCCCTCTGATATCAAAAAAAGGTTAACAACAGCATTGCAACAAGTTCGCGAACTTAATTGTCTGCCCTCGTATAATGGTGAGTGGACATAGAAATTGCTACCTGGGAGTTTGTTTCACAAAATAATGTGGGAGTTCCTTTGAGATTGTATCTAATTAAAATAGATATATCTCCCAATGACAAATACTAATTATTTTCTGAAATAGAATGGTCAAGGCCTGTGTCGGGCTATTAGTTTGTCTAAATAAAAGAAGTACTAAGAGGTTGAAATAGCCCTATTCCAAAAAATAAAAATGCAGGGAAAAAGCTGAGACTGGAAAAGGGCATTGGATTATTTTTAAAAATGCATGAAAAGAAAATAATGATATAAAAAGTGAAGCAACAGAATAGGATATATAATAAGAGAATATATCTTAGAAGAACAAAGAGAAAAAAAGAAGAAAACCAAGTTGGTTGTTCCAGTAAGCAAGCCTCACAGTTAATGAATCTAGTTTCCTATGGGTTATGGCCAGGAGAAAAAGGAACAGTTTACGTCACAGCCAGTCCTCACTGATGCAGAGGTCCAGAAAATTGCCAAGGCAAGAGCAGCAACTTATGACATTCTGAAAAGACAGTATATTGGGAATTTCTTCTTATTAAGCAGCTTGGACAATGTCAGGATACCATCAAGTGGGGGAGGTGAGGCCCAGAGCTTGTCCAAAACTCAGCAGCAGTGCATTCAACAGCAACACAAGTGTCAGGGATGCTCAAGTGTGTCTTGAATTCAGTCGTATTGAACAATAAAAGAGATGAAACGGCAGTGCAAAAAAGTCTGGGAGCTAAAGGAGAAACGCAAGGAGGAGCTCTGTGCTTTTCAGCCTCTGTGAAGATGGGATATCACTTTTCGTGCCAACAGAAAACTTGGCTTCAAATCCTGACCGTATGTCATTGAGTTAAGCAAGTTACTTAAATGCTTGGAACCTCAGTTTCCTCACCTGCTAAAATGAAATAATATTGGAACACTGTTACTAATTTGAATGAAATAATCTTAGATTGCCCCTGCGTGTTTTATAGTAAGTGCTCTGTACATTATAGATCTGCCCCTTTCCTGTAACTAAATAACAAAGCTTTTTCATAATGGAAAATTGAATATTGGAAAATTAGAAAGCACAAAACAGAAAAAAATTTAATGATACTGGTTTGTGTTTAGGCTACAATTAAAAGTGGAAAATAACTGAAAGGGATCTGACATTTATTTCAGTTCACTAAAAAAAAATCAAAGAATTACCAAACATAGTCCTCATGCTGTATATATTTGTATATTTAGGTGAATCATAAACTATGATTGGCTTTATACTTACTATATCTAACTGAAACGTATGTATCCTGTTTCCTAAATTACATCTTTACTTGACTATCGATCGCATAGGCATCTCAAACTTGGCATGTTCAAAACCAATCTCCTGAGTTTCTCAACACACGGTTCTCCTTAGGGATTTCTCAGCATGATACACGGCTCCAAGTTCACTTAATTCAAGCACCAAACGCAAGAGGATTCCTTGATTCATCCTTTTCTTCAGCCCCCGCAGCCAAGTAACATTGAAGTGCTTTTCATCCTACCTCCCAAATCTGCCCATTATTCTCATCTCTCTTGCTACCCTGTGCTCCCAGCCACCAGCTTCTCTGGCCGGGAATACTGCAGTAGGTTTCCAGCTCAGCTTCTGACATCCATTCTTGCTTGCCTACAGTCTATTCTTCATACGGCTACAAGAGTGCTGTTTTGAAAACATAAATCAGATCATGCCATTTGGAACCTAAAAGCCTCTAATGGATTCCCTTTGAACTTAGAGTAAAAGCCCACTCCTTTCCACGGCCTACAAAGCGCGAAATGCTTTGGCCCATGACTACTGCTCTCCCCTCCCCCCCATTCTCCACCAGGCTCACAGACCTTTGACAGTTTCTAGAATATTCCACATTCTTTCTTGTTCCTGGGCTTTTATGTGTGCTAGTCCCTTTGTCTGGAAAGCTCTCCCCCAGCTCCTGACATACTAGTTGACCCCACCCTTCCATTAGTTCCCACACAAGCCTTTTCTGAACATCCAATGTAAGCAATTCCTCCTTTTTCCTTTCAATCGCTATTACAACCTGTAATTATTTATTGATTTATTGCTTTAGCTTTTACTTACCTGTCTCTCCTACTGGAATTTAGGCTTTGTCAGCATAGAGACTGTGTTTGTCTTGCTCTACAGTGTATCCCTTACATTCAGAACTTGCCTGGCACATATTAGATGCTCAATAACTATTAGTGAAATGAATGAATTTTTAGTATATGTTCTATATTTCTCTTTCTGTTAATGTGGGTGTGTGAGTATATACATTTATGGATACAGTCACTGCTTAAAAAAAAAAGGAAAGCCCCGCCCCCCCGCCCCCCAAGAGTGCAAGCAAAAGTTTTTCTTCCTTTCATTTTTCCATCCTTTTTAAAGTATTTGCATTTTGATGTTTCTGTGGTTATTCAAGCCAAACATGAAGATTACTTTCTCCCACAGTAATTAGCTCCTTCTGGGAAAACTTTCTAGAAAAATTCTTTGTGGTCTTGCCCAATTTGAGCACTGGTCTTATGTTAATTTAAAAGATGTTTCCCCTTATATTTCATCTCAACTGGCAAAAATACTGATTGACAGCTTAAAATCTATGTCCCTCTCTTGGAGCAGGAATTGATACAGGGATTCCGAAACCCAGCACAGGGTAAGAAATCCATCTGGCTGCTATGAATTTGAAGTCCAAAGAACCCGGGCCAGATGGTTTAAACGTGGCTCTTTACTAATAATTTAGACAAAGAAGAAAATAACTCCCTTGCTAGATAGCATGTTTCAAATGGTTTTAAATATGGGAATCAAGGTAAGGAAAACCAGGTGAATAAACCAATTTTTCTTGTTGAAAATGCACGTGGTACTTTCAAGTGCAGCTGCTGCATCTTTGGGGAAGATAACGGTAACATATTGTTCTAATTTTACAATTTTGACTCTTGATTTATTCATTGGAAAAGTCTGGAACATTACACAAATGCAAGATCTTATAATAGTTATTAATATTATTAATACTGACATCATTTGTTAGTTATTAATTGTTGTGTAATAAATTACTCCCAAAACTTGGTAGTTTAGCACAACAATATTTATCAGCTCACAGTTTCTGCAGGTAAGGAATCTGGGCACCGCTTAACTCTAGTAGGTCCTCTGCTCAGAGTCCCTCACAGGCTGCAATCAGGGTGCTAGCTGGCCTGCAGAAATGGCACAAATGCAAAAGGATCCACTTCCGTGCTCACTGAGGTGTCTGCTGGCAGGATTCATCTCCGCTTGGGCTGCTGGCTGGAGGCCACCCTCAGTTCCCTGCATTGTGGGCCTTTCCACAGGGCAGCTCACAACATGGCAGCTCGCTCATTAGAGCCAGAGAACAAGAGGCAAGAGAAGTGCTGTTCGGACTGCTGTTAGGACTTTTATAATCTGGTGTCACAGTGGCATCCCATCACATTTGCCATATCCTATTTGGTAGAAGCAAGTCACAGAGTCCATCTGAAACACCAGGGGAGGGAATTCCATAAGGGAGTGGACACCAGGAGGCAGGGATCGGTGGGACAATCTTAGAAGCAGTTCGCCATAGCATTATCGCTTTCGGTATGCTGAAGCAATGCCGTATTATACTTAAGAGCATAAGTTTTGAAGTTGGAGAAAAGAGATTGAGTCCCAGATCTCTTATTCATTAGCCATGTGACTGGACAAGTCACTTAACCTCTCTGTTTCTGTTTCTTAATCTCTAACAATCTCTAATAGGATCAGAGGGAAGATTAAGTGCGGCATCAAAATGAGGATTTAGAACAGTTCTTGGCAACTAGTAAGTGCTCAGTGAATAATTATCAATTGTCATCAGTCTACCAGGAGACCAGCACAGTGACAGAGCCATCAGTGTTTAGAAAGGATTTGTATGTGAAAGACCCAGAACCTGGGATGACGTTGATCTCAATATGCTCTATTGGCAAGCAGCCCACAGGCGACCATTCAGTCCTGTGGGATTCCAGCTCCAAAATAGACCTTCAAACTATAGGTTTCTTTCTTTCTCCTTGGACAGAGTCTCTTGCCTGATAACAATATCCACCTAATTAGTCCCCGTATTTCCTCTCCTTAAAGTCCTTCACTGAAATTTCCATACAGCAACCAAGGTGATCTTTAAAATATTTTAAGAAACCAAATGACTCTCCAGCTTTAATACCTTTCAATGGCTTTGCATTTCACATGAAATTGATCTACAAAGCCCTGCCTATTTTTTCAACCCCATCTTCTCCTGCTTTACCGTGCCCTTTATGCTCAGCCACACTCAAAGGCTTTCCTTTGAGTCCTTGAACAGGTCCAGCCCTTCCATGCCTCAGGGCCTTTGTACCTGCTGTTTTCACTGCCTTCCTCCCTCTTCCTCCACAGTCATCTAGCTGACTCCAGTTAGTCTTCAGGGCACAGCACAAGTCGTTTTCTCATTATGGGCGCTGTCACCTTCCTCCTCCAATCCAAATGGGGCTTTCCCATTATTACGTCTTACGGTAACGTGCTCTTTTCCTTCAGTTTCTAACTTTATGTTTGGGGGAGGGGAATTGTATGTTTAATGTCTGTCTCTTGTGAGAGAGCTGAGACTGGGTTTTATTAACGCTATTTCATATTCACGTCTAACACTATACCTGGCTCATAGCAGGTGTTTTTTGTTTGTTTGTTTGTTTGTTTTGTTTTTGTTTTTTAAACATTAGTTCTATGTATTTTGAGAAACACTAAAGTACACAAAGGAAGTGTGCAATGTCAAAGAGATAATGTGAACGATATCCATGCCTTGTGTTATGGAGAATCCAGTGTTCTTTCAGAAAACTGAAGATACTCATATCTGCTCCCCAATTCTTACCAACAGCCCTCTAAAAATGAACCTCTCCATTTGATACCAATATACAAATTTAAAATAGTGTCTAGTTCAGAATAGCCTACCATTTTCAGAAAATATACAGTCATTAAAAAGAAAAAAATACACCAGAGGGGTGGAGACCAAAGGCTCCCTGGATCTGTGCAGCAAACATGAATAGCATCCTCACTTCCATCGCTGGCAGGTCATGGGGAAAGAGGCGTGCTTGGAAGCCAGGAGCACTCACAGGTGGCAGGTCTGCTGATGGGGTCATATGTCTAGTGAGGCCCATTTTCCCTGGCATCCTATTCAAGGACAAAAGAACAAAGCCTCCGTACGTGGACCGCAGCTTATATCCTAATACTAAACTTCTCTCCTGACTTGTAACACCTCTCTCTCTGTTTACCTCTCAGGCCCCTATTAAAAGAGGCACCTAGTGTTTCTATGTTTCAGGAATATCTGTATGTATTACAGAACAGCTTTCTCCCTATTTTCCTCTGCTTTAAGGGATAGCATTTTGATGTGTGTTTTTTAAGAATTTAAAGACTCAGAATAGTCTCCTTCTTTGTACATTATTTTTATTTTTAGATGAAATAATAATGAGGTTTTTTTTTATAGAGTTAGTATCTTTTAGAGATATATACAATCCTTAAAGATGAAATGATGCATTGTCTGGGAATTGCTTCCGGTGATTTAGGGTAGTGGTGGGGGCTTTAGGTCTAGATAAAACAAGGTGCTTTTTGAAGATGGGTGATGACTCATGGATGCTCATTATACTCTTCTCCTTATTTTCACTTGTTTGACATTTTTAATAATAAAAAGTTTGGAGGAATCCTTATAAAAGAACTTTAAAGCCTCCTAGATTCTGCTTCCCTTCTCCCTGCTTCCCCTTCTCCCAACCCCATCTGAGGTTGGTGTTGACCACTCTGCACTGAAAACCCTAGTATGGTCTGGGCCAGACTGCCGTAGCTCAAATCCTGGCTCCTAGCACACATTAATGGCACACACTGAAAGAGGCGACTTAACCTTTCTGTGGCTCAGTTACCTTTTCTGTAAAGCAGGGATGAAAACACCAATCTTAAACTACTATAAAGATACAATGAAATAATGAATGTTGAATGCAGAGTCTGACACTTCATAAGTGCTTATTCAGCTAATCATGAGAATCATTTATAAATGAATTCAGTCGATTATTTACTGAGTAATGACGTAGGGTACTGTGCAAAAGGTAGCTATTGTTATCCCCAGATTTAGCTATCAGCTATAAATACACAGAAACACTGAGCACGCAGAGAAATTTTCAGACACTGAAGCATTGAACCGAAACAGGCAAGGCATGGAGGAAATCAGAATGAGGACAAAGAAAGTAAGGAAGGAGATAGAGTTATGGGTGCTGGTTTGACTGTGTTTGCTTCCTCTGTGCCTGTCTCTTTGTACAGTGAGGGAGATAAGAGGACATCTTTGGTTTCTGAAGGACATAAGACTCCATGTGCAGATGTCCTTTGAGGGTCCTCTTTATAATGGATCAGAGCACAATTGCCTATTACTAATTTTTTTAAAAAAAAATCTATTCACTGGGAATCCTTATCCATTCAGTGAAGACAAACCCAGAAGGATTTTTATCTCAAATTCAAAACCTTCGGGGAAAAGGTTCACGAGGATTTGCTACGCATTTCTACTTCAAGCTGCACCTTCGTCGGGTGTCTGTGTTGCTTATTTACCCCGTAGCCACCATGGCGTGAGGAAGACCCAGACACAAGGGCGGGCAGGACCGATTTCCAAGGATAAAGCTTCATGACATGGTGAGTGTCCTCTTCCCGTCTGCAGCTGCCCGGTCCTGTGCCTGCCCTGTCGTGCTGCCCAACCTCCGCCCCGGTCGCGACCTCAGCCTCCAGCGTCTGAGCCGGGCGTGGATGCTCCTTCCTTCCTAGGACTCTGCTGCCTGCCTGTCCACTGGCCCCCTCGGCAGGCCCTCCGGCTCTCCTCGCCTCCAGCTGTCCACCTCTCTGCTCTGCAGGTCGGCAGTTTCATGCACCTACTGCCACCTCGTGCCTCAGTGCTGTCAAGAGAAAGAAAGAGCATGAATCGTGACCTTGGAAACTAAGACACTTAACAGTAGCAGAGTCATTGGCAGTTGTATTACAAACTAGAAGGGGAGATGAGTACAGCAGGAAAACTTTCTTTTAAGAGCATATCAGTTTCTTAAAGTGTGGAGATTTCATTTAGAATTTTTTTTTAATTCTAAGAAATTCTTTTAGAAGTATTTGAGAGTGTGTTTGAAAGAATACACTCTATTAGAAAATAAAAACTTTGCCATCAGTCTCAATTATATTATCTAATGCAGGGTGAACTCAAGGTGACTTTGCTTTTCATGGGGAGTCAGGCCTGTCAGCTGACCGTGTGGTATCTGAGGAAAGAAGTTGGCCACCCTGTCCTTTCCAAAGTCATCTTCTCCTTTTTGCTATGTGTCACGATCTGAATTAAAGGCTATTTATTTCTTTTAATTTCTTCAATTTCTTAAGTCAATAGCTAGGGAGAGAGGAAGAGAAGGAGAATCATCCCACAGTATCTACCAATGACATTCGTAACAATTACAGGGGAGATCTTTTATAAATTGCTAGGAGTTTGCTAGAATATGTGATGCTCTCCAATGACTTTTTTCCTTATTTGGTGTAGGGAAGTAGCGGGAGTTGGCGGAATGCCCACCTTTCCAATCCTGGGGGAAATCAACAGGATTTCGTTAGTTATCTATGCTGTTCAATGTTGCTCAGTAACTATCCCCTCCATGTTGATTTCCTGTTGACATATCACCATGGCAACCATTGTGAATATTCACTAATCCCCTTAACACTCCCAAGCCCCCCTGCTCCTTTCACTCTCTGCTGCTAATATCACCTCTTTTTGAGACAATCAGGGCTATAAAAAGTGAGCTTTCTCAGCTTTCCTTCTCTCTACTGTGATTCTTGATAACTGTATCATCTCAGTGAAGATTAGAATGTGTTTGTGTTGGGAGAAGGCAGGAAAGAATTTTGCAAAAATACCAGCAGTGGTATTCTCTAGTGGGGAAATTATAGGGGATCGCTATTTGCTTCTTAAAATTTCTGTCCTTTCCAAATTGTCAGGAAAGACAGTTAATAATAATTTGATCAGGAAAAAAAAAACCCTCAGTTTTGCCAATGACCTAAAGAAATCTTTTTTCTCTTCCCTTCAGTATCTCTCCTCTTTTACCTCTTCTGTCATCTCCTTCATCCTTTAAAAAAGAGTCACCATCAGTTTCAGAGCGATAGTGAGAAAAATACCATTTATGTTGGAGACCTCAGAAGAAATGGTCCTTTGCTCTTAGCCAGTATTCACAGTTCCCAGGGGCCCACTTTCTATCTTTAGTCACAAGACTATCTCCCCTGCATTTTCATCTTTCACCCCCTGGTCTTGTTCCTGGTCCTTTTTCCAGACTCTCTCCTTCATGCAATGTCTCATCTTGCCCAACCCCACACCTTTCCTGTTCTCTCTTAGCCCTTCCTGTTCCTTGTAGAATTTAGACCCATGTTCAGCAAACTCCCCTATGCCTCTAACTTCTTGAATGTACCCAGCCTCTCTGGTCCCAGTGCAACCCACTCCCTGTCTACCTTCACACACTCCTTTTACCTCGGGGGCTGGAAGTAAAGCATCAAATGCTCTTCATTACCACACCCAAGCCATTTCTCTTCCTTTAAAGCCCAGATCCTTTGATGCTCTGCCTTCTCCTTTACCACATTTTCTTCCTTTCTTTGACTGTCTCCTATCTACCAGACTCCTTCTAGACTCCTGTCTTTGAATATTTTTGCTGTCTTCTCCACCTCTGCAATTGTCACCTTTCTCAGTGACATTTGACATCCACAAGGATGACATGTCCTGGCCTCTCTGACCTTGGCCCCCCAACTCCAGTAAGCTTTCCTTCCACACACATCCATGATGATAGCCTGGTCCTGTCATCACCAGTCACGGCACCCCTCTGCAATCACACTTTCACTGTGTTATTTCTTAAATATCACCCCTGTCTTTCCAGCTCACTTGTTCCACTGTTATAACTCGTTAACCCCCTTGACATGTTTAAGTGACCACTTTCTGCTATTCATCTCTCTTCTGTTTTCACATCCCTGCTTCCTGGTTTAGATTTCATGGTCCATCACTCCCAGGCAACCAACCTCAACACACTTGCCCCTCTGTTCTTCCAGCACATTCACCTGTCAAAACTCCGCACCCTGCTTGCACACATATCTGCACCAACATTGCTAATTGTTGCTAGGAGAATGACACAGGGACGTATGCGGTGCCTGGTTGCCTCCAAATCATGATTATAAACCCCAAATGAGCGTCGCACCGTCCCAACAATCCTAGTACATTTCCCTAGTAAGTTTGCTTTCCCAGTATCTGAAACCACTCTTTCACACTTGGTCTCTTCCCATACTTCCTTACTCACTCCCCCCAGCTTTCTTCACTCTTCATTGATAAAACAGAATTAAGAACTCTCTCTTCCTCCTACTACCAAAGAGAAAAGCCTACCTACCTACCTCATGTTCTCTGTCTTTCTGTATTATCCCTTCTTCTTACTACCTTCCTATTCTCGTGTCTTGGCTGCCACCTCCTCTCCCTCTCGGAGACTTCACATCTGTATTTCCTCTCACTCCAGCATTTAGCATTCTCTCCTTTCTGTTGGACCTGTCCCATCAGCACAGCAGATGTGTCCTATTTAAAACCTTCCTTTAACCAACATTGCCTTCCAGCTTTGTCTTTATTTCTCTTTTGCTTTTCACTAAAAATTACCCCTATACGGGTTCTGCACTTACTGTTTCCACTTCTACATCCCTTTTCTCCCTTCAGATAATTTCAGTCTTGCTTCTGCCTCCACCGTTCTACTTCAGTGTCTAGTGTGCATCTAAAAATGTATCTGTCCAAAGTATCACTCATCCCTTGAAATCGTCTCCTAGTCTTCCACAGTTCAGATGATGGAACTCCCATGTGCCCAGAGGCTTAAATCTAAGGCACGTTTTGCTTCATCTTGTTTCCTCCTCCTCCTCCTCACTCCAACCATTAGCAAATCCTGTCATTTATTCCTCAAAATACAGATGGTCCCTGACTTAACAATGGTTCAACTTAAGATATTTTTTAGCTTTAAGACGGAGAAAAAAGCAATATGCATAATAAATTTCATGTGATATTCAACATTTCTTTACAAAATAGGCTTCATGTTAGATGATTTTGCCCAACTGTAGGCTAATTTAAGTGTTCTGAGCATGTTCAAGGTAAACTAAGCTATGATTAAGCTAGAATGGGTGTACTACATGCATTTTCAATTTAGGATATTTTCAGCTTATGATGGGGTTATCGGGAGGTAACCACACGGTAAGTCAAGGAGCATCTGTATATCTAGAATCTGTCCAATTCTCTTCCCATTTACCATTGCCACTCTCTTCCAGAGCAGTTTTCTTAGATAGGTTTATGCTTCCACTCCTGCCACTCTTCAATCCATTTTGCACAAAGCAGCCAGGAGGAGTAATCTGTTTAAATGCAAATTGGATCTTTTAGCATACCCTCTAATGGCATCCCATTATATATACAATACATCCAAATCACCTTACCTCATACTCTTCCTTTAGGGCACAGCCCAGGTGTCACTTTTTCCAGACCTGTGTTTTTTCACTCCACCCCCAAGTCTGAAAGAGTTGTCCTTCCCAGAGCCACGGAGCAGACTGCTCTCCCCATGTAGCTCTTTCCCTAAACGTCTATCCCACATTTTCACTTGTCTGCTTCTCATTATGCTGCAGATTCGTTTAGAGCTGGGAATATGGTTGTGTTCACAATTATATCCCAAGCTTCTTGCACAGTGTCTGGCAGATAGGATGTCCTTGATAAATAATTATAATATTGTTTTTAAAAAAGAAACAACAGGCCCCAAATGGAGTCTCTTGTACTAAGCCCAGGTCACCAAACCAAGACTTCACACCTAATCTAATCTAATTGTTTCAGCCTTTCCCAGGAACATAACCTTTAACCAGTCAATCGAGGAGTAAGAGGTGAGCGCTAGTGAGGGCATCCACCTGATAGAACTTTCTGTCCCCTATAGGAAGGTGACTTTGTCTGAAACAATCCACTCTTCCTAAAAACTACCTTTGCTGCCCACTTCTGCCTATAAAAGCCTTTCATTTTGTGCTGCTCTTTGGAGCTTCTTTCTATCTGCTAGGTAGAATGCTGCCGGATTCATGAATCAGTAAATAAAGCCAATAAGATCGTTTAAATATACTGAGTTGAATTTTGTTTTTTAACAATATAAATAGATGAATGGCTCTCCCTACTCTCTATCTCTCGCCCCTGGAACCACCATAGTTCACACTTAATGTCACTCTGGTAGATCCTTCTTCCCAATGTAATTGATAAGGAATCCTGTTACTGATTTTAGTGAATTTTTCAGTCAATACAGATTTTTTTTTTGACCATCATTTGATGAGGCAAATAAGATAAGCAAGCAATTTTTGAAATCTGTAGAAGACTCAAGACATGAAAGGGCTCTGTGAGGGAATTTTCTCCTGTGGTGCCAGCTGCCATAATTACATGTGGAGTGGTGACAGATATTCAAGACCTCCAGCCTTATATTGCAATATCCAGGAAAGATAATGGTGGGGAAAAAATAACACTATAGTCACAACCACGAGTAAAAACTTTCAACTTGACTGTTATTCTTGGTATAGCTTAAAATTAACCCAAAGCCCAATGTAAAATGTATCTTGTTTGAGTTTATTTTTTCCCCAAAACGCTTGCAATAAAAATTGAAGATAAAGTTTATTCTGTTTTAATTAAATAAATAAATCAACATTTATTGAGACCTCCTATGTGTAAAGCATTGGGCCAAATACTAGAAATACAGCAGGAAAAAGATCCAAAGGCTATCTGCCCTCAGGAAGCATACATTCTAATAGGAAGATAGATGCAACGCATTGCACTCAGTATACAGCCCACTCTTTTGTGATCATTGTGACAAGTGCTATAAATAAGGAACACAAGAAACTATGAGAATACATGGGGTGGATAATCTCCATTTGCCTGTCCCTGTACGTCCCCTCCCTTCTCTGCTCTGCTCTGTGGCCTGGGAAGCTGACCTTTTGCGTGGCATCTATGAGCTTCCTTGTTCTTTGGCTTCCCTGTGAGTTCAGCAGGAGATAGGAGGACAGAGGGGATCAAGGTCAGGGTAATGACGTCCTGGCTCCCTCCCAGCCATGGTGTGGCAGCAGTTGCATTGCCTCTTCAGGTCTTGGGACCATCCTTCCCTTTTCACTCAGGCCTAGGGGTGGGCACAGCTCTCAGGAGCCAGACTAGCATTCCTCGCCCGTCCTACTGGTTTCACCTCCTGTGGAGCTCATCAGTCTTCCAGTTTGAATATGCCGCCTGTTCCCCGTTGGGATCCTGGTTACTCAGCTGATAGTTGGGGAATCTGACCTGCTTTAGACTGAGGGGTAAAGACGAAGAAGACTTCCTTAGCGACGTCGTGTTTAAGCAGTCGGAGCTTTCTTGGCTGGCGCTCCTTACACCTTCTCTTTGCCCCCTGTGTCAACATAGAAACATCCACGTGACAAGAAGAAGGAATGCGTACTTCATCATTGTTCTTTTCTCTATTCATTTCTTCCGCTGCCCTCCCCCAACGCCGGCACTAAACATCTTTTCTTTCTGGTCTCACTGGAATGGCTCCTCTTCTCGTAGATCTTTATGTCTGTTCTTTGAGATCTTTCCTTTTTCCTTACTCTTCCTGCCTGATCTTTCACGTCCTGTCAAGATGCCTAAAATATATGCACCCCCCGCCATGCGACCCACCCAGTGACCAGTACGTGTCTTCTCGCTCCCTGCTCCCGTATGTTCAGCCACACTAGACCACTCACTGTTTTCATGCCTTTGTTCACAGTTTTTCTTCTCCTGGATCATTCTAACCTCATCTGTCCCTTCTGGTGAAATCCCATCCAGTTTAAATGCCACCTGTCTGCAAAACCTTCCTAAAGGTCTCAGCAAAAAGGATTCACTTTCATTATTTTTTGCTCTCATAAATACTTTTTTTTTTTAATTTTCACCTTTCTTGCACTTTCCACATGATTTATAGTTTTGATATTTGTGAAAATGTCTTATTTCTCTCCCATGATTATCAGCTCTGAGGAGGCAAGGACTGCTTTGTATACAATACCCAGCACATACTAGGAGCACTGTGGCTTTCAATGGTGATTTGTACATATTTTACCTTCTAGGTTGTAGAAAATCATTCTAAAATGATTCCCTTAATCAAAAAAAAAACCACACAAAATAAAATAAATGAAAGCATTATTGCGCTCTCTTTATATGTGGTCCTTGGCATGGTTACTTTCATACTGTGTTTTTTTATTGCAATGTAATTAAATTGTACAGTTAAACCAAGCATAACTAGGGGAAATAGAGCTAAGAATATTTCTTCCAGTTACAACCTGCAAGGCTTGACTTTGTTCCTCCATTTTCAGTCTTTTAACATACAAGAGATAGTCATGCCAAATATTTATCATCTCAGGAAATAATAAAATAAAAATCGTTTAAGGGCCTCCAGATACCACATAACTGCATAGATCTAGAAAAGCAGGAATGGAGAGCAGACAGATTAATTGTGAGGGAAATGAAATTATGTTTCCCCAGCTTCATGCTCCACACTTCACATTGAGATTTCTAGAAGTTCTTCTCCAGGAGGCTTTTGTTATGTCTATTGTTTGACTTGATAATGTTGGAAGATGAGGCATTTAGGAACTTTAACTTCAAAAAGACCTTTTAATTCTGTGGAATCAAATTGGGTTCTAAATGGTAGTTTATTTTTCAGATACATTTAAAATAAAGTAATAATAGTAACGTAATAACAGTAACGTAATAGCTACCATCATTAATTACCCAGTAACTCTTTCAATCTTACAAGCAGCTCCAATGCAGATATCATTGTCCTCATTTCATAGGTGAAGAAACAGAGACTGGGGATGGTAACTGCCCTGTTCCAGGGCACAGTTTTGGGGTGACAATTCTTCGTTGATCCAGTGCTCACGTTCTTAGTATCACTGGGGTGAGTGCACGTTTGCTTGGCCATTTCCTGTGTACGGTGCAAATGTCCCGCAACCCTCTGAAGCCTGCCCTGCCCCAGCAAGCACTTCCTTAAGGAGGAGAGCTGCACCGAGAGCTGGGGAAGCGATGGCCCGGCCAGAAACATGGTGGGCCAGGCATGGGCCAGACAGGCCGTGCCCAGCGTGGACCAGTCCTGGTCAGTGTTCTGACGAGGCTTCCTTTGCCTTCCAAACCGCTGGGAAATGAGTCTGTTAATCTGCTAGGAAGGAGAGCCTGAGCTAGGACAATAGAAGGGCTTTCTGGCCTACACACATCAGTACCAGTAAGTATGCTCTGAGAGCATATATCATCTTCTATTTTAAAAATCACTCCTGTGAATGAGGGTTTTACAGTGATTGGGTGGTAGATGTTTTTTGCTCTGCTTCCTATGCATATTTCAATACATTTTCCCCTACTTGTTACATAAGTTGTTTAAACATCAAAAGCCTCAAAGACAGAGACCCAAGGAAAACATTTTTTATTGAAGCTATATTTTTTAATCGAGAAAGCCGTCATCTAAGTGGTTTTTCCTATTATTTATCTCACATATAACAAAACACCTCAACAGTAACATCAGAGACAGTATTCAGAAAGCAATTCCAAACACATTAAAAAAGCTGCTTTGGAAAAACGAGTCAAGTGAGTTTTTTCCCCTCTAAAGGCCACAAAAAAGAAACACCCTTCTAACAGGGTGATAGGTTGAAAAGGGGATAAGAGGGGGAACACAGTATCTCATCTAAAATCTTGCAGGCAAGAACGTTTATTACTGCAGGAAGCAGAAGGTGAGCCTAGCTTATAAATGAGATCCTGCAAATGAGGGAGATGTATCTTGCTGAAGTATTACTGTGCAGAATGAACCTTTAAAGCTTGAACTCTGTAGGCATAAACCATTGTCAAATAAATCTAAACTGATATATTCATTTTTAATAAAAGAAAATGCGACATAGCATGGCCACAATAATATGTAATTTCATCCTTGCATTTCAATTCTCAAGGGTTATTTAATTTTCCTTAAAGCATTACAGAAAACTGCAAGGGGTTAGATGAAAATAAATATTCTCTCAGAGAATGATATTAATTTCAACACCACTTTCCCTGCCATTGAGAAATAAGAGTAGGATACTCAGATATAAAGGCCCATCTATGGTTTATCTGTATAGCAATTAAATACCCAGATTGACACATAAGTAGTTAGGGGAAGAGATGGCTATTTTTTCTCTTAAAATTACTTAAAGGCCTTTTGTGTGGATATTTAAATTTCCTACAAAGAAGGTAACTCCCATAGGAAAAGACATAAATATTAATTGTGAAAAATAAAGAGAATTGAACAGACATAAAGGTTTTTTTTATTTAAAATGGTCTCAGTATGAATAATACATGGGGTTAATTGTAGCCCTAAAACAAATGACTGCCGAAGCTGTTTAAAAAAAAAAAAAAAATGCTTTTCTTAATAAGACATTAAGTTTTTGACCTCAAGCTTTCTTTCCCTCTGCTTCTTCCTCTTCCCTGTTTTCTTCTTGCATTCCTTCCCTGCTCTTTTCGAAGTAGAATTTAAGTTAGTTATATTAAAAACGCATAAACAAGGAGGTAAATGAAATGGAAATAAAAGTAACAATGAAAGTGATGATGTTGCTACAGTCCTCTATTGAAGATTGTAGGACCTTTCTGTGTCCCCAGCAAAGTGGCCTAGTGAGTTTTATGGTGAACCAGGCAGGTTCTTTTTCAATAACCACCATCATCTGTTACTTCCCCTCCATCCATGCCCACATACAAGAGAAAATTCTAGTTTCTATTACATGATCATATTTAAGGTGAGGATGCCTTTCTTGAAACTCATATAATTCAAAGGAACAGATATAATTAATCCAATAATTAACCCAAAAAATCTCGATGCAATTCAAGGAAAACTGATTTTCAAGGATACAGTGTCTAGAACTTTAGTTTTTATGTTCATGAGAACCTTGAAAGAGTTAGGAGGAAAACAGTTGGGCAGTTCCTCAAAAAGTTAAATATAGAATTATCACACAGGAATTCTACTCCAAAGGAATTGAAAATAAGTGTTCCACCAAATACATGTGTATGTGTGTTCCTGTCAGCACTATTCTTAACAGCCAAAAAGGTGGAAACAGCCCCAATGCCTGTCAGTGGATGAATGGATAAACAAATTGTGGTATATAAACAAGTGAAATATTATTGATCCATAAAAAGGGATGCTACACACAACACAGACAAACCTTGAAAACATTATGCTAAGTGAAAGAAGCCAGACACGAAAGGTCACATAGTGTATGATTCTCTTCCTACGAAATATCCAGAAGTGAAGCCATAAAGACAGATGCAGACTGGCGGTTGCTGGGGGCTGGGAATGAGGCGCAACTGCCTAATGGGTGCAAAGGGATGAAAAAGTTTTCTGCACCTGGATAGAGGGAGTGGTTTCACAACATTGTGAATCTTCGCAATGCCACTGAAACATTCACTTTAAAAATGGTAATGTTATGTTGTGTGAATTTCACCTCAAAAAGAAAGGACTGAAGGAGGGAAGGAGGGAGGGAGGGCAGGGATGAAAGGAAACTTTCCAGGAAAAAAAAGTTAAGGAATGAAAACTCAGAGCCACTGAAACGGAAAAGATAGCTCGGAAAAACGTTGGCAGGAAACATTGGAGAGTCAGAATGTGATGTAAGTGAACACGTGATAAGATCAGGAGACAGAGAAGAGTGAGCCACAGCAAGCATATCCTCCCCAAAACCTGTCAAAGAGAGACACGCTGCACAAAAGCAAACCCGCGCTACAGCAAACAGGAATGTAAATAGCAGGTATGTTTTTTAGATTTAGGTTATTGAATCAATTACCTCGTAAAGGTCCTAATTCAATTTTTTGCTTGATAATAGATAACTCATTTATAGTTTATTAAATTACATCATTATTATAAAATGTGTGGTGTAATTCAAGGAGATTAAATATGCTCCCTCAATCTTATTTACGATTTTGCTTCAGATCGCCCATTTTCAGAAATGAATGTAAAGAAAAATTTCAGTCTATCGTTTGTTGTCAAAAAAATCTGAGTGAATTAGGTTTAAATATTTTTAGCACACAAAAGAACTATGTTAGAATACGGGATGCAGAGCAATTCTTAAATACAAAAAGAGGACTATAAAAGTCTATGGGTTGGGTCTGAGTGATAGAGATGGCATGATGTAATTATTTCAAATAATTTTAATGATTAGGGTAAGTTAATCTGAAAAAGGAGAAAAGACGTTATTAAGAGGCAATTCAAAAAAATGGAGACCATGTTGAGTACAATGCAGAAGGATAAGAGAGCAAGTAGAAAAAAGAAACGGAAAGTGTTCAGGAAGCAATTACTGGCTGTCCCAGGGTTCAGTGAGTGATCTAACAGTAGGTGCCCCAGGAGTGGAAAGGGGCCACTGTGAGTGAATAGGACCTGAGGGAAGTAATCAGAGATAAGAATAATGAGCTACCAGAGTCACAAGATACAGAATAGAGAGAGAGGAAGACAAAGTTTACAGCCCACGCTTCAAAGACGTGGCACAGTGAGAAGGAAAAGCTACAGCTGAGAATTGAATACAGGGTCTGCTCGCAAATGTCATGAAAATGTAAGCTGACGGAATAGGAGCTCTCTGAAGGAGGCAGTAAGAGCCTGTGAGAGAAACCCCAGCAATGATGTGCAAAACGCAGTAACATGATCAAAAGCGTAAATGAATTTGTAGCCCTCACATTCAAATGTGTAGACAGGAAAGTTGAATAGATGCTGTGGTTCAGAATATAATTCTCAGAAGAAACAATTTTGAAAAACCAATCTAATTTTAACTGAAAAATAGAAAATTAGTCAGTGGTTATCAGGGATATATTGGGGCCAGAGTTTCTCTTCTCCAAGTTTCTAGGAGATGGAGTTAACAGAAACTAAAACAGAAACTTAGAGTCTTCTCCAAACACAGACTGTGTCCTTGGAGACGTACCATACAAGCAGCACAAATAAATATAGGGTAGAAAATAACTAATAAAAATGATATGAGAAGTCATTTGTTACCATATATAACATTTATAAACAAATGCGAAAATGAAGGCGCGTATTTAACCATTTGATTTATACCAGCAAGAGTTAGTTCTACCACCTCACAACCCCTTCAAAAATATTTATTTATACTTATATTGGAGTCAAGCCAAGTGGTTTTGTCCTTAATTACTGTTTTAAATGTCCAGTGATGTGGTTTTTCATGCAATTTTGTCTCTTTCCAACTGTGTTACTTAATATCCTTAAGTCTCAGTTTTCTTATCTGCGAAAAGGAACTAGTGACACCTACAGTATATGACACTCGTGTTGTCATTGAAAGGGTGACATAATGTTGCAGTGCATTCTGCAATTCATGAAACACTGCCTTAGCATTAATTTGTCATCACTAGTATTATATTACGATTCGTCATTAATGGTCATATTGCCAATATACCTGTCAAATAACATGGAAATGGGGAAAAAAGTTTATGCTCGAAATCAATAGAAAGCTTACTTGGTATAGACTTAATATGATGCTAGAGAAAATAAAAAGCCCACTTTTCTCCACAGAATTTTTAAAATTAGTGCTGTATTTTATTAACAACCAATTTGGTCACAAAAAAATGGAAAGGTGCACATTAAAAAAATGCTTCACATAGAAATTAGTCCAGTGTAATTAGTGTGAATTATCAAGACACCAGCATATAAAAGTACATGTGCCCTATTGTAAAAACCAGATTTTTAAATAAGATGAAACTGCTTCCTGAATCAATAGGGAACTTGAGTTGAGTTGTGCTTTTCAAATATAGAAAACGTTGTTTCTAATTGCTAATTTTATATGTACCAAATTTGTGCATTTTATAAAAATGTTTCAAAAAGAAGTTATCAACACGATGTGAACATTTGTATACATTTTAGCCACTCTCAATGTCTCTTTGGCCCTAAGAAAGGGAATTTAAATATCAATCAAGTATAGAATAATAGATGGGAAAATGCTAACCAAAATGGAAGAGAAAAAAATTTCCTTCCAGAATCTTGAGTTTAGCATAGAAAAGTCTGCAGAGATTTTGAATCCTAGAAAGGACCTGAAAGATGAAGCAAGGTCCTGAAAGAGGCAGAAAGTGACTGGCTCAAGAGACAGGTAGAGTGTTTGACCCTCATGAGAAAACACGTGAGCCTCTGAGACAGGGTAAAAGAAACTGAGTTCAGGTATGACTGCAAATAGTTTGGGGGGAGGGGGCGGAGGGGCTGGGGGAGTCAGGATTTAAGAAAGGTCATGCCCATGGCCTCAATTTTCTTGATTAATTGGGAGGTAAAATTGTCTTCTGAGAGTGGGGCAGGTGGGGGAGGCTAAAATTAAAAGCAAAACCAAATGAAACATTAGTCATTGTCACAGATCCAGAACTGGGATTAACCCTAAGAAATGTTAAACTTTATTTTTTTGTTTTTCACATCTTTTTCCCAAAGATGTAAAATATCACAATCTAGAATCCTAAATTTTTTACATGGCCATCAGATTATCTTTGACTATGTAGCTTCCACACTTTTTGTCATAAATAGTCTTCACTAAACTGCCAGAGATACACATAGTCTGTGTTTTGCTCTGGTTGAAAAACCAATGCATTGATCTCCAGTTTCCCCAGGTTATTCGTGCTTGCAAAAACTGGTTCTACTCAGATTAGTAAGAGAGGTCCTTTCCAAGGCCCCATATCCCCATATATGCATGAGGCTGTCTCTTAGCAATAATATCCTTATGAAACCTTGGTTTCTGCTGAATGTCTTAGTCTCTGATGATAATATTAGGGGTGTGTGTGTGGGAGGGGAATGCCTGCAACTCTAATTACTAGTTTTCCAAGGGAAGTTGT
The DNA here is from genome assembly GCF_036562045.2 of Rhinolophus sinicus. Taxonomy (NCBI): domain Eukaryota; kingdom Metazoa; phylum Chordata; class Mammalia; order Chiroptera; family Rhinolophidae; genus Rhinolophus; species Rhinolophus sinicus. The sequence goes on along the minus strand of NC_133754.1, from coordinate 14,759,524 downwards.
GTTTGAGAGTGAAGTCTGTTTGCCCTGCTCTTTCAGTTTGCCAGGAAGCAACTTAAGGATCTTGTCCCTTCCACTTTTACAAAAAAAAAAAAGTCAGATGAGGAAAGACTTGAGTATCTTGCCAGCAAAACATACCTATCTTGTTAGCAATAATAAGCATCTTGTCACCCCTCAAACATTGACAAATATTGTCTCCTTGACCAAACTCTAATCAAGCTCCTCTGAGCTCTTCTTCCACTGGGCCTCAACTTTTGAACTGTGTTCCTCTCTCCGTTGTCCAATTTTAGCAAGCGTCCTGCTAAAACAGTTTAGCCAGAGTTCCTCACCTGTGTAACTGATTGCCCTCAATATCTAATCTCATGCTGCACCCCCCCCCCCAAATCATACCTGATCCTCCTGGCCTGCCTTCAGCAAGAATCCTGTAAGGTCGATTTATCCAGATCTCACCTTTACCCCCCCCGATATTTCCTCTTAGCAATTTTCCGTCCACTGACCCCCACCTGCTCCTTGACTCAAAATTCTTACTCTTCCTTGTTCTTTTTGGAGGCGAGTCAGTTTCTCTTCCTTACTGCAAACCCCGGAGCGGTGGCCCCTACACCTATTATGACAGTCCCTCTGAATCAGACCAACCTTACCATTCTTTTAAATGTCATGAATTTCTTTTTTAACAACAACAGTTAGAAGGGGACTTAGAAAGGTGACCCAAGCCTCAGTCCACATAACATAAATTTGCCAAACCATAGTGAAGTACAACCCGTGATATAATGGCACCTGGTAAAATAACTGTCTTGCTTTTGGACAAGTCCTTTAGGTGGATCCAAAGTAGCTATATTGATTTATGGCTACATTCAAGGAAAACAAGATGTTGGAACCTCCAGGAGAGGAGTCCACTGGCACTTCTCTAAGAGAGCCCCCGTGAGTCTTTCATTAATCTTCATGAAATCCTGAAAGACTTGTGCAAAATGGCTGGTGCGAGAAAGCTTTTGGATTGCTGGGGCTGGAATATATGTGCAAATGTTAAACTTAAAAACTGTATGCAGGTGCAGAAGACAGGACACTATATACCACCCACTTGAGCGTAACCCATACTGAAAGCATAATTTGATCACCCACTTCCATTGATAGCCAATTCACATGGGAAATCAAATGTGTGGGTTGTGCAGCCCTAGAGGGATGGCTCGGAGAAAGCAGATGATGAAGCTGCATGACGTCCTGCAAAGAGCTGGGACTCATTCAGGGAGATGGAAGCTCAAGTGCCTAGAGCGCAGCCTGCCCTCACTAGCAGTCAGCCCAGGAAAGGCGGCTGCGGTGGCTGGTCCTACATGTAGCTGAGAACCTGGTGTTTGATGGTGTACACTGGTGTGAAAGTCATGCATCTCAGAGGTCAGCAAACATCCAACCAAACGGGAACACCCACAGAAAGGCAAAGCAAAATGGCAGGACTGGATTTAAGCACATTTGATAACTCACTTTCCAACCATCCAACTAGTAATAATTGTAGTTCTTCACCAAGAGGGGAAAATGCAGAAAAGACGTGCTTTGTTTTACCCTAAGCAAAAGTAAATGTAATCTGAGGTGGCAGTTCTTCCTTTGTCATTATAAAATAAGAGCCTTCTGTCAGTAGTACACCAGTGTCAATTTCTTGATTTTACTAATACATTATGGTTACGAAAGGGGCTGTTGTTTGGGAACGTTGGGTTGAGGATACACAGCAACTCCTCTGCAACTTCTTGTGGATCTTCTATAGAAAGTTTTTTAAAAATCTACCAAAACAAAACCAAAAGATCTTTCTGCATAAATGTATCTCGAATTGTCCCCAGTAACCTACTGGCCAGGAAGACACTGTGTGCAGACAAGTGGTTCTGCTCTATCCTTGTTCCAGGAGAGGTCCACCTTCCTTCCCGCTTCAGATGGTCCATGCAGGTGCAGCACCAGGGCAGAAACATCTTAAGCTTTCTCTGTGTTTGTCATTTATGGGGAAACAAAGTTCACAAAGCTTACAGTTATGAGGGGGTGGCACAGCTGGGCCTGGGCTGAGAACCCTGAGCACACTATTGACGTCCCATACCAGAAGTGGGCCCCGGGTCAGGCCCAGGAATGGGCACCCCTCCCCGGGGTCAAGGAGAGACGGAAGGCCAACCTGCCAGGCTTTCTACTGCGTCCGTTTATGTCCGTGTCCTCCCCACCCTGCCCCACCACACACGCCTCCCCCATCAGCTGGACAACACCAGTGCAGCGCTCATCGGCTCACCCATCACCCAGAGGCTGAGCAGGAAGTGTCCTTCTCTGAACTGGGTAATGCACCCTCATCATCCTCCCCGGTGATGCTCACTGCTCAGCACTCCAGCCCCACCCCGACCCCACAGCCGACACTTTCTCCAATTGCCCACCAGGCCCAGCAAGAGTCTGTTATTACAAAGGGTCTAATTACGTTTATTTTATTTGTTTTATTTAGCCTATCCTGTTTCTGATTGTTCCACGTGCAATGACTGTCCCCCAGCTGCATGGATCACCTGTGCAACAGGACCAGTGCATCTAAGGTCTGTGGGAGAAAGTATTAGCACTGTGCTCGTCAGCTGGTGGGGCACTTGGGCCAACTTAGACACTAATCCTGAGTCTCCAGAAATATGCAAAAGAGATTAATAGGAGAGGTTAGGGTCCTCATTTCCATCCGTACCTGACATCCCAGTGTAGCTCCTGCTGATGTGGGAAAGATCTCGGGCTATGAGTAAAGTGCTGGAAGAGAGTATCATGATATATGCTCTTCACTGTGACCGTGCTAGTGAGAAGTGTTGGATGAGTGTGAGGAATGAAAACCCGAGATGGTACGAGGTACGAGAAGACAGAAGGAAGCAAAGATAAGAAACAGAAGGGAAATGTAGACATAATATTAAGTTGAACCATATGAAATAGCCACTTTTGTAAGTCAAAAATGGAATATCAGTAATTTCATAGCACTTAGCCTAATAAAAAGGCTTGATATGATCTCTCTCATGATATACTTCAAGAAATAAATAAGCTATCTCATGTCATTGGTTAGCATTGATTAGTTTATTGTGGGGGAGGAAGACACTTGATCCTCAATGTTCTTTTGGCTGGTCTAACAAGTAAACAGACATGAGACAGATTAGCAAGAGAAAATAACCAAATTTAACACATACACATGTATGGGAACCCCACATACATAAGAGAGTCAGAGATACCATCTACAGGAAAGGTTCAGAGATGGAAAGGAGATAGAGGTATATGAGACATCCTGAGCTAGAGATGAGGTAATGCACTTTGGGGGCTTCAAAAGGTCATTGCAGAAGATAAGAAAAGCAGATGCTTCGTAAATAGAAGTTTGCCCTGCTCTATAGATAGGTCAAAAGACATTATCTCTGATAATCTCTTACAGGCAAGGTCCCTAATTCAAGTTCTTCTAGGCAGTTAAGGGAGGGGCTCAAGTCTCTCTTGAGCCTGAAGCTGAAGGTGGCTTTAGCTCAAAACAATTGGTATACCAGAGACACATCTTGGGGTGACTCATTCTGAACTGCCACATTATTTATTCATTTAGTCATCCATTTAACAATGATTTATTGACTTTCTATGTGCCAGGTACTGTTCCAGGTGCTGGCATTCAGCAGTAAGCAGGGTATTCAAAAATCTCCGCCCTCAGAGAGTTGACATTCTGGTAGAGAAAGATAGACAATATACAAATTATATATATACACACACACAATATACAAATTATATATATATATATATATATATATATATATATATACACACACACACACACACATTCACACAAAAACATTGAATATATGTAGTATGTTAGCAATACATATGTACAGTGGTATCATATTCTAAGAATATATATATATATATATGTATATACATATAGTCAGTAATATGTACTATGAAGAAAAAATTAATAGGAAAGGAAGATACAGAGTGACAGGAGGTCATACAATTGTGATAATGTGATTAGCAAAGTCTTCATTGATAAGTTGACCTTTGAGCAAAGAATAAAAGAGATAATGAAGTAACCATGAGAACATCTGGAGAACTTCCGGGACCAGGGAACAGCAAAGCCATCACGGCAGCTCACAAGGAATGAGCAGAGGGGAGAGTGATAGCAAGTGTCAGAGAAGTAGTAGGAGCCAGTCATATAGGGCATTGTAAAGCTTCTGTCTTTTACTCTGAGCGACAAGGAAGCCATTGAGTGTTTTGAGCAGGAGAGAACTACACTCTGACTGACATTTCCAAAGACTCACGCCTGCTGTTTTGTTGAGCAAGAGTAGAAGCTGGGAGAGGAGTTAGACAGCTCTTCAGGAGAGAGTGACAGTGGTGGAGATGGTGAGAAGTGGCCAGATTTGAGACATTTTGAGGGTAGAATGAGTAGGGTTTGGTGAAAGATTGGACCGGGGATGTAAGAGAAACAGAGGATCAAGGAAGACTGAAGTTTTTTTGTCTGAACAATTGGAAAATTGAAAAACTCAAAGAGTAAAATGGGGAACACCACAGTAGAGGCTATTAGGGGCAGTGTATGAAGAGATAAACTATGAAGAATTCAGTTTAGATCATGTTATATTTGAGGTGTCATCTAAAGGTCATAATGTGATAATATTTATTTCAGAGCCGAGGTCATAAACATCTTTATATATTTATAAAAATTAAGGCCTCTCAAATGATTGCTTGTGTGGTTACATAAATGCCTCATTGTTTAAAATTAACTTTAGTTGTATGTTAACCCATATATGTTAACATATTCTCTTTCCAAACCAACAGGAATTATAACACCTGGCCGCAAAGACTGCTATACAAGAATAAGCAAAGGTACAATTTGATCCATCTCATGTTGCATGTTAATCATGTAATTTGGAAACCTTTGCATTAAAAATAAAACAAACACAAATACATTCTTCCCTTCTGGCTAACGTTGATTTCACTTCCAAAGTCAGCTGTGTTGTCAGTACTATGAAAATTAAAAATTATCAATCCCACTCTATCCACATGCACATGAGAAATAAAATGAGGCTTATTTCTGGTTAAGTGCATGAGCTTCTGTCTGCTGTTCAGTCATGCAGGGCTGTACTTTGCTACTCTGGGATTCTCTTCATTTTTTTAAGTTCAGCTTATTTGACTCTCTGGTGTCAGAACAAATGTGTCCAGAGTCTTCTAAAAGCGTGCCTGTCATTCCTTCTCATTTCACAGAGTCGCAGAGAAGTCCGGATCTGAGCCTGGGCAGTCAGAACACAGGTTGTACTGACCCCAGGTCAGTGGGTCACAGAAATCATCACGCCTGGGGAGCAGAGACAGATGGCTGTGTGCGGCAGAGGTACAGTTACAGTACGCATGTCATTATTTCTGTGCCTGAACTGGTCAACTGGGGCATTTCATCCCATCCTTCATTCATTTCAACAGCCTTTAGGTAAACAATGAAAGGACCTTGGATTTCAGTTAGTAGGAGAGATTCTTGGACGGCGAAAAGAATAAAAAGAGAAATGAGGGAAAGATGCACTTTAGGATAAAGATAGCAAATGTGAAAAAGGAAAAGGTGAAAGAAGGGAGGGAGGCACAAGGGAGGGTGGGAACAAATCAGGGACTCCTTTCCCCGATCCAGCTTTGTGTTTATCATATTTTTCCTGGTTTTGCTGCCTCGCATCTCCTAGCTGCTATCATGCTACTTTTCAGATTCTGACCAGGCTGACTTTGCGATTTCTGTCTCTCTGTTTCTCCCTCCCACTCCCCACCCCCCACCATTTTTTTTTTCTATTAACCCTCAGAGAGCTTTGAAACAGATAGCCATGCCTATTAACCTAAACACAATATTCTTATCTAAGAAAAAAAAAATCCAGAGTGAGCAGCTGATTATACAATTAATAGTGCACTCTCTTTTAACCTCCAGATTACCACGCATTCCTTCCCAGCACTTCTAAGGAAGAAACAGATACCTTCTAGTCAGCGAGAACTACAATAAATCTGCAATCTTATGCTTGGCCTGCTATATGAAACTATAAAGTGTTTGAATAGGGAAGGCTGCAGACTGGTATTTTTTAATTAAATTATCCAGGTAATTGCACAATTCCTCGTATCATTATGCTATTAGCAACTTACGCTAAAAATGCATAGACCAAGTTAAGCCTTGTCTACAATGCTAACTTTTTATTCTTCTTAGGTACAACCATTGAGGTTTCCTTTATCCTTTTATAGTTGCTAGATATGAAAGAAAAGTAAGCAAGCAACGCAAAAAAAAAAAAAAAACAAACAGGCTAGCAAGAAGTAGGAAAGATGAGTGATTTGATCATCACAAACCCTAGAGCCCTGTTAAAAAGTATTTGTACTTTAAAAAATCTTTTTTGCTGAAAGCTTTTTCAGGAGAAATAAATTATACTGACTCTATATAAATAAAAACAGAAAGAGCAAAGACAAACATGAACATATATTACCAATGTCATTCATCAAATATAGTTGACACTTCAATCTAATCCAGCAAATGAAAACACAGAAGTTTATAGAGTTATAGGAAGTAAGCAATTTAAACATAGCAGGGCACAAGGTCATCTAAAACACATGCAGGAAGATGTTCCCTTTTCTTTTCTCGCTTTCATCCTTTGGAACCTCTCAAGTACTGATTGATATCCATCTTCTTCACAGGGTGAGGTGATCTTCAAATCAGATCATTAATAATAGCCGTCCAAATGTTCCTTAACGAGTCCACCTCCCTTTAATGTCATAACATAAAAGGACATTTCATGCATGTCATACTATCATTATGGTGCAAGGTTTCTCTTTCCATAATAAAGTAATACAGTTCTTAACTAATTAGTTCATTAATTTTAAATGTAATTCCCAGTAAAAACTCTTTAAGATAGTTCATCTTTCTTAAACGTGTGTGCAGTTGTGAAAAACAGCTGTCAGGGCAGTGTCACCACCAATCATGACCCGTGTGAGTGGGTGAGGAAATGAAGAGCTGCAGAAACACATCTCATTTGTTTTGGGAAGCAAACCTCCAAGGCTGCTTTGTAACCAGAATCACATCCGTGTCATGCAGATGTCCGGGTAAACTTGACGGTTCCAATTCGAGCCGGACCGTCTTCAGTGCCCTGCTCCAACGCTGTGCTAGTCCATATGTAAATACTTCACTAAAACCACTGAACGGTGATGGAGTCCAATATTAATGTAGCAAATTAGAGATGACATCTGAATGCCCATCTCCAGAAGAGCGATCCGCGCTTATGGCAAAGTAATAATCAGTGGCTTAAGCAACTTTCAAGCACCTTGGGGGAAAAAGCAAATGTGATGGAGCTTGGAAACTGCACCGGTGCATGACGAACATACCAGATTACCGAGCAACTGCTGATTGACCTGGTGGTGAAGTGGAGGATATGACCATATGCTTCCATAAAGGACGTGTGGAAATGGCTTTGAGATTATCCCCTGAGAGCGTGTGACTGTTACTGGTATGTTACCATTAAGTGACTATGTACACTTTCTCTGTAACAGTGAAATAAGCTGTCAACATAACTGTCTGTCCTCCTGGGAAGAAAACAATTACCTGAATAATTATCTTGCCCAGCATATTGTCCCAAAAGAACTATCAAAGGGTTACGATGGCTGGATTTCCCTGAAGTATTGTAGCCATTGTCTTGGATAGAGGAATGGTTTCCACTTCTTGACTTGGATAATTTGGATGGGAAAATCAGTATGTTGACGTGGGAATAGGAATATAAAGTTACAGAACAGGTAAGAGATGAAATCAGTGAAAAGTTACAATCCCAAGCAGGAGGCCCCTTGCCACGTGCTAAGAAGACTATTCTCGGCCTGCTTTCTTCAGTAATCATGTTTTACTTGTAGACACCATGATAAAGAGCATGTCAGGGAATATGTACCCATGGCCGCAAGCATGCCTGAATCCAGCTATCGCCACAAAGGAAGCCATGTAGTTCCCAAGGCACTGCGGCACCATTTCCTCCTTTATACTGGGAAAATGACAAGAAGTAAAGATGAGCACAGCTGTAAATACATGTTGTTCCCTGTGAAAGTGTGCGCGAGAATAGTCTCTGGAGTCAGGCTGCTGGAGTTCAAACCCTGGCTCTGCTACCTACCTGCTGTGTGGCCTTGGGCAGGTTACTTACTCTCTCTGCTTCAGCTTTCCTCTGTAAAATGTGGCTGCTTCACAGGTCAGGGCCTGGTACGTGCTCTGTGGATGCTACCTCTTATTATCATCTCCCTGGTCCTAGAACAGTCTAGGGGCATGTTTAGGGGAGAAATTAAGAGTCCGATGGTTGTTGTAGCCTCAGTTCATCTTCTCTCTACTTCAAAAGTGAGAAGGGGGATTTTGAGACTCTCACATAACCCCTTTTACCTATGTCCCCACTGAAGAATCCCCACCCTGGGCTGTAGAGACCTGTCCCGCCACTCTTCCCTCATAGCTGTGGAAAGTACCAGACTTCTGATGCCAGATGGCACCATCTTCCCTGGTTTCCAGGGTTCACCTCCTAAGTAAACAGTCCTAGACCAAGACATTCAGTTGGTGTTTTTGGGGGTGTCACAGGGGCCTAAAATAGGTTAGGGAACTGCCATGATTCACTGCTTTAAGGGATATAGATACCATGTCAGCCGCAGCAGTGAGGCAGGCACCTGTTAGCAGGTAAGTGAGAAATGACCGTAAATACTGGCGTCTCATGCTAATCGTCATGACTTTTATTTATGGCTTGCTCTTTGTCTGAATATTCTTTTGTTCCAAGAGGCTTTCAGCTAGAAGTATTAGGAAAAAACAAAACAAAGATGGAACCAAGACCAAGAAATGTATAAATTGTGAGTGCAGAGACAGACTGATGAACAGGTGCCACACTGGGCTGAGATTCTCTCCCCTGCACCTTTTCCAGGAGGCTGACACGAATGGGAGGATATGACAGGAGAGTAATCTCCCTGTAGCAGTCGTCGACCACAACTGTACAACCCATAATAGCCGTAATAGAGAAAGCAAACAGTACGGACGGCACATTCCCTTGCCTCTGTGAGATCAAACAATGCTCAGGTTGGTGGAGGGGACACTTTGATGTCTCCTGAAAAGCCCATATTTCTGGATATCACTGAACTACCAAGACTTTTCCTAAGGTAAGGTTAAAAAAATAATTGTGATTTAGGTGTCTGTTTCAAAAGGAGAACAAACTGCTATTTGAGTTCTGTCAGAGAACAACAGAGACCCTGAACATAGTCCGTGGCTCTGACCCATTGTACAGTGGACGCAAAATAAAGTTGGGCATTCCACTAATACCTGCCTTGAATTCAGGAATCGCTGGAGTGGGAAGGACAGGCAGGAGGTATTATTATTTTTTAATGGCTGCTTTGTTCAACAGACATGTTCATGCCAGCATTGTTCTTGGGGGAAGAGCTTCCATTCTGTAAGATACTTGTCACATTCCAATTTAAAAACAGATTTATTGTTAAAGGGTAGTAGGATATCGGTTCCTTTCCACCTGTATTTTGTCTATTGTTGAAAAATCTTACATAAAGAAAAAGTTTGAGGCCGAGAAGAGCTTTTTTATAAGTACAGAGTGGGGAAATATTGCCACTTAAAAAATACCATTTCTGAAAGAAAGCAGAGGTGTCAGAGGCAAACAGAAAAAGAGAGATGTGTCAGTCAGTCAATAGTATTTATTGAACACTCACTGTGTGGGGAGGACACAGAGGTCATAATACACTCAGTACTTGTCCAGGAGCTGGGAAACTGATGGCAGGATGGCACTGACACCAGCAAACGCTTTCAAAGCATAAGACTAATTGCAGCTTTAAAGAGTTGCGTGTGAGGGAGTGAGTATAAGAGTGTGCGTGTGTATGTTTAAAAGGAGCTTGAAAGTAAGAAACAGCCGTGGTAATGAAATCAGAGACTAAACGCCGCTGAACACAGGGGAAAGGATACAAGAATGCAGATTACCCTGTAGCACTTTTGTCTTGTAGCCGACTCTTCTCTGACTGTAAATCAGAAGTGGAAACACAACACAGGATACCTTTCTGTCATTGGGACGTCGAGGAACTGGCAACCTCCCACGTCTGATAGCTACCACTTCAGAGATGTGCATCCTATGGATTACCGTTCCCTCATGGAAGTGATTTGACTTGAAAATGCAATGATGGGGAGCCATATTGGGGGAACAGAAACTGTTTACATAATTGCTTGGGCTGTTAGTGAATCCAGGCCTTCATTTAGAATTCATTATTTTATAAACCGCACAAAGGGATTTCCAAGTTGTCAAGCTTGGTTTGTAAAAAATAAACTAAAAACGATATGATAAAATGTCTGGCACAAGGCTTTCCGACTTTAATTTTTTCCCCTCCATAGCATTCATCTTCCCAGTCATAGCGGGTACTCCATCAGCTGTGATAGCTGCTATTTTCTCTGGATTTAGATCAAACAACCTCAGAACATCCATCAGGGCCATTTTTACATCCGTTCTCCTTTGATGCCAAACCCCAAAGATTCCCCATCATGTACAGTCTGCAAGTTGTTGGACTGACAAGCATTAGTAACCTTGGAATGTCACCCAGACACCAGCTTTCATCCTGGAGGAAGCTAATGAATTTTGCTGCAACCAACTTGGTCTTGAAATGATTTTTTTTTTTAGGTCACCTTTCATAGTTAAAATAGTTTCACTTTCGTATAGTTTACTTTTTTTCTGCCAAGTGAGAGTGACGGAGAGGATGGAGCCTGAGGATGAGAAAGTCTGGAGTACGAAATTCTGGTACCTTCTTTTATCACTGTGTATTTTTTAATCGTTCTGGGCACAACCCTAATTTTTTACAGTATCCTCATCTGCTAAACATGATTATAAAAGTATGATTGGTAGGGTTTTCAACTTTTTAAGCATAAGGTCCCCTTTAAAAATAAGTACATACAATATACATACATAGAGCATACTTTTAATACGTGTGTGTGTAAGAAATTAAGAGTTTTGCCCAGATGATTAAAACAGATGCAGTGTTAAAGTCAGGTATCAGAATTTTGTGCTCTAGACTTTTGTTCTCAGTTCAGTCCTCTCTGCCACTCCACTTTGACAGACAAAAAGTAAACTACAAAAAAGCAAACTACTATTTTAGCTATGAAAGTGACTTTAAAAGAATTCATTTCTCTCCCTCACACACACACACACACACACACACACACACACACCCCTCCCGTGTGGAATTAATTAGCCATTTGGTATACCTTAAAGGAGAAAATGCACCCTATATATTACTGTTAATGCAATAAAAACTGACAATAAAATTTTCAATGAATTTATATTTTATTAAGCACAGAAGCAACTCCACATACTCTTTAACACACACACATGTGAGACATAGCAAATGTCAGTGTAATCTGGCCATGCATCAAAATTTGCCTGTTCAGAATAACTGAGTTCTACAGATTTCAGAGCCACTGGTGTCGGGCAGTAATACACAAAACCTATTTCTGGATCTATGATGCACTCGTGTGGAGAAGAGTGTTTAATATGACCCCAGCCAAGTGTTCCAAGTCAGGATTCATACATTTATGGAATTCATATTTCCTGAAGAATAACTGCATGCATTTCACCACCGTTTGCCCACTGTAGCTTGAAGCCAACTAGACCCTCCAAATTTCAAACCGAACTAAATTAATGAACCTATGTACCCTAAGTTTTCCTCCCTCCCTCTAGTGTGTGGCTACTAGTGGTGATACCTGACTAATCGGCATCCTCACTGGCTCCTGCCCTCACCAACGTATTGCAGGCCTTTGGCCCCTTGGAAAGCCCACCCACTGGGAGTGTATTTCTTAGTCCATTCCTAGTGATACCCACAGGTCACTTGAGGGCACCAGTGCCTTCCACGAGACACAACACTGGTCACTGTGAGGATTGTCGCATTCCCTGACCGCGTCACATCCATGCTTCACCGTGTTTGTCACAGGAGAGGGGCAGATGCCTTTCTTTCCCGCTTTGTGTCACACTTTATCAGCTACACATGCAAAGAGCAGATGGCTCACCTGGCCCCGCATGAAAACAGCTCCCTCAGCATTGCCCGCAGCCACTATTCCACGGAGCTCAGGAGGAAGATCTGAGGACCCCCTACCGGAAATGTGCCCCACGCTGTCCTCCCAGCACTTGCTTTCCCACGGCCCTTCCCCACAAGCCCACTCCCCGCTACCACTTCTTGGGGCAACTACAGTAGTGCCTTTCGAAATGCAAACACTGATTTAATAAGGCTGCCCATTTATCAGGTCCCGAATTAGGCACAAAGTTTAAGGGAGCAACAAAAAATTCAATAATCAAGATAAAAAAAATATTTTGATGTGATAGTAATAATATCTAATGCAATATTTTGAAATATATAATTCAGTTACTGGAATGTTATATTAAAATGACATTAATATCAACAAATATCAATATAATAAATATGTAAATATATGACTAATACAGTATTGATAATATTTAATACAGTATGTTGAAAACTACAAATTAATACCAAAAACCCACAATGAACAAAATATCTAAATTTTAAATGCAGGATTAAAGATCCCAAGCAATGTTGATCAGACCACTTTTTCAGCAGCAAGTCTCCACCATCAAAAACATTTTAATTTCTTCTGAGAGGTCACCCCTTCCCCCCTTTTATGAATTATGCACAATCTGCTAGTTTTTGCATGTGTTAGGACTACTGCTACATACACATCTCGTCCTTACAGCAGCCATGTGAAGAAGTTATTATAATTAGCTGAGGAAACATATTCTAGAGCTTTGCTTCTCAACTGGGGGAGACTTAGAAATGGCTGGACACATTTTGGGTTTCACAAGATGGTTGGGGTCTACTGGCATCTGGTGGGAGATGCCAGCGGTGCTACTAAGTACCATACGATGCCCAGGACAGCTCCTCACAAGAAAGACTTATCTGACCTAAAATGTCATTGGTGCCAAGGTTGAGAAACCCTGCTATGAAAACAGTATACCACAGGTAATACGTGTCTTAACTGAGTTTGGACTCAAGTTGTGCTGACTTTATGTATAAAGTTACAATATAAGAAAATTAGTGTTTGGGGGTCTTAGGGGAACAACCCATTAGGTGACAAATAAAAAAGTTTAGGAAGAGTTGCTGTATGTTGGTAATTTAGAGCCAATTAAGGATGCAAGCCCATTGTGTATCTGTAGAAAGTTGGTTTAATGATGTTTAATGAAAGTAAATCTCAAACTATGTTCTCTGGTGTAAAATTTGGAAACTTAACTTACCCTTAAATTTTGTAGCATTTTATATTTGAAGCCATCTAACTTTCTAAATTTTCTTTATATCTGTCAGTTGATTCATAATATCAGATACAAAAAAATGCTTAGAAACACCATTTAAATGTGTGAGTATATGAGTTAATGAAACATCAATATGATATTCTCATCTAGTAAGAATATTTCAGGAGTGTTACAAATGATCGGAACCAACCTTACTCTGTACCCTTGTGATCACACAGCTCCAAGGTATAAACTGACTATCAATGGTTCAAAGATCTTAACGTACATTTTCCCTGCTCTGTACAAAAATTTAAACATAAAGGTGCCGTAGCAGTGAATAGTTATTGCTGAGCTGCGGCTTGAGGATTTGCATGTTGTCTTTCAGCTCCAAAGCCACCGGCCTGTGATCTGCTCTGTGATGCTGCCGCTGGGGTTCTCAAGCTCCCTGACCTCTGCCTTCTGTCAGGTTCTCTGATGGGGGCGCAGACAGGAGACTGGGAGGCAGAAGGAAGGGAGAACTCATTTCTGTCTTGTTCTCCAGCTTCCGGACAGCCACTGCTCCGGCCTGCGGGTTCTTTTGGCACCTCCACACTCCCACACATGCTTTCCTCACTCAGGGGACGGCCACCAGCGGTGGGATTAGGTGGGGGCCAACCCCGAGCTCCTAGGATCTGATGACCACTTTCTCTTTTGTTTCCCCAGGCCTCAGGGTGGAATCTGCTCCAAGCAGCTAATGTTAGTGTGACTTGAGCATTTCCTTTCTACTCTTTCAGACTTCAAATTCCCGTGAGTAATTCCCTGTATGAAATCCCCTCTGCTTGAAATACCTGTTCTGGCTTCTATTTTCCTGACTAGAGCCTATATATAGGATATATAAGAGATAGAGATAGATTATAGATATAGATATAGGTTATAGCTACAACAGATAGATAGATAGATAGATAGATAGATAGATAGATAGATAGATAGATAGATAGATAGCAAAATATAGATATAACAAGTTATGCAAGTGTGCTCTTTACATCTTCTCATACTCAGCTTATTAGTTCTGCATTTGTCAGTGACCCTACTAGAAATAACACGTGAAACATTTAATTGAATGCTTGGAAAGAAATAGGTGCTCATGAAAGGGGATAATTTTTTGCTTTTCACTCTTTCCTTTTTCCCTGCCAGAGGAAGTGGAAGATTAGGCAGATCAAAATTATTTAAAATAAAGCAAATAAAAAAAGATTCCAGCTGTTTGACCAAAAGACAGTGTCTGGAATGTATTTCAATAATGTATCTCAATCAGATGGTAACTCGAGTTTTCTCCTCCTTAAAGAGCAATGATGCCTGTCCAAGAGAAACACTTTAATCCCCCCACTCTCCCTTTGGGACTTTGGAGAACCGTCGTTTGCAAATGCCGCAGGCCTAATTGATCGTGTGTGAGTCTGTATATGTGACTGTGTATAACTTACGCTATTCTGTTTCAGACTTGCCTGTTTATTTGGAACAAATACTTCTCCATTTTTCTACACATCCTGGATGTTCTTAAGTCTTAAAGAAACTTGAATATTTGAGCAGCCTGACTTCAGTCATCTAAATCATACTGTGCCATCACTGAATGTTTCCCCGAAAACACAGAATCCTAGGAATGTTGACATTTTCTGAGTATTGCAACAATTATTTTCTTCTACACAAACACAGCAGTTAGTAATTTTGTACCAATGGCATCTGGCATGTAGGTAGAAGATAAATACATGTCTTTATCTTATAAAGCCAGTTAGACGTCTTAGAAAAGATAATACCTGTTGTTCCTAATATTCATGTTAGAGGAAAAAGCTTTCTTGCTTTCATTCACACGACTTCATTGAGTGAGTTGTACAGTTAAGAGAAATATTTGCACAGCCACTTTCACAGGTTACCAGGTCCAACACCGTGAACTGGCCCATGAATGCGGAATATCTTGGATGCCAGGAGGAGGACTGAGGGAACGTAAGATATAGGTCCTGCTGTATCAGTAGTCCCTAGTGGGAAGGGATGGGACGATCATGTGTCTCTACATCACTGTGATAGACTTTGTAAGTACACGTACGTCCAGGGCTCTCGTTGTGCTGCACTGAAACGTGCTTACGTGATAGATAATTCATGGTGGATTGGCCATGTGGAACTTAAGGGAATAATTACAGTGACCTGTGATATTATCTATTGTCTCAGCCTACGTTCCTCCCAAGAGAACAAAGCCCGAGACCTTGACTTTTGTGGAGGTAATTTATTTTGAAAAGCGAATCCGGGGACCAGGGAGAGTGAAGGAGGAAAGGCAAAATCAAGTGTGCATTATTGAGCTGGTTACCAGTGTGGGCAACTGGGGCTTGACCCTGCTGGTATCTTCTGAGCAGCTGAATAGAACGATCCACCCAAAGGATTGTAGCGAGAAGCTCTTATCCATCACCTCCAGGATCTCCCTTGGATCTCCTTTGGTTAACTCCCATTGGGAGTTAACTCCCTCCCATTCCCAAGGCCTTAAGCATCAAATACCACAGCACAAGGAGTCCAGGCAGGTGAGAGAAGTGGTGCCTTCAGCATAAATGGGTCCAAGCTTGTTCAGACCTGCTTATAGTAGCTGCAGCTACAACAGGAAACAGGACCAAGGAGAGTCTGATGGGCCCAAAGTCTCGAACACGGTTTCAGCAGGGAAGTCTACAAAAGAAATTTGGCCCTCTGTGCCAGGACGGATATTTTCATAAGGAAGTCTCTGTCAAGGGGCCCTCCTTCATATGTTCTTATTTTGGTAAACCATCTCATTTTCCCAGACATTTCATTACTAAGAACTAATTTACTTCTTGGCTCTTGTGTAAGTAATATGTCATCAACTTTGAAGAAAGGGAAACTATCTTGTCTTATTTTAACCTGGCTAGGATTTTAATCCTTTTTGTTGTTGTTGTTTTATCTTAACTACCCACAAGTTCATTGTTACCTTAGGAGGAGCTCTTTTTTCCCAAAGAGCTGCCATCCACATAAACAATTTGAGTTACCCCAAATCAGCTTGTTAGCAGCATTCTGATAGTCTATACAATCCTTTAAAAGAAATACTGAACCTTGGGCAAGAATGACGTACCCTCCCAGAAGTGGCAGCTGGCCCCAGGGCCCCAGGGCAACCTCACTGACGGGATTCTAGGAATCTGGCTGACCCCACACTTGGGAGGAGAGGACTGGAGAGCACCCCAAAGAGGAGTAATGGAGCCCAGGGCCCACACAGAGTGGTCTGGCTCAGGGCACCTGCTGGATACACCGCTGCTCTGCGGGTCCCAGCCCCCAGACGAGACTTGGGGCGCTTTGAGGAAGGAGCTTCAAAACAGAAGGGGAGGAGGAGGAAGGGAAGAGGGGAAGGAGCTGAGCTCCCCTTGGCCAGGACCCGGAGCTTTTTGCCTGGCGTGAGGGGAGTACTAGTCCTCTTTGTCACCTGCTTTTTCAAAAGCACCTTTTCTAGACCAAATCACTGTTGTTCTGGCAGACTAAACACTTGGAGAAATGAACTTTTCGTTTGTGTGCTAATGCCAAGGGTTTATACATTGAACGTTATGCAGGGCAGAAGTATGTACACATATACTGGGAGCCCGTTTTTATTTGTGCTACAACCAAGGGGCAACTCTTACCATAAGCAGCGTTAAAACGCCATCTTCATGCTTTATAGAGTACTCTCCAGACATTCGTGTTCCACTTAGAATGTACTCCTGGTTTGCACAGAATGGAATATATCTCATTTTCATTCGATCTGTAACAGAATCTATGGGTGACACTGTATATATATTTTTTTATTTTTAAAGATGCCTCTTTATTATTTTAACAGTTGGTGAATATTTCTTACGACCTATAGTTCTATCACAGATTCTACAGAAAACATGAGCAAGGTCAGGCACTGCAGCAATTGTCACATTCACCTTTTCTTAAAAAGGTAGCATTAATGCTGCTGTTACTGTTGAACTGTTTCTGTTTCCATGAGGTTAACATATAAAAATGTATTATTCATGGAAGAAAATGCATTTCATATATTTTGCCAATTGTTATTATTGTTCTAGTGGGGGAAATAAATGAAAATGGTGGTAGTTGTGCAAATGCATCCTTATTCAGAACTTAATATACAATACCAATTTAGACTCCTTACCTTCTTCAACTTTAAATCTCTCATTAAATTGCAAAGCGTGATGTCAGCTAAACTCTACACATGTTAATTTAAGGTCAAGGTTCTCCTGGGAAGCATTTGAATGCCTCGAGCAGAGCCCAAGAAAACTTCTTTGCAAAGATTTATGGAATGATGTGGCTCCTTTCTGAAAAATAGGAACTCTATTTCTGCTTTTTCCAATCACTTTCTATTTCAAGCTCTAGGACACACTTTCCTTTATGAATCTTTCTGAGATATTGAATAGCATTCTGGAGATGTTAAAATGCAAATTTTGTCCATGTGTAATGTATAGCATCTCTCCAATTTCAACTTCATTTAGTAATGCCAAATGCTATGTGTAGTGAGGAGGGAATCATCCATAACTCAGGAGCACCTTCACCCACGAAGATAGCCAAAGCACAAATGCATCATTTTCAGTATCCAGATTATCATGAGTCTGGGTGTGTAGCCAATAATCACTTTCTCTGCAACTAAATCATGTACCGAAATGCACTTAAAGTTTGGTTCAAAGAGGCCCAGGGACCATTTTATTTTGTTCCCCAAGGTGCTGTGTAAAATAAAGTTGGGTACCCAGGAATTGAAACATGTTCCCCTTTTTTGGCTACCCAAGTTTCTTTCAACAGGTGTCTGGAATCCTTTTGGGGGCATGGTCAGAGGAAGAAGCACAGTTTATTATTCGCCTGGAAGCCACGAAACCACTTCATTCTATGCATGAAAGTGAGGTGCTGAGAGTAATGTCTCTAGAGAAAGGAGGTGTCATCACCATAATCATTCCTCTCTAAAGGGATGCAGATGAGACAGGCCAAAGTTTACTGACTCACCTAGGAAGCCCCCATCCATGGACCCTGGTAAAGGAAGGCAGATCTAAACGGTCCCTGAAGCATTTTACATAACATTTTATATAAGACACCATCATTTCCTAGAACTAGTGATGAGAGAAAGGCCAGTAAATACATGGGTTATCCAGAGGTGTATTAGGCCGTTTGACACAAGTGCTTTGTCCAGAAAGGGACGATGTTGATTTGGCAGGGCAATGAGATTTTTTTTCTCTCAGAAATTTCAAAGTGGAAAACAAAAACAAAGCATAAAACCAGAGTTGAGCAATTAGCAGTGGGGTTGAGGGTGCAAGGAAGCACAGAGAAGGCTGTTTGCAGAAGCCAAGAGTACTAAAGGTTATAAACAAGCAGAAGCTCTAAAAATGCCAGAGGCATAAAATAGGAAACGGGCATGTCCAGTGAACTTCCTCAGAAACAGGAGGAGAAAGAAGTGAAGTCATGCTAAACACAAAACACCAGAATACAAACCATCTCTATGAGGCCCAGTTGTAAGCTTTTCCGTAATACCTGAAAGACTTGCTGTCCTCGTTCCTTGTTTTTTTTCCGCAACACATTGCTTGTTAATTGAGAGACACTGAGTTCTTTGTACTGGTACCAACAAAGGTGGGCATGCTGGTAGCATATGGAGCTTCCAAGTAAGGCTGTGAAATGAACTCACAAACCCTTGTCTTCATGACTGATGAGGTTGAATCATGCGGACTTAGCAATAGTCATTGCATTCCTGAGGAAAGTTCTATCTAAATAGCTGCTTTTTTGGTGGGGATGGGGGCAACTGAAGGTTGGTGTGGATGTGGTCTGCACTAGTACCTATAGGGATGCAAAGAGGTGTAACTGCTACCCTGAGCCTGGGGAAAGAAAGCCAGTCCTAGACTTGCCCTAGTTGACACTGTGAGGCCTGGATTTCTAGGAAAAAAGAAGATCTTGAAGCCTCTCTCTTGGTTATCTGAGCATGCAAGAAAGACTCAAAATGGAAAAGTCTCTCGGAAGCCTTGACACTACAGATTTGTGGCAACCAGCGTTGGCTTCCCAAGAGGAACGTGTTCTCTAAGGGAAAATCTTGTCTAAATTAGAGTTCAGAGGGCAGGAGTGAAACGCCAATGAACTCATCCAGGCTTGTTGGGGAGGTGGTGGGATGTGGTATGTATAGTAGAGGCCTGCAGTAAGAATTGGGAAGCTACTTGTAACTAAGAGGACGTCACTTCTCTTCTCTGGGTCTTAGTTTCATCCAGGGTAAAACTGGGTGGTGGGATTAGGTAAACATTAAGACCCCAGTTCTAAAAGCTGAGGGTGTCTGATTTGACTCTGATGCTGTGGGGACAGAGCCAGGAGTGCAGTTTCCAGGCTCTCGCCCTCACGTGGAAAGGTGCTCACTCGGGTAGTAAATGGCCATCAGCTGTGTCTAGTTGGCCGTCAGCTGTAACCAGTGAGCCATTAGCCACTGATATAACTGCCACGGCTAAGCTAGCAGTGTGGTGGTGTAGTGGGGGTGTAGTGGCGTGGCGTGGTGGAATATGGTTTATGGATTGCAGAGAGGAGGATGGCAGCTAGCAAGTGAGGTTGGTTGGCAGAGACAAGTGGATGGCGGGTTGCGGATTGTGTGGCTCCTGCCTTCTGTGTCTCCAACCCAGCCGCCAGTGAGACTATAGTAGTATGACTCCCCTACCTATGGCTCCGTGGGTGTTCCTTTTTGGCCTCACCATGTCCTGCGTTCTTATGTGGGGAGCGGGACTAGAGACCCCGCCTGACGCCCCATGTGACAGATGCCTCCACAGATTACAGGTCTCCTCTCCTTGGCACAAACTCAAAGTTGAAAACACTTTGTAGATAAGAGCTTGGCAGTTGTTGGCTTTAATTACCATACAGGTAAGTCCAAGGTTGTGGATAGGTAGGTAAACACTGAGCCACAGTCTGCTCAGACTCCATAGTATTTTGGCCCAATCAAATTGATAACATGCACATTATGTGAAAGGCTATCATTGTCTTCAGTAGCCAATACAAACAACAGGGCAGGCTGGGGGAGCCCAAGAATTGACTCACCTCTTCGACCCTCAAGCAAAGACTGACCAGAGCTGGTGTCTAACTAACTGCTCCCCAGGTGGGATAACTTTAAGGCACCTGTCCTGCCCTGGTTCCCAGGGTATCCCTGTTGGGATTTGAATCCAGCTGCCCACAGTGAAACCACTTCTGAATGCTGTGCCCCAGAGCCAGGCCCATCCTCCATCTCTGCCTGCCTAATCTAACCTGTACTGAGGAGAGGGCGCCGCGTGGTAATTCCCATCTGTCTTAGGTTTCTGTGACAGGGTCATGCTCCAAGGTGAGAGGACATGTGCTTGTCAGCAGTTGTCTTAGTATGGGGTTCCCCTAGAAGCCAACCCTGAGCTAAGAATTTGAATTTATTTGTATGTGATCCTAGGAAACCATGAAGGGGAGGAAGGCAAAAAGATAGCAAAGGTATGCTCAAGTCAGCTCACACTGCAGACAGCTGGAACCAAATCTCACTAGGGAACCTCTGAGACCCAGGGCAGGATGTGGGCCCTAAAGTTAACCCACCTGGAGACAGTAAGATACCAGCTCTGGTCAGTCTTTGGCTCAGGGTTGAAGAGGGGGTCAATTCCCAGGCCCTCCCAGGCCGCCTGAAAGGCTACAGAGTGGGCTCCGGCAGTGAGAGAAAGCTCCAAGCAAAGAAATGAAGGTGTTCACAGTTGGAGTCACGGAAGCTGTGAGGGCAAGGAGACATGGTTGGGGAGGGGAGGACATGGCCTCTTATGAGGATGCTGCAACTCTTGCACTGTTACAACATGTGAAAGGAGAAACAAAAGCCTAATTCTCCTCAGCTCAGCTAAGCGGCCCTGAGTCTGCAGCCCACCCCGCCGGCCCTATGAAGCTTTTAGACTCGGTGCTTCCTGCTATGGAGGAATACTTTGCTCGGCGCCTGCACAGTCGGTGTTTCATCCTGAAATAAGTATTGTGCCCAACGCAGAGAAAGAATCGAGGAGCCCGATCATTTCTACCCACAGGTAAGAAATAGTTCATAGATTATTTACTTACACAATCTATTGCCTCTTTGTAAACAGCATCTAAGACATTCGTGTAATAGCATCATAGTCTTACAAACGTTCAAAGGGTTTGGAGTAGTCACTCCACTGAGATGTATGGCATTGATTTGCAGGCTGCCAGTGACAGGGATTGGACCTCCTCACATTTTGGGGTGCCATTATACAGAAGTTTACTTCTTTACTCGTCTGTTAAAAAATACATGGTTCCTCTCGACATGGTACTCAGAACTATGTTAGCTTCTGGGAATACAGTGATGAATAAGACATGCTTCCTACAAACTTTCCCTCTAGTGAAAAAAAGATAGAAAAGAAAACAGCCGAGCACAATAGAGTGTGATGGTCTCATTGATGAGGTGCGTGCAGAGGGTGCTACACAGGTGCGTACCCACAGGGGGGACAGCCCTGGGTCTCGGGGCACTGGGGACCAGAGGGAAGAATATGGGTTAACAGAGCAAAGGGCAGTGTGTGTGTGTGTCTGTGTGCATGCACACGTGCCCACCTCTGTTTTTATACATCTATGTGTGTAAATTTTGAGGGCAGGGCAGTTAGTTTTAGGCAGAGAGCATAGATGTGTAGAAGCCCAGGGCTCAAAAAGAAATGGTGGCTTAGGAAAATAGCGAGTTGGTGATTGTAACTGGAGCTGGAGGGGAACAATGAGAGAAAAGGTCAGAGACAGAAGCATAGGCCAGTTATGCCTAATAAGCCAGACTGAGGGTTGGATTTCAGTATATGGTAATGGAAAGTTATTGAAGGCTTTCAAGTCGGGAAAGGCCACCATCAGCTTTCCTTCTTGGCAAATTACTCTGGCCACCACGTGGATGAAAGAGTGGACGCAGCAAACTGGAGGTCAGAAGACCAGCTCTGGGGCAGGTGTGGCAGTTTAGATGAGACATAATGGAGTTTTGGATGAGGTGATGGCGGTGGGGATGGAGAAAAGTAGGCTATTACCCGAAATTGCCTTGGCACCCCCAAGCAGATAACAGGTGGCCTTCCTCTATTCTCTCTTTGAATCCTGTACCTACCTCTCTGGTTGACTTTATCATGACTTATTATAATTGCTTGCTTGTATGTCTATTTCTCTACTGGACAGTGACTTCCTGAAGTGAATAAATGCTGATTTTCTCTTTTTTTATGGTTTTTTTTTTTTTAATTTTATTAAATTTATTGGGGTGACAATTATTAGTAAAATTACAAAGATTTCAGGTGTACAATTCTGTATTACATCATCTATAAATCCCATTGTGTGTTCATCACCCAGAGTCAGTTCTCCTTCCATCACCATATATTTGATCCCCCTTACCCTCATCTCCCACCCCCCACCCCCGACCCCCCTTACCCTCTGGTAACCACTAAACTATTGTCTGTGTCTATGAGTTTCTGTTTCTCATTTGTTTGTCTTGTTCTTTTGTTGTTTTTGGTTTATATACCACATATCAGTGAAATCACATGGTTCTCTGCTTTTTCTGTCTGACTTATTTCGCTCAGCATTACACTCTCAAGATCCATCCATGTTGTCACAAATGTTCCTATATCATCTTTTCTTACTGCCAAATAGTATTCCATTGTGTATATATACCACAACTTCTTTATCCATTCATCTATCGAAGGATATTTTGGTTGTTTCCATGTCTTGGCCACCATAAACAAAGCTGCAATGAACATTGGAGCACACGTGTCTTTATGGATAAATGTTTTCAGATTTTTTGGGTAGATACCCAGGAGAGGGATTGCTGGGTCAAATGGTAATTCTATTCGTAATTTTTTGAGGAACCTCCACACTGCTTTCCATAATGGCTGCACCAATCTGCATTCCCACCAACAGTGTATGAGGGTTCCTTTTTCTCCACAGCCTCTCCAACACTTGTTACTATTTGTCTTGTTGGTGATAGCCATTCTGACTGGGGTGAGGTGATATCTCACTGTGGTTTTGATTTGCATTTCTCTGATGATTAGTGATGTTGAGCATTTTTTCATATGTCTATTTGCCATTTGTATGTCCTCTTTGGAGAAATGTCTCTTCAAGTCCTCTGCCCATTGTTCAATTGGGTTGTTTGTTTTTTTGTTGTTGAGTTTCATGAGTTCCTTGTATATTCTGGATATTAGCCCCTTATCGGAGGCACTGTTTGCAAAAATCTTCTCCCATTCAGTTGGTGGCCTCTTTATTTTGTCGATGGTTTCTTTCGCTGTGCAGAAGCTTTTAAGTTTCATATAGTCCCATTCGTTTAGAATAAATGCTGATTTTCATTGTGTGTCCAGTCTGCCAGCTCTCTGCCTGGTACGTGGTAATTTCCTAGATATTTGCTGAAGAAGAAATATGTATCCCTTATACATTTCACCCATTTTTTCTGGTTCTACCATGTGGCAACTGGAAGGCCCACACTTAAACTCACTGTGTCTTTAAAGTCTCTTCAGAACTCCGCTCTCCGCTTCTAGGTTCAACAACCTAATCCTTTCAACAGTTCTGTGTCTGACCTGGTTTTGAATCCATCACCGTTCTAGTTCACCTACTTATACTAAACTCCCAGGGCTGTGCATTGCACACCTGGAATCTTACAAGAGAAAAGCCAAGCTCATGAAGGCAGGTGAGACTAAAGTCTCGATCCAGAACTATAGGTCGACCAGCTTCCACCTTTACCTGCGTGATCCCTTTCTCCAAAGGCCAAGCTAGAAACTAGTGCCACAAGGAACTCCTTCACAGAGTGCGCAGTTTCCCCACACGTTCTACAGTCACGGCCTCCATGACAAGATTGGGGAGCTGGTAGGAGGACGGTGGAGGGAAGGTCTGGTGAGCAAGTGTGGATCCAGCTCCACTAGCAGAGGCCGAGGAGACTCCACCAGTTGGAAGGAGAACCCGAGAGGGTGTGCGCTGCAGTCTGTCCCTGAGGTTGCCACAGCACAGTGTCTGTCAACTTTAATCCCACTCACAAATTACCAACTGTCTCTTTCCCACAAAACTAAAGTATTTAACATTTCTTGTCATTTCCTTTAGATATACATGTATAAGCACATACTGTCTGGCAGGAGAAGGAGAGAGACAGCAATATTGAAGAATAAAAGTTCCATTGTTCTGTTGCTTCTAAAGTAAATGATGGAAATTATAAGCTAATTTACATATGGGAGATTAGCAGAGTATCCCTTTATTCCTATTAATATATTTTCCCTTCCTAATTATAAAGATTTGAATCTTTTTAAAACAACTTTATACAAAACATTTGTGTGAATATAAGAAGTGCATGTTAAATGCTAATTCTGGATGAGTTATTTGCATAACCGTACAAAGGAGCTAAATTGCTTGTATTTAATAATAAATAGAGAGTTTAAAAAGGATTGCAGATATCTTGAGAGAATGTGAAACAGAGAAAAAATTTGCTTCTATTTTAAGATATGGAATTTTTTTTTTTTTTCCACTTCGAGTTTAAAGCGACTCTGCACCCTCTAGGGAAAACTTGTCCTGACTTTCCGATAAGCTTAATATTCCAGGCTCCTACAACATGACAATTCAAATACATTAAAGGTGAAGAGCTAATATGTTTTTAAATGAAAATGGATAATTTTCAAAGATAATAAACGCATCTAAAATAGTTTCACATTTGGAAAGTGGAGGTTTTTGAAGATTATAGATTCCGCATATAATAGCAAAATGGAAAGCATTGTAGAAATTATCCAGAGGATTCAGGGAGAATCAAAATTCATAAAGAAAGATGAAAGACTTTATAAAGTATGTGAGGTGACAACATTCAGGACTCAGATAGCAGTTGTCACATATGCATGTGAACAGAAAAAACATGCTACCAGGTAAAACACGGAAAATAACTAAGATGACAGATGCATCTAATTGTGATTTGATATTCATGCCTTTTGAAGTCAGGAGCCAGTCTGTTATTGGCATTCAGGATAGGAGACACTTCATCCTTCTCTTTCGCCTCCTCCCCTTAACTCTTCGCTGAATTGACTCCATATTCTCTTGGTTTTCCTTCTATCTCTTTATCAATTCCCCTTCAGACTCTCTTGCAGACCCTTTTTCCTGTTTGACTTCTAATTGGTGACCTCTAATTCAGTCCTGAGTCAAATTTTTCTCTTATCACCCTGTCTAGGTGATCTACATAGTTTCCATGGCTTTAAATTCTATCTGTCTGCCCCCAAATACCAAATTTATACCCAAAGCTGTCCTCTGAGTTCCAGTGTGCAGCTGCTTGCCAGCATCTCCTCTCAGATGTCGGCCAGTGTCTCAAACGCAAGAGGCCAGTCCAAATTACCCTCTCGACCTGGCCCACCACCACCCATATCTCACCGGACTTCTCCACTTCCGCAACTAGCAGTACAATATCTCTGTCACTTCTACACTGAACAGCAATGTCAAGTCCTTCTCCTGCTCATTTCCACCATTGTCGCCCTAGTCAAGCCGTCATCTCGCAGACTATTTTGTTGGCATCTTTGCCAGCTATTGACACATCTCCAGCAATCAGTTTTTGCCACAACAACAGAAAAGTCATCTTTACATGTCATAACTTGTTGCCAGCTGCCTTTCCTTAAAATTAACCAAGAGAGTCTATACCCTGCTGCAAAATGGCTACTCTGGGTTGGCCTGGTCTACAAACATGTCACTTTTCTATTAAAACTTTTTCTGGGGCCGGCCCGGTGGCTCAGGCGGTTAGAGCTCCACACTCCTAACTCCGAAGCCTGCCGGTTCCATTCCCACATGGGCCAGTGGGCTCTCAACCACAAGGTTGCCAGTTCAATTCCTTGAGTCCTGCAAGGGATGGTGGGCAGTGCCCCCTGCAACTATGATTGAACACGGCACCTTGAGCTGAGCTGCCTCCAGGATGGCTCAGTTGGTTGGAGCGCATCCTCTCAACCACAAGGTTGCCGGTTGGACTCCCGCAAGGGATGGTGGGCTGTGCCCCCTGCAACTAGCAATGGCGACTGGACCTGGAGCTGAGCTGCGCCCAACACAACTAAGACGAAAGGACAACAACTTGAAGCTGAACGGCACCCTCCACAACTAAGATTGAAAGGACAACTTGACTTGGAAAAAAGCCCTGGAAGTACACACTGTTCCCCAATAAAGTCCTGTTCCCCTTCCCCAATAAAATCTTTAAAAAAACAAACAAAAAAACCACTTTTTCTGTGGGTTCCTATTGCATAAGAATAAAATCTGAATTCCATATAATGGTGTTATGGACCTAATGTGTGTGTCCGCCCCCCCCCCCCAAA
This sequence comes from Rhinolophus sinicus, assembly GCF_036562045.2. Lineage (NCBI taxonomy): Eukaryota > Metazoa > Chordata > Mammalia > Chiroptera > Rhinolophidae > Rhinolophus > Rhinolophus sinicus. Next base: position 14,733,030 of record NC_133754.1, on the reverse strand, counting down.
TTCATGTTGGTTTTCGGAGATAGGGCCTTTGGGGGGTGATTAGGTGATGAGGCCAGAGCCCTCATGAATGGGATTACACTCCTTATAACAGAGACCCCAGAGAGCTTCCATGCGCCTTCTGCCATGTGAAGTCCAGGAGAAGATGGTCACCTATGAACCAGGAAATGAACTTTCACTGGACACTGAATCTGCTGGCACATTGATCTTAGACTTCCCAGCCTCCAGAACTATGAAAAATAATTGTTTAAGTCACCCGGTCCAAGGATTCTGTTATAGCAGCCCAAATAGACTAAGACAGATGGTCCGCAGAGACCCCCTGTGATCTGCCTTTCTGACAAAATTCACCCATCTCCTGTCCCCTCCACCTTTTTCACTCCTCTCCAGCCCACTGACCTTCTTTCAACCTCTCAGATGCCTCATGCTTTTTCCAGTATCAGAGACTTTATGTATGTTGTTCTACTGGGAATACCCCTTTCCACGCTTTTTATGTAACTGACTTTCAATCCTCGGCTTAAATACCATTCCCTCAGAGAGGTCTTCCCTGCCTCCCAGTTCTGAGTAAGCGCTCCTCTGTTATGCCCCATGTTTCACTCCACCCTGGTTGTTTCCTTCAAAGCACTGATCATAATTTTTATTTTATATTTTTTGTTTGCTTGTCTATTGGCTGCCCCTTCTACTAGACTGATGCTACCTTAGTGACAGGAATTAGATTTGTTTTATTATCTAAAGAGCTTTGGACAATGCCTATCACATACTAGGCCTTCAATAAATAGTTGCGGAATGAGTGAAGAAATGAAGAAATGAATGAGCTATGGGCAATTACAGAGGTAAAGTTTGCTTCAAAATTCTTGGCAACTGCTTCATATCTGAAAACTCGGTGGTGAGTGGCTGTAGTTTGCTACTCGAAGACCTGATACACTTTAGGGAAGAAATTATGATCTGTGGCAATATTTTCATGTCTAGAGAATATAAGTTTTGGAATGGAGCCTTTCAAAATGTCGAGTGTCTATTGTATTGAGGTTTTTAATATTTTCAAATGATTTAAGCTAAATTGCATACTCGTTGTTTAGTCACAAAACACTTGCATGGCCCCAAGGAATAAAGTCAAGCCCTGCAAATGAAGACAGGGAAGTCAGCACACAGAGTGAAGTGGGCTGTCTGGGCATGTCTCCGTGAGACTGAAAACCACCATGGCAAGGTGACTCTCGAGCAGAATTACTCACCACTGTGGCTTGGAACAAAATGACACTGACTCTGAGAGTACATAATTCAATGAGTCTCAGCATATTCAATGAGTTGATACGGCTCCTTGGACTTCTATGCCAATTTCTCTGTTACAATATAATTTTTCCTCGAGTTCTAAATATTGCTTCCGGAGTTACCCAGAATAATTACCGATGCAAGGATGATGTAAAACCCTTGGCAATTTCAAAAAAAAAAAAAAATGTGTTGCAATCGGCCAAGGAATAGCCTCTGCCCCACTGATTCCTTTGAGTGACATTTCAAAGCTGATTACTTAGCCCTATTCAGGCAGATATCCCACTGCAATCAGCATCCTTCTTGTGTTTGCCTCAATAGGGATTTTGCCTTAATAAGAAATATAGAATTGGGTTCTTAGTGATAATTATGATAATAATTTTCAAAGGACAAGTCTTTCCCTTAATAAATAATCCTTCTCTCAGAGCAAGCATCCTTGAATCTTATCTGTGCAGTTTTTCAAATGAACGTTTTAAAAAATCAATTTTGATACTTGAGACTTATGCAAGGATAAGTGGAACTCAGAAATGACAGATTCCACTTTTATGTAGATATGAATGTGCACCTAATGCCAACAGTAGGAGGAAAGTAAGCAATTTTTTAAATTAAGGTCTTCTTTAATCTTCCAATGCCAAAGAGAACATCAGATTTATATTAAATAAAACATCCCATCTTTGTCCTAAATTAATTTAAACCAGCAGAGGCTACCATATCAACACACATGTTAACATTAGAGTTGAATACAAGGCAGGTGGTGTTTGGACGGCTTGAGGTGATTTTGCACCTCCTATTTCCATCCCCCATCCCCAAATCTACCCCCAACAATATGTAATTAAGTAAAAAAAGAGCACTTGCTAGATTATAGATATAAGCCCTCTGCCCTTCCTTAAATTTGTATTGCTGCCTCTAAGCTCCTATGTGGGAATTCAGGACCCACCACTAGAGATAGCAATATGGTGAGGTAGCTAAAATTATACAGAGGTTCTGAAGGAATACAAAGTAAAATAAGTGGCTGGGAGGCAGTGGGAGTGCACACAGGGTTCTCATGACACTGTCTCTAAACCATCACAGTTCAAGGCTGTGCCTAAATTCCACTGTTACAAAGGTAAGAGCACTGAACAAAGAGTTGACAAAGCAGGAATCTAGTCCTGCCATGCCATCATTAGCTATGGATCCTCACCCAAGGCTTCAGTTTCCTTATTTTAAAATTGAATATATTGGATTTTTGCTTCTGGGAGCATAGAGTAGACATTTTTCCCTGTTTTTCCTGTTCAGTACTACTTAAAACCCTGTCCATTATATATAAAACAGCATAAGAAGACATTGAAGTTGGAGAGAGGAAGGCAGATCAACAAGAGACTTTGGGACATGAGAAAAGAGAGGGTGGTGAGTTGCCTGAGATTTTATTTAGCCTTATATGTTCCAGAGTTGGAGTTCAAGAAGCCAGCAGTGTGGAAATGTCAGTGGGGACACGGAAAAAAGCCACAACAAAGACTTGCTCTCTCTAGCCAAAAGCTCATAAAAAGGCAGCTCAGCAAGACTGAACACTTTTAGAATGAAAGCAAGCACCATGGAAAGGCTGCGGCCCCACTCCTCCATGAGGGCAAAGGCTAAGTGGAGTGAGGAACTGAGGTTTCCATTTACACACAGCTGTAATGAGGTATCCCAACACTCCACCAGGGTGATGATGTCTGAAAAGGCCAAGTAGGAAGCCATGACATTGATTCCTGCCAACCGGTAATGGATCACCCCATAGTATTACTGGAGACCATGTGAGAATCTGCAGTTCCATCCCCATCGAGCCGCAATGAGGCACCCCCTCCAACTCCCTGCTGGTTTGGTATCAGAGGACCTCCACCATCAACTAGCAGTCCCACTACTGTTGTCAGTGGAGACACAATGGGATCCAAACGTCCCAGCCCTCCAGCAATGATGAGGGTCCCTCCTACCTGGTGTCAACAGGGGCTGTATAGCTACCAGGTTACCTCCACCTGGCAGTAATGAGGAGGTATCCACCCCTTTCCCTGAAAGAGCAGTATCAGAGAACAAGAGTTACAATAAAATGCTTAAATAATATCCAGAGTCTCATAACAAAAACGTCAAGATATTCATTGAAACTCACTCATCATACCAAGAACAAGGAAGATCTTAAACTGAATTTTAAAGACTATTGATAGATGCCAACACTGAGATGACAGAGATATTAGAATTATCTGACAAAGATTTTAAAGCAGTCATAAAAATGCTTTGAACAGTTACCAGCACTCTAGAAATGAATGAAAAATAGAATGTCTCAGCAAAGAAATGATGTAAATAGAACCAAATGGACACTTTAGAACTGTAAAATGCGATCACCAAATACATTGGGTGCAGCAGCAGAATGGAGGTAACAGAGGAAAGAATCAGTAAACTGGAAGATAGGACAATAAAAATGACCCCATCTGAAGAAAAGAAAATAAACTAAAAATTAAAATGAACTGAGATTCAGAAACCTGGGGAATTATAACAAAAGATCTAACATTTGAATCATCCAAGTCCCAGAGGACAGGAGGAAAATGTTGAGATTGAAAAAGGACTCAAAGAAATAATGATTGGAAATTGCCTATATTTGACAAGAGAAATAAACTTACAGATTTAAGAAGCTGGATGAAGCCCAAACAGAAAAAACCCAATGAAATCTATGAAAAGACACATCATTATGAAACTTCTGAAAACTAAAGCCAAAGATAAAATCTTGATAAAAATGACAGCCAGATTAAAATGATACTAATGAGGGGAAAAAATAATTCACATGACAGTGAATTGCTCATCAGAAATCATGAAGATCAGAAGAAAGTGAAAATCAAAAAATACTTTGAATGGAATGAAAACAAAAATTAAAGAATACCAAAATTTGTGTGACATAGCTAGAGCAGTAATGAGAGGGAAACATTAACAGCATATTTTAATAAAAAGGAACATTCTCAAATTAATAATATAACACCCCACATCAAGAACCTAGAAAGAGAAAAACAAAATAAACCCAAAACAAACTGAAGGAAATGTTATCGTAAAGAGCAGAAGTCAATGAAATTCAAAACAGAAAAACAGTAGAGAAAATCATTGGAACAAAGAGCTGGTTCTTTGAAAAAATCAATAACATTGACAAACCTCTAGTACAACTGACAAAGAAAAAGAGACAGAAATGAAACTGAGGTTATCACTAAAAACCCTGCAGATATAGAAAGATAGTAAGGGAATACTAAAAATAGTTCTACTCACATAAATTTGACAACTTAGAAGAAATGGACTAATTCGTCAAAAATCACAAATTACCACAATTCATCCAATATTAAACAGATAATTTAAATAACCCTATGACTATTAAGGAAATTGAATTCATAATCTTAAACTACCAAAAAGTAATTCTCCAATCCTAGATGGTTTTACTGGAGAATTCTAACAAATGTTTAAAGAAGAAATAACACACACATACACACAAAGAATTAATGCCAATTCTCCACAAAATCTCTTCCAGAAAATAGGAGAGCAAAGGACAGTTCCCAGTTTTCATTTTATGAAGCTAGTATTACTTTGATACCAAAACCAGACAAACATAGTAGGAAACAAGAAAACTATACACGAATATCCCTCATGAATATAGAAGCAAAATCTTTAGCAGAATATCAGCAAAAATAATTCAGCAATATGTAAAAAATAATTATATACCATGAGCAAGTGAGATTTATTTCAGGGATGCAAGATTGGTTCAATATTTGAAAATACCTCAATATAATCAATTCTGTGTGATCCACTGTGTTAAAAACCAAGGAAAAAATAACATCAACTCAATGCAGAATGATCATTTATCAAAGTCAATACCCATTCATGAAAAATAGGAAGAAAGAGAAATTTGCACAACTTGGTAAAGAACATCTACGAAAACCCCTACAACTAACATTATACTTAATAGTACATTGCAAGGATGTCTGCTTTCACCACTGTTACTCAACATAGTGCTGAAATTTCTAGCCAGTGCAATAAGGCAAGGAAAGGAAACAAAAGCCATAGAGATCAGCAAAAAAGAAATAGAACTGACCCTATTATAGGAGACATGATTGACTATACAGAAAATTTCAAATTCTACCAAAACATCTCCTATAACTAATAAGTTAATTCACTTATGTGGCAGGATACAATAGTCAATTGTATTTCTATATACTAGCAATGAACATATGGATACTGAAATAAAAAACACAATACCTGTATAACAGCTTAAAAACAAACAGAAAACTGACTCTGGGTGGTGAACACACAATGGGATTTATAGATGATATAATACAGAATTGTACACCTGGAATCTATGTAATTTTACTAACAATTGTCACCCCAATAAATTAAAAAAAAAAGTAATGTTGATATCCCCATCTTAAAAAGAGGAAATAAAGACTTTAAATAGCTTGATCAAAGTCATATAGCTATTAAGTAGATGAACTATTAAAAACAAAACAAAACAAAACAAAAAAAACACCAGAAATATTTAGGTGTAAACCTGACAAGATATTGCAGGATTTTTATGTTAAAACTACATAATGCTGATGTAAGACATCAAAGATCTAAATAAATATAAATATTCATGGATTAGAAGAATCTACATGGTAAAGATATCAATTCTCCCCAAATTTGACAAAACTATCAAAATTCCAACAAGATTTTACATATATGATTATTCTACATTTTATATGGAAAGGCACAGGAACTAGATAGCTAAAATGATTTTGTAAAAGAAGAATTATGTGGGAGGAATCAGTACACTCTGTTTCAAGACTTGTATGAGTATGCTACATTAATCAGGACTCTGTGGTATTGACGGAGGGACAGACAAACAGATCAATGGAGCGGAATAGAGAAGCCAGAAATAGATCCACATAAATATGCTCAGTAGAGTTTTGACAAAAGAGCAAAAGCAATTCAATAGGAGAAAGATAGTCCATACAACAATAATGCTGTAGGAATTAGACAACTGTAAGTTAAAAAAAAAAAAAAAAAAAAAAAACAGTCCTTGACATAAGGATCTTAGGTCTCACACCTTATTTAAAAAAGTAACTAAAAATGGATAACAGACTTAAATGTAAGACTGTAAAAATTTTAAGAAAAAAACATTGAAAATCTTTGATAACTAGAGGTAGGAAAAGACTTCTGTGACTTGATACCAAAAGCATGATACATAAAAGGAAAAATTGATAAGTAGGACTTCATCAAAAATTTTAAAGGTTTGCTTTGTGAAATACCATATTAAGAATATGAAAGGACTAATTACAGGCAGACAGAAAACATTTGCAAATCATTTATCCCACAAAAGGGTAGTATCTAGGAAATATAAAGAGCTCTCAAAACTGAACAGTAAAACAAAACAAAACAAAAAAACAGTCCTATTAGAAAATTGACAAAAGACATGGAGGGACAGTTCACCAAATAAGGTATAGTATGCCAAATAAACACATGAAAAGATCTTCAACAATATTAGCCATTAAGGAAATGCAAGTTAAAACCACAATTAGATGTCACTATACGTCTATTATTACTACAGAAGACACTATAACACAGACAATGAAGACATAGAAATTGTCAAATATGTTGCCTGCTGTGGTTCGATTCAAACAGAGAAGCAGCCAAGAAATCAGGAGACGGCTGAGGCTCAGAGGACGGCAGTAGAAGAACTGGGAAAGCTCACCAAGAGCAAAGATGTGTCATTAGGCTCAGATCATCCATAGCTGTGTATTCCCAATTACTATATATGGACAGTGAAGAAATCTAATAGGAAAATAAAATGATTCACTTGAAATATGGTGTTGGAGGAGAGCTCTATGGGGACTCTGGCCCATCGGAAAGATGAATAAGTGGGGCCTAGAGAAAATTCAGACTGAAGCGTTGCTGGAGGCAGAAAGGACAAAACTGAAGGAATCCTACATCAGGCACTATATGAGAACACAGGGTTCTTTGGAAAAGGAAACATAGAAGGCAGCAGGAAAAGAGGAAGACCAAAGGTGAGATGAATGGACTCCATAGAAGGAGCCATAGGCTGAGCAGGGCTGTGGATGTCACTCATTCATAGGGTCACCAGGGGTCAGAGCCAACTCAATGGCACACAACTTGCATAACATACTTGTACACCTATCAGAATGGCTAACATAAAGAACAGTGACAACACCAAATGTTGGCAAGGATGGGGAGAAACTGAATCAGCCATGTATTGCTGGTGGGAATATAAAATGGTACAGTTACTCTGGAAAGCAGCTTGGCAGTTTCTTAAAAAGATAAACATACAATTACCATATGACCCAACAATCACACTCCTGGGCATTTATCCCAGACTAATGAAAATTTATGTTTACACAAAAGTACCTGTGCACAAATGTATCTAGCAGTTTTCTTCACGACAGACCAAAACTGGAAACAATCAGATACCCTTCAGTGGGTGAAAGTGGAAACAAACTGTGGGCCATCCACACCGAAGAATATTGCTCAGGAACAAGGTACTGATACACCTGACTGGATGAATCTCCAGAGAATTATGCCGAGTGGAAAAAAAAAAAATCCCAAAAGGTTACCTTTTTATAACATTGTCGAAATGATGTCATTATAGAAATGGAGAAGGGATTAGTGGTTGTCAGCAGTAAGGAGGGGGTGATGGTGAAAGGGAAGTGGTGTGGCTATAAAAGGGCAACATGACAAACCCTTGTGATGGGAGAGTTTAGTATCTTAACTGTATTGGGGTTAATATCCTGATTCTGACGTTGCATTATAGTTTGTAAGATGTTTCCATGGGGGGGATACTGGATAAAGGGTATACAGGATCTGTCTACTTTTTTTTCTCACAACTGCTGCATGTGAACTAACAATTGTCTCAAAATAAAATGTTTATTTTTTAAAAAGAAGGTATCAGCCAGGGTAGTCTGTCCTACCACCTCTCAATTCTGAGACTCTCATTCAGTTATTACTTTAGTTGAACCACTGTAAACACATAAAAGGGTAAATGTAAGACAAAGGCTAAGCTACTAAATTTTCAGTATTTATGACTGAAATAGAAATAGGTCACTAAATTGAAAATTAATTGACTGTATTTAGAATGGTAAATTCTCCTTGCACATTACTCTCAGGTTGAGAATAGCAACTATAGAGACTTGTGAAATACTCTTTGGAATAACGCAAAACCTCATGTTCATTTCATATAATCCTGCAAAAACGGGTAGAAAAAAGTTCTATCACACGTACGTGGCCTGGGGTCATACTAGGACAGAGTAAATGACAGTTTCCCATGGTCCACAAAATGCCATTCTAAAGAAACACAAGGTTATCTAAATACTGTGTAAATTCTGGCAAAAGCCAAGAGAAAGCAAACTATATACATCAAAACAATACAAAACAAAAGCCAACAACCCATTTCCACAGTATAGCTTTCCCTGAATGTAATTCATCTCCTTCTTCTGATTTGAACTCTTCTCCCACACAAACCAGAGTTTGGCTGGATATGAACTTAAGACAGGAGGAGCTCACAATATGTTCTCTAGTGTGGAATAAAGAATCAGTACTCGAGTCAATATGAAACAGAAAGTTAGGCAAGCATCTAACTGGCGTCAGTCCAAAGGGTCCAAGATGAGAGGCTAAATCCAGATGTGAGAAAGCAAGTCAGAAACCAGAGGGAGCAGAAATTGCAGCCACAGCAGAGGAAGCCTGGAGAAGGCCTCCACACTATCGAGGCATAACTGAAGACACTCGGATAGGGTTCCTGTGCTTACACTGTAGGTGAGAGAGGTGCTCAAAGCTGCAGGTCAGTTCAGACATGTTGATTCCACAGAGGTTTACAGAGAACCTCGTGTACGTGCCTCTGTGCTGAGCTGTATACTAAGGACTGGAGAAGCAAAGGCCATTAAGTGCATACAGTTCAGTTGGAGAGAGGGATAAGGTAGCAATGACCAAGGCCTGTGAAAGGTGGAGGTCAGTGCGGGGTGAGACGAGTCCCCCAAAGACGCATTTTTGTTGTTCCGTGGGTTTGCTTGCAGAGAGGTAACGAGGGTGGCAGGCCAGATAAAATGTTACCAAGACCATGCCAGTTGCACTGGGTCTGGAAAGGACAAAAGCGAAGGAGAGAGGAATAGGAAAGAAATTTCAGGCAGAGGAAAGGAGAAAGAATCTGTGTGAGATACTGAGAATTGAGAAACTAGGATGCCCCTAGGGAAATTTCATTTCTGAAGAAATCACTAGACAGAGCCACTGATGAGGGTGAGACAAAGAACTGAAAGCAAGGGCATTAAACGGAAGCGCCCACAGAGAAAGGTAAATCTCCAAGCCCTGCCCTATGCTCAGAATGCCAGCCAGCCCCCACACTCTACTGCCTGAGGCAGAGGTTTATTCTGGACCAATTGTTCTTGGGGGGATCTCGCTAAAATGCCGATTCTAATGCAGTGAGTTTGGGGAGGGGCCTGAGATGCTGCATTTCTAACAAGCCCTGGGATGATGCCGATTCTGCTGATCCATAGACAACATTGTGATCAGCAAGGTTTAGAGAGCAGTAGTGTCCAGAGTGGACATGGAAACATCCCATTGGAGTGAGGGAAGACAATGTTAAGACTTGTTTTTATGTAAAAACTGGGAAATTAAACTTTGCTGTAGTAATATGCATATCAATTCTAGCACCTTCACTCGCTCTGTTTGCTAGATACTTGACATATGTAACATGTAAGGTTTCCTGAAGGAGGGGTGGGCATTCGATAACGTGGACGCTGTGACAGTCACACTTTTTCCCCTATGTCAAATTTCAACGTATAGCCACATATTGCAGTTATAATATATTTTTCAGTGGATATCTGGATTATATTATCTAATGTTAACTGATCTTCATAAAATGAACAAGTGGATTAAAAGGATTCCTACTCACAAAGCACTGATTAAAAATAATACTAGGAATATAGAGACAACTGAACAATAAAGTGGCAGTGATACTATCTCTTGCTCATGGAATGAGCTCTTGGTAGCCACACAGTAACATCAAAACAATGTTTCTAAGATCTGACTCCAACTTGGTTAAAAATAAATCAAAATGATAAATAAGACTCTTTGCAGTATGGACTTACATCTACTAATATTAGCAACCACCCCCACCATGAGTGTGCATGGTTCCTTAAGATATTATTGAAGCCATCAAAATTAGCAAGACTTTTTAAAACAAAGCATCTCCATGAAGCAAACCTCTACTATCTTCAGCTATATTTAAAGACATGCAGTACTCAATCTGGGACAAAATTTTATTAAATTGAATGTTGCGTTTTTAGAAACTGCTTTTGCATTTTCTCCCATAATAGCAGAGACAAAAAATCCCACATTGGGGAATGACTTGGTCTTTCTCATGGAGTAAAACCATGGCTGAAGATGACATGGAAAAACAATATGGCAACCAATCGCAAGGAGTACCACGTTGAGAGTAGTACACGAGAGAGTTTGATAGGCCTGGTAGTGGCTCACATCAAGTTTGCTCATACTGCACTTGCCTGAACTTAAAGCTTGACCACTACTAACTGCAGGAGAGGCTGAGGAAGGTCATCTATCAAACTTTTAAAAAGACCTGAGTTTGAAGTCAGTATCTCTGTTGAGTAAGACTGGAGGTTGAGAAGTGGGCCAAGGAACAACTGTGTATCATTATTCTTGATGATTAAACTGCGTGCATGTTACTTTTTTGACAATTATTTTTAAACAATATTTTTTTAAATAATAAAGGCATAGAATAGATGGACATCCAGGCAGGTATTTAATACTGGCAACCAATCTCTTTGGGGTATGCAATCTTCGTTTTTAAAGTTTGTTTTTTGTTTTGTTTTGTTTTTGAGGATAGACCAATGCCTAGACTATTTGGAAATGCAGAGAAAGAAACAAACAGGAAAATAATGCCTAAGGTCAGCCAATGTTTTATTCAAAATACATATAAGTGACTTTTTACCAGATTCCTACAAAAATAATGACAACATTAATAGATTTAGGTTGTACTATGAAGACTAAGTATTAAAATATATGAGTCTAGATGGGTTTACTTTCTTTTAAAATTAGACTATAAACTAGTATATAAAATACCCGTTTCTGAATGCTTAATTGATGTCTCATAATATTCTCTAGAATTTAGGGAATTAATCTAATTAATTTTGCTGGGCTGACAACAAAAAGCACAGAAAACAAATGCAGACCATGTAACAGATGACTGTTCTTATTACCTCTGGAAATAATAATTCCCAGGGAAGATAAAATGTTCATCATACTGTGGTAAAATGAATGAAAGCTGCAATTTAAAATTCCAAATCCGATAACATAACTGTATGAGAGGGGAAAGTGAAATTTACAAGGAACAATTAGAAAAATTATAAATACTTAGGTTTTCTAAAATTATTTTATAATTATTTGATCACTGAGCTATTAAAATTTTTCTCTCATAAAATTATAATAAATTCTAGGCAGGCTGAAAATCCTATCAGCAGGAAGCATGTGTCTTTTTTTAATGCAGTGTGGCTTTAAAATGAGCAATTCCCAATTATTAACCTTAAAACAACTTAACGGACAGAAATAGAGATAAATGCTTTGTTTTTCTGGAGCTCCACACCAGGCATTTTCATCCTTTCCTTCTCCCTTCATAAGAAGCAATTAAATCTTTGCATAGAAGATTTACAAGTCTTCGGAAAAGCAAAATCATTAGAACAAAACAGTGTGGCCACTTGAAAAGAGTATCAGGGAAAGTAATAACAATTGAACTCTGAGTTATTAAAGGAATAAATTTTTTAATCAATTTGGGAAGCGTGATAAGTATCTGAAAAACTTTACTTGGTGTGAAATGATTTTTCTTTCCTAAGACAATCATTCTCAGAGTGACCTCTTAAGACTTCTTCAAGACCTAACTTGTTATTATTTTTCTCCTGAGTCTTCCTAAAGAAATAAACTACTTAAAAAAAATCAGTATGGTATTTGTTTCATTCTGTGTAATTCTTATGGAAGGTAGCTGTCACGTAAGTCTCATGATATTTATAAATAAGTTTCCTTTTTAACCTGACGTAATGTCTAGAGTTGCTAAAAGCAATAGCACCATCATTTATTGCTCTAAGTAGAGTTAAGGTTAATACATGGTGATGCTTGGCAGGTCATAGTTGATGATCTCATGTTGGTACGGTCCCATCAACAAAAGAACAAAGCAAGGTGCTTAACGGGTCCAGTTTTAAAGTAAGCATACTTAAGGTTGCAAACATGATCTGAGAAACCAAGATTGGAATTTGTTTTAAATCTTCTGGGAAACTCTTTCAGTTCAAGGGTGTGCAATCACCAGGAAAAAAAAAAAATCATTCGGCTGTCGAACAGCTGAATGCTGATGAATGCACCCCTGAAGTGCTCACAGCAGCAGGTTGGCTGAATATGGTACTGTTTGTGGGGACTCAGCACAACGCTGCCTACTTCTGACCCACCAAAGTGCAAGGACAGTCTGCAACCCAGAGATAGGGACAGCGAAAGACACAGTTTGGAAACAGAGAGCTGTGAGACATGACCAATTCAAAAATGCTCCAAAATACTTTCAAAGGAATGGAACCATCCATTTGGTGGCTACTTTTAACAAAAGAAACAAAAAATCCTTACAACACCGCCTCTATCCTTGACCTGACCTGCTATAGTCTTCATGTTTGTGCCACTTCAAAACTCATATGTTGAAATCCTAAGCTGCAAAGGTGACAGTATTAGGAGGTGGGGCCTTCGAGAGGGGTTGAGGCCAGGCGGGTGGAGCCCTCATGAATGGGACTCATGCTCTTATGAAAGGACACCACAGAGCTCCTTCACCACATGATGACACAGAGAGAGGGAAGTCAGCTATCAACCAGAAAGAGGGCTTTACCTCAATGTGAGCATGCTAGTCTCTTAATCTTGAGCTTCCCAGCCTCTAGAATTGTGAGAAATACATTTCTGTTGTTTATGAGCTACCCAATCTATGGTATTTCATTATTGCAGCCCAAATGGACTAAGATATGACTCTTACACCTTTTACTGGGATTACTGACACAGCCCCCATCTCCTCCAGTCTCTTCTATGACTTCTCAAATTTGAATGTGAGCTCTTGCCAAGCTGATCTCCCTAAAAAATGATATTCTCACCATTTCCTTCTTTTCATTACTTCCATGAGGTTGGCCCCTGTGGAAACCATTTGCAAAAATGGCTACTCCCTGTGGTCCACACTCTTTGCAATGTGACTTTACAGCTCCTCCCATTAAAAGGTGGAGTCTAATTCCTACCACTTTAGTTGGGCTTTGTGATATGCATTGACCAATGGCATGTGGCAAAAGTGATAGTTGCCAGGTTCAAAAGGAAGCCTCAAGAGGCATTGGCATGTTGCTGCTCTTGCTCTCTTGTTACCTCTGCCACGTGAGGAGAACAAGCACAGACTAGCCAGCTGGAGCATGAGAAACTATGTGGAGACAAACTGAGGTACTTCCACCAACAGTCAGCCAACAACCAGCCAGCAAACCTCATGTACAGGAGTTATTCTAGACCAGCCAGTCCCCCAGCTGACCTAGCTGAATGCAGCCCAAACAACAGCAAGCCCAGTAGAGACCCACTGAGCCTTGCACAGATCAGCAGAACCCTCAGCCAACCTTAGAATAATAGGCAATAACAAGTAGCCTTTGCTTTGAGTTGGGAGGTGATTTGTTACACAGCTATGACTTACACATTCCGTGCTTATTCCCACCTCGATGTTTACATCTACACATTGTTCTTTCTACAATGCCTCCTCTTTCATTACCTTTATCTATTTACTTTTAAGATTCAAGTCAAGAGCTACCTAACAAAGCCTTCTCTGACTAGTCAATCCATATAAATACCATCTCCCTTCAGTTTAGTAAAAAAAAAAAAAATCTCATTTTTCTGTAATATTTTATGCATCCTGTATTCGGTTATATACACTCTGAGTTACCTTAATCCCTAACACAGAGCTAACTCATGACGGATGAGTAATAAAAATTTACTAGCTGAAAACAAACAGATTTGATATTCTCCCCCACCCATCCAAACAGTGGCCTGGTTTAAGCATTAATACCAACTCCCTCAATGAACTGTGTCTTGGAACTGATTAACAAGAGCAAAAATTTCCCTGTTTCAACAGAGATCTTTATAAAAAGAATTGATGCCTATAGAAATACAGTTTACTTAAACCATCAATTTGTTTTAAATAAAAGAACTGTGTTGATAGATTTTTCATATATATATATAATATATGTAATACATATATATATCATATATATATGTATATATATATATATATATATATATATATGATTAAGAGAATCTCCCCTTTGTAAGGGCTATCAGTTTTTGTTTCCTCTTATTAAAGATGCAGTTAATATTCATTTTCCTTGACAGTACAGGAAATTGTGCATGTCTCAGGCTACATAATTCTGAGCTTATTTCTGAGATGCTTTGTCTAGTATTTCAAATTGTCACAAGGTAAAATAAGAAATATATATATATATACATACTGATTTAAATATGATAATGCATTTCTATATTCAGTATCATCCATGACCACCTCATGTGCTCACATCATTTTTTTTTCCAAAAGATATGATACATATTATCCTGCAAATGTTACAGCATTAGAGTTTCAGTGCAATAAACAATTATAGCATATTTGCTACTTTGGATTCATTCATCACCTTAATACAATTCTATCAATTAGACTGAGTAATTTAACTATTTAAAAATTAATTTATTTTAAGTGTAGTATTTCTTTTACCAGCTTTTCCTTAGAAATCAAGTAATGCATGCTCATTACTGAAAAACTTGTCTCAATGCAGACTCTCATGCTAAGATTAGTGTTAAATAGTGATATTATTGAATATTATATACAGGCCACTCAAGAAGCAAGTTGAAGCCAATTTACAACTTGGCTCATCAGAAATAGTTAGAAGCGATACTGGTTAGAAAAAGTAAGAGTAGCTCCTTCTTACTTAAAGGCAACAATTTACTGAGTTTTTGCTCTGCCAGGTACATGTAATGAACTGTAGCTTTGTGATCTGAAGTCATTTGCACAACAATCATACAAAATATATATTAGCTTTGCCTCATTTTTGCAAATAAGGAAACTGAGGGCCTGAAAAGTTAAATAGTATACCCATAATCACGTAATGAGCCATATTTTTAATATTACATGCCTCCCAGGTTAGTTTTGTTTTCAGGAAGTCGAGCTCTATCTGTAAGGATCCTCTTGATCTGGTTCTAATGGTGAGGTTTCTTCCTGTTTTCTCACCATATCACCTTTGCTAGATAACGGATGCCTTCTTGTGACAACCAGCACAGGGGAGTGGGCATGCTCAGTGCATAGCTTCTTCATGCATATAATTGTAATGCTTGTATTTTGATTTACAAGTCTGCCAAACTCATTAGTGCTCAATTATTAGAAACTTGAGTGTTAAATTTTTCTAAAATATTTATGTTTTAAAAGAAGATAACCAAAAAGGAATTGCTTAATGCAAAGGAAGCAGTTATTAGTAGTAGAATTTTAGGCAGCAATGAGGATGTGTAATTAGAACAGTGGTTCTCAGTCTGGAAAGCAAAGTAGAATCACCTGTAGAGCTTTAAAAAATAAAAATTCTTATCCAGCAATCTCCAGAGATCAGATTCAATAGCTTTTGTGGTGGGTACTGAGTGTCAATGTGTTTTTTAAGAGCTGCCAACATAATGATCATGGTCAACCAGGGTCAGAAAACAATAGTTTGAAAAAAGAGGTCACAAAATACCTATACATCTAAAAAATTGGGCCTGACCTTGGTTTTCCTTGGACACTGTGCCAGTCTGTGGCATTGAGCTTCTTCTCCAAATGAAACACAAGTTTCTCCCCAACGTGCCAGTTGGTAAACTTCAAGATTTTTCAAAATCTTTTTCTGTGAAAGTGCTAGAAGAAATAAACGGGGAGAAATGTTTGTAACTCTGAAGCCTGAAATACCTGAATTAGATATAAATCCCAGAAGCCAAACCAACAGCAACAACAACAAATTGATAAATTGGGCTGCAATATGATCAATTATTTTTGCATAGCCCAAATCACCATAAAGTCAAAAGAGAAGCTTCCAACTGAGAAAAGCTATTTGCCACATTTCGACAAATCGATCATTTCTTAAGATGTAAAGGGCTTAAAAGGGCTGAGAAGAAGCAGTAACACCCCAATATCAGTGAGCACACCTAGCAACCCAATTTTGGTGTCTAAATAGCATCCTCCATTAAAAGGAATTAGGCTTCTTAGAGAAATGGCTGGTGCTAGAACAGCAAAAGGACAAGACAAGCCTGGAGAGTAAGGAAATGCTAAAAGAATGATGGTGGCATGTCAAAAGGACACAGGAACCAGCTTTAAGAGGATCCCATTGGCTAAATCTGGGACAGTTTATGTATCAAAATAAATATATAATAACTTGTAAATACAGTAACTTATTTTTTGTATCAAAATAAATATAGTAAATTATAATTATCAAAATAAATCTAATGATGTATAAAATAGGAATCCACAACTCCATACCGACATAAAAACAAACAAACAAACTGACGAGGAACAGGGTATTTACATAGTGTTAAAGGTCTCCCCACAAAGTACTTATTAATCAAGCCCGGCAGACACCACTTTAGTCAGATGATCTAAGTTAACATCATCAGTAATGAGATCAATCCAAATCATGTTCCCTTGGAAAAGATGCAATTAGAACACAGCATCTCTTTTGTGGTATTCCTGCCAAAGATGCATGACATGAGTCATGAGGAAACAGAACTGAAGGGCGTCCTATTCAAAAACAAAAAACAAAACTGGCCTGTCATCTTCAGAAGTGTCATGATCGTGAGAGTCAAGGAAAGACAGAGGACCTGTTCTAAACGGAAGGAAACTAAAGCTACATAACAACTAAATGCAGCACTTGATTACAAACCAGATCCTCTTTCTATAAAGAATATCAATGGGACAGCTGGCAAAACTTGAATGCGGTCTTCAGATTAGATGGTAGTAAAATATCAATTCTGACCTCCTGACTTAAGAGACTTGACTTGTTATATGGAAACATGCCTTTGAACTAAATAAAGTATTTGGGGATAATGGGACATCAGGTCAGCAACTTGCTCTCCAATAGTTCAGGAAAAAAGAAAATCCTTGAACTACATTTATAATTTTCCTGTACGTTTGAAATTGTGAGAAAAAAAATACAATGCACTTGAATTTATTGGGAAAGTTCAATGAGGTGGAGGTGTGAATCTATATAGTTGCCGCCAAGAAAAGCAAGAATAATAAAAACCCTTTAGATACTGAATATAGCTAAACTACATGAGAATTTGGTAGTAGGTAAATATCAACAAACCTACCCTGAGTTTCCAACACTGGTCTTATCTTGTCTTTGGACATTTAGAACTGCCAGGAGTAGAGAGTCTGCTTGTAGAGGAAATGAGTTTTATTTCCTTCTGCAAATTCAGCAGAAGAAGGAAGGAATGTGTACAGAAAACGATATGTAAATCATTAAAACCCAAGTTTTTGCAGTAGGTCTCTAGCACATTTGAACACTTCCCTGCAGTTAAAAAAAATTTAAGTGCAGACATTTATGAAGTTTCAACAACTAGTTCACAATTTTTTTTCAGAAGTACATGAAGCTATTTTTGGAATGCTACCTCTTCTCAGAGATAAGAAAAGCATACTGTTCATTGAATTGGACCTTAGAGAGACCTCTGGTGCTCGTCTAAACCAAAATACCTCCTGCTGTATTTTCACCCCCAGGATAATTGTTCTGCTCCAGTGGGTATGGAGAACGGAGAGAAGTCACCCTTTGATCCCGGGAGCTCCAGGGTCTGCAGATGAGAACCTGCCCCCAATGCAGGCTGCAGACATGCCCTGTGGATTGCCCCAGCCCATCTCAAAGTTGATGTTCTATGGTTCACAAGCATCACAAGCAAAATGCTCTTCAAGACAGCAATGCTAACCTCCCAGCGGGGGGTGTTCACCCTCCTGAGTTGTGTTGCGTGTGGACCAAGCTAAATGGGAAAGGGCAGAAACCGCTTTTCATTATACTCTGAAAATATTGATGGGACACACAGTGGTCATATATTACCACTTCCCAGGATGTAATCATCTTTGAAGCAAGATTGCTTCTTAAAGTTACCTGTCCAGCTTCTTTTCCCAGACTGCACATACCCGTGGAAAGAACACACATTCAGTCTCATGTTCTTCCTTCCTTACCCCATCGTCCTTTAAGATGTAGTAACCAGCCATCAAGTGCATTGACCAAATTACCCCTTCTTTTTTGCTGTCCCCCGATCTGAGATGAGAAGGCCCAATGTGGGGAGCGCCACATGAGAGGGAAGCCAAAGACAGAGATAATGCTAAAGCTAGAGAAAGAACCCGGGAGGTCTATTCCTACGAAATCTGAACACAAATGTTTTATACCAGAAACAGACCACAGGAAATCAATGAATCTTCATAAAACCACAGGGGGGGAAGGAGATGACTTTATACTAGTCCCCTGTTCCAGCTGAATTCCTGTTCACCAGGGGTAGTCACGCTACAATCCATGCTCCTTATTTACAACGATATTTTTCTTTCCTCCTTAGATCCAGTGGAAGCAGGTGTGTGTCGTCTGACCAGGTCTCTGTGATGTACTAAGTCCTTGCCCTCTGCCCAGATAAGGTCATGCAGGATCTCTACTTCTTAAGCCTCTCAACTGCCCTTTGAATTAGGAGCTATTGTTTTCCCCATCTCTTAGATGGAAAAACTTACTGAGGTTAAGTGACTTATCCAGGGCCACAGAGCCTGTGAGGGGCAGAGCCAGGATTTGAATCCAGAACAGTCTGATTCTGACAAGTGATTTTAGTAATTGCATTTTGGAAAAACAACTACTATTTGATGCACACAAGAGAATATATGTAATGTATTTATAATGTTCTGGTTATCTATTGCATAAGAAACCACTTCAAACTTTGTGACATAAAACAGTACTTGATTACTGTCTCTCACAGTTCTGCGGATTGATTCAGCTCAGCAGGGCAGCTCCCACTTGGGATTTCTTACGTAGTTGCCATTGGATGGTAGCTGGAGCTGTCGTCATCTGCAGGTTCACCTCTGCTGCACACTATGACGGCTTCTTCGTTCACACATCTGGTGACTCATCTCGGATAGCTGGTAAGACATCTCCCTTTCTCCTGGAAGCCTCTTCATGTGGCTTACTTGGGTTTCCTCAAAGAATGGTGGTCTCAGACAGGGTAGTTGAACCTCGATGGTGGCTTGCTTCTTCAGGGTGTGTGTTCTAAGAGGCCAAAGAGGCAGATACATGGCTTCTTATCATTTAGGTTTGGAAGACACACAGCATCACTTCTACTGCATCCTCTTGATTACACCCCCAGGTTCAATGTGGGAGGGGACTACCCAAGCTGACAAATATTGGGAAGCGTGGTGCATTGGAGAGCCATCTTTATAGAATGGTTACTAAATATAAGTTATGATGTATAATCAAAACACCAACAGCCATCAATCCACTATTCAACTGAAGAAGTAAAATACTACCAATACCATTGAAGCTATTCCTATATTTCTTCCCCACCCGTCCCCTTGGCCTGTACAAGTGGTAACTGCTTTCCTGAATTGTGTGTTTCTGTTCTTTTGTTTTTTAAAAAGCAATGTGTGTGTACAAACTGTTTCATTTTGCTCACTTTGAAACTGTTTGAATAGTATCATATAGTATCTAGTCTTCCATTACCTGGCTTTGTTATTCTCAAAACTGTTTGTAAGATTCACCTATTCAGTTACATATAGACTTGACTTACTCATTTTCACTTCACTTACTCAGAATATTTTGTTGTGGGAAAATACCACAATTTATCCAATCTCTTGGTAGTACATATTTAGGGTGTTCCCATTTTTTGCTACTGTACACATCACAGCTGTGAACTTTCTTGTTTCCTGAGGTACATATACTAGAGTTTTTCTCTGCATACACCCAAGATGGGGTTCTCAGTCATGGGTCATAGGGAAAAATAATTTTTTAAAAGATTTTTATTAAAACATAGCTAACATACAATATTATATTAGTTTCAGGTGTACATCATAGTTATTCAACAGTACCCACTTGGCACTATACAGAGTTATTACCACATTATTGATTATATTCCCTACGCTAAAGAAGTGATCACCATAAGTCCAGCCACCATCTGACACTATACTGCGCTATCACAGTATTATTGGCAATATTTCCTATGCTGTATGATACATCCCCAGGACTTATTTCTTTTATATCTGGAACTTTGAACCTCTTATTCTTCTTTATCTTCCCCCTGCCCTTTTTAATTGTGCAATTAGTGTTGACATTCAATATTATTTTATATTAGTTTCAGGTGTACAGCATAGTGGTCAGACATTTATATAATTCAAGAAATGATCCCCCTGACTAGTCTAGTACCCATCTGGCACTATACATAGTCATTAACATATTATTGATTATATTGACTATACTTGACATCCCTATGACTATTTTGTAACTACCAGTTTGCATTTCTTAATCCCTTCACCTTTTTCACTCTGCCCCCAGGCCCCCTCCCAACTATCACCTCGATAAATCTAGTCACCATCTGACACCATACATACTATAAGACGCAGTCTTATTTTTGGGGAAACATGGTAGTTATTACAATATTATTGACTATATTCCTTATGCTATAGTCTATATTCCCATGACTACTGTGTAACAACCAATTTGTACTTCTTAATCCCTTCCCCTTTCACCCATCCTTAACTCCCTTCCCATTTGGCAACCATCAAAATGTTCCTTGTATCTATGAGTTTTTGTTTCATTTGTTTATTTTGTTCTTTAGATTCTACTTATAAATGAAATCACATGACATTTGTCTTTCACTGTCTGACTTACTACGCTCAGCACAATAACCTCTAGGCCCATCCATGTTATCGCAGATGCCAAGATTTCATTCTTTTTTATGGTTAAGTAATAGTCCATTGTTTATATGTACCACCTTTCATTTATCCATTTATCCATTCAGGGACACCCAGATTGCCTTTATATGTTGGCTTATGTAAATAATGCTGCTGTGAACATATGGATGAGCACATCCCATTGAAGTAGCATTTTGGGTTTGTTCAGATAAATACCCAGAACTGACTTTGCTAGGTCCTTCTTTGTATCCTTTTATAGTCTTTGTTTTAAAGTCTATTTTGTTTGGTATAAGTATTGCTTCCCCCGATTTGTTTGTTTCCATTTTCATGAAATATCTTTTTCCATCCCTTTACTTTCATTCTGCGTGTGTCTTTAGATTTGAAGTGAGTCTCTTGTAGGCAGCATATGTAAAGGTCTTGTTTTCTTATCTATTCAGCTCCCCTATCTTTTAATTGGAGCATTTAATCTATTTGCATTGAAACTAATTGTTGATAGGTATGTAGTTATTGACATTTTATTATTCATATTTTTGATTTTTTTTTCTGTCTTAAATAAGTCCCTCTAAGATTCCTTGTAATACTGGTTTGGTGGTGATAAACTCCTTTAGCTTCTTCTTGTCTGGGAAGTTCTTTATCTGTCCTTTGGTTCTAAATGGTAGCTTTGCTGGATAGAGTAATCTTGGTTGTAGGCCATCACATTGAATATTTACTGACAATCCCTTCTATCCTGCAAAGTTTCTGTTGCGAATCAGCTGATAATCTTATGGGTTATCCCTTATAAGTTACTAGTTGACTTTCTCTTGCTGCTTTTAGGATTCTCTGTTTGTCTTTAAGCTTTGCCATTCTAGTTATAATGTGTCTTGGTGTGGGCCTGTTTGGATTCATCTTGTTTGGGACTCTCTGTACTTTCTGGATTTGTATGTCTATTTCCTTCACCAGATTAGTTTTCTTCATTAGGAAGTTTTCTGTCATTATTTCTTCAAATAGGTTTTCAATTCCTTGTGCTCTCTCTTCTCCTCCTGATACCCCTATAATGCAAATGTTGATATGCTTGATGTTGTCCAGAGGCCTCTTAAACTCTCCTCAATTTTTCGGATTCTCTCTCTCTCCTTTTCTTTCTTTCTTTCTTTCTTTCTTTCTTTCTTTCTTTCTTTCTTTCTTTCTTTCTTTTTTTCTTTTTTCTTTTTTTTTACTGTTCTGATTGGGTGTTTTCTGCTACCTTAACTTCTAAATCACTGATCTGATCCTCTGCTTCATTTAAGCTACTCTTGATTCCCTGTAATGTATTTTTCATTTCCTTTATTGTATTCTTTATTTCCGACTGGTTCTTTTTTATGTTTTCAATCTCCATTTTTATATTTCCTATCTCTTTGTTGAAGTTCTTCCTGACATCATTGAGCATGCTTATAACCAGTGTTTGGAGCTCTGTGTCTTGGAGATTACTTGTTTCCATTTTGTTTAGTTGTATTTCTGGAGTTTTGTTCTGTTCTTTTATTTGGGACATGTTTCTTTGTCTCCCCATTTAGGATGACTCCCTGTGTTTGTTTCTAGGCATTAGGTGGGCCTGCTATGTATCCCAGTCTTAGCAGAATGGACTTATGTAGTAGTTGTCCTGTGGGGCTCAGTGGTGCAGTCTTTCTGGTCACCTGAGCCACGCACTCTAAGAATGTCCCTTTTGTGGGTTGTGTGTGGCCTCCTCATGTAGTTGAGCCTATTTGAATGTCAGTTGAAAGGATTGACCGTTGGGCTCATTGGTTGTGAGGACTGGCCATCACTACAGTGGAAGAGTTGTGGCACAGGGGCTGACCCTACAGAGCAGGATCTGCTTCAGCAGGGCTCTAGTGACTGCTCAATCTGCCCCTTCAGTATGTCGTCTTTGCAAGCAGTTGGATGATGCTCCAGCACATTTCAAAGTTGGCTGCTGGGGGCACCAGCCCAAGGACCATTTGGGAATGGATCCGCTGCAGGTCAAGTTCAGCCTCAGCCAGTGCCCCACCTGGAGCCACCCAGCAAGTGATACAAATAAACCCATAGATGGCCACTGCCTGTGAAATGCTTGGAAGTACCTTGAGAGGCCAAGCCACGAACAAAGTCCAGCTGCCACTAGTGTCAGGCTTAGGGCTGCTCAGCCAGAGGTATGGTACATTCTCAAGCCAGATGCTGCTTGTCTGGGTTCCATGACTCTTTGAGAGACCCTAGGAAAGTCTGACCCAAGGTAGGTGGTTTGTTTGAAAAAGCCACTGGAAGTGGCTTGGGTGTGCCTGAAAGTTGGGTAGGGTAAGGTCTCGAATCACCAGGGTGTCGCAAATGGACGATGTTAGCCAACTTGACAGAGACTCAAATATGGTGGCCGCCTGCATCTGCAAGCTAGGAAGACAGAGGGTTCAACAAGGAAACAATGGCCTTTGCCAGCTCCTTCATCCAGGAGAAAGCTGCCCCTCCAGTCCCGTCCCGAAGAAAGAAAACTGAGTTTCCCACCATATGTCCCAGCCACCTCTCCACCTGCAACTCCAGTGCTGGAGCTCAGAGCCAGTGATTCCATTGGTACGTCCTTGTGCAGGCCCTTTGAAAGGGAGCGCCTGGGACTCTAGCCACCCTCTGTCTCACTCAGTTACAATCTCTGTTGGTTTTCACAACCAGAAACTATAGGGACTTCTCTTCCTGACACTGGAACCCTGAGCTGGGGAGGGGTTGGGACCCTTTACTCCTCCAGCGGGGAGGGGGTAACCTCTGCAGCTGAGATATCCCTCCCAATGTTTAATGGTAACATGCAGGTGTGGGCCAGCCCGTTCTGTGTTTTTGGCCATCCTACCAGTCTTGAGGTGGCTTCTTCTATATGTCCTTAGTTGTGGGGCTTCAGTTCAGCAAGATTTGGGGTAATTCTCAATGACGTTGTTTTGTAGTTTAGTTGTAATTTTGATGTGGTCATGTGAGAAGGTATGCACAATGTTTACCTACTGTGCCATCTTGACCGGAACTGGAAAACAATCTTTTAATCTCTCTCCCTGTCTCCAGGCTCACACTTCTCTAGTCTATTTTCTACATTCTTCGTAGAGTGATCTTTCTAAAATACAAATCTGGTGTATTGCTTCACTTCAGGACTTTTACTGGCTCCTCAGTGACTATGCCAATTGTTCTCAAACTTTTGTGTACATTAGAAGCACATGATTGATACAGGAGAGTTAGCATGTCCCTAGGTAGACAGAGAGGTCCCTGGTGAAATAAAAAAAGGACAGCCATATCCTAAAACTTCAGGTTTTGAAATCACTCCTTTGCTCCAGGACATAATGTAACAAGGCCTTGAGGTTAATCATAAAATTCATTTTGGGCTGACAAATGGAGCAGATCTGATAGATAAGAGTGGGTTACTTTGCTAATTCCTCCAGATAGGCAAGCAGAACAAACCTGGTAGATGAATTTCATTAGAAGGCTCCGGTTCCCTTCTTCAAAAAGCTTCCCTTCCCCAAGCAGGCAAGGAACGTATAAAAGTAAGAGCTTTTGCCTCAGTCAGGGGACGCCCCCCATTCTGGACCTCCTCCAGTTCGGAAGCTGCAACCTCTTCTCCTGCCTCTAATAAACTATCCTCTTTTTAAAACTTTTGGCCTCTCCCTGGTCCGTGTTTCCATTCTTCGGCTTCATGAGACATGATCCTGGCCTGTACCCAGAAACTGCCGGCAGATCCAACATCACCTACATCATGATGGGCTTGTCAAAAACATTTCTGTCCTGGTCCTGCCACTGGAGATTCTGATGCCATCACTAAGAGCAGACATGTCTGTTTTAACAAGCTCTCCCAATAGTTCTGTTGTATATAAAAATTTGAGAATCACTGGATACATGATAAACTCCCAACTCCTTACTTCAATGTAAAAACCACTTCACAGTTTGTTTCTTGCCTGCAATTCCAGCTTTATCTGGACAAGCCCCAACTTGTCAAGCCCGCTCAAAGCCAGCAACTCCAAAGGGTTTGAAATTCCTGAAATGCCTTTTCCTGTTCTCATTTCCATAACATATATTTCTTATTGTTTCACTTGTAGTTCTTTATTATGGTTTTATTTATTTATTTATTTATTTATTTATTTATTTATTTATTTATTTATTTAGTATCAGTTTCTCTTTACTAAGGGGAAAGATCTTGGAAGTCAAGAAATCTTTCCAATTGCCAATGTGTGCATAGTACCTAGGTACTTAAGGCATATTTGTCAAATTCATTGATTTTTCCCAAGGTCATAAAACCAGTTAATGGTGTATCTGGGATGAGAATATTGAGTTCTTCATTTCTAGTCAGTGATCTTTCTACACCATGCAGTTGGTCTTAATGACTAAACATCACATGATCGTAGTGTGCCTAGTATCTGGACAAAAAGAGAAGAGTAACCTTCATTCCTCATTCTTAGGAAAGGAATACTAATTCGCTCTTGAAGGATTACATTGAAAGTTGTATAGAAATACATGTAAAGTCTCGTACCTCAGCGTATTCCCCAAAGCACTAAGTGATGTTTCCCCAAAGATAGGCAAGTTTGAGCCTATTTACTTTGCTAAATACCTTAACTTTGAAAATCTACCATTGTTTTTAAAGGTTGCCTTTGGAAAAGTCATATCTATTTATTTTATTTCTCATCTTATTTCTGTTTGTTACAACTTCATTTACCTTCATTTGCCTTAAGCCTTTTCTGTATTATTTGTAGTTGTTTCCATTGTTTTAATAAAAACCCAGGCCAACTGTGAGGAATCTATACAAACCTACCCATATTTTATAATGCATTTTTGGGAGATGTTTTTTGGAGCAGAATGTGAATGGATTTGTTGTGTTGTAGATTTGTCTTTTCTAGCTTTAGAATTCTCTCCAAATGTGTTCTCAATCAGAATTTTCAGCTGTTCAATGATTTAGTGTTTTCATGCTTGTGAATTTCTGCCCTTTGTGGAAAAGACATGCTGTGTGCAACTTCAAAAAATATATATACACAACAAAAAATTTATCTGGAAAATCAATTAGGGTGATTATTGGTTAAATGAGGTTAATTCCACGTTGAAATAAGCCAAGTGACAGATCCTATTTCACTAATATGAATTCTTGCCCTGAGAGTGAGCCACAGCAGACAAATTGAGACAAGAATCATTAATGAAAAGACACATTTCATGAAGCAGATGACACTGACAGAGCAAGAAATAAGCAAAGCAGAAAGGCAAAGCAGAATTCATGATCTAGAGATGAAACACTAAAAGAAATGCAGCCCTCTCAAGTGGTAGAGGTATTCTCTTCTGATGCACAGAAATGCAGAAAGCAATTCAACCTGTTAGAGGTCTGTTTTTCATCAGCTTTCATCTGAAAATTGAGACAAGTGTTTGGAGTACTGTCACTGATAAGGAGAAAAGCGCGGGCTTGAAGCATCCTCGAACAGAATGTGGTTACTCACACTCTGAGTGATTAAACACTCACTGCATTTTTTTAAGGCAAATTCTGCAAGTCACACCGTTTCAGAAATCATTACACAGAAAAAGAATGCTACACACAATACTTCCATAAGAGCAAAGGCTGTCATGACCACAGAATACCAAAGCATAAGCTGTGCACAGATTCCCAGTTTCATCTTTAGTTTCTCTTATTTGTTTCTAGACACTGCTTTCCCTGCCGGTGACAGTGTTTACTGTCTCTGGCTGTCACATAATGAAACAGACACCGAAAGCCTTTATTATGGAGTTAGTACTTTAAAAAGATACCAGCATAACTAGCAATAGGACTTCCTTTTGTTTTATTGTATTGTTATTCTTTCTCCTGGGGGAATGCTATTTCCTTGATCTGAAGATCCTACGGAATCCAGGGTCAAGAGGTTGTTGGTAATTGCAAGGTCAAATTCATAGACCAGTTGTATGGTTGAGATGCAACCCAGTCAAGACCTAAAGTATTATTGACATTTGTCCCCTAGACGAGGAAGAGACATCCCATAATCCAACCCTTCGGTGCAATTCTAAAACCTTAGGGTCCAAGCAAGAGATAAACTTATGAAGAGTGAAACTTCCACAATTGGCCCAGGCTCAGCTTGTGGAAAATCTGACCATTTCATTCAGTGCTTCTCAGTTTTAGGGACATAAGACTTCACACTCCACAGTTGAAAAAAGAAACTTCACACTTCATCACTGGGCTTTAATTTCCTCCTTTGCATTATAAGCAGGATGTGTGAAATCTCTTAAGAGTCGTACCTTTTTGGTGTCTGTGCTAAAAGTGCCCATGAGACAATGAATTATAGTTAATGAAATCATTTCAACATTACTCAGCACCCACTATGTGGCAGATACTGCAATGTACTGAAGACACACAGAGGACTAAAGCATAATTAGGCCAGCCTCAAGCAGTCAAGATCTAGTACAGGGAGACAGACCTGCAAACACCTAGTACAATACAATGACATAATGTGGCAAACACTATAATTGGACCTACGCAGGGAGGTGTAACAACAGAGAAGAGGGTGAACTCATTCTGCTGGGATTCCAGGAAAAAAAGGAGCCTCAGATCATGTGACAGAAGAAGTGATGTATTTATCAGCTGAGCTGGAGTTCTGCAGGTAGAGAAGGCATAGAAAGCCATTCCAGACTTAGTAACTGGCAAAAGCCAAGGCTGGCTGAGTGTTTGAAAAGTGTATAGGAAACAACTAGTTTGGAAAGCGTGTCATCAAGTGACTTCATCCGATTCAGGGAAATGTTGAAGAAAAGAATGAATCCCTACTTCTAACACGGGCATACAGAGGACAGCTGATGGAATCGACAATAGAGCTGATTTGAAAGGGAAAAGAAGAAGTGGAGATGGTTCACAGAAGCACCAGGCAGCCTGGCAGGGAAGGAGGCGTGTGAGAGAAAGCCGGTGCCCTTGTTTTTCCTGCTGTTTCTATTCCCTTAACGTGTATCTGGTGGATTCTGTTTCATTTTCACACATTACCCTGGTCATCAGTCTGGTCTCAAGCAGCACTGCATCCCTGGAGTGACTGGATTCGAAGATATTTCAGGGTCTTGTCATGCTCAACTGACAGTGTTGTCTAGATCCCAGGAGAGAGACATAGGCTAGAGGTCCCCCCCAAAAGAACAGACACAGAAGAGAGACAAATGGTGACTCTGTAGAATTTGGGATCCTAAGAAAACCAACGCTTTGGGAGAACTGAACCCCCAGGTAGCAGTAAAATTGGGGAGAAAAGCAAAGGCCTGTTGTCAGAACGACCCGGGACACTCAGCGGCCATGATCCCTGAAGATGGGAGTAGTGACTGAGGAGAGAGAATTTCCAGTCCAGTCAGGGGCTCTCCTAAAAGATTAGAGGCAGTTTGAAATTTGAATAGAAGAAAGATTTCTCAGGGAAGCTTTCCTTTATTCCCACAATGGGTCAAGTTTCTTTGTTACATTCTTTCCAAGAACCACTCCTCTTATACCACAGCACTTAGTTTAGATGATTCTGTTTCATTTTTATGATATTTCCTTAATGTCTTTCCTTTTTTGGTTAAGCTGTAAGCTCCAGGAGAAAAAAAAAAACCTCTCTTTTTCTTCAATATTGTGCCCCCAAGTGCCTAGCACAGAACGTGGCACATAGGTGCTCAGTAAATACTTGATGAATGAGTGCAATGTTGCCTTCCACCTTTTGGGAGATGGAGCCACGATCAGATATGTGATAATAACTATACAATGGCAGTTAGATGTGTGTGACCTCTGAGTATGCTGAAGATGACTTACAATTAGTGAGTAAAGAGGAAGATGGAATTTGCTGGAGTCCTCTGGTGGTGTTACTGAAAGCAAGTGGTCTTGCCCCAAACTTTCCTGCACTCTACCCATCACCACATTGACTTTCTTTCTGTCCCTTGAATGTGACATGTTCTTACTTGTTTCTGGGTCTTCACACATGCTATTCGTTCTGCCCCAACTGACACTGTATTGCCAGTTTTTGTAAAGTTTTACTGAAACACAGCTAGGCCCATTTCTTTACATATCGTCTACTGCTGCACTTTGCTACAGTGGCAGAGTAGTTGTGACAGAGAGCTTATAGCCCACAAAGCCCAAAGTATTTACTATCTGGTCCTTCCCAGAAAACATGCCAGCCCCTGTTCCAGATCTATCGTATAATTTTCAGGCAATACAGTGGGTGTAAAAGATCAAGTTAAATGATACAACAATAAGACAGTAAGCCAAACGCAGGATATGGCTCATTCAACCCCAGTTTCTTCAACAAATCAGTGGCATTAAAAAGAGAGGAGGGATATTACAATACACAGAGACTTAAATACAAGGGGATAAGTAAATGGGTAAAATTTGCCAAATATAAAACATTTGGGAATGAGTTGTAGGACCTAGATGAATTCAAATGCAGATTTTCAAAAACTGTCATAGAATCCCCCCAAAACCATGTTGACTGACTGAATTTTACCAGACACAAGTAACTTGTGAGCTCTCATATGGATGATGAATGGTCCTTAATGCAATTGAATATTATTATTCATTTATTTCTCAGGCTTCTTCAAATTAAATATCTGTGATTTTATTGTATTAGTTACTAATAGGTCTATTTATCACTCCCAAACCCTATGGAATTTTATCCCCTTGGATTTCTCTTGACTTGTAATACCAGTGTTTTCCCCAATAGACATTAGTAGTAGGTGTTTTCCCAAGATTAATCATATGTCATTTTCACCTACTCACATTTCTTACCTTGTTAATTGAAAATGTACTATGTTTCTAGTCTTTCTTTTGTTGAAAACACCTTGTTTAGTACCACGTGCAAAGTTTCAGAATTAAATTCTTTATTTGTTCTTCTTTGGAACTAATGAGAATATTAAGTGAAATTTAGTGTGTGTGTGTGTTCATCCTTTTTTTTAAAATTAAAGTTTATTGTGGTGACAATGGTTAATAAAATAGGTTTCAGGTGTACAATTCTGTAACACATCATCTGTATGTCACATTGTGTGTTCACCACTGAGAGTCGGTTCTCCTTCCATCACCATATATTTGATCCCATTTATCCCCATCTCCCTTTAAAAGAGTAATCAGAAGCTGACAGCTCAGTCTTTGACTTAGTAAAGACTTAGTATGTGATCTTAGTAAAGTTGTTTAATCTGTAGGTACTTTTCCATTTTGGTACTTTTTCTATTGCTTCATTCTTTCCACTTATTTATTACTTTGAGTGCAATTATTTATGAGGCTATTTCCTCCTTTTTCTAAGAATGAGTTTCAGCCATAGAATGGCCAAGTTGATATATCTTTTTCTAAAAAGTATCTTTCTTTTTGTCTGTTCACACTAAGTAAATATTATGTGAGGGAGTCATACAAAGGAGTTCTTGCATGAATTTATTTCTTTGGTTCTGCTGTTATCAATTAGTCACACTGTGATGAAAATGTGTGTTTGTAAAATGCAAACGGTATAACTACTAATAGAATATGTGAAGTGCTCCAAATTCCTTCTTCAGAAAAACCATAGAATATGTCAGTTATATAAAGCTCTATAAGATAAATGAAAATTTATCACATGAGCAGCAGAAAATGTATAGAATTACAAGTGACACATTCATAAAAAGATGCCTAACCAGCCTCTTTGAAAACTGAGGGACAAAGAACCAAGAACTTTATAGAAAAATGAGGGAAAGACACAAATCACAATTCACCCAAAAGACATAAAAATGGTCCATAGCATATAAAAATGTTGTACCAGAAGTAAGTGTCCCACTTGCCTCACCCTAGTCCCAGCCCTATTTGACACAGATCTACACCTTATCCACCAATGAAAATGTTGTTGGGATTAATCATCCCGCAAAGAGCTGAATTCTAGAACAAGCACTGGGACTAGGGATACAGGACTTAAAGATGGACACTTCCTGAGGCTCAGGGGTGTGATAGGCCTGGATTCGAGGAAAGCAGGAATGCTCAGTGACTGCCCTTCAAGGTCACTCTACAAAAAGGCACCCATACAGAGTCTCCCCACCCCCCATGGGCCTGGCTTTGAACATGAGCACAGATGATAATAGCCATTAAGTCATTCGTCTGTGATCTAACCCTTATATCTCAGGAAAGACTTCTGTCTGCTAGAGACATACTGTTTACTGCCAGCAAAAATAGCTCAGGCTCTTGCTATTGATGTCACATTATTACCGAATTATGAACCCATGCAGTACATTTCCTTATTTTAGGACATTTCTTTCTTGAAGTCACATCGCACAATTCATATCCTTCCTCTCGTGATAGCTTTTGCTCCATCTCTGATATATTCATATAATAGATTTATGAGCTTCATATCTTTGCTGCTTTTCTAACAGTACAAAGTGCTACCCACACAGTTGATTGACATCATTTTTATTTCTTGTTGAAACCTAACTTAATTCTTTATTGCTGCTGGTTTACAATTTCCACTGATGATAAAGAAAGAATAAGGGAATCCACTTGTGAGTAACAACATTACAAAAATAGCTAGTTGATGACAAAATGTCCCACTAGCCAGTCGTGTAAACTTAAGTAATTGTTTTGTCAGGTATCAGCAAAGTAACAGACATCTATTCAAATACTCCTTGCCAATGGTGTGATGGTAAACATTTAACAACTGACTCTCGAAAATAAAAACGTCCTTTTTTGTGCGTGCTTACCAATTTCCATGCTATAAAAGCTCTTATTATGACTGATTTCAAGCTACCAACCTAACATCGCTGAATGTAGAATGGAAAAGAATCGCACAGTAACACACTATCGTATGATACTCACACATAGAGACACAATGAATGTAAACCTGGCGTATATAGGTAGTTGTAAAATAGCTAGAACGTGATGAATTTTGAGTATTTGTTACTTTTTAAAAAAATAATCCTAACTCTACATAACTTCATTTTTACTAATGGCTTGCAAAATTCCCAAAATACTAACAGTCAGCTTCCATGAGCCTATGTGATACAGCAGCTCTCGCACACTACTGCTCCTTGCAAAGGAAGAGTGAAATATGAGGAGAGAGACCTAAAGCATAAATCTCCCTATTTGTAGGACTGGCAGCTGCTCTGAAGGATGGTGGCTGCCTCCTTTGAAGGAACAATGAGAGAGAAACTGGGAGAGACTCAGGAAAGTAAGCCTTTTTATGCCAGGGTATGAGAGCAAAATGTATTATCATGACTGCTTCTCCTTTGAAAAACTCAAGATGCTTTGACTCTAGTTTAGTGTTATACAAGTGGGGCCATGCTATTAGATCTGCCCTACTCCATTACTCTACTGGGTAACTTTGTTTAGGAACTTGAAATGTTTTTCGTCTTTAAGTTTATAAAAACCAAGGATCCCACTCTGGCATTGGAAAATGAGAGCTTATTATAAGATTGTTAGTCATGAAAATAACACAGGGGGTTGTTATTTGCAGAGTAAGGCCTGTAGGATTGAAGCTCTTTTTAGCAAAGTAAGATATGGCATGCTTGGGTTGAAAGAAAAGTCCCATTCTACCCAGTCTTGTCAAAGTCAGAGCAATTTAGGAGAATGTCTTTGTACTATCTCTCCTATATATTCCCTCCAGATGGGCCAGATCCTGGACCCGACCCAAAATCTCAGTGTTTAAATTAGCCCCTCAGGACTGAAAGGCCTGGACCAAGGACATATCCAAATTCTAATGATTGGGAGGACACTCATTCAGGAGAGAGGCAAGAGAGCCAGCTCCTTCTGTGTTGTCTTAGAGCCCCAGCCCATCACACCTGGAGGCAAGTAGGGAATGCAGACTTGGAAATGCAGTTTGTTCCCGTAGCCACATCTATTTCTAGTGACAAAGCAGAATACTGTAATGCCACTTTTTCATGAATGTTGTTACTATACATTATTTGTTTTCTATGTATGTGCTACTTCATGAATTTCCATTCTTTGAGCAAATTACATTTTGATTGCTTCTCTCTCCTGGCTATGACATCTGTCAGTCAACCAGAGCATTTTGGGTAGAGGGCAGTGGTTTTCCAATGATCTGGATAGGAGATATTTCCTGAGAAGTTTCACTCTGCTATTGGGTTCTGAGGAAGCTCTGACTCATTAAAAGAGTTTCTTTGGCTCATAAGTCAAGTGTGTAAGCCACCAGTAAGAGAAAAAAGAGGCTGTACTTGTGCTACACGACAAAAGTAAGAAAGAATTAATCTGGAAGCATTGGAATGTCACTGTTGGAGTTTACTATGATACAAGCCAGTGGTTTAAAGCTAAAAGAGATGTGGGAAAAAAGCCCTCGATGTTAAATTGAAGATTGCTGTCCTGATATTATTCTTACTCAAGGACTATTGATTTTATTTGAAAAATCAAGCTGTTTAAAAATGTGCTAAGGATGAAACCATATTCAATGACAAATGGACTGCATAAACTGTCTTCATGGGCCTTATCAAAGCTTTTCACATGGTGCGGGGATGGTTTGTTTTGATGGGCAGCACCAGAGTCCTGCGCCCTTATCTGGCTTCATTATTATGGATATGAACATGGTTCTAAGATTCTCACTAGGTCCACAAAAGGAAATTGCGTAAAATGCAGCCTGATAAATTCTCCATTCAGGGAGAGCTGAAGAATGTTTTATTCCATTGCACTGTCGTTTAAAAACATCTGACCTGAGTTTCTGCAGGAACTTGTTTTTACAGGGGGAATATTTAGGTTACAGTCCTTAGCTGTTACTCTCCCCACTTCTCTTTCTCCAAACCCTTTTTAAGTGCCTCCCCCCTACATCTTATAATCCAGGAAAACCTAGAATGAAAGACAGTGGTTAGGAACGAGGGGGATTGAGAGCTCTACCAACATCTGGAAAAGCATTTCAGAGGACCATAAAGCTCACGTTGTCACTGTACTCATTTAGATCCATTCAACTCACTTAGAGAGAAAAACAAAAAAGGAGTCGGTTTCGATCGGAATCCCCACGGCACAGCAGTTTCAACCAGTGAGGCTCCCGTGTGTCCTCTTTTGGTTTTTTCACAACTCAGAAGTTAAAAAGGACTTAACTTGTACATCAGGAAAGGAAGCCTATCCTTGGAGTGACCAACATCAGGTTTTCAATTGACAAGCTAGGATGGTCACTACAGGCTGGGCATTATTATGCTAAGGTTATCTGAGTATTTCTTATAACAACTCCAAGGAAGGCAGCCTTATTATCCCAACTTTGTAGATGAGGACATTGAAGCTTAGAGGGGTTGCATGATTTACTGAAGGTCACGCACCTAAGCAACGGTAGAAGAGGGGTACAGACCCAGGCAGTGGGATCCAGGGTTTGACCATTTAACTGCAAACTGTACAACAATAGAATCAAAGCAAACAGGAAGAGTAGTGACTACCACAGCTCCTCAGTGCAGGTTGACAGACAAAGACAGATGGCAGCCCCTTTCCCGGGAGGGGCTGCTTTGGGCTTTGCTTCTTAGCATTGTCAACATAAGAACATTCAAACTGCAGGAAAATGTTAAAGCGTTTATTAGAGTGTATTTGAGGACATGACTGGAAGCAAGAATACAATAGACTGAGAAACATGCTTCCCAGAATGACAGTTTGCAGTTTGTTTTATACATTTGGATTTAAAGAGGGACGGCAAGAAACATTACACGAACTTGGGAGAAAGCAAGGCAGGGAAAGCGCTATGATGGCATTACAGGATAGTTAACAAGATTATGTGCTCTTTTGAGGGTGATTACATTTGAGGGGTCTGAAAAAGAGGCATTTCAAAGATGTGTTAACCTAGATACCCAAAAACAATGGACACATCTTCCTTCAGGCAAGACTAGGGAAGTTACAGGTCTGAGGCACGACTCTCCACCATAACCTGCACAGTTAGGAATTTAGGATCAGATCACCCTGTGAGGTTACATTAGGTCACTGGACTTATCAGATTTATAGCCCTCCTTTAGCAGCCACAGCATTCATCTATGCACTAGACTTTTTCTTTTTCACCTAATGCAAAATTTTCTACATCTCTAAAATTTTATGTGCCTTATATAATAATTTGTATAACGTGAAATTTGCACAAGTCAAGTGTAGCTAAATAGAAAGGGAAAGGAGAAAGATGGGTAGGATAGATTTTTTTTTCCCTATTAATTTGGAGGCCATGAAGGGATGGATTATAGGGAATAAAGAAGTGGGAATGGGAAGGAAAGCAGAAATTATGAGAAAGGAACAGCAATTGGGGAGGAGAAAACTCTTAATTGTAAAAATGCATGTGCTAACCTGGATTCTGCTCACTTTTTTTTCTTTTTTCTTCTTTCCCCCCCTCCCCCTTCCTTCCTTCCTCCCTTTCTTCCTTCTTTCCATGTTTTATTATTAAGCTCTTTCAGATTCTCAGGATCATAAACGTGCCCAGGGCATCTCGATTATGTGTAGGATACTGAAGAAAATAAGACAGAGTGAGGAGATAAGGAAAAACAGGAAAAAGCCCAGCAGCTAACCCACCAGGCATTGGAGATAACAGACGTTTGTTTACAAACTCAGACCTCCAGGAGGAGAGCTACGGCATTCAGATACTAACACAGCAATATCCCATTATTTGCCCTGCCCTCATCACCAGGCCT
Organism: Rhinolophus sinicus; assembly: GCF_036562045.2. Taxonomy (NCBI): domain Eukaryota; kingdom Metazoa; phylum Chordata; class Mammalia; order Chiroptera; family Rhinolophidae; genus Rhinolophus; species Rhinolophus sinicus. Next base: position 14,697,317 of record NC_133754.1, on the reverse strand, counting down.
CCACTCCTCTCTCTGCCACAGCTTTTACGTCTCTTGCCACCACTGGTCCTTTCTATCTCATGGCTTTTTCTTATTCTTGACTTTAACTGCATCACAGCTTTGCCTTTCTTCTGTATAAATATCACAGCTTTTTCTAAACCATCCAAGGAAGTCTAGTTTATCCTGTCTTTCATTCGAGACTATTCAGCTTGGATTAGAACCCTCTCTTATATATTCTCTTGACAACTTGTCTCTTCCCTGTATCGAATACTTTTTAGAACATCTTGCTGCTTTAGGAGAATCCCGTTAACTGTTCTTTTCACCCCCAGAAATATGGGCCCACCAGTCAATTTTTACAACATGATCCCACTTTCCCATCAGCCAGACCAGTCCCAAGATCACCAGCCAATCAGAATTTCTTCTCTGGCAATTGGAACTAGTAACTGAGGGAAACAGTCACCCTCACCAGGTGGTTGGGGCTTTACCTTGTGTAACTTGGCTGTCCTTGCTCCTCACCTATTTATCTTCTGTCTTGTTTTGCTGGGACTGGGACAGAATTCAGCTTTCTCAATGGTTTCCATTAAAATATCTGGTCATCCCAAGTATCTTATAGATTTATGGTCCCTACTGTAAATAAGGTGAAAGGGAGAGAAATCCTTCGGTCTCTTCTCTCCCTCCCCTTCCTGACTCTGTCTCTCTCCAGGGTCACATTCATTCTTCCCCTTGTTTTATGTGTAGCAACTCGAACATGCCCTGAGGGCTTACCCACTAAGTCAAAGTATTACTTCCAAAATATGACTTCCAAACTAGATATTCCTCCTCAGGGGAATGCTGGTCAATATAATTATCTTCTTCAGAGAGGTTTGTACTTGAAAGCTGTGACCACCTTTATAACAGCACACAGACTGGTGAGCAAAGAAGTCAGTCTTTGGGAAAAGACAAGGAAAAGTGGAGAAGAGAGTCAGAAAGAGAACACTTCTTGGGCAGACAATGACTATCCAGTTCTTGCTCCCCTGTCCCCCCTAAAGTCAGACTGCATCCCTCCCCTGTCCTGTGAAATAACCTATTACCTAATGCGTCCTTCTTTAACTTAGACTGGCTAGGCTATATAGCTACTTGTCACCCAATAACCCAAATTAGTATAATCCCCTATCAAAAACGCATCACTTTGTGTTACTATTGCCAGTTATCTTGTCTGCGCTCTCCACTTGAATGGAAGCTTCTTGAGGGCAAGGACTGTGGTTATCTTGCTCACTATTTTACTCTCAGCACTTAGCATGTTTCTTGGACACTGAATAAATATATTTTGAACGACTGTACAGTAATGGACTGCCTACTGTGTGCTATGCACTATTTTTTGCACTGATTATAAAGATGAATCACGTGATCTTTGACCCCACACTGCTTAGAGTCTAGCTTGCTCCCTAATCAGTCCAGTGCTACTGGTATTTAATTATCCTTTGTCTTAGATATGACTCTGAGATTTGGTGAAGGGGGCAGTGTTGGCTCAAGTGACCAAATCTCACAAGGGACAGGGATAACACTGGGCCTTGGGAACAGTTGGGACCAGGGACAAATGCGGTCAGGACTCTTTTTCCCTCTCTTGTCTCTGTAGGTTGATTTCATGTCAAACTTATCTCTTCCTGGGTATAGAATAGCAACCACCAGCTGTTTCCACACTTATTCCAGCTTTACCATGATTTTCCATGGTTCCAATTTGAAAAACCTTGGGGAAGCCTTCCCGTTGGCTCAGCTTGTGAAGTGTACTTCTCTGTCCCAATCACTGTGGAGGGAAGGCACTGGGATTATTTTAGTTTGGGTTTCCATCCCCACACTGGTAGTGACCACTAGGATCTAGCAGACAGTGGCAGCTTAACTCTTAGCCACATGGACGGGGCCTGGCCAAGAAGGGGTAGGTGCTCTTCCAGGCAGACAAAATAATACATGTCTGCCCACTCCATCACCTACCTTATCCTCACATTCCTGATGGTAGTTAACAAATGCCTATTAAATGCTCATTTAGTGAAAAGCAGTGTGCTATGCTCTGAGACTAAGATTTACATTTTATGTATCAAAACAACTGTTGCCCCAATAAACTTTAATTTAAAAAAATAATTTTATAAAGAAAAACAACTATCTTCTCTTAATTCCTATAATTATAACCCAATTTTTCCTACATTTATTTTTCAGTCACAGCATAGCGAAACCTTCAAGCACTGGTTTATTTGGACCATCCCAGAGCACATGAATCAGGTGATTTTATCTTTTGTTCCTATCCTTGCCATCCCTAATCTGTCAGGCAGTCCTGAATCTATACCATCAGGCTTGTTTGTTCTACTTCTCTATCCTTTTATCATGGTTCCATTAACTCACATCCAAGGATGTCAAGAGAATAAATAGCCCAATAAAACAAAAGAATATACTTCCAGATTTAAAAAGAAAGAAACATACAAGGAATACATAAATCATACTGTATGACAATAGCCCAGAAGATTGCCTGGGAGGATCTTAGTGTTTTTTGTAGAAGAAAAGGAAAATGGGATTTCTATTCCTTACATCAGCATTTGACAGCTGGAGTTATTGTATATTGGGCACCAAAAAGGAGGGACGGGCATTAGGAATAATTTCAGTCTGAAGTAAGCACAATTTCATGGAGGAAGACCACACATTTTCTCTGGTGATCATCTTATAACTGGGGATAATTTAAACATGAGTTTCACATACATTTTATCTAAGAAATTCTTGATTGTGACCATTTCCTCCTCATAAAACATGGTCCCTTAAAACATGGACTTGGCCTGCCAACTTCCTGTCACTTAATATCACACCTGTGTAGTGGAGATTCTTGTCTCAATGAACTCTTCCCAGGTAAACAGAAGGCATGTGTCCAAAAGTAATAAATACCTGGCACACAGGTCGCTAGGAGTGCAAATGAAGATAGGTGTGTTAGCCTGATCTGAATGTCCTCTGGATCTCAGGTTAATCTCATGTTATCTGACATTTGGCACGTCCCCTACCTAAACCAAAAAGACTTCTCTTAGGTCAGGGTCTCATCACTCTTTTTCAAGAAGTAATTGTTGTTTTGCCTCCTGGTGCTTACCTGCTTCTTTGGGAGGATACACTGTGATTTCCAGGTTTAGCACCCAAACTCAAGCAGAGTATAATTCTAAGTCATTCTAAATCAAATGTTTGGTTCCTGGAGTCAATACTAGTGTAAAGCTAAGTCTAATATCAAAGGGGCGCTTTTTTTTTTTTTTTTAATATCCTCTATATGACTTGAATTAGAAATAAATTATATTAACACTTAGAAATGCACTTTAGAGATCTCTTAATTTAAGCTCAAAGCTTTACAGTTGAGGAAACTGAGACTCCAAGAATAATTTCCCCAAGATCACATGGATCTTAGTGGCAGAGTACTAATTTACTCTAGAACACCATTTTGTTTTACCTTAGTTTTGAAGGAAGTAAAACTAACTGTTCAAAATATGTTCTATATATTTTAATATGTTAGTTATGGCAAAGATATTTTTTTCCATCAATAGAAAGCTGGATTGGTGAGCAGCCAGCAATATGGACTGTGCCTCTTCTATAGATTCACAAGTTAGTAATTACCTTACCTTTCTAGGAAATAAAAATTCATACACCAAGCTCTGAGAGAGAGAGAGAAGGCAATGCAGAGGGGGGAGAGCTACCACTGAGAATGTCCCTAGCTTTAGATGCAGAAAGCATCTGCCCCCATCTCCCCATTAGCTCAAAACAGACTTATACTATTAATATTATTACTGCTGTTGCTATTATTGTTGAACATAATCTAACCTCTGATGTCCTCCCAGAGCGAGCTCTGGAAGGCAGTTTACAGCTGTTCTTTCCTGACCAATCCTGTTTGGAAGCCTGGGATTTGCAAACAGCAGCTTACTGACAGATAAGACTGGAATGAAAGCTTTTCCTTGTCATTCCCAATGGAACCTAACCTGATCTGGCTGTCACAGGCGAGATGGCTTTACAGTAGGACAGATCAGACCAGTGTAATCACAACACATGTACCTCAAACCCAAGAGTGCAAAGGGCTGTGTGATCACTATGCTCCCTGCAAGCCCTTCTGAGCTTGTACATTTCCCTTGTTACCATTTTGGCCAGCTGGTCAATCCCTCTCCTTTCTGGCTCTGCCTACCCTCTCCACAGGATGACCGTCCAATGTTACAGATTTTCCTAAACATCTGCCCGTTTTAGTTATTCAGAAGTGACAGCTCTCCAGCTGACTAAGTCTGACTTCCTTGGGGACAAAATGCTCTTAGGGAATTTTTTATTATTATTCAATCTTTCTCCACTTAAAATGGATTTTTTTAAAATCATGCATTTGTTTACCATCAAAGTACAATTTAAATAAAAGGAAATTCACTAACTTTTCTATATTCCGCAGGAGGCAGATTACACAAACTGTAAATTTAGTGACAGGACTACACAGCAACGAAAAAGAATGAATTCAAGCTTCATGTACATCACAAATGAATCTCCCAGACATAAGGAGTCTCCCAGGTGAGCAAGAGAAGGGGCACACGGGAGAGTATATGCTGAGTAATTCCATATTTATCAAGTTCAGAAGCAGCTAACCTAATCTGTGGTGATACGGGTCTGACAGTGGTTGCCGTTGGCAGGGGTATCAACTGCAAGGGGGCACCAGGATCCTGCTTGTACTGCCAGGGCAGTTCTGTCTTGACCTGGGTGGCAGCCAAATTAATTTATACTTATATAAATATTCAGCCGGTTGTAGATGGAAGATTTGTGTACTTTACTACGTGTGTGTGTGCGCGTGTATGTGTGTGTGAGTCTCATTTATATAAGGAGCACTCTTTAGGGTCACCATTCCTGTAATTACAGATTTCCTTTTCAATGTGCACAAAGTCTGTAGTCCCAGCCTTCGTCAGTGGGAAGGCCCATGGCTCCTCCAGGGGCAACCCCCGCCAGTCTGCTGAGCAGACAGGGTAGGCACGCCATCATCTCACTGCACTCAGCTTGGTCTTCCAGGGTTGCTATGATTGCCTGGTATCTTCTCCTGGTCAGAATCATCTTCTAGGCATCGGAGTACCTGCATGTCATGCTGGATATGCCAGACATAACCAAAAGAACACCCAGAACTGCTCCTTGAAATATTTAAAAATTATTTTAAATGTTGTAGTAGCCTCATAGTAGCAAAGAATATTGTGCTAGATTCATAATTCTCATAAAACTAATGATACAAAAAATGCAGGAGTGGGATCCCAGTGATTATAACGCACTAACAAATCTTACTTATTTTCCAATATCCATTTTCTTTGTTTGTCCTTATATGTTTAAATAATAAAAGATATAATTATATATATAAAACATCTTTACTTAATAATTCATCATAGAATTTTGAAAACTATTTCATTAAATTAACATACTATTATTTATTCTGATTTTTAAAAAGTATTTGATATATTTTCAGTTTTTTGATGTTATGAAGAATGAATATCTTCAAATGTGCACCTTTTTTTGTTTGTTTCGACATTGAGAATAGTTTATATTTTCAGGGATTGATTGCTAGATGGGAAGGCTTGTGTAGATCTTGGTACATGTAGGCAAATTTGCTTTAGAAAAAAATTACACTGATTTCTAAGCTGAAAGCAATGTATAATTGTACCAGTTTCACTGTGGTCTGGTCTTGCCAACAATAAATAATTAATTTTTTTAATAACAGCTTTATTGAGTATCATTCACGTATCACCCATACTCATTAGCAATCACTCCCCATTGTCCCCTCCTCTCAGCCCTTGGCAACAACCAATTAACTTTCTGTTTCTATGGATTTGCCTATTCTGGATATTATCTATGATTGGAATCATATTACAGTAGTACCTCAGTTTTTGAACATCTCTGTTGAAAAACATTTCGGTTTACGACTGCAGTAAACCCAGAAGTAAATGCTTCAGTTTTCAAACCTGCCTTGGAAATCGAACATGTCACGTGGCTTCCCCTGAGTGCAAGATCCTGAGGCCTAGCTGTTGGCTGTTTTCAAGTGTTACAGAACTCGAATGGTCTTCCGGAACGGATTATGTTTGAAAACCAAGGTACCACTGTATACAAATATGTGATCTTTTATATCTGGTTTCTTTCACTAAGACTAACTTTTTTTAGATTCATCCATGTTGTAGCATGAATAAGTATTTCATTCCTTTTTATGACCAAAATATATTCCATTTTGTGGTTATATCACTTTCTTTACCGATTCGTCAGTTGATGGACATTTGGGTTCTTTCCACTTTTTGGCTATTGTAAAAAAATGTTGTTATGAGCATTTGTGAACAAGTTTTTGTGTGAATGTTTCAAATTTTACAGATACATAACTAGGTTATGTACATGCTGGGTTATCGTAACTCTATATTTAACTTGATGAGGAATTGGTAAACTGTTTTCGAAAGGGGCTGCACAGTTTTACAGTCCCACAAGCAATGCACGAGGATTCCAATTTCTCCACATCCTTGCCAATGCTTCTTATTGTCTCTTTTCTATTATAGCCATCTTAGTGCATGTGAAGTGGTATCTCATTGTGGTTTAATTTACATTTCCCTAGTGACTGAAGATGTCAAGTATCTTTTCATGTGTTTGTTGGCCATCTATACATTTTCTTTGGTGAAATATCTATTCAAATCCTTGTGATTTTTGATTGAGTTATTCATCCTTTTTCTGTTAAGTTGTGAGTTCTTTATGGATTCTGAATACACTTGATATGTAATTTACAAATATTTTCTCCCACTCCTTGGATATTTTCACTTTCTTGATGGTGTCCTTTGAAGCACACATTTTTAATTTTGATGGAATCAATTTATTTTTTCTGTTTGTCACTTGTGCTTTTGTTATCGTAGTTAAGAAACCATCCCCTGATCCTGGGTCATAAAGATTTACACCTAAGTTTCCTTCTAAGAGTTTTATAGTCTTAGCTCTTACATTTAGGTCTATGAACAATTTTGACTTAATTTTTCCGTGAAGTACCAGCAACATTTGTTGAAAGACTATTCTTTCCCCCAGTGAATTGTCTTAGCATTCATGTTGAAAATCAATTGACCCTAAGTGTAAGGGTTTATTTCTGGATTCTTAATTCAATTCCATTTATCTATATTTCTGTCCTTATGCCAATAACACACTGTCTTGATTATTGTATCTTTATAGTAAAATTTGAAATTGAGAAGTATATGTCCTCCAGTTTATCGTGATTGTTTTGGCTATGCTATGTCCCTTGGATTTCCATATGAATTTTACAATAAGTTTGTCCATTTTTATCCAACAAAGGCAGCTGGGATTTTGATAAGTATTGTGTTGAATATACAGATTAATTTGGAGTGTGTTGCCATGTTGACAATATTAAATCTTCCAATCCATGAACATAAATTATCTTTCTATTTATTTAGGTCATCTTTAATTTTTTTTCAACAATGTTTTCTGGTTTTCACTGTGCAAATACTGCACATTTTAATTAAATTTATTCTTAAGACTTTATGTTTTTTGATGCTGTCACAAATGTAACTGCTTTATTAATTCTATTTGCAAATTGTTCATTGATAGTCTATAGATATAATCATCTTTTTTGTATATTGATCTTATTCTCTACAACCTTGCTAAACTCATTTATTAATTCTGATAGTGTTTTGTGAATTTTAGATTTTCTAGACATAAGATTATGTCATATGAAAATAGACATAATTTTACTTGTTCCTTTCCAACCTGGACACCTTTTTGTTTTTTTCTAATATTCTTGCCTACTTGTTCAAACTAGTACCTCTAGTACAATATCAAATAGAAGTTGTGAGAACAGATATGCTTGTCTTGTTTCTAATCTTGGGGGAAAATATCTAGTTTTTCATCAGTAAGTATGATGTTAGCTGTGGGTTTTTGTGGATGGCCTTTATTAGGTTGAGAGAGTTCTCTTCTATTTTTAGTTTATTGTGTAACTTTCTCATGAAAAGATACTGGATTTTGTCAAATGCTTTTTCTGTGTCTATTGAGATGATCAAGTAGTTTTTTCCCCCCTTCATTCTATTAATGTGGTACATTACATTGATTAATTTTGCATGTTGAGGTACCTTTGTATTCCTGGGATAAAACTTACTTGGTCGTGGTGTATAATCTCTTTTATATGTTGCAAGACTGAATACGCTTGATATGTAATTTGCTTATATTGGCTTGAGGATTTTTGCATCTGTCTTTGTAAGAGGTATTGGTCTGTAGTTCTCTTGTGATTTTTTTTTTTTTCCAGTTTTAATATCTGGATAATACTGGGCTCATAGAATGAGTTGGGAAGTGTTTCCTCTTCTTCTATTTTTTGAAAGAGTTTGTGAAGGATTGATATTAATTCTCCTTTAAATATTTGATAGAATTCACCAGAATATAATTTATTTTGCACATTTAAATGGTATGTTATCAACAAAGTGTTATTTTAGCATGTACTTCTCTGACGACTAGCAAGGTTAAACATTTTCCCATATGTTTGTTTGCTAATTATCTCTGTTGGTCTGTATTGTTTGTTCATGTCCTTTGCTCATTTTCATATTAGGGTCTCAGTGTTTTTCTTATCAATTTTAACGGGCTTTTTATAATAGTAACCCTCAGATCATTACACTTTAATCTAGTAATTTTTCATTGTCCAGAAGTATTAATGTATTTTAAGCATAAATGGGATAAATCAGGTTTTAAAAACACTTCTGTTTATAACAATTTTCTCACAATTTTACCCTATTGGCATACAAAATTATTCTATGTTTAAAGGCGGGGGGGGGGAGACAGGAGGTCACAAATCTAATTTAAAATAAATGTATGTTCCTTGACATCCAGACCTATCTTTAAAAATGTATTTTCTTGAATATTTATTTGTTTCTGCCACACGAAGTCATATATATATATATATATATATATATATATATATATATATATCAGATATATCAGACTCGTGAGGTTTTATCCATCCTCTGAGCTCTAACTGACGGCTCCGTTTAGTGAGTTCTGACTTATTGAGTATCATGCCCACGTGCTCAGTTCAACATCAAATTCAAATTCCTCTCACTTTTTACCCCCAGGAAAACATAAAACAGGAAACAAACAATTTAACAAATATGTACATTAAAAAAATTAATTCTGTTCACCATGCTTATGAAGAGCTAACGAAGAGGACTTGCTGAGTCCTCTATGGTGTCCAACATTTGATTAAAAAGACCAGTTGGCATAAGATCTGATTAGAGGATGTTAAGGTGCGATATTCCCCATGGGCTGGCTACAATGCTTGCACATCCCCTTTTCAGAAATGTTATTATATGTTTCTGTTTAGAAATATTGATAATAGTTAGGTGTAGATACACTGGTTAATATACCCACGTACATTCCTGCAAATGAGCCAAGAGGTCTGAGGAGTGACAGCACCGCAGTGAGCTCCAAGAGTGAGAGACACCTCTTAGAGGGCGCAGTCGGCTGAGATCATCACCACACGAGCATCTACACCTGTGCAGGCTAGACGGCTTGCTCCGTTTGTCCCCACCTGATACTTGCTCTTGGTTACAAGGCACTTTGACTCATACCCCACGTTCTTTTTCTGGACCCCTCCTGCATGTGACCCGACTCCCTGCCAATCTAAAAAAGAAAGAAGACGAAGAAGAAGGAGGAGGAGGAGGAGGAGGAGGAGAGGGAGGAGAGGGAGGAGGGGGAGAAGAAGATCACTATTTGTGATTAGATCTAGACAAATCTTATTCCAGAGATTTCACGTGGGTTATGTGTGTGTAAAGGTGGGTGGATGTGAGTGGATGGGTTTAAATGCAGGAAAAGTAAGTAAAATACACCGAGGCACAAAGCTGCGTTTTCACTAGCACAGATGAGAAACCAAATCACTCTTAAAATCTGCCTTCAGAAAGTAATTTAAACTGACCAGTGTAGAAGATTTTGCTTGGCTCTTTGCGCTGTCACCAGAAGCAGAACTACCATTTGTGTTAGGAGATTTTTATCTCCTACTGTCTCGCCACAGTAGGGTATTAGATGGGTGTACATGCAGTTGTACAATGTCTTCTCATTCCAGACCTGCAGAAACAATATCTGTGCTGACTGTATAGAGAGTGGGGAAAACTGTGCTTTGTCTTTATCATTCTTGTGTTTTCCCTTCTTCCTTCGTCCATTTCTCTGAATCATAAATGTCACTATTCCTATAAATATCATTCCTTTAAGAAGCATCTCCACAGACTATACATGTATATGTGCAATTTAATCAAGTATAGCTATGCTAGAGGCTTGCTAGACAATATATTAAATAGAATTCTTTTTTTCCCCTAAATTATTCTCATTCCATTTTTTGAACTAGACAAGGCTTCAGGCTCTATCATTTATATCTCCATGACTCTTATAAAAGATACCTAATCTCTCAAGGTTTCTGTTTTCCTATTCTTAGTAGGAGGATAATTATTCCCTTTCAAGATTGTTGACAGGGTCTACCAAACTTCTGCTCTAAACCTCTTCGCAGATGTGAAAAGAATAGAGGCCACTGGCCAAAGGGACAAAGTAGCACTGGACAGAAGAGCTGAGACCCCGTCTTCTCTGCTGCTCAGATGACTCACAGGCCTTGCCCATTAACTGAAAAATCAGCCCTGGTGAAGGGAAACAGAAAACATTGAGAACAAAATCTTGAAATGATGTGATTATGTAAAACCATGAATAACCATGAAAACAGTGGAGTAGACGTGTCCACCACTAATTGGCCAGATTGACTTTTTTTTATTAACCTGCAATTGTGAATCTCCTTCCTTGTAGTTGAATAGATGCCACAGGCCTATTCTCTTCAGTCATAGTTGGATCTAGTGTCACAATGGCTGGGACATTTGGGGAGGACGGTTTAAAGACTGTTTCTCTATCCTTTCTTCTTATTATTATGGCCTCATGGGTATCTAGCCATTATTATACCCTAAGTGTTGAAAACACTTACACACCCACTTCCTTTTGAAGCAGAAAATTGTGTGTCACTGCTTGGAAACTTTTCTCCAACCTTAAGTGACCATTTATATTTGAGCTATTGCTAATGGAAACATTCTGTCCAAAGTCCAGGAAAAAAATGTACACTTCACTCACCTTACTCACATAATCATCAAATTATGAAAGCATCTATGGTCCTGACTAAGTGTATCAATGTTACAATTAATTGCAACGAGGTCAACAGAACTCGAAATAGATAATCAGCATTAGCATTAGCAAAAGCACAGAGAGCAGAGGTTGGGAGTTAGGTTTTCATACAAACACAAGGCTTCTAAAAGCTTTAACACAGGAAACTGTTTATCAAGTCTACATGCAGGGAGATGGATATGCTTTATTCGTCTAGGGAGTACCAGTTGATGGTGTGAAGGAAGCACTTCCCTTCTCGTAGACAAGGTGCTTATCACCATTAACTAGGAAGCTTCCGGTAAGAGTCAATGCGGTGCCTTCACATTATTGCTGTCTATAACTGTGAGCCCTTCTCAGCACATCAGCAAGAGCAGGAGAGTGGAGAGCAAAGGAAAGCAATGGGTAGGAAATGGAAGCCCCTCGTTTCTCATTACAGAGTTTAACTGCATTGAAACGTTTTCCCTAAGTTTGGAGCAAATGCATTTGGCAGTAAAGCCCGAACTTACATAAGGCTGTTTAAAGACTTTATCCTACTTAGTATGAACGCTTATTCATTTCTCTGAAGAAATAACAATGTGCTTGATTGCAGGGCACAGACCTGTTATATTTCTGTCTATCAGCATATTACATAAGTTACATGCATTAAATTACCTTCCTGCAACTCAAAACTTTCTGAATTCTAAAATACTTCTATTTTCAAAAGTTGTAGACAAGGAAGAGTGAATTTGTACTAGTGCTCCTACTTGATATATAGAATTAGTCTGGACATTTTTACATTACATGGCATTCTACTTGGCCCATATTCCTGATCCTAGTTTCCTCATCTCTCTATCCATAAATTGTTATCTCATCTTAGCCAGAGTACCAGGTAATTAATAATACCTAATCACCTAAAATCATAATAATCACCTAAAATGATAATACTTGTATGTACTTATAGAAAACATATATATGTTTATGTGTATACAAACACACACACACGCGCGCACACACACACACACACACACACACACACACACACACACACACTGCTATGCCAAACACCTTGAATCTAGTAAATACAAGTTTATAATTGACACTTTCATTCAACGATCTATTGTATCTCAGAGGCAAAGCCTTAATTAAGAGACCTGGTAGCAGATCTGTAAGAGTACCACTGAAGTATCTGTTTTCAAGAGACTGTCTTCAGGCAAGGAACTCACAGATCTCTCCAAATTATTGAATATCTTAAAGGAGCCTGATATTCATGCTGGCAACCAGTTTATCTGTATGTTGTTTGAAGAGATTGTATATGATATCTATAGCCACACGGAGCAGTACAAGCATTTCTTCTTGGTTGCATTGCAAGAATAGCTTCGGTTAATATTATGTTTTTCAAAGAGCTGCAATATATAGTCTGTATTTGATTTTGTAAAATGGGAATAATAATAGTCGCATCAAGAGTTGCTTTGCAGTTAAATAACACATTAAATATCAAGCCAAATGCATGCCACCTAGTACCACTGTGAGATAATACAGCATGATTATCCCGTTTCACATGAGGCCCAGAAATTGTAGGTGGTTTGCCCAAGGTCACATGTCTAGTAAACTGGAAAACTAACATGTGATCTCATTTTGCTTGCATCAAGTCGTTGTTCTTTCCTTACCATCTCACTGTCTAAAATAAACGATGGTTATTTTTTTGCCATAGCTTTTGGCAAAATGGAAATGGTTTTGTTATTTTTGCTGATTATTCAGTAATACATGCTTGTGATAGAAACAATTGCACAGGTCTCAAATTAGGTAACTATAAAGAAAAAGGCACAAAAAAAGTCTCTCATCATCCATTAAACGTGAATCACCTAGAGAGAATCACGTTTAATGAGGAGTATAACCTATAAGACATTTCTTATGCACAAACATATGTAAATACAACATAACAATTAAAGCAAGATAACACATATTGTGTTTTATAGTGTGATGTTTTTCATGTGATGATATATAGACACCACTCCATATCAATAAACATATTTCAGTTATAAATTTCAAAATGTTGAAGATGTGCCAAACTGTACTTTTCTAAGATACTGCTTCATTTATTCTTAAGTTCCACAACTAGTAGAAAAGTCAATCTGGTTAATTCATGGTGGACTCTCTTTTCTCACTTCATCTGGGGCGACTTTTCCATTAATGGGCAAGGGCTATGAATCATCTGGGCAGCAGAGAGGACAGGGTTGGCTCTTAGACGATGCTCCTCTGTCCCATTGGCCTTTTCTCTGCCCTTTGGCCAGCAGGTTTTATTCTTGCTGCATCTGCTGAGAGAGCTGGAATCATTCCTTGATATCCGGCAGTCAGATCACACGACCTCCATCCACCTTATTCCCATCACGAGGCCTCTTGAAGTCTGCCTACAATTCCATCTGTCTTAGTCTGTTCAGTCTTTTATAAAGAAAATGCCATAGCCTGGGTGGCTTAAGCAATAGACATTAATTTCTCACAGCTCTGGAGGCTGAAAAATCCAAGATCAAGACACTAGCAGATTTGGTGTCTGGGGAGAGCCTGCTTCCTGCTTCATAGATGGCTGTCTTCTCACTTGTCCTCACATGAAGAAGGGGCAGAGGGTCTCCTCTATAAGGGCACTGATTCCACTCATGAGGGCTCCACCCTCAAGACCTTATCACTTCCCAAAGTCCCCATCTCCTAAAACCATCACATTTGGGTATTAGGATTTTCACATATGAGTTGGGGCGGAGGGAGGTGCAAAAACATTCAGTGCATAATACCATCTGTGGTCTCTCCGCTCCTCTCCTCATACCAAACTAGGGTTGCGCTTGAGACCACCTGCTGACACATCTAACATAGTCATTGCTGTTTTACTGCTAGGGTACCATGTTGTGATAGGCTGAATAATGACCCCTGAAGGTATTCTCATTCTCATCCCCAGGACTTGTGAATATGTTACCTTGTAAGGTAAAAGGGACTTTACAGATAAAATTAAGTTAAAAGAGCTTGATACGAGGACATTATGCTGGATTATTCTAATGGGCTCCATTTACTCACGTGGCCCTTATAAGAGGGAATCCGGAGGGTCAGAAGCAGAAAAGGAGATATGATGATGGAAGCAGAGAGATAGCGAGACCTAAAGATGCTACATGGCTGGATTTACAGATGGAGGAGGGTTCTTGAGCCGTGGAAAGTAGGTGGCCTCTAGAAGCTGGAAGAGGCAAGGAAGAGATTCTCTCCTAGAGCCTTCAGGAAGAATACAGCCCTCCCAACCACCTGGATGTTAGCCCACTGAGATTAATTTTGGACTTCTGATCTCTAGAATTGTAAGATAACAAATTTGTATTGTTTGAAGCCATTCAGTTTGTGGTAATTTGTTATAGCAGCAATAGAAAAGTAATACAAATGTTAAACATAGTTTCTTCTTTAAAAGTCTGCAGTGTCCCTAGGTTATACCTAAGGAAGTAAAACATAGGATCCCTCTCCATTGCTGTCCCCCTGCCCCAGTAGAAACTGGACTGATATTGTCCCCACTTATCCCACCTTCAAAGCTTGGCCAAAGGATGAAGATAACTGTATTATTTCTGAGACCACCACCAGGAGCCAAGTCTATGACTCCAGTCTCTGTCTGTGAAAAATAAACCTGTTTCCCTGCCCAGAAAGAGGGAAAAGGCTGGCCAGACAATCATTCTTCCAAATCTATTTGTTCTTAACACTTCAGGGCTTTGGCTTTTAATATGCGAAGCCAAACTTTTCAAACTCAACATCTTTCTCTCACAAAGTCCAGCTATTGAAAACCAAAAGCTTCTTGATTTATGTTTAAAATTTCATTTGCAAACACATTTATGTTCTGTTATATTTGTCTTCTTCTTGAGCCAATCAATGCATTGATTCAGTGATAGGTGGGGGTACAACGTGGATTGATATCACCTGTTATATTATAACCCTGTTCATATAGACCTCCATCAACGTTTTTAATGACCTCATAACATTCCATTAAATGGTTACTCCAGAATTTATTTACTTAATTCCCTTTTGATGGACACTTTGATTGTTGCCAAACTTTTACCAGTATAAAAAATGCAGAAATTAATATGGTCATCCCTCAGTATCTGTGGGAGGTTGGTTCCAAGGAAGAAGCCCTTAAGATACAAAATCCACAGATGCTCAAGTCCCGTATTTAAAATGTTATACTATTTGCATGTAACCTATGCACATCCGCTTGCACACTTTTAATCATCTCTAGCTTACTTACGTGAAATAATGTAAATGCTATGTAAATATCTATTATTGTACTGTATTGTTTAGGGAATAGTAATAAGAAAAAAATTCTCCACATGTTCGGTACAGACTCAGCTGTCAAAGGCCTAACTATGTACTACCTGTCAGCAAAAATGTAACATTTTCTTCGAGTATTTTTGCAGTGGGTTGAATCCATAGATGTGGAACCAGTGTATACAGAGGGCCAACTGTATTCTTGGACACTTCGATCAGTAATGAAATCATTTCTTTTAGGAAAAGGCTGAAGAACAGATTCTCTTGGTCAAAGTGTATGCACACTTTACGTTGCAAACATTGCCAAATTGCTTTCTTTTAAGGATAAAGTAAAAGAAAAATCATCCCTTTGCTTGTTCCAGTTTTTCTTTCATCTTTAGTGTGTGAAAGTCCTGGTTTATGCACACTCTTCAATTATAGATGTTATTCTTTTTTCTTTATCTTCAATGGACCAAAAATAGTATCAAATTGATATTTTACTTTGTATATCTTTGATTATTAGTCAGGTTAATACATTTTTATGTTTACTCTCCATTTTTATTCCTTCTTCAGATTCTCCCATCATATTCTTAGCTCATTTTTCTGTGTATTCTTTGTATTAGCCTTTATATACCATCACAGATTTCCCCCCATGCTTTTTACTTGTCTTTCTACTTTTATTTTTGCTTTTTGTTTTACCTTTATGATTTCTCTGCCCCCATGAGATTGTCAAGTAGGTCAATCATTCCTTTGTATGTTCTGATTTCGTTGGTTACTCCAGCTTTTAAGTTTAGTGTGGTTTGTGATTTGCAGAATGTGATATGTGAATGTTTGCATTAAGTAGAGGTTCCATCGTGTAATGGTTAGCACTCTGGACTCTGCATTAAGTAGAAATATTTAAAAGTAAAAACGTTTCATTGATAGATGTCAACAGGATTTATTCCATACTAAATAAATAAATATACTTTGATTTAACTAAAGATTCAGGGCCTTTAAGAGCTGTCAGGCCCTGAATAATTGAATGACTTTCTGAAGTTATACAGTAATGTTTTTAATAGTTTGTCCCTCAGAAAGTACAGTCATTTAATAGTTGCTGTTCGACTAATGAATTATTTCGCATTTGTCTTCTTTTTCCTCTATAAACTAATAGACTCTCTAGAACCCGTTCACCTGAGACTTCTCTTTCTGTCATACCTTTTCCTTGTCGAATTGTTAGAATTTTCCAGAGAATTTGGAACACTTCATCTCTAGGCAGTTTCTTTCAATGTAACCTCTTGTTATTCTGACTTAGGTGATAGGAGTCAAACCACTGTTGAGCGTAGCAGAATTATCACTGTCCCCTGAGAGGTTCACCTGCTTTTTAGGTGGGTGCATATCTTGCCTCTCTTAGGGAAATGTATTCTTTCATGTAACCAGTAGGGAACCCTGGGACAGTGCTTACACTAAACTCCCAGATCAAACAATTTGACTGAAACAGTCAATTCAGCAAGACTGTTTCACTGGCAGTTAATCAAGCAGTTGTTTGTGTGAATTAATGCAATCAACCAGTGATTGCGTATTTTGTGAACGCAAACTTTTTTTGGATCCTTTAACATTGAAATCATTGTCATGGTTTTGATATTTTATTTCAATGCATTCTCTGGAGTGTGTTTATGTGCATGTGTACGTGTAGAGAGAGGTATAGAAGAAAGAAATCCATGCATATAATTGTTTTGTAGGTAAGAGTATTCTAACATGGATTGTTGTTTTTTCCCAAATATCAATAATTCCTTCCAAGACATTCTTGATGAACTGATTTAGTAAACAATTCTCTGTGTAAAAACTATTATAACTATGTTCCAGATAACTTAAATGTCCCTACTTAAAATAACAAAGTAAAAGATACTGTGGAATATTAGAGTTTCTAAAAAGAAGGAACATAAATTTGCAACTCATCTTTGTTTTCCCCCCTTATGTACTTATTCAATGAAACTAATTTCAAATGTATTCAAGAATTGTTAAACTATGAGTGGAAAGAAAACCAATGCATTTATTTATTTAAAAATACCTTCTGGCTCAAAAAAATTATGTTTAATATTTCTAAATGTCAGATAGCTGGAATGCTAGAAATCTTTGTTTTTGTTAAAACAGCTTGGTTAAAAGTTGAATCTATAGGTACTATGTTTCTTCCCCTGATAAATTCAAGTAGCTTGTGTGAAAAATATCTGATCTA
Organism: Rhinolophus sinicus; assembly: GCF_036562045.2. NCBI lineage: Eukaryota > Metazoa > Chordata > Mammalia > Chiroptera > Rhinolophidae > Rhinolophus > Rhinolophus sinicus. The sequence goes on along the minus strand of NC_133754.1, from coordinate 14,679,745 downwards.
TTTTCATCTTATTATCTTTACTACAGACATTCAGAAAACTTTGATTCCTCTTGACTACATTCTATCTAAATCAAATTCATTTTTGTCCAACAAAACATTTAGGAAGAGTATACAAAAATATTATTAATGTTCAAATACCAGACATTTTCTAGATAATTCTATTAAAAAGATAATTCTGAAGAGGATTTTTTAAATCTTGATAATGTACTGTTATTCATTTTTTTTGGAACCATTTTTTTCCCCCTGATTTATACAGTTTTTCTCCTGTGGTGGTGAAACCACTATTTTGCTAGGTGTTAACAATATTATCTCCCAGATGTTCATTCCCTCTGCTTTGGTTCCTTGACCTTTTCTTTGAGCAGTGCAAAATTCTTTTCAACAAATTACTGCTAAAGAGATCCACTAGCTTTTAACAATGAGATTTGCAAGGAACCCAATAAGCCCTGTGTCTAATTGCTTTTCATCTCTCACCAGCTTGTCATTTTTGTCTGCTGATTTATGTGTGTGTGTGCCCAGAATATCTAAATTCCTTATCATGCTTAGCAGTTGTTACTTTGGCAAGATCTTTGTTATTTCTACATTGCACAGATTCTATTTCATTTTTCTTGTTAAAGATACCTCGAAAAACAATTTCAGTGTCATAGGCATCTAAGGGACATAATTAATTTCATGCTTGTCCTCATTTATTAGCAAACTTACTTCCTTGTTTTGTATTTCCTTCCCTTATATTTATTAACACCCTACTGATTAGTGTTAATTCTTTATATTATTAGAATATTTTGCTCACTTGTAAACACGTATCTTTTCAAGTAACGTCTTGTCTCATCTGATGTGTTCATTTTTCTTCCCTGTCATCATCTCATGTCCCATACAGATTTTATGTGTCAGAATCTTTTAGCGGTTATACTCAAACCACTTGTTCTGTAGAGTTCTCATTTCTGATGGAGTTAAAAGATATGCTTGGTTTTTCTTAAAATCTCTTAGATTGAATACTTCCTTTACACCTTTAGATTTTATATATGCTTTTTCTCTGAGCTCTTGGATTATTTGGGATTATTTTTCATGAATTATTATATAGCCAAGTCTTCACTATTACACTAGAGTCAATAATTTTCTACACCCACATCTGCTTATATATCCATGATGTTCTATAAAATGCTTACTTATTTTTAAACAACAAAATATCTTTTAAAAATTCCTAAAAAGACAAACACTATCTTCTAGCTCTTTTGTAACACCTAAGGATATAAGTTCTTAAAATAAAGAACTAGTTTTAAAACATTCTGAGGATTATTTGGATTTTGGAATTTGCTCTCTGTGCATGGCTGTCTTCTACTTACTTAGTAAATAATTTGAGGCAACTTGTTGAAATAGAAAAAGTACAAACAACTTTTTAAAAATGTTTGAGTCTTAGTACTGTTATTTACTAGCTATGTTCGTAGATGGGTTATGTAAATGAACTGTGTCTAGTGTCCGCATCTTTAAATGGTAATCCAAAAAGTAATTTTGAGAATAAAATGAGTATATCATTGAAAGAGCTATGTAAATTGAACACACTCTGCATAAATTAATATGTATTAAAACTCCTCTTTATTTATGTAAGGGATCAGAAAATGTGATGTTAATTGAGTTATAGGTAAGGTTTGATCTGGGGGAAAGTATAGACATTAAAATAAGATTAGGTGCAGGAATTGAGGTTGGAGAAAGAAGGAAAAAGGGAGGCCTTTCTATTCTTCTCTTGGAAGCTTTAATATTGGGTTTTTTTTCCTTATAAATATCTAAAGTTAATGAAGAGCACCCCTCTAATCTCTCCTGCCATGTCTCTTTTCTGTCTTTCTACCCCATCATCTCAGAACAGCTGTGACCTTGAGCTACAGGATGCAGCCAGGTCATACTGATTCTAGGACAATGTGTCATTATCGCTGCCCCTAGGAGCCTTCATAGACATTTTATAACTAATCACCTCTACCGTAAGAAATTTTAATACCACACATTTTAGTGTATATCTGTTTCTGTACTGCAGCCCTTTGGAGAGCCTCAAACCACTGTAACTAGCTAACAAAAGTATTTTGGCCCTCTGTACCAGCTCTCTATGGTTATTATTGCCTCCGTGGAGAATTTATTCTATGGGGGACAGATGGGAGAACTAGTACTGCAAGTTCACCCTCCTCCTCCTGTCCATTCTCATAATAAGCTCCCCTTAACTGAAAAAAACTGAAAGTCAGGAGACAAAGAAGTTCACAGATACAGTCTATGAAGGTCAACCTCCTAGGACACAAAGCTGGATGAAGAACGGTGAAGAGTGGGTCTGGATGGGTGAACAGAAGAAATTAACACAGACAGTCAGTCAATAGCCATGGAATACATATTCTATGTGTGGTGGTTTTGAGAACAGGCAAAGTCAAAAGTCAGAGGAACTGATGTTCTAGAGGAAATAGAGCAGACAAGAAATCAGAATAATAAATAGAGAACCTAAACAGAAAAAACGAATATCAAGGATTAGGCCAACTCAAGGCCTAGCTCTTCTTCCCAAATCTAAAATTCAGGAAGCCTCAAGCCTCATGCTAGGATTGACAGTCTTCTGCTGGTGTCTCGATGCATTCTTTGTTCATTAAAATTCTGCCAGAAATGTGGCACCAAAAGTTTGAGTACAGCATTTCATTAAATATAAGGATAAATTAGTCTCCGGAGAACTGATGTGGAAGAATTAGAACTTGTATCTAAATCTCTAATATACTCTAGGGCTTTCCTGGTATATTACATTATACCACTACATTTCCCTTGCTGACCTAAATTTCCCAACTCTTTCCTGAAAGCTTCTATTTAATTTTTTCCCATTTCATCCACTTTCCCTTTAGATTTTGCAAGTAGTATTCAGATATTAAGTTTTACTTTGGGAAATCGCACGTAATAAATTATTCTCAAGCATTCACATATTTGACTTTTTACTTTTGACTAATTACAAATGACCCCAAGTTTCCATACTGTATAGTAATTTGTAATTTTGCTGAGGATGTTAGTCTTAGTTCTGTGTGTTATAAAGTGGCTGTCATTATCTAGTAGATAAGGCTAGCTTACTATCCCACATCCATTCAAATAAGCTTAGTATTTAGCAACTTTTACACCCATTCACAAAGCAACTCATAAACACAAAAACTTTGTATGTAGTGATTCATTTGGTCATTTTATGGCAAAAAAATAGGCATAATGATGGTATTTGGAAATTGAAGAATTTCCAAGGACATGGTAAGGGTCCACTACAGTTGAAAAACTAAGGCAATTAAACATAAAATAATAAGATTTCCCAAGGATTTTAGTTTTATTATTTTTTAGATGACACATAAGAGAAGTCTTCAAAAAATGCAGTTAGAAAGAAAAAACGGGACTTAGTTATTAGTCTCTTCTTGATAAAGTCCTAGAGCAAACCCTGTTTTTTCATTTTAACACCCTTTATCAGAGGCAGAAATTAAACAACTGGTAATTTTAAGAGCATAAATATTGACCTTGTTCTGCTTAAAATAAAATTACATATTCCTTTGTAAAAAAAGATGTCAGAGTTAGCACAGAAGAATGATTTCATGTTACTAACAATTCACAATTAAAATATTAAAATTCTGACATTATAAAAATGTTTTAAACCATCAGTTGATGTCAGGATGGTATTGTAGTTATAAAAAAAAACTATTACCTAGAAAGTCCATTCTGAACAAAGAAATTAGAAGAATTTTATTAAATAAAATTAGCATTTCAAAAGTTGAAATCTACTTTACTTTAGTAACTTTTGCTATTGTGAACTGTAAATAAGAGCATTAAGTACATATTTAAGCCTGGTGAGTTCCGTTTACTTTTAATTTCAAACCCATATTGAGTTGTGTAATTTATAAGAAACACTATCAAATTTATATTCAGAGCAGATTTCAATGTTTATGTGCATATTTAAGTTTGTTAAAGGTACATTTCTTAGCAATAGAACACCTCAATAGTCACTATATATATAATCAGCTTAGCACTGTGGATGAATTGTATTCACCTATATGTTCACCAGTAAAATATTTATTCATTTTTGGCTACACAGTACAGGAGCATTGACAGATAGTCACCTTTGAATGCAAGTGTGAACCTTTCCTTAGCTTTACTTTATCTGGCATTAGAAGCAAGTACCAGTTAATGATACAGTTTTTACAGAGTTGGAAATATGCAATATAATTGCAAACTTATTTGCTAATACTAATATATTTAACCACACATATGACAGCATAGCAATAAACAAACATTTTAAAAGTATATTTTCCCTAATACTGAGTGGAATACAAAAAGTCATCTACAGACCATTGTGAAACATAAACTTTATTCGTTTGCCCAGATCTCTTTCATTCTGGGCTATATGCATTAGCAACAAAATTCTCCAACTTTATTTATAGGGATACTTATTCGGTAAGAAGAAAACACATCTTTTTTTTTTTTTTTTTTTTTAATGAAGAAAACAATACTCGCTACATAACAGAGCATGGCATTTGGCTTTATCATACTGCAAATGTGGAAATAAGGATTTTATAAATAGTTTGTTTTCAGGTTTTAGGGGATTGTTAAATTTTGTATGACAAAATTATCATTTTCAATATACTCCAGTAAACTGCTATTTTCACTATTTTCATAAATACCAGGGGTTGCCAAAAAAAGGTATACAAGTGGACACTTTGGTCAATGTTGCTCAAGCAGTAGTTCGCTGTAATCAGAAGTGTCTGGACTCTGATGGTAACTACTTTGAGCACCTCTTGTAATTGCAGAAGTCAAACATGACTTGTATTCATCTTTTGTTATTGGTATACATTGAGTATTACAATTTTAATACAGTTTTCCTTTCTTAAAATGTGTATACCTTTTTTTGGCACCCTCTGTGTGTTGACCCTAACATATTTCGATACAATAGGGTTCATTGTAGTTCTATCGCAAATATTTTCAGTTTAACCAGAAACACCTTTGCAAGTCATACTATCAATTTTTTCCATACCTATTTTTATACCAGTAATATGCATTTCTTTTTGTCAACTATCTACCTTATTTTGTAAATAAGACAAATTTTTAAGTTCTGCTATTGGAATAGTTTAGTTACTTATAAGTAGAGTATCATGAGACACAGGACAATCTGGCCTCAGTCCTTCTAACTCTATGATTAAGAGTTATTAAGAATTAATATTAAGAATTATGATTGTATATTACATGATTATATATTAAGATTATGATTAAGAATTAATGTTCAGTGTTTTCTTTTTCACTGTCACCTACATAACACCTTTCTCTTCTCACTCAAGTATACTTCTTCACCTTCTTCAGAGTTTCTCTGAAGTCCTTTCATAGTCTTCTCTAAACCTTTTCCAAATATGTAGAATCAGATAATTGCCTTTCCAAGTAATGGCAATGGATATTGATCACTGTGGAAGGCAGAATAATGGCCCCCAAAGATGTTCATATCCTAATCCCTGGAGTCTGAGAATATGTTACCTAACATGGCAAAAGAAAATTAAGGGTGCAGTGGAATTAAATTTGCTAATCTGCTGACTTTACAATACGGAGATTCTACTTAATTATTGGGGTGGATTCTGATAAGCAGAAGGGGAAGACTGATGAGTCGGTGAGAGATGCCATGATATACAAAGAGATAGTCAAGATGTGAAGCATGAGATGAACTTGGTCTGCTGTTGCTGGGTTTGAAGATGCCGGAAGAGAGCCATGCAGTAAGGTATGTAAGTGGTCTCTGGAAGCTGGGACTAGCCTTCAGCTGACAGCAAGAAAATGGGAATCTTAGTCTACAACAGTGAAGACATGGGTTCTACCAACAAGGTATATGAGCATAGACATGAATCCTCCCCTAGAGCTTCCAGAAAGAAATGGAGACTCTACTGACACCTAATTTTAGTCTGGCGAGACCCATTTTGAAATTCTGACCTCCAGAAGTGTAAGATAACAAATTTTCATTGTTTTAAGCCTAGTTTGTGGTAATTTGTGTGATAGCAATAGGAAACTAATTCAGTCACATTTACCTCAAACCATTAGTTTATTAATTTAGTTGTCCTACAAGCATTCATTACCGTGGTTTCCTGAAAATAAGACATAGCTGGACCATCAGTTCTAATGTGTGTTTTGGAGCAATAATTAATATGAGTGGGTATTATATTATATTATATAAGACCGAGTCTTATATTAAAATAAGACTGGGTCTTATATTAATTTTTGCTCCAAAAGACACATTAGAGCTGATGGTCCAGCTAGGTCTTATTTTCGGGGAAACACGGTAAATGTCTGCAAATAGATATAGGGTTGATTCTGTTCCACCATAGCAAACTGGGTGAAAGGGTTTACCTCTCTTTCTTCTCAGAATTTCATTGGAATATTAGTAAGGAACTAAATAGGAGAATATACTAATAAAAGATCAAAAACAAGAGTGGGAACATCAGCAGATAAGAGAGTTTAATGAATTTGTAGAAGGCAGACAGTAGATGGGAGCATATTGATGAGCAACCTGGAGTGGAAGAATCTACAGACCGAAACTTGCACAGGAAAGTTCGTAGTGGATGTGAGCGTGGCTATTTCCTGCCAAGTCCTGGGAGACTTCAGATTCTGTATTAAAGTTTAGAAATAGCAAGTGAAAAGTGAGATAACAATTGAGGTGATTATGTGAAGCAAAGTTTATACATCAGCTGTGCAAATTTTCTTATTTGTTTCCCCAGGTTAAAAATAATACAAAAAAAAAAAAAAAAAGGAATGGTCTGCCAGAGGATGACTACGGTATCTAGTGTGGGGGTTATTCACCAGAATTTGAGGGTTATTCTCCCTCAAATTGAAAGATGGGCGAGAAGACTTCCTGCCTATTCCTTCAGTTTAAGTGGAGATAGTCAATAGATTTAATTACATGTGTCAGGTGACTGTTATAAATGTTGATAATCCAAATACAGTAGTCTCACTGATAGAAATGGCAGGTGGGAGCTGCCCACAGAGAGGTGGAAGGAACTGATTTCCTCATTTCATGATAGTTGAGAGATTTCTTCTAAAGATGTTAAAATAAGAAACAAGATTTAAGTAGGTATGTTATTTTATATTATTAAAATTATGAATGCAAAATACTGTGGTCAGCAGCCTCTAAGTTAGACTCCAAGGGTTCCCCATTCCTGGTGGTCCCATCTTGATGGAATTCCATGCCTTAAGTGTGAGCTACATTTATTCACTAACGTCTAAGGGATAGATTACACTAGAAATGATAGAGTGTCACTTGAGATTAGGTTATTGGAAAACAAGCCTGGGGCCTGTACCTTGCATACAGGCTTTCTTGGGTTGCTTGGCTGTCAGGTTGTGAGACAGTCCTGCAGGAAGGCCTGTGAACTATCATTCTCCGGAGGGGAGCCTTCAGGCGACACTGAAGTCCTAGCTGATAACTTGACTGCAACCTCATGAGAAATCTTGAGTGAGGTGCACTCAGCTAAGTCACCCCCAGATTCCTGACCCAAAGAAATCTTGAAATAGTACATTTTGTTGTTATATTTTTGTACTATTTATTATTTAAGTAATTTATTATGCCGCAATAATACATAATACATGCTTCTATATATATTTACATATACACACATATATACACATACGATTTTATATAATTGTACACAATTTTCTGTTGACTTTGTAAATAAATTGTGCCACATAAGTTTTAATTTTTGTATAGTCAAATATGTCTCATCATTGCTTTCAGAAATTTTAGTTTTCCGATCCACATATTGTACATGCAGTATATTTCATTTTTGTGTAAGAATGTTTTTAAAAGTTTACATTTATAACTTTAATCCATATGAAATGTATTTTTTGTCTAAAATAGGGTCCAATATGACTTTTCCCATATGTTTAGTCAGTCTTGCCAGCACAATTTGTTAAGTAATCTATCATTGCTCCACTAATGTGAATAAATATAACAAATGCAATGAATTATCATTATACTTGGATTTGTTTCTGAAGACTATTCTGTTCTAGAGATCCATTTGTCTCTTCCTGTACTGAGTATCTTACTGATTTGATGAATGCATGCTCTAGCTCATTAGTGAAGCAAGTTTTGACCCCATTCAAATTGCTTTTCTTTTCTACATTTATTGACTATTCAATCTATAATGTACAAAGAGCTCAAGATGGAAAAAAAAAATGACAGCTCAATTTAAAAATGAGTAAAGAACATACAAAAAAAGTTATTTACAAAAAGCAAATCCAAATGACCAGCAAACATAAAACAAAGTTCAAATTCTATAGTAGTCAGTAACAGACAACTTAATTAATGATGAAACATAATCTTACCCTACCTGACTGATTGACAATAATTTAAAAGCTCTAATATCTATTTCTGGTGAGGATACAAAGGAAAAGGAATCTTTTAACCTTATTTCACTCAGCTGAACTTACAAGGAACTAAAATAGACTTTGTTACAGACTTCTGAGAATCCATCTGTACTATCTAAAAGAATTTTAAAAAACAGTGTACCCTTAACCTAGTAATTCCACTCCTGGCAATCTATACCATAGAAATAAATTAACTAGTACTTAAGAATATTTGTACAGAATGTTTATTGAAGCAATGATCATTGTGGCATAAAACTAAAAGCATTTGTCATGCCCATTAGTAAAGGAATGGCTCAATAAATTATAGTGTATATGTATATCATGCAATTTACAACTATTTCAAAAGAATCCTTTAAAATTATACCAGTTGATTAAGAGAGTTTGCAACAAAGATTTGTTGAGTGAGAAGAAAGAAATGCAGAAAAATGCAGGTAACATGATCTCAATTTTGTATAATAAGCAATGACCAAGAAAAAATCAATACAGACATCATCTCTGCATGTACTGTGCTTCCCTGAAAACAAGACCGGGTCTTATATTAATTTTTGCTCCAAAAGACGCATTAAGGCTGATGTTCAGGGGATGTCCTCCTGGAAAATCATGCTAAGGCATACTTTTTGGTTAGGTCTTATTTTCAGGGAAACAGGTGGAGTAGGACCATAAAAAAGGCCACACAACCTGAAAACATGCAAATTGATCTTAATAAGCAATGGAGAAAACTGTGATTGTTCTGAAATCGTTTAAAAATTTTGTCAAAACGTGAACATCTCTCTTCTTGTCCATTACTTATAAACGTATAGAGAAATTAACTATTTGTAAAACTAATATTTATTTAGTACAGTGTAAATTAAAACATTAGGAGCATTTAAAGTTAAAGCAGTTTCTTTCTTTGCAAAAAACTTATCAAAACAAACGTATCAAGACTAGTTGGAAAAGGGCTGCCTGCTTCTCATTGGATAACAACAATATGGAGCAAGTACCTTTTCTCTGCCTTGGTGAATTGCCCTTCTTCTAAGTTTCCACCAGCTTTTGACATTTTATCCTTTGCACTTCCCATTGTATGCAACATCTCCAGAAATGACTGTAATGTGAAGTTTTTAGTTGTCACATCCTCTGGGATCTCATTCTTTTCGTCACCGTCACTTTCCTCATTTATGTTGATAAGCCCACCTTTGCTAAGTTCCTCTGGCTGCCAGGGCAAAAGTCTCTGGCATGGCAGCAGTGTGAACATTCCCGTGCCTATTCCTGTTATCATCCCATTTATGTCAATTCTAATTTCACCTCCAGCATCGTCACTTTTCATTGCTGCACTTTCATCCTTGTGGCCTGTGTCTCTCTTGTGATTATTTATTTTCATAAAATATCATGTGGTTTTATCACTGGGAGACAAGGAGGCAATTCAGCTACATGCTTTGCTGTCTCCATTAACTGATAAAAAAAAAATGAGCAGTGACCAATTACCAACAGATTTTGAAAGAAGTGACATCATTCGTCACTGACCACGATGTTCATTTGTTATTTACAGGGTGATTGCTAGACTGACAAGCTAGCAGTGAAGTTTGTACTTCATGTAATCATTCCCAGTTTGCATATCATGGCAACTGAAATGGGAACCATGTTTTTGGGGACACTGATATGATGTAACCACAGTGCGGTAAGTGAAAGCCATTTAGGTAGGAACTGTGCCGAGTGAAGACTGCCTGTATATGAACATGTGTGTGTAATGACTTAAGCATGTACTTTTTAAAGTTGTTTTAATTGTGTAAAACCACATAAAGTTTACCATTTTAACCTTTTGAAACCATTTTTAAGTGTGCAGTTCATTAGTGTTAAGTATATTCACATTGTTGTACAACAGAGCTCCAGAACGCTTCCATCTTACAAAACTGAAACCCTATACTCATTAAGCAACATGTATGTCTTATATGATTCTATAATCACAAAGAAATAGCAAATGATTCTCAATAGGCTGTAAACCTTTGTTAATGGTGAGGGACTGTGTTTCTGAATTGAGAAAGGGAAAATTAGGCAATTCCTCCCTCCCCCCCAGAAAAACAGAAAGAAAAAACTGTATTAAGACAAACATGTATCGTATTGTCACATTTATATACTTATGAGAAATGTAAAAATATTTGTGTGTAAATATGTGAATAAAAATAAAGGTAACTAATCGAACAGAGTAAGTTAGACTAACAAAAATTGGGAGGAAGAGCTAGCAGAAGGAATAGAAATGAGCTAATTTTCTCATCTGTCATAATAGTCAGTTGATGCTGGTGAGTACCAATAAATTGGAAAAAAAAGGCCTAAATATAATATTCAGTATCATGGCAGCAATGACCAGAAGAACTTGAAGTAAAAGCAGCTAAACGTGGTTATCTTTGCTAAATAGAACTGGGAGTAAAGAGTGGGAATGTTTTTATGTGGTACTTCATAATCTTCAGTAATGTTTGATTTTTTTATTACCGTATTTATCTTATTTTTATAATTTAAAAAAATGGTAAATTTCATAGATATTCTCTGGGTACTTACAATCAAATTATGGACCACATAATAACCACACAGGGCAGTATCATTCAACAGTAGAATTATCTGTTTTGAAGTATCTCTACGGTATGATCATTTTTCTTTCAGAAGTAAAGTACAGAAGCAGCATTAACGAGGAGAAAGGAGCACTACGTTTAAAGCTTCTGTGATCAGTATGCAGGCAGTAACGTCCAACACCATAAAAGACTAAGATGAATTAAGGTAATAGCAGGACAGCGGTAAGAACATTAACCTAAAATTCGAAACCAATTTAAATATTCTGTGGTCAGCTATATTATATAATGGGAAACCATGTCAGTTTCCTCCGTAAGTGGATCCAGCCACTGTTAGCATTACTAGGCTTAAGCCGACATAATAGAAAAATGGATCTGATCTAAAAGGTTTTCTAGAACATGCTTAATGTTGTTGAGTAATTTTAGTAGAAGTCATTCATTTCTTTCAAAATGAGTCACCTTTCAATAGAACTGTGGGCAAATTTCCAGACTTCCAGAGGATGTGTGAATGTACATGAATATGGGAGGGGGGAGTGATTGAATTGGCCAGAATTAATGAGTAAAGATCACATAACCTGGTATAGATATTAAATACTTTAGAGAGCATGAGAGTGTGGTAGCAGCTCATTTGTTTTCCTGCAGCTGATGTTAGAAGAATACAGTTTGGTATTTTTGCATAGATCTAAAGAATGATAATTTTTAAAAAAAAAATCTGTGAATGATATAAGGTTGTGGTTGGTAATAGGCATTCTTCTTTCTAAGCTTTGGTATTGAAAAGTGACATATTAATGTGAGAAATTAGATTTTGTTTACCAAGAGGAGCAGAAGATTCGATTACACTTTCTCAATACTAATTTTCAGAATGGCTCATGTAAATGAACAGAAAGAATGAGGTAAATTAGCAAGCTACATGTAAGAGAACATCTGTTGTCCCATCCTATACATGGTAATTAAGGCAAATAAACTATTTGTTTGGTCCCAAGTATCTCTGAATGCATATGAAAATCCATCTCACAGCTATGACTGTTGCTTTTCCAGGACTATTATAAAGACTTTGCCTCCTCAGAGTTAAAAGAAAGGGGGGGTCTGAGGGGTGGTGATAGATCATATATTGTACACTTAGCATGCTTTCTTCATGAAAAAAAAGGATTAAATATATACAGATGAAGCTCCATTAATCAGTATACATAAAAACTTCATATTATATTTTCAGTTACATATATTTTACAAGCACACAACACACACAAAAATCTATTAATCTACCATGATTAAAATTATTTCACTCCCAAATGTAGTTCTGAAGGTATAGTACATAGGAACAAATGTGAAGCGAGAAGAATCAAGTAGTTAAATAGATTATTTTAAAAATGTTTAGCTTTTAAGAAGACTGGCTTTTTCGGTGATTTGGCAATTCTCCATGTTAGTCCGACTGAGTAACAAAAGCAAAAATTTGAGTCTATGTTTATTTTTCTTTTACCAATTATCTTATTTAAAATAAGAATGCAATTCAGCTCTTCCTCGAAATTACATTTCATTCCTTCTTCTCTGAAGGTATGGAGAGCCTCTTTCGATTCTTCAAAACACTTTCAATAATGCATGGGCTGGGTGTAACCAGCATACCTGTGTGTAAAAGAAAAGAAGCTATGGGATGTATGAGAGTAGTTCGGAAAGTTGAATGCGAAATGCACAGAAATAAAATAGACTGGATACCTGAAGAAGTGATGGTCAGAAGGGAATGTCTATAAAAGGGCTTGGTCTAGGATTCTTAGGAAAGTTATATTTGATACATTTTTAAAAATTCCCTCCTTTTACCTCCAGATCTTTAGAAGAGCTTTATATATCATTACAGACTATCCATCTGTACTGAGAGGAATTACGGGGCAGATCAAATACTTACAAATAATGTGCACTACCTCTACTTGTAAAAACTGGCTCTGGAAATAAAGAGTGATAGTCTTCATATTGTAAATGCAAGATTTTTGTCACCTGTCCTGCCATTTATTCTCCAGCTACCTCTCAACCATTTCATGTGTGGGTTTTGCAGATAAAGTTTAGAGCAGCCAGAATCACTGTAGATTTTATCTTTGTATATAAATTTGAAAACTGTACACTATCTCAAAATAATTATAAAATTTTTTATATCCTGGGATTCACACAAGCATTAAAAAATGTTTAAAAAGCTAATATTTACTGACTACCCATAATGTAATATTAGTCTTCTCATTTCACCTTCACAACTGTGGATCTGAAGGATTAAAAAACTACAACCATCAGGGTGACAGGTCAAAACTTCACAGATATTACCTGGAGTAAGATTTTTACTGATCTATCCCCTCGCGCAAGGGATGTAAGAGAAAAAATAAACATGTGGGATTACATCAAACTAAAAAGTTTTTTCACAGCAAAGGAAACCATCAATAAAACAAAAAGGGTTCCTACTGAATGGGAAAATATATTTGCCAATGACATATCTGATAAGGGGTTAATATCACAAATTTATAAAAAACTCACTCAGCTCAACTCCAAAAATCAAGCAACCCAATTAAAAAATGGGCAGAGGACATGAACAGACATTTTTCTAAAGAGGACATACAGATGGCAAACAGACATATGAAAAAATGCTCAACCTCACTAACCATCAGAGAAATGCAAATAAAAACCACAATGAGATACCACCTCACCCCAGTCAACATGGCTATCATCAATAAATCAACAAACAACAAGTGCTGGCGCGGATATGCAGAAAAGGGAACCCTTGTGCACTCTTGGTGGGATTGCAGATTGGTGCATCCACTATGGAAAACAGTATGGCGGTATCTCAAAAATCTGAATATGGAACTACCTTATGATCCAGCAATTCCACTCCTAGATATCTATCCGGAGAAATCCAAAACTCTAAGTCAAAAAACTTTATGCGCTCCTATGTTTATTGCAGCATCATACACAATAGCCAAGACATGGAAACAACCGAAATGCCCCTCGGTAGATGACTGGATTAAGAAACTGTGGTACATTTATACAATGGAGTATTACACAGCCATAAAGAAGAAAGAAATCTTACCATTTGCAACAACATGGATGGACCTAGAGAACATTACGTTAAGTGAAATAAGTCAGACAGAGAAAGACAAATACCATATGATCTCACTTATATGTGGAATCTAAAGAAGAGAATAAGTGAATGAACTAATCGGAAATGGTTTCAAAGACATAGAGGAAAAACTGAGGGTTGCTAGATGGGAGGGCAGGTGGGGATAAGTGGGAAGGTGAGGGGAAAGCAGTCAGTAACCACAAGATTGCCACAGGGAAACGAAAGTTAATTTGGGGAATGTAATCAATAATGTTGTAAAGATTTTGTAGGGTATCTGATGGACACTTGTCTCCTTAGGGAGACCACCTCAGGGATGATGTAGATGCCTGATCACTGCACTGTACACCTGAAGCTGAAGCTGAACAATAATGAATGTCAGCTACAAGTTTATATATATATATATTTACAAGAAGCAGAGTACAGCATTAGGAAAAGACACAGTGGAGATGTAATGGCTCTGGGCGATGTCAGAGGGATAGTGGATGGGAGAGGGGGGTTCACACAGTGTGAGGGATATAAGTGATAAATGTCTAAGTATTACTTTGTTTTGTGCACCTGAAACTAATAAATAAAAAAAGATAAATAACCCATTAAAAATGGGCAAACAATTAAAACAAACAAACAAAAAAAACCACAGTGGGTTTTATGTGGTATTTCAGTTTTGTTTGCTCAGGATACTGTTTTATCTCATTTTTATTGGTAAAAGCATCCCAATTTCTTTGGCAGAACTCTCCACCAACTCTTTGTGGATTGATTTATCTGTCCATCCTGTTGTTCTACTCGGGTAAATTCACCTTTCCCCTTTCTGGGTCCCCTGTCTCAATAAACCCAGTCATTTCACTCCGGTCTGACCCATCAGAGCCCACTCTGAGACTATTATTTGAATTAACAAAGAAGACTGGCTAAGACAGTGCAGTAGAAGAGAATGAGGAAAACATACTAGAAAAAGAAACAGAGAAAAGTGGATATGAAATGTCGGGGGGAAAAGAGAGGGAAGGCCCTGGTTGACGCAGCACCCGCTTTGTGGGCCTTCAGCCTGTACAGTCACACAGGATTCTGAACGGAAAAGGGCCTTGCAGGTAGGGTTTAAGGCTCTGTTGTAGCCATGTTGAAATTCTTACTAACTTTTAAACAAGGCATCTTGCTTTATTTTTATTTTCCAAATTATGTAGCTAGTCCTGACCTCCAGCTCCAGTTTCTGAGATCTAGTTCCTTCAATTATGTTCATTTCCTCAGTATTTTTCTCTGCTTTGTGGGAAAATAAAATGCCCTTTTGTGCTTAAGCTAGTTTGAGTTGAGAATGTGTGACTTACAATGGAAACAGTTCTGACAGACGTATCTCCAAACCTGTACTTTCTGTCAGTCCTTAGGTTCTGATAGTTTCAACCCCTGATTATCTGTGAAGGATAAATTATTCACTTATGAATGATTTATGACACAGTTTTAACTGTAAATGTTTTCCTGCCATCTGCCATGCTTTCAGCTCACTTCACAACATCAAATAGTCCATGGAATGAAAACAAATGTTTACAATTCCATATATATATACATATATATGTATACATATATATAATATTTAATATTTAAAATAGAATATTTTACTATAATATTTAAAATATAATATGTTTTTAAAGTAAAAAATATATATGTATATATTTGATACCTCTATTATATGTAGTAATCACATGCCAGGGAAAATTATAATTTATGTTTTTAGAGTGATTTTCACTTTATAAAATGCTTTTGCATATGCTGTATTGCTAGAAGAAGTTTTCTATTTTGAATAGAACTACTGGGCCATTGGTAGGTAAACCACTCCTCTGGTAATGGATACATTCTCACGTTTGAGTATTTTGAAAACAAATGAAAATAGTACCTCAGTGTCATATAAAAGCATGGTTTATCGAAATCTAAAATTCGGTTGGCGGTGCTGGTCATCACACGTTAGTATACATCATATGTTAGAAACTAAAGTCAAGAAACATCCATCTATGATCAACCAAAACAACGAAAGTGTTTGGGTGATGCTGTACTGCAACAAAACTAGAAGGCAGGAATGCTTTCACCTGAAAGAGTAAAGGTTAAGAGAAGACATGGTCAAAATGCATGAAATCATCTGTGCCAATTAGATGACAAAGAACATGTGCTTCACATTCTGAAATATTCGAATGAGGTCCTGTCTTCTGAAACCTCAGTCTAGAATGTTAGGTTGAACTACAAGTACTACTTAATTTCCAAAAGCCTTTGGGCACGTTAAGTAAGGTCAGAGGAATATGTAGCTACGCCAAGTAAAGAGACGATGTCTTAACATGGATTTGATGGAAGGCTAATGTGTTCCTAACTGTCTTGTGGTTTTATCTGTCAAAAAAATTCTGGGCTGGAGTCCCCGGGGTGTTCTTCCTCCCTGAGGACTCCAAAAGACCAGAACTGTCTTTCCCGCATCCTCCACAGCTCTCTGCATTTCTTCCTTTGCCAGAGTCATTTGTCCTTGCTCAAGACCGCTATTCAGAAAATCAGTAAAGTGCTACTCTTCTTTGTCATGGTGTAAATGAAGAGACGATGTTTTATTTTGTTTACAACAGTTCGCTCCCTCCTGTTAGTCAGAAGTGGAAATTAGGTGTAGGGAATCGTATCACTGAGAGAGGTGAGAAATAGAGTTATAGAGATGGCAAGACCTTCAAATGAATTCAGTATTCAGTAACCATCTGAAGGACAACAACAGATGGCTGGTTTAGAGGTGTACAAATACAACGGGAGGGGGTCAGACGAATTTCGATAGCAGTTGCAGAACTGCATGATTGTTCTGAGGAACAAAGAAGAGAGGAGAAACCATATGGTGAGATGATAATTAGGCTCCAGCATTTGCCTTTGCGAAAAGAGAAATCTTGGAAACGTAGTTATTATGAAGACGCAACCTAAGGTAAAGGGAAAGATTTATTGGAAAAGAGAAGAAAGAGAAATGGTAATATAGGTCTAAATTGCAGAATTTTGAAGAGATTTGGCAGTAAAAATAAAACTAGGAAAATAAAGAAAGAAATATATTGTAATTTAAACAATATGGAACTATGAATCAGGCTTCTTAATTATAGGAACAGTAGAATGGTACTGAGAAATTGCATAGAGTTCCCAAAGAAATTATTTATAACAAGGAATCAAAAACATTTTGATATTGAGCATAAACTGAGTGAATTCACTACTTATTAAACTGCAGATCTCTTCTTCATGTCCAGGAAGAAAAAGTAAACATCTTAAAATGCAGAGAAAAGTCTCTGCTAAGTGTGGGTAAGGCTGAGTGTATGAAAAGCTTGCTAAATTCGGGGATCACTCCATTCCCTAAGCCAAGTTTCTTTTAAGGTCAACGGAAGGTAGATGTTTCGTGACATCAGCAACCCATCGAAATGTTTCTCCGCTGCCAATTTGCATGTCAAGGCAATATTGTCACATTGGTTGTGGCAGTTGTTACATCAGAGCTTTCCTGTCTTATTCTTTTGAGGTATTGGAGGGGTGTCAAAGTGGAGTAGCTTGATTTTTAAAGCCAGGCAGTAGCTAGATGATCAGATAACCTGTTCAAAGAGAGTCCTGTGACAGCAGCCTGCAGATGTGTGGGGGCATCAGCGTGGAGTCTGAGACAGCAATCCGAAGCTGGGTCAGACATGAGAGGGTACCGGGATACAGAGCCTAGTGTGAGGCAGGGACAGTGGCGTGGAGAGGACGGATTTGACAGGTATTAAGGGCGAGGAATCCACAGGAATAGCAACTGGATGTGAATCGGATCAGGTTTCTGCTGAGGTAACGGGATAGATAGGCAGCGTTGCTATCTTCACTGAGGTGAGCTTACTGGTTCTGAGACACATGTGAGGAGAGAGATGCTGAGTTCACTTCTATATGTGTTGGATATTAGGTGTCTGTGGGATAGTCCCATTTTATCTCCTTTGGAACTCTGACTGCCAAACTTCTGATGAATATTTTTCTTTACATGGATTAATATACTCTTAAAGTCAAAGTTATCAGTCCTTTAACCCGGGGGGGGAACCCCAACAACTTCCCAATATGCACTAATTTAATTAATTTAATTCTCAGAGGATCAACCTTATTTCATTCCTCCTCTCCAGATTTTGGAGTGGTGCTCACTTTTTACCCCAAAGCACTTCAATTTGGATATAATTGTCACTGAGAAAGAAAAGTCAAAGAGAACATTCAGGCTTTCTGTCTGGAATACTGAAGAATAGTGGTGGTGCTGACAGACGTTGGCAAGTGAGATTGGGACTGTAAGAGGTTCATTTTTAGTATATGTTCAAACTGGGAATATCCAAATAGAATTGTGATTTCATAGGATGTCAGATTGGATGGGACTTCCAAGGAGAAGAAAACTGAACATTTATTGAGCATATAACATGAACTCTTTCATATATGTTACTTCAATCTTGATAATATGCTTGTGAGTTATTTCTCGTTTTGTAAATGGAAACAGAAATTCTCAGAGGATGAGTAAGTAGCTCAAAGTTACTCAGTTATTAGAGGGCTATTTAGAGGATTTAGATCATGGGTGGGGAGCCGATATGACCCTTGGTACCTCATACCAAAAATATGAAAATTGGTTTTTAGGGGGAAAATGGTCTCTTTTTATGCAAAGCACTGATATACATATAGTATTTAAACAAACATACAGTATATCTAAGGTATTAAAATGTCACAAGGGGCAATTAGGAAAAACGTCTACAAAAGCTCTTTAAGGGGGTAATAATTAAAAAAAGATTGAGGGACAGTGATTTAGATCCCATTTCATTTAATAACATTTTTATTCTATTTTTTTCTTTTGTGCAGAACTCTTTTTTGTTTCCCACGAAACCTCATGTTAACAATAATACATACAACAGGTTGAAGGAGTATTGGTTTAAATGTCACTCGGGAGAGAGGGTCCAGAGCCATCCCATTTCTTGTGATGCCTTTTCCCTCACCTTCTGCAGTGGCACTTGAGATACTGGCATGAAAGTTTAAGCTCTGAGCATCATAATTTAAATATCCAAGAAACACAATTTAACCTCTTCATTTTGCAGATGAGTAAACTGAGGCACGCTGGTAAGCATTCACTCCCCTGGTCACCTTATTATCTAGAAGTCACACACGAAGTAAACTGAATCAGGATTTATAGCTTGAGGCATATATAAATATCAAATCATTATGTTGTACACCTGAAATTAATGTTATACATCAATTATATCTCAATAAAAATAAATTTTAAAATGACAGATACTGTACTCAACAGCAGCAGATGGATAGGTTACTAAGGATTGAGAAGGAAGATCTCACAGTATAAATTCTTCGGTGACTTGTGACCACAGTTTCAGGACAGTGTGTGGACAGCTTGATTTCACAGGAAACTGTAACTATTTCAGTCCTCATCAGCAAAACCGTAAGAAGGCTTGCTTTCCTAATTATTGCAAGTAATTCTACATTACCCTTTCATAACCAATAGAGACATCAATACATTAATCACGTCAAATTGACAAAACAGTTTTTAGTCTATTGTATTAAAATGGTTCAATGGACGAATTAGACCACAGAGCAAATAATGCCCATAAATTAATGCCTTCAGGAGAGATCTCAGTAAAGACAGGTTTTATGGACATTTGGTGTCATAGAATGTCCTGAACACAGCAACTCACCTGAGAATAAAAACCAAATATATATGGTGATGACAAAGAGACATACAGGAAAGAAAAGAAATTTGAAAATCACTGTTGGGCACCACAGATTCCTTCTCGCGTATTTACATGTACTTTTAACTTTGCGTGTCATAGTTACTATTTGCTATTGTCAGACAAATTATTATCCAAGTGACTCAACAAATTATATTGGGGCTTTGGTAGTTGTGCTTTAATATGATGGAATTAAACCATAATCTTATACTAGTCTTAATAATTACTTAATTTCCTTTTGCTATTTATTTCAAATATTGGGAGCATAGTCTGGTAGTGACTCTAACACTTTCAACCGGACCCTGGCTAAGTGTTTCCCACTAATGGGAATATTCCTGTTCTCTTTTAAATGGCTCTATCATTTACAAACTGGGCAGATTAATTTTCTAATCAAAACATCCTGAGAAGCTAATCGCATTCCTTATGAAGATTTTTTTGTAAGACCCTGGAGAAAACTTAGAACACAAATTGCTTAAATGTGTTTAAGAAGAATCACGTATCCATATAATACTTTCGCTTTTCACACCTACTAATTCTGTTCTCCACAGTGATTCATGACGGTGGCAAAATCTTGATCTTCTTAAACAGATTTTGGTTTAAGGCGTTGCAGCCTATGTGTGTAATATGCTAACAGGAAGTCCTTAGCTCTATTGTGAACATTTGTCTAAACTTAATATTTGCTGATTACTAGAATATTACTCTCATTGAAGAAAAAGAAATAACTGAACAAAAGTAACTGTGATACATCAAGGGGGGAAAATCATTTAGCAGGGTGAGAAAACGTTTTTTGTGCAAAAAGGCCAGAGAGCAACCGTTTTCAGCTCTGCAGGCCATATGGTCTCTGTCGTGACTATGCTACAGCTGTAATGCAAAAGCGGCTATGGACAATATGTAAGCGAAGAGGGATAACTGTAGTACAATAACACGTTCTTTACAAAAAACCAGATGGAAGATCAAAACCACACCCTCCGACGTGGCTAGATTAAAAAAGCCAGGTAAAAAAATATGTGGGAAAGGATGTGGCAAAACTGGAACCCGTGAGGCCTGTTGGTGGGAATGTAAAATGGAGCAGCCACTTTGGAAAAGTATGGTAGTTATTCAAACATAGAGTTACCATATGACCCAGCACTTCCTCTCCTGTACATATAGTCAAGAGAAATGCATACTTATGTCCACACAAAAACGTGTTCATGAGTATTTATAGCAGAATTATCCATGATAGCCAAAAGGTAGAAACAACCCAGATGTTCATTAACTGATGAATGGATAAACAAAATGTGCTATATCCATACCATGGAATATTACTCAGCCCTTCCGGGATATTTGGGAATGTTTGGGGGAATTTGGGGTGATATCTAGGCGTAGGGTCATTATTACTCGTACAATGTAATTAACTGATACATTTTGCGAGCCCCCTGCACTCCAACAAATAATGATCCAGCTCTAGATGTTAATATGCCAAGGTTGAGAGACCGCGGTGTAGACACATACATTATAGAACTATTAGGTTTGTGCAAAAGTAATTGAGGTTTAAGAGGTTAAAAATTGCAAAAGTTGCAATTACGTTTGCACCAGCCTGTGATCATTCTGTGCATATAATTTGCTGTTTTCCCATCTAACATTATATTGTAAAACAGCAGCAATTTTAACCAAGAGACCAACTGTGGAGGGTGTGGGAGGAGCCATGCGTCAGATCTGGTAGGGCAAGCAACACTGTGGTGGCCTGTCCTTGGCGGTTTGGAAGGAAAGTGCAAAGCCAGGTAATTACTCTAACAACCTGTCATGAAGCACAAAATGCCATGGAATTTGTGTACAGTGAGATATACTTCCACTTCTGCCCGGTAGTAAAACAATAGTGAAAGTGGTGAAGTTAAATAGGTTTGAGTTAGGTTTTTAATTACGTGGTTCTTGTTGTAATCCACTGACCACTTGGAAAGCATGCCTGGCATACACCTGATTTTGTAGTTTTACCTGAAACTGAAAGAATGAAATACAGTAGTTTTTCCTTCTTTTCTAGTTCTTCCCTGTATTACTTTAAGGGAGAGAAAGGACAAGCATGTGAGAAGAGAGAAAAGAAAGTGGAAAGACAAGGTGGAGGGGAAAGAGTAGATTTAAATACTCAAAAAAAAAAAAAACACACCAAAAAACCCACAAAGATCCAAAAACTTATAGTCATTCTAAAAGGAAATTATTTCACTTTTCCTCATATGAACTTAATAGCTCACTGTGTTTTCAATGATGATAAATGAAGATTTTTCTGGAGGAAAATTGTTAAGGGAGTTATCTCTACAGTTCCTACATTTCTGTTAATTTGTGTATTTTGTTAAAAACTTGCTATGAACCATTTCCAATAAACAGAAAATTACAGAAAATAATAAAATAGACACAAATATGCCTCAAACTGAGATTAAATACATGTTCACATTTTGCTAGATTTAATTCAGATCTTTCCCTTTTAATAAATAAAACATTTACAGATACTTTAGCCATAAAGTTTCAGCTTTAATTCCTTGCCCTGCTTTTTTCTTTCCTCTCTGGAAGTAGGTGAAGTTGTTGTATATACTTCGCTGTTTTTTTGCAGTGTTATTACACACACACACACACACACACACACACACACTTATCACTTGATTTTTCTCTTTATTTTTCAGATTTATCCACATGTAGACCTAGTTATTTATTTTAAATGCAGTATAGGATTCTACTGTGTAATAAAGCTCCTTGTATTTTATTCTTTCCTTGGCTGCAAGACGGTTAAATAGTTTACTCTTTTTCGCGATTATTTACAAAGTGTTCATGAAATATCTTTGTCTCTGGGCTTCTCCGGGGAGACATCCCAACATAGAATCGCTGTGTCACAGAACATGAACCTTCACCTTTACTGGGTATGACCAAGTTGCTATCCAAAGTGGTTGTAGTTTTGCACTCACATCATCTATGTAGAAATCCCTACATCTCGGCCAAAACTTGGTACCATGGGGCTTCGTAGTATTTGCCAATCTGATGAAAGTAAAATGGTGTCTTAGAAAATTGTTTGCTATTTAAAAAAGAATTGATTGGAAATGATCCATCTTTCCCTCAACTTTTCATAACTTTCTCTCTCGGATAAACAGTGAATTCTCACAAGAATTGCTTTGGCTGCAGTAGTCATTGTCTGGATGCTGAGACTGAACAGAAATAGTAAAGGAAGGAACATATTCCTGGATTCCAGGCTTCTCTAGGCCTGCCTTTTGTTTCATTCAACTTTGTGCCGGACCTATGCATCAAGCCTGGCACAAAGTAGCATTTGCAAAATTGTGGACTCAGTGGGGTCTGTCATCTCTTTGTTGGGGCGTCAGAATGAGGGGCAGTGCATGCTCTTGTGTGGTTTAAATAATAAACATAAAATGCACCTTAAAATATGTAAAACTGAGACCAAGGCATTCTTTTCACAGGTGCATTGCAGTTGCAAGGAATTTCTACAGCAAAAATTTCAGAGTGCTTTATGTAAAGCTTGAAAGTTAATTATAATAGCTCCTGCTTATTTATCTTTAGCACTTTCTACATGCCAAGGACACGAGAAAGAAAAGAGCGGTCCTTGACACTGGGGAACTAGTTTGACACTTACAGCTAAGCCTCAGTGTCTTTAGATGCTAGCCTGACACTCAAAGCTAGGCCTCTTGTTCTCCTCATGGACAAAAACAATCACACAGAACACCAGCATCAGATAAGGTCACTCTGTGACTGTGTTGAAGCGAGACAGACAAGACCACTTCTAACCTTGTCTAAGCACAGACAACAAGGTCAGTGTGCAAATCACAAAATACCCAACACCCGCCTCTCCTCGATAGTATGAATGACTTCTGCGGCTTTGTCAGTTACAGCTTCAGCTTCATTCTTTAGCCTGCCATCCTTCCAGATAAGATTAAGATACCCAGTCATTGAACTATCTCCCATTTCTGACAGCACTGAAATTCAGAGTAACCCTCCCCACGGTGCTTCCTAGAGGTCTTCCAATGTCACCTAACCAAAATCCAAGTCCTGGAAGTCATTTCTAGCATCCTCTGACTGAGAACGCCCATGGTTCCCCATAGCACATGTTCTCATTCCCCATGAGTAAAAAACTCCACTTGTCCAAATACAGGTGTTTCTTTGGTGGGAGGGGCTTTCACAGACTTTACTAAGAGCTTTACATCTGCTATCTCATTTAAGCCTGGCAATACCCCTGTTTGTCAGGTATTATTATTATTATTATTTCCTCTTCTCCTTAATTATTGTCCCCTTTTGCAAATGGAAAGGCAAAGAAAGAAAATTTAACGTCATTACGTAGCTAGTAAATGACAGGAATGAAATTTGCATCGAGGTCTAACAGTCATCTAGACATTAGGAACTATTTGCAGTTCTCCTGACCTTGCTGCTCTCTTGGACTTGCCCCTAAAGATTAGGTGTTCTTTGAGAACAGAGACTGACTAGAAAGTCTGGTACAGTAAAAACAAATAAACATTACAAAGCCCCCAAAACTGTAGTATGAAGACTTATTTGTTGGAATTAAGGCTCATTTTCTGAACCTCTGCGTGAATCTCTGCACAGTTGCTAGAGTTGTTTCTTGTACCTAAATCAGTACTGCATATTTACCAGGGTCTTGGCCCACATCACCTTCAGGTAGTCAGAAAATGGGTAACTTAAAAAAAAATACTTCAAAGGAAAAGATGACTTTTAAAGGCGGAAAAAAAGCACAGTGATGAATGGAAAAACTGTGCTTTAGCTCTGTAGCTTGACCTTGCGTATACGCAAACTCTTCTGAGTGGTTTCAGCTCAAGGCCTTTCATTATATGCCCTTGAAGTTCTTTTCAACTCCATGCTCTTGACCCCTCTTGGTCTTGCTTCTGCCTGGAATGCCTTTTATCTGATTGTCCTGCCACTCCTTTCTGTCTAGTGAAAGTCTATGCATTCCTTCTTTAGTCTTTCCAGATCTGCTCCTTGATTTAATACCTCTGGTCTTTGTTCTCAATGAACTTTTAAGATAACTGCTATAACATTTACATTATTTTGTTATAAGGGTTTGTGAACCCCATTAGACCGTCAGCTCCATACGGGCGTGGCCTAGTGCTTTCGGGTTTTTGGTGGACCCCTCTGCCACCCCAGAGCTGGCTCTCAACATCAAGGCACTACGGAGCCGTTGCTCAGTAAAAATGTCGAGAAGGCATCGTTTTGGCGCGCTGGGGGCGCTGTCGTTCTCCCCGCCTAGCACTCGAAGCACAGATCCTAGAACGACTTTTGCCGGTGCCATGGCAACAGGGCTTCCCGAGACGTGTAAAGAGAGGGTTAGCAGATGACTTCGCATTCCAGAGCCGCTCAAATGGCGCTGCAAATGGAAGGTCTCGTCTGCCTTGCAGGTTAGCAGGACCCGGTTCTCCAAATTCCAAATTAACCTAGACAAGTGATTTCCGGTAGGCTCTCCGCACTTTCTAAACCGCACAGCAGCCTTTACTCAAGGTGAGCGGCCAGGATTTTCTGAACGGTTCAAGCGGCCAAATAAGCGGACAGCTCAGCCAATCGCGTTTCTACATGGCCGGAAGGGGCGGCTCCCGGGAGTGTCATTGACTGAGCGGCTCGGGATTGGCCAGTCCCCGGGAGGTCCGCGGTGGCGGGAGTTTTCGGATGTGTTGGCTGCGGCCCCGGCGGCAGCGGTTGGGCTGAACCGAGCCGGTGGCGTGGGCGGAAGAACCGGGAAGCGAGTCCGCGGAGGATCTTGAGCTCCCGTCTGTGGTTTGCATAGCGGCCGCCTTCTTCCCGTTTCCCAGAACTGCGGGGAAATATGGATCGGCACCGGCCGCGACTGCACCACCCGACTCAGGGCTCCGCCGCCGGGGTCCCCTACCCCTCCTCCGCCTCGCTCCGCAGCTGGCGGGAAAGCAAGATGCCGCGCAGGAAGGATCCCCAACACCCTCCGCCGCCCGGCGGCACGGAGCTGCCTGGAGAGAAACGCCCCAAGTTTGTAAGTGTCGTCTGGGGCTGGGGTAGGTCCGCTCAGGAGCCAGGACCCTTCAATTTCATTGAGGGAGGTGGGTCCCCAGGGCCTGGGGGGCTACATTTTGTTCTAGGTTTCCAGAGCTGCCGATCTCTTAATAGATTTACGATGACACATCCAGTTCTGTGTGGGTCCTCTGACAAGTACACTCATCACTGTGTCACCCCAGATTTCTTAAGGCAGTTCAAGTGTGTATGTATGGGTCTCACCTAGGTGGACATTGTATTTTTTAAGTCGAACTTTTCTCTATTACCTCTAGTGTTTGAGGATGTAAGACATATCAAAGTGAACATTTAGGTGATAGTATTTTTTTTTTTTTTTTCTGCTGGGTATTTCAGCCCAAGAAGAACTTTTTAGGTAGGTACACTTTTCCAAGTCCAGACAGCTCATTTTAAAACTTGGGTGGGGCTGTGCCGTCACTGCTAAAGAATGTTATGTTTAGATTGGAAAGAAGTCCAAGTATTTGAAACGCACTCTTCTGATTGCTTCTCTTCTTCACTTTAACAGCCAAGGGGAGTGTCGTCATTAACGCCTTGTAAATCTTTCTGTTGGCATCAACTAGTGGAAGAAGAGGCAGTGATGATAGTTTTCGGTGTGTTTGTGTGTAAATAAATGACATAGAGGATTGACAGATTTGGGTTAAGACCAACAGAATTGAAAATTTAATACTGAGCCCACCATTTTACTTAGGAGTATGGAAATACATTTTTTTACTTATAGGTGAAATTTTATAGTACAGAATGTGCCTTCTGTGAACAACTAAAAAATCATTAGGAATTTAAGGTAGGATATACAAATTAAGAGAATAAAGACTTAGGGGCGAGGAGTGAATTGCTAAGTATAACAGTTATAAGTGATAGTTGAGTAAAACTGGGAGCAGAGCTATGAGATGTATCAGAATACTGAAAGTGAGGGAATAACATCGATCAATTATGCTAAATTAAGTGTCAAGATGCCCATAGGAATGGCGAAAGTTTGAAGGAGGATTAAATATATTGTTGATTGTTATCTTTACAGAGGTGAGGAATACATAGGATGGGTTAAATTGGCAAAGAAGGAGTCTACCCAACATGAGACAAATCTGCTGGAGCAATAACTTTTACTCCTTTTGCAGTTTATTCTCTGGGTTAAAAAGTATTCTGTTACCGGAGTATCTGCTCTGTCCTTTTGCTGACACAGTAAAGAATCACAGATCAGCAAACATGAAGGTATAGAGTAAGGTAGGATACATTCTTTCCTTAGAATGGGCCAAATCAAAAGAGACAATGGCGCAGAAAGGTTTGGGGTTTGAGTTTTATATTGTTGGCTCTGGGCCAACCCTCTGTGTGATGTACAGACTTGGGTCATTTGATTGACATGTGTAGGTTATATAACCCATTCCTTTTGGCATCTGCTCTTACCCATAATGCACACAGAAAAACCCATAGTGTGGATGGGTTGTTGAAACCACCATGCTAATTTATTGTAACTATATTATAATAAGGATAAGGTTAAACCAAGGGTAAGCTTTAACATTCTGCGCAGGTGTCAACAACCAGATAATTCTAGATGGATTTTACTTTCCTCTTTTTAGGATGTCTAACCATAAAATTAGTGCCTGGGGGTGGACCTGGGTGATGCAAAGCGCCAGTTACATTGTTACCCACCCTTCTTGTCACTCATGCCTACCTTCTGCCTAACAATTCCATTTTGTCTTTGACTCCTGTGCTCCAGAATACACCAGGTGTGATTTTCTGTGGTTCATTCCCAGCAAGGATGTCATGAAAACAAAATCTAAATTAATATTTAGGTTTAGTTTCATTGAAGGATGCATCAGGTGGTCTGGGTTCTAGTCTCTGCTGTTTTTCATTTCTTAGGTGTGTTGAACGGGTTATTGTAAAGATGAAAAGACAGTACTTTTAAGCTCTAAAACTAATAAACACATCTACAATACTGTGTTTTTAGATGAGAAGTTGATTTGAGTCATGCCTTCGTAATTAATTTCGAAGTAGTTTGGACCCTTCGTAATCTCTGAAACTAATTTAGAGTCTTGCTTACATGGTAATTTCTTTAGACATATTTTCCATTTCACTAATTCTGTGGTCAGCTGTGTCTAATCTACTATCTAACCTGTTCTGAATATTTGAGTTTAGCAGTTATTTTTGTTTCTGTAAGTTCCATTTGCTTCGTTTTCAAATCTGCCTGGTCACTCCTGTTAGTTCTTATTTCTTATTTTTTTATTTCATTAGACATTTCCTAGTTGGCTCTACTTATTCCTTATTTGACAGTTCTGGTATGTGCGATCTTTGGATTGTTTACATTGAACTCATTGGTGGCTTGCCCTTTCTCCCTGTGCTTGTTGGTCTTTGTAAGTTCATTGCTTTATCTTGACCTGTCTTACGTGAGGCCTAACTGGGATGCTTTTCTCTGGAGATGATTTGAGTCTATTTCTACCAGGAGCCTGGGGGGTGCCGCTGATTTGGGACTGCCTCCCTCTTCAACTAGGATTCTTAGGGGGCCTGGAGTTCCAGGCTCAGCTCTAATTCTGGCCCAGGGCTCCGTATCCCAATCTCAAGGCTGCCTTCTGAACATTCACAGTCTGCCTGCTTCTTGCTCTCAGTCCCAACCTGGTAACTGGATTTGGGGATGGAGGGTTATCTTTGAGGATCATCCCTTCCTCACGAGATCTCAGCAATGCCTCAAAAAGTTTTATTCTGTAGTTCCTGTTGCTGTACTGATGGATGTTAAGTCGGTGCTTGGCTTTCTCTTGATTTGGTGTGAGGTGAGGTTAGCCTGAATCTTTTCAGGTCCCCTAGTCATTAGGTCACCAAGTTGCTTTGGGGCAGCTTCTTCTGAGTAGAACAAGTAATGTAGGTTGGTGATGTGACCGGAATAGGTATAATTTTGGTGTTTGATATTTTGCATTCTGGACAAAGCTGCAAGCTGTTACTAGAGTGGTAAATGGGCTGCTTGCGCCTGTCTTAGTTTAACAGGAGTTCTGGTGTCTTCTGAAAAGGCCTGTAAAGTTGGTGATCCTGATTTACTTTGACCTCGATAAAGTAGACAAATCCTTGTTTTCTACTGAATATATAGTTGTGGGCCTCAAGTTACTTTTGAATTGTGTATAAAAGTTTGTAGTATAGAATCTCTCCCCAAAGATACGGGTAAGTAGTAGAAATCAGTCGATTATAAAAGTGTGATAGTTTGGCTGCACAATGCATCAACTACGTTTTTTTGGGCCATTTGGCTTCAGTAGAAAAAATGGTAAGGGGCGAGTATTGAGATGCTGGGGATCGTTGCTAGGAGATGGGAGACAGACGGGGCTGGTACCTGGGGGAAGACTTTGTGCAAGTAGATAGAATTCAGTAGGACCAGTAAGCTTGGCACCTGGCTTAGGTCACACCCTCAGTACCTGGATCTGGGTTCTGCTTCCCTTCTGGAACAAAACAAAACAGTTGCCTTTCATATTGGGCACTTCATCCCTCCCTCCTACCACTGCTGGAAACACACAGTACATAGCAGTGGCCACCAGATCCAGAGCTGAGAGCAGGTTATGTGGCTTCTGGAGGAGCCTCCATCTCCGGGACGTGGGCCAGTCTTTTGAAAGGAGGCCTGTAAAGCTGGTGATCCAACGTGGCAGAGTAGCTCTTTCTCATTAGGAATAGCCTTTACAAGTTCTCACAGGCTTCCGTGTAAATCTTGCCTCTAATCTTATGCTTTCCATTGAATAGATTGTTAATTATTGTTTAATTGTGCCATTGCAGTACCCTCAGTTTTGGTTGTAAGGGATTTTTCACCCTGTCCATTAATACCTGTACGCTCTCAGTGTTGGGGAATCGTTAGCAGTAACAGTTAGGAGAGAGCCAGCACTCTTCTAGGTGTTTTGTAAATATCAACTCTTTAATCCTTACGACCCTATGAAGTAGGTAGTGTTATTAGCCTTGTTTGCTAGATGGGGAAGCTAAGGGACAGAGGCTCACCTGCCTTAGGTCACACAGCGGCCAGATGGTGAGACTGAGATTTGAACCTAGGCAAGCTGTCTCATCTCCCATGCTGTTGGGAGTTTCAATCTTTCCTCCTTCTTTTCTCATTCATGAACATTAACAGTAGTTAGTAATGCCTTTAGCGAATATAGACTTAGCAATTCCCTGATTATAGGCCAGCTGTGAGGCAGGAAGAGGTATTAGGTTGGAGAATTTTTGCCCATTGTGCTGGGAACTTGTGTAGAATGGAAATTACAGTAGGCTTGATGTGGTTGGTGCATGTTTGCCTGATTGCTTTGGGTTTATTTGGAGGCAGGTGTGGTGGGCTGTATAATGATCCTCCCCCAAGATATCTACAAATTAATCTCTGGAATGTTTATGTTACCTTGTATGACAAAAGAGGACTTTACAGTATAAATTAAGGCTTTTCAGATGGGGAGATTATCCTGGATTATCAGGATGGACCCTAAATGCGGACATACTCTGTGAGGGTGACCATGTTGAAAGGTTTGGTTTAAAAGTTTATAAATGTATGCTTTGGGAGAACCATCAGATTTATTTAAATGTCTTGTGGTATCATTCTGTTTGGGAAGGTTTGTGATTTGAGAGAATATCATGTAAATACTGTTTGGTCCTCTGGAATAACAACTAGAACCTTCAATCTTGGTCTGTTGTATCATTTTCATAGTTGCTAGAAAGCTGAGAAAAGATGGAGCTGATTTCTGTGTGCTCTTTTTTGAATGTATTTCTTCATTGAATCCGCAGCTGAAGTGATGTTTTCATTTGTCCTACAGTTAAACTGTCAAGAATTAGAGATAGTATTCTTAATTCAAGGCTGTAGGCACCTTGAATTTTATTCCACCTAACCCATCAGACGCTGAAACCTTCATAAGGTAAAATCATTTTATTCAGGCCAGTCGTCTAAGCAAATTACTCTGAATCGTCCCACACTTTCCTTTCTATTCTTCCTAACAGGAAATACATTTTTGTTTGTCTGTTTATAAATGTATGATTTATCAAAAGAAACAAAATATATCCAGTAGGTTTTGGGGAGTACATTTGGCTGCTGAAAATAGATGATATATAGTATTTCTTACTTCTGGATCACTCTGCATCTTTTCTTTGTGGGTAAACTGGGGTAGAGATGGGGATGATTGTTCAGATTTAAAGCATGGCTAATTGCATTTTGCAAAGACTCATGTCTTTAATTATGAAGCAAGCAAACTGCCGTACATTTATTACACTGTGAAACCTTGCATCTCATCTAGTCTCTCTAGTAGCAATTGCTTCTGAACAGATGTTACCTGAAACACCTTTGTGCAGCTGGTAGAATGCTAAAATTTGTCATGCTTTTATTATTGTTGTCTTGAATTAACTCTACTTTATGGCATAACTTTATTGCTGTGTCCTAGAATCTTTATATATTTATTGCCTTATAAAATGGATTTAGAATTGGCTTTTTATATAGAATGTAAATTAACATGTGTATAACTTGTTTATGCTTGCAGAATAATACAACAAAAAACTGCCACTATATGTAACTAATGTAAATTGTCTTTAACTCAGCACATAGTATCCTCCAAAGTAGGAGTGAAAAGCATGCTACAGAATGTGCTTACCATCCCACTCTGCTTGTTTACCCCAGAAACTAATTTGACTTTTAGATCTATAAAATATAGATTAAGGGTAACCTTTTACTTCATGGGATATTACAGATCAAAGCATGAGATTTCTTTGAACAGGATCTCCAAAGGTAACTTTTCTCTCTCTAGCAGCGGGGTGACATTGAAATACCTTACCATTGGGAGTAATTTTCTCAAATAGCAAATCAAATAATCATTATTCACTTAGGGGAGAATTTAAGTTTCCGTAAGTTAAGTTTTGTTGCTGGAATATTCGGGTTACTAGCTAATTAATGAAACCTGTTTGGAAATGCTTGCCATAGATTTGATTCTTCAAAAAGAGCCAATGCCACCCTTTCTTACAGTTTTATTGGAGAAGCGGCATTGTAACATTAATGAACTGTGATTTGGACCACTGCTATGCCACTTACTAGCCTTTGTGTGAACTTGGGCAAGTTACTTAACCTCTCTCTGTGCCCCTGTTTCTTCATGCGTAAACTGGGGTTGTTGGGAAGGCTAAATGTTAATGTGATGGGCCTAGAAGAGTACCTGGCGCCTTGTAACCTCTGTAAATATTTGCCACTTACAGGATTCTTGTCGTCATCAATAGTTGTAATGGTAGAAGTCTAATTTTTGTCTAGATTTTAGGGCATTGGGATATTACATTGAATATTTGAATAACTTTATTACACTGGAAAATCTTAATTGGACCAGACTTCTTCTTCAGGGTGGGGTGGAGGCAGTCATTCTGTTGTCAGTTATCCTGGCATCCCAGGTGACACTTGGATTGATGCAGACTTCTGATTCTGATAGTTGAATGGTCAGAGCAGTTTTTGAAGCTTTCTGAGGAGTATGTTTTTATTTGTAAAATGAAGATCATACAACTATGAAACTCCTGTACCAAGGAGATTTACAAAAAGAAACCTACAAAGGAAACCACCTCAAACTTAGAAAAAGAAATTCCTGTGGTGCTTCAGTGTGGGCTTGAATGATAAGAAAAATAATGTCATATATATATTATATATATATATATGTATATATATATATATATATATATATATATATATATATATATATATATAGATGTAAAATGATGCATAACTCTTTATGCTTATGGTTGGTTCTTTGATAGCTATAAAACCCAAACAGATTTATATATAAACTCTAAAACAAAACTATAAAACCAATAAAATGAACAGTAATATAATTTTAATGTGATTGATGATGACGTTTAGCTGAAATTAAGTCATTATTAGATTTAATAGTGGAAAGGTATGTGTATGGTTTGCTGTTTTCCTTTTCGTCAACTTGACTCTTGGGTGGAAACGGAATCCCAGAGGCTGAGGAAGCCAGGTACGGACGATGAATGCAGAAACAGCCCCTGTCATCGAGCATTGCTGTCCTGTTCACAAAGTCTTGACTTGAGGCTCTGGGTCAAATAGTGAACTCCTTCTTATAAAAAAAGATAGCCATAGGGAAACATTTTGTTGTAAATTATATGAAACTGTTGAAAAAGAATGAAAAGACCACCAGCGTCTATATTCATTTTTCTCTTGAAATTTAACTTCCCATAGCTCTGGGAACAGGGTTCTCTTATTGCCATTTGATTATGAACAGCCCTTTGGAGCTGAATTCTTCCTTCGTGGAGGAGCTTCTGGAAGCCTGCGTGGCCTGATGCTGTTGTTTGGGCCTCATCAGACGCCGTATTGGTAGTACACCCAGTACACGTGTGGCTGCCAAAAGTGCTGGCAATGGGTGTAGAGTGGTCATTGAGATTGCCCAGAATATGCTTATTTTATTTCTGATGTTTAAGATAATCTTGGAAGAATGCACAATTTAAAAAGTCTTATAAAAAACTGGTAAGTCTGCAGAAGGGGTCTGCAGACCTCGGTTTGAGGAATCTGGAGATAACGTAAATGAGGAAGTTAGAAGAGTGCTTGAACCTTCAGGCCTTGGTCTAGTGATGAGCGGAGTGATTAATATGTATTTATCAGCGGTGAAGGCTGTGTGCAACATGCTTCAACATAGTTGAAATAGTTTTCTAAGGGTGAATGTTTTCCTTGCAATCTTTTTTATTTTTATTTTTTCAAAAGGGCACAGCTCACAGTGGCCCATGCGGTGATCGAACCGGCAACTTTGGTGTTATCAGCACTATGCTCTAACCAACTGTGCTAACTGGCCACCCCCTTCCTTGCAAGCTTTAAAAGATAATTTTGTTATATTTTTTATTTTTATTTTTATTTTTTTTAAAGGGCACAGCTCACTGTGGCCCATGCAGTGATCGAACCGGCAACTTTGGTGTTATCAGCACTATGCTCTAACCAACTGTGCTAACTGGCCACCCCCTTCCTTGCAACCTTTAAAAGATATATTTTATTATATAAATGATATAGAATACCAT
This sequence comes from Rhinolophus sinicus, assembly GCF_036562045.2. Classification (NCBI taxonomy): domain Eukaryota; kingdom Metazoa; phylum Chordata; class Mammalia; order Chiroptera; family Rhinolophidae; genus Rhinolophus; species Rhinolophus sinicus. The sequence continues at coordinate 14,646,053 of NC_133754.1, read as the reverse complement.
GTATTCACCAATAAGCTTCAGAAATAGAAGCTCATAAATCCTATTGAAATGTTCGGTTTTCTCCCTTCCTGTCTATATCTCATTGTAATCTTTGCTTTTCGTTTCCTTGAGGTAAGGACTTGCAGGGCTTCACGCTCTCTTTTTTAAATGTCTCTTTTCATTAGTTTTTAAATTCAGTTTTATGTCTATTTTTCCTCAATATATATCTGTGAATGGAATTCATATCCAGTGTCTTTCTGTCTCTCCATGTTGAGCATCATAGCCCATCTTAAATGCATTAAATCCTAGTCCCCCCTTCCTTTCTGGTATCAGATATGTACTAAGGGCATCCTGTGTGGTGCCCAAGCAGCTGTGGCCCAAGTCAGACCTTCATGGGTTAAAGGTGTCTAAATACCTGTTCAGCTCTCTTCCAGGAAATTATTGCTAATCCTAGGTCATTCTGGATATTAAAAAAATAAAATAAAAAATGCATGCTCCTTTTGAAGTTATGATATAGAATTTCTAGAAACTCTTGGTAAGATATGTGGATTAGTCTAATTGTAAGATCCATAATATTGCATTTATTTGGCTAATTTTATTAGGAAGTGTCTTCCCAGGACATGGGGAGTTTATCTTGTAATTGCTGTATTTTTCCCGAGGTGGGCTGTTTGTGTTTCAGCATCATGAAACGAAACTCTAGCATGTAGTTGTTAACCAGGATTTGCAACTCGGTGGCATTAATTATGGACTGTATTATAGTATTACACTGTTTTTGTTTATGAAAACCTTGGGTAGAATGCAATTCATAGTGACAATTACAATTCATTTCTAATGAAAAATTTGACAGCCTTAGAAATGAACATGAAAAATACAATGCACATAATCTACAATCAGAGATTCAACGTGACTCTTTCATTTCTTTATGGAAGGTGACGATCTCCAATTAAAACCATGTTCTAATTTCACTCAGCCTTTCTTCTGAGGATATTATTTTGTTCTTATTGATAAGTTATGTTGAACCTGCCTTCAGTTGCTTTCCGCACGAGGTGGTAAGCAGTTGGAAGTCACTTTCTCTCTCCTGGTGGTGTCTGGTGTAGGCTTGAGGTTATAGTAGGAATGTGAATGCTTGGCAAATTGAAAATCTAAGCAAAATTTTTCTTGTAACCTTATACTGCCTGGTTCATTAATCTATTCATGATTAATTTAAATTTAAGAGTTACTGATATAACTTAAATTTCTATTTTTACAAAAGATTTCAGTGGTGGTGGGTGAGGGCATGAACTACATCTGGACATTGGAGAACTGAGGCTGCCGACTGGAGCTCCCCCCGGGGTCTGGCAATGTGGCTTTGGAGCCCCACCCATAACCACTGTGGTAAAAGGCTTGGGCTGTATATTCTTGGGCAAATTAATTAACTCCTGTGCCTCAGTTCTCCTGTTTATAAAATGGAATAGATAATCACCATATGTATACTTAGAGGTTGTTGTGAGGATTATTGAGGTAAATGCATGTTACAGTGGCTTCGGTATGGTACCTAGCAGTTAAAACATGACAGCTGTTATTAGTTTTATTCCTTTGATTCGTCGACACCAAAGTCGGGGAGATCCCATCGCTGTCGTGTTGAATTCTGTAGGGCTCGTCATCTTGAAGGGGATGTGACAGGATTTCAGTTATTGAGGCTTTTTGACCTTTCTTTACCTGCTTCCCTCCCTCCTTCCCTCCTTCCCTCCTTCCCTCCCTCCCTCCTTCCCTCCCTCCCTCCCTCCTTCCCTCCTTCCCTCCTTCCCTCCCTCTCTCCCTCCCTCCCTCCCTCCCTCCCTCCCTCCTTCCCTCCCTCCTTCTCTCCTCATCCCTTAGTGCCTGCTGGAGACCTGCCTGCATTGTGTCCAGGGACCTGACCTTAATTCAAGTGGGGGACACACCAAGAGGTTTGGTCCCTGGACATAGTCCCCTCCTTTCTGTTTCATCTAGACCTCCACCCCCTTGACCTTGCCTCTCTTTCTTTCTCTGTAAGCCTCATGCCGACAACATCCATACTAAATGCACACTAAACCCAAAAGTAACCCTGGGCCTCCTTTTGAACTAGGATGCCTTTGTATTCCTTGCCTCCTCAAGCCTGACATAAAGTAAAATATAAATAATAGAACCTCGGGCCTCCTTGTCCAGTTGCCGTGGATTCCAAGCCTGGAGCAACCTGGCAGACTGCTCTGTGGCTGGACCCGGCTGCTGCACCCTAGTGGAAGCCGCTCCCAGCTGTGTGGACTGATGCTCTTGCACATCGGGTCTCTCCCGCTGATTGGCTGGGTCCCCAGTAGCTACACGTATTCAGCTCTCACAGTGGGCTGGGCACTGTTTTAGTCACTTACTCCTAACAGTGCTTTGAAGGAGATACTCTCTCCACCCTTGTGTTGTACATGATGGAAACAAGGCAGGCAGAGGTTTGGGAATCTCCCCTTGGTGTCTCCGTGGGAATGGGGAATGATGGCTGCAGTCTGGCCCCAGAGCCCTGGCTTTGAACAAGCTCTGTGCTTACCTGCTTTTCCATTGCTCTCAGCATTTGTGCTAAGCCGTTATCACTCTCTTTACCTCCTCTCTGGGCTTGATTCCTTTTTGTTGTAAGTAGTTTTTTAAATTGAAAAAGTAATGTATGCACCTCTCAAAAAGCCCAACACTGTAAGAGTACAGAGTGAAATTCACTAAGACTTCCGTACATCCCAGACCACCAATTCAGGCTTTTCCTGTACAGAGGTAATGATGACATCCATTATTTTCTTTTGAATCCTTTAGTGATATTCCGCGTGTATGTGTAAAGCACTCACTTTGTACCCACTGGGAACATACCGTAGCATTCACTTGAAAGTTCTCAGAGATGGTTACCCCCTGACTCTCAGCACTCACCTTGACACCTTCAGAGAGAAAATAAAGGCTGTATTGCTTGAACTTGCTCAGTTTCCTGCTATTGCAGCTGTAATCTTCTATATCTGCAAGTTTTCATCTTTTCTCCTCCAATATTCACAGAAGAAATGTCTCCTTTCCTGTTCAAGGTTAATTCCTTTACCACTATTCTTGACCCAGCCGCATCCCATTGGGAATGTTTCTCTTTACAGGCTCCATCCTATAAGAATGCTCATATGTCTTCCATTATAAAAGTAAAAGCAGAAGCAAAACCAAACAGCCTCCCTCTCCAATTTTCCCCTCACCTTTTTCCGCCTCTGAATACCACGCTCTGCTTCCTTCCCTTATAGCCACATTCTTTGAATTAGTTATTTTCATATATTCAGTCAATATTTGCTCTTTATACCAAGCATAACACAGGTGGATACGTTTTGATCCTTGACTTTGGGAGGTTCACACTCAGTCTGGTGTGGAGGAGAGAGGTGTGAACTGACGAGCGTGAGGTGTTCCCGGGAGTGCAGGTTGTATAATCTTTGAGAAATCAGATTCCAGAGTTAACCTGGGTTTAAATCCCCGCTTTGTACTTGATAGCTGTGTGACCTTGGAAGGTTACTTTTGTGTTTTGTTCCATTTCTTCATCTATGAGCAGCTGCAGTACAGGTTAGATGTGGTGATTCATGTGTGATGATGGGGGTTGACACACAAGCCCTAGACGGCTTCTAGCTTGTTGCTGGTCTCATGGTGGCCAACGGGAAGGGTGCTCATACAGGAGGGATCCAGCCACTTCCCATCGGTTTGTCAGCCTTGCCTTTGCTTCTGTCGTTCACTGGAATTGCTTTGGCGGATAACGGTGGCCAGCCTAGCTGCTGATTTTCCAGCTTTATCTTAACTCGACTGACACAGTATTAGCACTGACCCCTCAGTTCTTGATGTTTCTCTCATAATGTGTTCTTCTCTCCTGATCTTTGCTCATCCCTCTTCCCACCCTTTTGTATTAGTATTCCCAACCACTATTTCTGACCTCTGCTCTTTTCACTTATACCTTTTAGCATGAGCTCGTGTGTTTTTTTGTTTTTGTTTGTTTGTTTGTTTTCTTTTTAAAGCTTTTGCTACTACCTAGATCAGGGGTGTTCAAGTAGAACTTTCTGGGATGATGGAAATAATTCTGTTCTGTTGTGCCCAATAGCCACATGTGGCTAAAAAAGCTGAATTTTTTCTACCAAGATTGCTACCAAAAAGCTGAATTTTTCATTTGACTGATTTGACTTAATTTACATAACCATTTGGGCTAGTGGCTACTGGCCGACGCTGGCCTACGTTCATGTTTAAAGGGACTGACTGTGGCCCTGAGAATCTTCACTATAAATCAGACTGCCTTCCAGTGATGTGACGATTTACTCCTGCTGGGCAGCTTGCTCGTATTATTGCGGCAACGATGATGCACTTTCGTAGCCTCTTACGCTACCCTCAGTGAGAGGTTTATGAGCGAAACCCCATCAGTGAGGACAGAAAGAGGCACGGGATCACACCTGTTACAATGATGAGATCTGTGCTGGCGAGGATGTGGAGAAAAGCGAACCCTCGTGCAGTGTTGGTGGGAATGTAAACTGGTGCAGCCACTGTGGAAAACGGTGTGGAGGTTCCTCAAATAATTAAATATAGAACCACCATTTGGTCCAGCAATCCCACTTCTGGGTATTTATCTAAAGGCAATGAAAACTGGATCTCAAAAAGTTATGTGAACTCTCATGTTTATTGCAACATTATTCACAATAGCCTAGATATGGAAACAACCTAAATGTCTATCAACAAATGAATGGATAAAGATGGACACACACACACACGAATTTTATTCAGCCATGAGAAAGAAGGAAATCCTGCCATTTGCAACAACATGGATAGATCTTGGGGACATTATGCTTAGTGAGATAAGCCAGACAAAGAAAGACAGATATTGTATGATATCACTTACATATTAGGTCTAAAAATGCTGAACTGAAAACCACGTGGAATGGGGAGCGGGGGAGATGTTGCTAAAGCGTACAGACTTGCATATAGAAGGTGAGTCAGTCGTGGAGAGCTAATGCATGGAGCAGTGACTAACCAACAGCCCAGTATCCTGCACTGCAAACTCGCAAAGAGACTGTCTCTTAAATGTTCTCACCACAAGAAAGAAATGATAATTATGGAAAGTGATAGAGGTGTTAGCTAAAGCTACAGTGGTAATTATACTGTAATATATAAATGAATCAAATCAACACATTGTACACTTGAAACGTACACAATGTTATATGTTGATTACATTTCAATTAAAAAAGAAAGAAACAGGCATGGGAGAATTATCTTCCTATCCTGGCAAGAGCCGCAGCCTTCGGTGATTTGCACTCGGTTGTAGGCTCCTTGGGCGCCTCCCTGCCTTTGGCTGTCAGCTGCTGCCTCCCCATAACCCTCGCTGACCTGCTTTATTAGTGTGCTCAAACAGTGCCGTAACCAACATGAAACTACAGACTCTTAGAAGTCCTTTAATAATATACTTGGCTATTGCTAGACAGTGATTGTTGAAGTCGCCTTTGGCATTGCTGGCAGATTGCCAAGGACAGTTCAGGCTGCCGTTGGTTGAGCTCGCAGCTAGACTACAGAAATTGGTGTGTACAGAACCTAACTTGTGACATAGAAAGTTCTGTGTTGCAATTTCATCGTGTTGTCACATGACACAGTGCAAGTTTCATTCTGTATAGGACTGTTCTGTATCCAGTCCCATTCAAGGATTATCTTTATAAATTCCCCAAATTCTCTTGGATGATAAGTGCAAAGAGAAGCATTAAGGTGAGGAACCCATGTATACAGAGTAAAGTAAAAAAGTGTATGCACGTTTTAAGAAAGGAAAACTGTATTAAAACTGTAATACTCAATATATATCAATAACAAAAGATGAATACTGAAGTCACGTTTGACTTCTGCAATTACAAGAGGTGCTCAAAGTGGTTACCATCAGCATCTGGATACTTCTGATTGCGGCGAACTACTGCTTGAGCAACGGTGACCAAAGTGTCCACTTGTATACATTTTATGGCACCCCTGGTATTTCAGTATGTGTAGCCCTTGCAGGACAGTTACTTCTGTTACGTTATTTTTTGAATCACCATAAAGGGAAAACATAAGTGACCCAGGCTATTAATTTTTTTCTCTAGAACCTTCTGGAAGGTAAACTCCTTCAGGGCAGGAGCTGTGTTTTATAGATCTTTATGTGGCAGGTTTAGGTTGGTGTCTGGTTAGTTTAGATGCTCAATAACTGTATCCTGCTTTGTTATTATTTCTAAAAGAAATGCAAAATGTAACCACAGCTATGCCTAGTGCTGGTACTGCATGTGAGAGCTGGAATTGGGCCTTTTTTTCCTTTTTTCAGATGTTCGCATTGTCATCCTTTGACTCATTTTCAGTGACAAGCCAATTTAGAAGGTAGTAATAAAAAATAGTAGTCAAATAATGCAACAAAGATTAGTGGTAATATTCTCTAGGTCCATCCATGTGGTTGCAAATGGTAAGATTTTATTCTTCATGGCCGAGCAATATGCCATTGTACAAATGTACCAGAGTTTCTTTATCCAATCGTCTATTGATAGGCATTTCGGTTGTTTTCATGTCTTGGCGATTGTGAATAGCGCTGCAATAAACATAGGGTGCATATATTTTTTCAAATTGGTGTTGTGGATTTCTCTGGATAGATACCTAAGAGTGAAATTTCTGGGTCATAAGGTAGTTCTGTTTCCAGTTTTTTGAGATATGTCCATACTGATTTCCATAGTGGCTGCACCAATCTGCAATCCCACCAACAGTGCACGAGGGCTCCCTTTTGTCTACATCCTCGCCAGCACTTGTTTGTTGATTTATTGATGATGGCCATTTTGACTGGACTGAAGTGGTGTCTCAGGGTGGTTTTTATTTGCATTTCTCTAATGGGAATAAAATGTTGAGCATTATTTCATATGTCTGTTTGCCACCTGTATGTTCTCTTTAGAGAAATGTCTCTTCATGTCCTCTGCCCATATTTTAATTGGGTTGTTTGGTTTTTTTGGTGTTGAGTTGTATGAGTTTTTTATAAATTTTTGATATCAACCCTTTACCAGGTGTATCATTGGCAAATATCTTCTCCCATTCAGTAGGGTCCCTTTTTGTTTTATTGATGGTTTCCTTTGCTGTGAAAAAACTTTTTAGTTGGATGTAATCCCATATGTTTGTTGTTTTTCTTTTGCTTCCCTTGGCTGAGGGGATAGATCAGTAAAAATATTACTAAAGGTAATGTCTGCAAATTTACTTCCTATATTTTCTTCTAGAAGTTTTATGGTTTTGGATGTTACATTTAAGTCTTCAATCCATTTTGAATTTATTCTCATATATGGTGTAAGGAGGTGGTCCAGCTTCATTTTTTTTGCATGTGTCTGTCCAGTTTTCCCAGCACCATTTATTAAATAGACGGTCTTTACCTCAATGTAAGTTCTTGCTTCCATTGGCATAGATTAGGTGACCATATAGGTATGGATTTGTTTCTGGGCTCTCTATTCTGTTCCATTGATCTATGTTCCATTGATCTATGTGTCTGTTTTTATGCCAGTACCATGCTGTTTTGATTACTATAGCCTTGTTGTATGATTTGATGTTAGGTAGTGTGATGCCTCCCACTTTGTTCTTATTTCTCAAGATTGCTCTGGCTATTCTGGGTCTTTTATGGTTCCATAGGATTACGTGTTCCAGTTTTGTGAAAAATGTCATTGGTAATTTGATAGGGATTGCATTGCATCTGTATATTGCCTTAAGTAGTATGGATATTTTAGTTATATTAATTCTTCCTCTCCATGAGGATGGTATGTGTTTGCATTTATTTACATCTTCTTTAATTTCTCTCTTTGATGCTATTTATTTATTTATTTATTTATTTATTTATTTATTATTGGGGAAGGGGGACAGGACTTTATTGGGGAACAGTGTGTACTTCCAGGACTTTTTCCAAGTCAAGTTGTTATCCTTTCAATCTTAGTTGTGGAGAGCGCAGCTCAGCTCCAGGTCCAGTTGCCGTTGTTAGTTGCAGGGGGCACAGCCCAGCATCCCTTGCAGGAGTCGAACCTGCAACCTTGTGGTTGAGAGGACGCGCTCCAACCAACTGAGGCATCCGGAAGCTCAGCAGCAACTCAGCTGTAGGTGGTGTGTTCAATCTTAGTCGCAGGGGGCGGAGCCCACCATCCATTGTGGGAGGCGAGGAGTCAAACCAGCAACCTTGTGGTTGAGAGCCCATTGGCCAATGTAGGAATCACACCGGCAGCCTTTGGCGTTAGGAGCACGGAACTCCAACTGTCTGAGCCACCGGGTTTTCCCTCTCTTCAATGTTATATAATTTTCTGAGTACAGGTCTTTTACTACCTTGGTGAAATTTATTCCTAAGTATTTTATTGTTTTTGAAGAAATTGTAAATGGGATTGTTTTCTTGATTTCTCCTTCTGATAGTTCGTTATTGGTGTATAAAAATCCAACTGATTTCTGAATATTAATTTTGTGTCCTATTTTACTAAATTCATTTATCAGTTCTAATAGTTTTTTGGTGGAGTCTTTGCGGTTCTCTATATATATGGCATCATGTAATCTGCATATAATGACAATTTTACTTCCTCCTTACTAATTTGGATGCCTTTTATTTCTTTTTCTTTTCTGATTGCTGTGGCTAGAACTTCCAGCGCTATGTTGAATAAAAGTGGAGAAAGTGAGCAACCTTGCCTTGTTCCTGATCTTAAGGGGAATAGTTTTAGCTTTTCCTCATTGAGTATGATGTTAGCTGTGGGTTTATCACATATTGCCTTTATTATGTTAAGATACAACCCCTCTATTCCCACTTTGCTAAGAGTTTTTATCATAAATGGCTGCTGGATTTTGTCAAATGTTTCTTCTGCATCTATTCATATGATCATATGATTTTTATTTTTCATTTTGTTAATGTGGCATATTATGTTAATTGATTGGCGGACATTGAACCAACCTTGCATACCAGGAATAAATCCCACTTGATCATGGTGTGTGATCTTTTTAATGTATTGCTGAATTTGTTTTGCTAATATTTTGTTGAGGATTTTTGCATCTGTATTCATTAGGGATATCGGCCTGTAGTTTTCTTTTTTTTTGTAATGTCTTTGCTTTTGGGATCAGGGTGATAGTGGCTTTGTAAAAAAAGCTTGGGAAACTTCCATCCTTCTGGATTTTCTTGCAATAGTTTGAGGAGAATAGGTGATAATTCTTTTTTGAATGTTGTAAAAGTCACCTATGAAGCAATCTGGTCCAGGGCTTATGTTTGTTGGGAGCTTGTTGATTACTGATTCAATTTCGTTGGTAGTAATCGGTCTGTTCACATTTTCTGTTTCTTCTTGATTCAGCATTGGAAGGTTGTATACTTCTAGAAATGTATCCATTTCTTCCAGATTGTCTTATTTGTTGGCATGTAGTTGCTTGTAGTATTTTCTTAAACTTTTTTTAATTTCTGTAGTGTCTTGTCACTTCTCTTCTTTCATTTCTCATTTTATTAATTTAGGTCCTCTCTCTTTTTCTTAATGAATCTGGTTAAAAGTTTGTCGATTTTGTTTATCTTTGCAAAATTCCAGCTCTTGGTTTCATTTTTGTATTGCTGTTGCTGCTGCTGTCCTGGTCTCTTGAACAGAGCAGATGCTCTCGTTTCTGATGGCCTTCGTTGTGGCTGTTCTTTTTGTCTGAAGCACCTTCCCCTCATATCCATGTAGCTTCCAACTTAGTCCACTTTCAACTCTGCTCAAAGGCACTTGCTCAGTCAGGCCTAAGCGGACCCCAATTCTCCACATTTAGAGTTGCAACCTGCAAACATTTTTGCCCTGCTTTCCTGGCTCGCCTCACGTGCACCACTTTTCACTGTTAGCAGAGCACTCATCACATTCTAATAGGCTCTGTAACTTATTTATTGTGTTTGTTGTATTTTTCCCCAGTAGAACGTAAGTTCCTTTAGGACAAGAATCTGTTTTATTTATTTGATTGATTTCCACTGTCAAGAAGATAGTAATATTTAATACATATTTGTTGAACGAATGAATGAATGAATGAATGTTTCAGGAATCTCTCATTCTGTAAGAACAAATCCTGTATTATAAGTTTTACCTAAATCATGCTAAAAATTAATTTGACTTTAATCTTAGATCCTTGCTATAATATTTGCATGTTAATTAGCATGTATTTAAGCATACATAATTAGCAAGTAGAGGCTTTTCCTTCTAGTCACTGTTGAATGCCTCTCTTATGGTGCTTATCCCACTGTGATGTATTTTGGTTATTAATTTGCCTTGCTACTCTGTTGGTTTTAAGCTTCTAAGGGTAGGAACTGGGTCCTCTTTATACTTAATGCAGTCAGTGTCTTGCACATGTTGGCAGCCTAATTATTTGTGTGGTAGAAAAAGTTAGGATTATGAGACCAAGTCTTGACTGAAAAATTGTGTCTTGTGTTTTATTATTTTAGTATTATTTACTCATCTGCATTAAAGGGTTATCAAGTGAATGCTTTTACCTTAACTTTCTCAAGATAGCATGAGATTGTTTACATATACAGTAAAGAAAAATGATAGATTTCTTTTACCTCTCCCATTAATAAGTGTCATAAAATAGAAAAATAAAGCTGAGTCAATATATTGTTGCCACAGAAATTGAATTTGTGTCAAAAGGATTTGTGCTTGTGATGTAGTGATTCGTGTATTTTTCTTGGAATTAAGGCTCTAGCAGGTGACAACATCAATAATTTACAAGACCAAGGAGCTTTTTGAGATTGGTTAATTTATATGTGAATTAGAAAGCAAATGAATAATGTGCTTAATGTATTCCGACATCTGAAAATATGCATTAAAAAAACCCAGACTATTAAAAAGTTTGTGCTCATAGTATAAGATTTTTTTTGGATTTTCATTTTGAGTTATTTTCACTAATACATACATTGTTATTTGAAAAGGAACTAATCCATATTTTCTGCTTGGTGTGAAAAGTATTATTCATAGTAACATAAAAAGCTTTTCTTGTCATAAAAATGAATTTGCTCATTCTAGACAACTGGGAAAATCAGGACAATGTGAAAAAAAAAAAAATTGCTCCAGACCCCACAATCCAGATATATAAACTTAACAGTGGTTTGTCTCTTATGTTTTCCATAAATGTGTATATTGATGAAGTTGGAATTATATTGCATTTGCAATTTTAAATACAACTTTTTTACATGTAACATTTTATTGTAAATGTTCTTCTATTTCATTATAGTCCATATGGCAGGACTATAATTTATTTAATATTTCCTATATTCTGGGATATTTTAGTTTGATTACAATTCCAGCGATTTCAAGTTTCTATAGTGATACATAGTATTAGTATATAAACCTTTGGTTGTATTTCTTATTTCCTAAGAACACATTCTAGAAGTAGCTTGACTAGTTTCCAGAATGTGAGCCTAGGGTTTGTTTCACCAAATTGTTCTGTAAAAAGGGATAATCAAACTTACTTACGGTGATTCTAGAATGAAAACAAATTAAGTCCTTCTCAAATATGTATTAAATGATGAGTGGTGTTCTTAATAGCCTCAGAAATATTCAGTCTAAATCTGAGTTTTAGACAACATGTGTAGGAGGCAGAGGCACTCAGAAATAATCTAGTAGTTTAGAGAAGCTTCGAGGTGATTTTGGAAGCTCAGGGACTACTTAAAATCTTCCTACAGCTAATTCTTTAAATACTTTTCAGCCTTTTCTAGATGATGAAAAAGGGCTTAGATTGATTCCTCATGACCTAGAACTAAATCTACTTGTAAAGCTGTTTAAAGATTTGAATGGCTTTTTCCTGGGCGCACTGGAGGAGAGTTTTGGATCTGGTAGTCTAGCTGAGAAGAACTGGAACAGCTGAACAGAACATCTTAAAAAATGTGTTAAAGTTGTATTACCAGAATTAGCTATTATGTTTTCCCTTTGATTTCACTTCAACATTGAATGAGTTTGTTGAAGGAAAAAGAACACGAGGATTCTGTCAGAATAAAAAAATAATGTGTTGGGTGCCCAGCCCCTGGGATGTGTCATCCAGGTGACAGTTCCAAGTAGTAATTTGATAATTGGTTTTTCTAGAGAAGTGGTTTTCTAGCAGTTCTGTTGCAGCCTTTTGATCATTTTGAAAACCTTGTATTCTCTTGGAAATGAATCTTTTCTTTTCACTTCTGTCGTTGGTGAATGATGCCTCCTCCTGTCTTGATTACTCTCCTCTTCCAAAGAAGGAATTATGGAGAAGGGAAGTCTGGATTTTTGGATGGCTGAGAGTAGAAAAGTCTTAGATAATGGATAGTGCACAGGCATGTAGCTTTCTGAGATAGGCAGGATTACAACTTTGAATAAATGGACAGATTAAAGAAGCTGGAGAACTTTTCCTAATTCTCACCTCTTTCTAACGTCCTTTCTCACTTTCCCACCTCAGACTAAAAAAAAAAAAAAATGACTACATGAAGAGCCAGTCAACTTAAAAGCTTTTCTTTACAGTATCAAAGAGCTAGCTCTACTCTTTATGCTTGGTGCTATGAAAGCTTCAGTATTATTTTTGGACCCTCTGAGATGTTAAATCTGGAGCCTTTGAATATTTTCACATTGTAGTGTGTTGTGTAGTTGCCCGGGAGATGACCTTCCATAGACTCAGTAGGTGTGTTCAGTGTCATGGTTAGTAGTAATACTACTTTACATTTCTACAATCTTTATATTTGGTGTTCACATTAAAATGGACACAGGTGTGTGGACCAGAAATGTTATTAGGTTAAAGTACACATATTAGGTTAAACTACACTAATCTGGACTTTAAAACAAGTGTGAGCAACACTTCAACATATTATTATTATTACCCACAGATTATGATTAAGACTGATCCCTGCTTTTTTTCCTTTAAGGTATAGCTTTGTTGTGTCAGTCAGTAGGTAATCTGTCACTGACTCATTTTGACAAGCAAAATAGCGTCGTCTTCGTTTGATATAACGAATGATCTTTGATGCTTACATTCTGAGTCTATGCTTATGAGATTGAAATATTGCACCTTAGAGATAGACTAAGCAGTTGTATAAGTGATGCAATTGATGCTTCATCCTAGACACCAGAGATGTTTTAAGAGAATTCAACACTACTAATTGGTGCCTGTCACTTCATGGCTGTAAACCTGTCCCAACTGTACCAGTTCCCTGTCTCTCACTTCTTAGAAATCCTCTTGTACTCTTATCTGTACCCTTCATTTAGCTCGTTTCAGGGACAGCAGTTTCAAAGTGAGCCGCAGGATGAGAAATTCACATGCGTGCAGGCTTAGGATGCTGAATGGCCGGTAGTGGAAGCAGGTTTCTCTGAGGGTCCTGTCTCGCTGCAACATCGCCCACAGGCTCCCTAAGCCTCACCTTGCACCTACTGAATCAGAATCTTGGGGGCCTGGGCCCTGTAATCTACTTTTTCAAAGATAATTTTGGTATGTTTCTTGTGCCCACTCGCCAGCCGGTCTAGAGGGTCTAGTTTATGAAGATTGGGTCTGAATCAAGTGAGTTCAGAGGCTTGAATCTCACAGGTTTTTCTCTTGTTGGTTACTTCTCATAATGACCCAGTTAAATGATTTAATGGAATGGCAACAGCTAAAAACTATTTTAAGACACCACTGTGTATTTGGTTGTGAGGACAGTGATCCAAGCCTGCTAGCTTGACCCCTGATGGTGGCCATCTCTTACTTGACTTCAATGGACAGATCCAGGGCTCCCTGCTACTTCAAATGTGCTAACCAATGAAAGAAAAAGTAAAATCTGCTAAAAATCTTGGGCGACCGCCTGGAATCTTTTTCATTGTGTGTGTATCACAGGGTTTTGATGCTGCTTTGTTAATTTATTTGGTCTTTGTTACTTGTAAACTATGCTACTTACTTGTAAACTAAATGGGTGGCGGAGGGACGGTTTTCATACCTTTGATATTTTACAGCATTTAGCACAATGCTCTGAAAGCTCTAGGTCTATTTTTGACAGCATGTACTGTCTTCAATAAAGGTTTTGATGCTTTGCTTAAATGGGAATATGGAGAGCTACGTTCTGTGTTTCTACCCTTTTTTATGGATCCTGTGTTCTTTAGAAGAGGAAAATCTATAAAGACCATTTCTCTCTTTCAATTCCAGAGTGATCCTCTTGACCATTCATCCTAGGAACTGTCACTCGCAGAAAACATTGTTACCTATCTATATGCGGTGCTCCTTACTTTTTAGGGAGAAAATAGAATTAGCAAGTGGAGAAACAGAAGCACAGAAAGAAGGGTGAGTTTTTAACTCAAAGAAGTTAGGACTAGGAAAAGAACCCTAATGTGCTTTACCAATTACCACTGGTCCTGTGTTCAGAACTGTTCATATTTTGATATTATCACCAGTTTTATTCTATCCCATAAAACGTTAATATACCTGTGGAATCATAGGCCAGGTAATGGAACTAAAGATCACAAAGTCACATATCGGTGTGATTGTTTTAATGTCTAGAACTATATGCTTTTAACTTTTTGGAGGGCAAATATAACCCTAAAAAGTTGCTATCAGGTAACAACTATTTAAAAGCATTCCCATTTGCTTCCACTTAATAGTCAATTTCATGTTTCTATTTCCTTTTTTGGCTTGGGTGTCCTAAACTGGATTGATATGTGCAGTTCCTATTTCCCCAACCAGAAGATACCGTAAAGAGCATGGCTGGTAGCTATAAAACAGAAATACTTCATGTTCTAAGTGTCTTGGTTAACCAGACATTTAAACAGTCCCTCAAATACCAGTATAAATGCAACTTTTTTATAATACAGCTTTTTCTTTTTTCAGTTAGGATATTACTCTTGTATTTCTGTAGTTACAAAAGCAAGTCCAAAATGCCACAGAATTATCTGAGGATTTTATGTCTGTCGTCTCCCCCTTCCACTTTTCGGAAGTTTATAAGCAGGTCTAACCTTGAGATAATGTAAACTTTAGAATAAACTTGAATTAATATTAACATTCAAATATCCCACCAAAGGGTGCCACTTGATAAAACCTTTACATTTTTTTCATTAAGTGTTTAGTATTTGTTTCTTTATTTTTTTAATTATGCTTGAAATAGATTGTGATTGGATATTTCAATTTTTAGTGGAAATTACTCATGCTTAGATCTATTCAAAATTTTTGAATGTTAGCATGTCTTTAGTGGTTTCTTTCAGACTGCATGAGTATAAACAAATAGATATGTAATCTCTGTTTTCTGGAAGCTAAATCTTGAAGTGAAACTTATTCTGACTTTATTGTTTTGTTACAGAAACCCAAATTTTTAAGATCAGTTTTTCCAGTCATTGACTGTTAGTCAATATTTCCAGTCCTATCATGAGACCTTGAATTTGCTGTTATTTCCTGTCCTACTGGCTTCTCTTGCTGGTAGTAATTGATTGGTAAGTGTCTTCCAGAAGAGAAGTAATAATGAATTTGACCTTAGCTTTTTGCTTTTCTCTCAGACGGTTAAACTTCCCACACTTACATTCCCTTGAGTTCTTATTTGCCATATAAGTGACCCCTGTCCTATAATTCTGTTCAAATTCATCACATTTCCTTTTTTTGTGAAAGCTCGTGTAGAATAATACAGTTTATAACTGTAGAATAATATAGTTTATATCATTCTAAAAACACAAGTCAAGACATTTAACAAATTGAATCCTTTTAAAAGTAAGATCCACAATGAGATGGTGTAAGGTTACAAAAAAGTCATGACAGAAAAAAAAATAAAATCCTTTATGTGTCTTGTTTCCACATGAGTCACTCATTGCTCTTTTTCTGAAAGTTACGAGTCCGGCTCTAATTTAAAAGGTTGTGCAACTTTAGGCCTTTGAAGGTGTGTAAAAATGTTCTTCTTGGATATTTACGTCTCCTGGATTTTGCATCGTGTAACCTAATCCGCTGCATTTCCTGTCTGGTACTTTACTTTCTATATCTTCTATACAGTCTTCAGATCATCAATCTTGCATGGGCTCCATGTTCATTGCTCTTAAAATTGTTGATTTTCATTGCCTCTTCTCTCTTTTTTTAACATCACTTTTATGGCATTTTTCTCAGGCAACTCAAATTGGTATTTGGGAAAACTTCATTTGTGTAAGTAGATGTTTTCTCTTTATTGTAACACACTATTCTAAATAGGATTTCAGCTTTGTACTCTGGTCTTACTTTTTAAGCCTTGGAACACCAAGAATGCAGTTGTGTCAGAAGTTGGTTATATTCTTCCTTTCTTGTCAAAGGAACTTGAAATGTGCCCTTTCAGGTGTGATGCTAGTTGTGATTGGGGTGATACCTCCGGTTGGAGAATAAGAGGCATATTGTTCACCAGAAGCAGTGGCCTGGAAATCTCTACTGCAGCAGGCAGTAAGCGGAAGGGACCCCCAGGCAGCCTTTCCACGGTGCCCTTTTCTGCACACTCGGAAGCCATGTAGATTTAGGTTTAATTCTAGTAGTGGTCTCTGAGATGAGACTGGGGCCCTAACTGCCTCAGAAACCTTACAGCCCTGCCCAGGATCACGTGCATTCTTAAGGACCTCTGTGCATACTTGTTCATTTCAAGGACAGACAATAGCATTGATTCAAAGCAAATTCTACAGCCCAGAAGTAAATAGTAACCCTTTGTTACTCCAGTATTATTGCTACTTTGTTCCTAACTTAACAGGCAGTGCAGTCTGGAACCTAGGGGCTGTGGCCATTTATTCAACTGTGTTTTCTTTGGTATATACTGGTATAAGGCTCGTTCTGGATCCCTCCAGTTACTGTTTCCTCTGCACTAGAAGAAGGAACATCTTGGTGAATCAAAGAGAAGAGAATCAGGATAGTGATTTATACTGTACCAGTTTATATCTGGGTCATCACCGAGGTTGATTCATGAGCATAAAGGGGTACTCATTGCTAACATGTCCTTATAAAATAGTACATATCTGATTTCCTATTGAGGAAATGAACTTGATCCCTTTTTTGTCCTTTTAAAGATCTAATGCCAGAATGAATAAGAGGAAGGAGAATTGGAAATTGATTCCAGCTACTTGGATACATCTTTCCCGATGCTGGAATTTATAAAACTTAGATTTGTGGTTTTTTTCCCCCTTAAATACTTTTTCTTTTGAACTCCACTTTGCAGGAAACTAATTTATTCACTTTTGAAAGTGGCCTTATGTTTGTCTAGCAAGGAAATCAGCAAAAGGGTTCTCAAGCTAGCAATGAGATTGGAAATGTCTACTGTCACCCTAGTGATAAATCAAACTGATGTTAAAGATGCAAATACTTCTTCCCGTATTCTCTTCTTCGTTTCTAGAATTGTTAAAATTAATTAAGACAGCCAAGCACTTCATTATCTACTATGCTGCATGCTAATGGTAGACTTAAAGTTTCACTGTTTTGTAATACGAACAAATTTCTGCAAATCAGATTTAAATCTCTATATCTGTTGAGTTCTAAGTCTGTGTACTTAATGATAATTAATATTGTTAATTTGGAGAATATATTTATTGTACCACAGGTAGGTGTCTAGTTTGTGTGGTTGATAAATACTGGACATTTTAGGAAACATTTGAAACTACCACATTCAAGGCAACTTTTGTCCATCTTCTCAAGAAAGTGATTAAAAAAATATATAACGTGGTTTTATTAGACTGTCAGGAATTTAATTACATTCAACTTAGCATTGTAGAATTTTCAATGTACTCTATTAACTAAAATTTAAAAGGCTGTTATAAATTACTGATTGGTTTCTTTCATTTGCAGCATTTAAATATTAGGACACTGACAGATGACATGGTAAGGTTATTCTCAATGTTTCTTTTGTTGTGAATTTTAACTAACTGTGATGTTGATAGCATGCTGTGCTAACACCTTTGAAATTGCTAAAAACTGCATGTTTTGGAAATGTATTGTTTTTATAGTGCTAAAATAAGAGGCAGAACTGTTACAATAGATTGAATTGTTGCTTTTAAATAGTAAAAGGGACAAGGAGATATATTAGTTTAAAATTTTTTTAGATTACAAATTGTTAGTCAGTTTTGAATCATTCAAGTCAGCTCCTTTTTTGGGGATGAATTTCCCACTTCAAAATGAGGTTAAAAAAAAATAGCTGAAGACACATCAGCTTCTCAGAAACACGTAGTTGCTAGTTAAAATAGACCAGACTAAATTATCATGTGTATTTTTTAAAGTATTGCTTAAAAACAACAGAACCAAGCATGCCTTAGTATATTTTCTGCATATTGAAAATAATAGGTTTTCTTATAAGTAATCAACACTTCATAACACCCTTACAGATTTTTGTGTACTCAAGTACATTATTCTAATAAATATAACTTTCGATGTAACTCTTGGCTAATGGTAAAGGAATAATAACAAGAACAAGACCCAAATAAACAGTAACACCAAAAATAAGTATGCATGATGTAGAGAACAAAGCATGGTGCAACGCATGGCACTCTGCAACCAAGTTTTCATTTCAAATTCACCTTATATCACACATGAAACAGAGCGAGAGCATAGTAAGCCCTCAGAAAATGTTTGCACCCCGATAGCCAC
This sequence comes from Rhinolophus sinicus, assembly GCF_036562045.2. Lineage (NCBI taxonomy): Eukaryota > Metazoa > Chordata > Mammalia > Chiroptera > Rhinolophidae > Rhinolophus > Rhinolophus sinicus. The sequence goes on along the minus strand of NC_133754.1, from coordinate 14,627,564 downwards.
AGCTCCACCATGGGCACTCGGGTCAGGGGGACGTGCAAAGGGGAATGAGACGTAGCTCTTGGTGTGCAGATATAAAGACTTGGATTAGAAAGTTATGTTTTATTCCTCCGGATAGTATCTAAGAATAGGGTATTTGAACTTTTCTGGGTAACATTTATTTTTCACATGATAGTATTTAGAAAACGGAGGCAATATGGAGTGCTTATGCAGATTACATATGCGGTGTGATAATTTAGCTGGCGAACCCATCCTAGAAAAAGTGCTACATGCCTCATGGCTGAATATCACTACAGTCACCTTCGAAGTCCTCCCCTTGGGAAGCTATGCACCGATGCCAGTGCCTAGTCCACCTTTCAAAGCAATTTTGGAACTCTTTTTCTGGAATGGCTGTCAGAGCTGTCATCGTATTACCCCTGGATATCCTGAATGTCATTGAAGTGCCTTTCTTTCAATATTTCTATTATCTTCAGGTAAAGAAAGAAGTCATTGGGGGCCAGATTAGGTGACTAGGGAAGGTGTTACAATACAGTTATTTGTTTACTGGCTAAAAACTCCGTCACAGACAGTGTTGTGTGAGCTGCTGCATTGTCGTGATGCAAGAGCTCCTTGGGGACCACTTTTGCACACACCTTTCTCATGCCAAGATTTTCAGTTAAGATTTTCCTGTTTCTCTTTCAATATTTACTTGGTCTGCTAAGGTTCTCACAGTCAGCTGACGATTTTGATGCACAATTTGATGAATTTTTGCAATGTTTTCATTAGTTCTGCTTGTTACTGGCTGCCCTGACCTCACTTCATCAGTGACGCATTCTCTTCTCTCAGGAAAATGTTTCATCCATTTGTACACTGCTGTTTTCTTCATGGCATTAGCCCCATAAACTTGGACTAACAGGTCCCTGTTTTCACTTCCACTATTGCTAAGTTTAACAAGAAATTGAATGTTTGTTCGTTGTTCTAATTCAAGCTCTGACATTCTCGCGATGGCACACAAAAACACACAACAACAGTAATGAACGCCACTCAGCAAGACACCCCCACACGATGACAAAAACTCAGCTGTGAGGCACTGATATACCAAGATTACAAAACGTTACTGAGCCAGTTGTATGTCGCTGCTAATGTAACCGTATGGTGGCAAGTTCACGAACATAATTGTCGGACCTCGTATGTAATTTCTCACCCTGGGTGGTAGATGTCGTCCTGTTACCAGCAAGTGAGTACACTGATTGGTGCATGGAGTGGGTGCCCTGGGGCGTGCAGGATAAGTGGTAGCTCACTCAGGTGTGCACAGCTGGCAGGTGTGCTGCTGTGGCTTGAATGTTCCTTGTAGCGTGACACCCCTACACTGGCTGTGCTGACGTAGCTTTCACATAGCTTCTTAAGGCCGGTAATGAAACCATTTGCAATTTTTATGTTTGACCTTTTATGAGACGATATAGTGGTATATTTGTAACAGCCTTATTGAGCTGCAATTCACATAGCATATAGTTCACCCATTTAAAGTGTACATTTTGGTGGTGTTTTGTGTATTTTCAGAGTTGTGGAACTATCACCACAATCAGTTTTAGAACCATTTCATCCCCCCCAAAAGAAACCTGATTCCCTTAAGCAGTCACTCCCCGATTATCCCCCCTTCCCCCAGACCTAGGCAATGTCCAATCTACTCTCTATCTATAGATTTTCCTCTTCTGGACGCTTCATATAAATGGAGTCATACAAGATGGTCTTTTGTGAGTGAATTCTTTCACCTAGCGTGGTTTTCCAGGTCCATCCATGTTGTAGCATGTATAAGTATTTACTTTCTATTGATGGATATTATTCTGTGCGATATTTTTGAGGTCTGTGCATATTTTATGGGCAGTCTATATTTTTTCCCATTTTCATTCAAACCGTGCCCTTTCCTTGGTTATACTTTTGTTATGTGACTGTCCTTGCATATTGTCAACCCACAATCTCTACCCTAGGTTCTAGAAATAGAGTCAGGTTATGGAGTGGCTTCAACAGATGACTCTAGAACCATCTTGCTCTGATTTGACATTAATAAATGGGGTCCTTCTCAGTGAAGACTTTCCTGGTCTTTCCCCATCCTGCCTCCACTCCTTGCCTCTCCTGTGCCTGGGCATGGTTAGGTCAGCACTTCTGGGTTGTTACTATCATGCCCTGTGCAACTTGACATCATGTATTATCTGTCTTTCTCATTAGTTTAAACTGTTGAAAGGCAGAGACAATGTATATCATTGGTATTTCCAGGCATGGTGTCCGGCACATGTTAGCATTTTCATAAATTTTTGTTGAAGGAATGAGAGAAGGAGTGACTGTTTTGATACCTGTGTGGCATTGTGAGGTCTGCGCCTGGCTTGGTCCTTGGTCAGGCCTCCCAGGGGTGGGGTCTTGCCTTGTATAGGGTGGAAAAGCTTTGACAGGGACCTGCCATCAGCCTCTCCGGCCACCTGCCTGGATCGCTGACTGTTGCCTTGCCCCTGCCTTCATCTCAGGTGCACACGTGGCCACGGCTCTGGGATTGCTCGTTGACCCTCTTCCCATCGATTCGTTGTCTGAACGGCTGCCTCGCCGGCTCTCCCTGTTCTTTCCCAGCCCTGTGCTCTAGCCAGGGCTTGAGTCCAGGGATATCACGGTGGGAGTGGGACCCCTTGTTGTGTCTCTTAGAGAAGAAGCATGGCTGTCTTAAACAGGAGACACCAAGTAAGTTTTTCCTTACTTATTGATGCAGTTTGGGAAGAGCGTTGCATTTGGGATCAGAAGACTCTTGCTGAAAGACGGAATTTCCCCCCTTCTTAGCTGTGTGACCTTGGCAAATCAATTATTTGGATGTTCACTTATTTGTAAAGAAGGACTAATTGTACCGTCTCTGCCTTCCTCATAGGGTTTTGGTGAGTTTCACTGAAGTCCTACTATGTTGAACTGTTGCTGTCCCGTTAGTCCTGTCCCTTGCTAACCCCTTTAAAAAAATCTGTCCTGATGTATGGAGAGCGGGGTGGAGTGACACATTTGTAGTTGAGGCTCCCCGGGCATGTGTATTGTCGATGGACGCAGAGCTGTGAGCAGGAAAGGAGAGCTAGGTAAGCTGCGGGCTCTTTAAGCTGTTTCTGGCGAGTCAGAGCTCAGGGAAGCACTTGCCACTGACGCTTTGTGTGTTAGCAGTATGTTTTCTAATTAAAGCCTGCCACCCCCTCAGCATACACATGACATGTGTGCTTTTAATTTAGAACTTCTTAACGTGGGTAGTCATTTTTGGGCAGAACTTGAGGGAAGGCGTCTAAGAATGGTGCCTGCTGTAGCCATATGTTTGAATGAGAGGATTTTAGAAACGTTAAACAGAAGCATCCTGGGAAACATTAATATTAAAGACCCGTTTCTTTAAGTTCCTTTGTTGAAGGTCTGCAAAAGTACTTTTAAGGTTATTTCTTGAGTTACTATCAGAATTTAATTTCATAGAACATTGTTTGGTGAAAAGAATGAAGTATCGCTATAGCATTGAGGTCTCTAGGCGAGTTCATATACTCTATTTTTTATTTATTTATTTTTAAATTTTTAATTATTTTTTTAGTTACATTCAATATTATTTTATATTAGTTTCAGGAGTACAGTATAGTTTTCATTCTACAGCTATCGGAGCATTCGCTCGGTATAGAGTGTAGTCCAAGGTGCTAGGGTCTTACAAAGGTGAAAAAAATCATTGAGTTTACGACTCACTGAAAAAAATCATTGGGTCAACTGTGAGTCTCCATTGTTTCTACCTGGGTTGAAAAGAAAGCTTTCCTAGTAGAGACAAAAAGGTCGGGGGAGGACAGTGAGGGGAGACAAGTTTGAAAAGCTGAGCTGGAAGAGATCGAATGTGGATGCCACAAAGCTGAATTCTCCATCACAGTGTCCACTGAGTGTGTTTGCAGTCTAGGAGCTGTGCTGGACTTGCTTTCTCTCTCCTTTGTCCCTCACAGCCGTCTTGCTGAAGGACGTGCTCCCACTGGTCTCCGTCCCGTCCTTTATCCCACTGCTGCCACTGTCACTGTTGTAATCCTGTTCAGCCTGCAGCAGTGGTTTGCAAACTTTTTTGACTAGAGCCCACAGTAAGAAATACATTTTACTTTGTAGCTCAGCACAGCCATACATATGATTCCCTCAGTTGAAACAAGTTTTAAGAAACAATATTTAATGATTCTAAGCATCATGAACTCGGGTCTTTCCCCCCTCATGCCTGTCTACTCCTCACTCCTCTCCATTCCATTAAAAAAAAAAAAAAAGTAATCCATTCCAGTGCATTGATTCATGACACACAAATGGGCCAAAAGAATAGCGAGAAATAGACGTTGGTCTGTACACCGGCTACAGGAAGTTCTGAGGCCTCCGTATTAGCATCTGCTCTTTACTTTATGACCTGTCGTTGAATGTAGGAGAGCTGGGGAGAGTGCCAGCTCTGCCACTTACTAGCTCTGTGACTGCATAAGTCATTTAGCTTCTGAGCTTTGGTATCCGTGTTCATAGGGACTTCTAAGGGATAAATTAAATGGTACATGCCAAAATGTCTGGTAGACCATGCAGTCACAATATTAGTGCTATGATAGGTATCGCATTCTTTTTTATTGAGAGATGACTTATGTACAGTATAATGCCCCAGTGTTAAGAGTTTTGACAAGTGTCTATAATCGTGCATACACTACCATCGTGATGTGAAACATTTCCATCGCCCCAGAAGGTTTTCTCTGTGCTGTTTGCAGCCGGTTCTGCTCCTGCCTCCTGGCTCTTGATCAGCTTTCTGAGCTCCAGTTCGGTTTCTAGACTTTCATATAAATGGAATCACATAGTTTGTGGCCTTTGTGTCCGGCTTCTTTGACTTAGTATAATGCTTTTGAGACGAATCTAGTGCTTGGGTGTATCAGAAATTGGTTCTTTTCATTACTGAGTAGTATTTTGGTGTTTGGTAATACCATAATTGGTTTATATAGTCTACAATTTGGGTTGTTTTCTGTTTTTGGCTATTATGAGTAAAGCTGTTAAGAACATTTGAGTACAGTTTTTTTTGGACATATGTTAATTTTGGAGGGGGAGTGGGAAGTGTATGTTTAACTTTATAAGAAATAGACAGATTGTTTCCCCAATGATTAGTGACATTGAACATCTTTTCCTGGGCTTGCCATTCTTATTTTTTTTGAAATGTCAATTACTAGATATACTTGTAGGATTATTCAGGTGACCTCTTTCTTCTTGACTGAGCCTTGGTAGTTTTTCTTTCAGGGAATTTTTTTATATCATCCACGATGTTGAATTATGAATTGTTTGTATTATTTTCTTATCCTTTTAATGTGGGATCTGTATTGATTTCTTTGATTGATAATTTATTTCCCTTGTAGCCAGACATTAGGGTTTATGTGATTTCAATCCTTTTCAATTTTGAGTCTTGCTTTCTGTTTCAGATGTGGTGTATGTTGGTGAATGTTCCATGTGCATTCTGTTTTTGTTAAAATTGGTGTATAAATAGTAAATAGGTCAAGTTGGGTGATAGTGTTGTTCACATCTTCTGTATTCCTGAATTTCTGTCTGCTTGTTCTAACAATTATCTAGAGAAGCGTTGAAGTCTCCAAATATAATTTAGGATTTTTAGTTTTTCTTTCAGTTCTATCAGCTTTTGCGTCATGGTTTTTGAAACTCTCCAATGAAGTGTATATACATTTAGGATTGCTACAAATCCTTTATCATTATGAAATGACCCTTCTTGTCCCCAGTACTATCCATTAGTTTTTAGTCTTTGGATTTCTCTGCTTTACTTGATCCAGTTTTCTCTGTGCCCTTTGAACAACTAAGATTTCTTGGCTTCTGTGATTCCAGACTTTATTGGTTTCATATCCCTCTGCCCTTTTCTTTTCTGTCTCTGTTGTGTGTGTTTTTCCTTCACCTGTTTTAAACTTGTTGTTTCTCGGGTTTCTTTCTTGAAGCCACTGCTCTCTTCTGCACATATAATGCTTGGTCTTTGTCTCCGTCTATGATCTTTTCCTCAATTTGAGACAATTAATGCACTGGCCTGCTCATTAAATACTTTCATCTGTACTTGAAACTCTACATGCCCCGATTTAAACCCTTCACTTTCCTCTTAAACTTGTTTCTATTCCTATATTGTCCTAGATGTTTGCTTCACTCTTCTAATGTTTCTGATTATTTCTTGAATTTATTTCCTTCTCTCAGGCCCTTCTATTACAGCACTAGTCCCCTTATTATCTCTTGTCAGGACTCTCACAACTCCCGGTTGCTCCCTAAAAAGCCAGCTTCCTGTGCAGCAACCAGAGTAACCTGTCTGAATTGCAGCTCTGACCATGTTTTACCCTCTTTGAAACTGCTTGGTTGAACGTGTCATCTATAGAGCAACCCTGAGCTCTTTAACAGAGCATATAAGGCCTCTGTGGTAGGACCCTGCTTCTCTAATTTCATATACCTCTGTCAGTCCACATGCAGGAACCTTCCAGGTAATAGGCAGATGTGAGATAAGTTGCTGGAGAATTTACGTAGAAAAGATAGAAACATGGCTGCTCATTGGGAAAAGGTGTGTGAAGTGATAGTTAGGACCATGTAATTACCAGCTGTGTGCTAAGTAGTGTTTCAAATGCCAACGTTATAAACACATTTCATTTTTAGAGCATGTCTCTTAGTACGCATTATTATTATTCCCCCTTCTAAAGATGGAGAAACTGAAGCAAGAGAAGGTAAGTAACTTGTTCAAAGTCACACGGGGCAGCCAGGAAAACTCTGGCAGGCTGGCTCCGGAGGACACCATCTGTAATAAGGGAGTTATCCTGCCACTTAAGTGCTGTCCCTTTCTCCACAAAGAGTGCCAGTGTAAAGTCTAGAGGTATATCTCATTGCTTTCTGTTTTTCATTTAAAGCTCTCTCTATATGAGACTTCTGACCTTTAAACCGACAAGGAAAACAATGTATCATAGCCATTGGTCTTAATCCTGAGAAAACTTATAATTGTAAAGACATATTGTGTCCAAGAAGTTTTCTGTGATAAGAAATAAGCTATTTTGACTATTTCTAGTAAACAAAACTGAGAAAGGTTTATCCCAAAGGCATAGTGAGTGAGTGATATGTGTGACTGAGATGGCAACATGTGGAAGACAAGAGGTTTTTAAAATTACGACCTAGAAAAACTGTGGAAACCACTTCCCAGATCCAGAAACTGCAGTCTGCTCCCAGGCAAAAGCACAGGCTTTCCTGGTTCCCCTCAAATTCCCCATGGGCAGTGGGGCCCTGTGGCCACTGGGATGCCACCTGGTCTGGGCATGGGTTCTGGTGAGTGCTTTCAGAAGCTGTCACTGCCTCTGTGGGCCTCCTCACTCCTTCAGTAACTAACTGCTGCCAGAAAACTCCAGCACATTCCTGGGTGTTTCTGTGACTGGTTCACTCAAAGATGAGTTCTCCCGATGAATGTGCCTAACGGGACAGGGTTTGTCTATCTGCAGACTATTCCTGTACCTGCCTGGATGTGGTGTGTCTTGTGGGATATATGCTGAATTAGACATCATACCTATTAAAGAAAATAAAATGATTTGTTATCGGAATATGTGCCTGACTTGCAAGTCAGTTAATAGAACATACACCATTGACTTGAAAAAAGAGCTCAACTTAAAATAATTATTTAAAATAATTTTCTTCTTGCCCTGGTAGGATATAAAGCTTTTATACTATAATTTAAGTTCATTATGTATTTTCATGAACTTAACTATATTTTCCTTGGTAAGTTAAAAACAGTGATAAAGCAAAAAATGTATGTTTCCCACAATTTCTCTTTAAAATAATGTATTCAAAATATACTCTTCTGTGTAAAGTAGAAATACCAAGATGGACTGAGCCCACTGAATATATGTGGTGAAATACGTCAAAATAAGTTCTACAAAATTTAAACTATTTACTAAGTCAGGTGGGCCTTTCTGAGCCCATTAACATGAGTTAATTAGTGCTTCCTGTACTTAGGTTTTCAGTAGTAACACTTAAGTACTATCTTAGGATTTTTAAATATTTATGAAACCGTTTAGAGAGCCCCTCCTTAAATCAGTAGAAACTTGGGAGTGAAATCAAGAGCTCTCAGAGTGAATACCCTGGGATGGAGAAGGGTGTGCAGACTTGTTTATTCACCCTGTTATCCATTCATTCATTAAACATTCATTGAGGACCTAGAACTGTTACAGGAATGTGAGGATGAATACGCCATCTGTTCCCTCGGGGGCAGTGGGAAAGTTGTCCACCATCAGTACATACTTGAGGGTGATGTGATGGGGCTGGAGAGCAGTATGCGGGTCAGTGGAAGCCGTAAGGCGAACTTTGACCTTGGAAAAGGCTTCATAGAGAAGGTGAACTTCAGCTGCGTTTCGAAGGACAAGTCGGAATCCAGGCTGGCAGGAGTGGTAGTAAGCTTTTACTCTGAAATAATTTTCCTTCCTGGATATCTACTGAAGGGCTTCCTAGTGAAGCATCAGGTTTGCAAGTAGAAAGCAATTGTTGATGTCTTCAGATAATTTTCATGAATGAGTACTATGCATCTGTCTTTTAGAAAGTGTTAACATTCATTTACAGAGCTAACTTTATTTCATTCATTTTAAGTATAGAGTATTATAATATTTGAATATATGTATTATGTATTTGAATATATGTATTTAAGTGATGTGGGTAGATAGAACTTGGAAGATTTTTGACTATTAAATTTTTCTAAAATGGTTTTATGCTCCTTCCTTCAGTAGTAGTATAGTAGTATTTTCCTTACGGTAGTACGGTATTACTCCATAGTACTTACTATACTACAGAAATTCATGCTTGTTTTCAGTGTGGAGGACTGCTCTTTGAATGATCAGTGGTAGGAACAGTCTGGGTTTTATTAAATGTTTAAGAGACGTGATGCCTGGCTTTCTTCCTGATCCTGTTGAGAAGGCCTAGCAAGAAGCAGTGGTTTACGTCCCAGTCATGGGAGAAAGGAAGCGATTCATTAATTTACTTAACAGATATTAATAGGACGCATGCTACGTGCTCAGGACCAGTAAGTTCTCGGCGTAGTCTAGTGAGTAAACTAACAATTCCTGTTCTCGGGGACACAGACCCTTGTTGTGTAGACATCTATGAGGTGAGGCAGTTTCGGAACAGCATCCGTGCTGTCCTGCAGGCACGCAAGCACCAGGTCTGCAGCCCCCTCACCCAGGGTCGAGGAGTCAGGAAGACGCCTACGTGGGCTGTAGCTCAAGCCGAGAGCTAAAGAGTGAGTTGAAATTCACCAGATCAAGTGGACAGGACACGAGCTGTGGATCTGGTAGGCGCTCGGCACGAGGAACAGCACAGCACGAGCACATTTGGGGAACTGTGGGTTACTCCTTCCATGTGGATGGCCCGGGTCAGGGAGGGGGTCTGGAGAGGAAGGGATGTTCTGATTAAGATGCACCGTTGAGCTGTGGTGAGATATTTGAATGTTACCCTCTGAGCCATGGGGATAGGAAGGGGAAGGAGTTTAAGCACAGGAGTGAGGGCGTGACTGGATGTGCGTTTCAGGAAGGTCAGCAGGACGTCAGTGTAGGCAACAGCTCAGGAGAGGTAGGGCTAGCAGCGCAGTGAAGACACGGAGGCCGTTTAGGAGGCTGTAGCTGTCGTCCAAGTGGCCGGAACTAGGGTCGTGGGAGTAGGGCCAAAGAGAAGATGAATTAAGGTACAGTCCACGTGGCCTGATTTGTTTCCTTATTAATGTTCATTAGTTATTGCAATTTAGTTCACTTTTCTGCTGACCTGAGTCGACACGGAAAGTCATAATCAATCCCTGTCATCAACACACACGTAGATGCTTCTGTCCTTGTCTGTGCAGGCCCACTTTTTCTTATCTGCCATTGCCTCCCAACTCCTGCACACCTCCCAAACCCTCCCACTTTGCCCTCTGTATCTCAAAGCCTGTCATTTTGAATGTTTGTTTTCCCTTTTGCTCTAACAGAAACCTAGCTGTTCTTTGAAGGCTTTACTTTCCTGGTCTCTTCTGCCTTCAAAGGCTTCCAGCTCTTTTTAAGCATTTCTGTGCATTTCTCCTTGTTGGTCTTAAGTGTACGTTTTTCTCATCCCTCCCACTGATTCATTGAAGGCATTAGAACTTGACTTACTTTCTTCTTTTCTACCGCTGTTTCTGTTGCTATTCCATATCTACATACCAGGGGTTCTTAACCGGGGTTCCTGGACCACCAAGGGGTTTGTGGTAGAATTCATGGTGTCCTTGAACTTGAATGGGAAAAAGATTAAATCTATTTTCATTAACACTTTAAGTGAAATTTAGTATTTTTTAACATGAATATAGGCACCTCCTTTCCCACAGTAGAGTTTGGCCTGTGACTTTACCACCACAGAAATCACAGATGTTTTCAGAACATTAGCATTATTGAAGATACTTCAAAAAATGATTTATACTCAACACTATGTTGAAGTCAGACTTTGTATTACCTCTTGCTATATAATGCATTCATGAAGATGAATATATATATTACTGTTACAATTTAATATTTTCACAACCCTATTTTATTTAGTTTTCCTTGTAATTATGTATATTTTAGGCATTTAAAAGTATTCTACAAGGAGCTGTGTATTAGTCCTCTATTACTATGTAACAAATAATCCCCAGACTTAATGGCTTAAAACAATAATAAATACTTAACATTACACAGTTTCTTGGGTCAAAAATTGGCAAGTGGCTTAGGATGGTAATGGTATAGTACAAGATTACGTGGAAATACAGTATGAGAGTACATGAAAATTGATAGATAACTTTAAGTGATATATATATATTTTCTGGATTTCAGGCTTACATTCACATAGAATTGATTCTGTAATTACAGTGAACTTATAGTTGCTTAATAATTCTCCTGGATTGCATGCAAATATCTACTCCCTTCTGTGTTCTAAGGAAGTGTGTTGGTGATCTATACACTTTTTCAGACATTTCAAGTTGTAAGATGACTAATAGTTACAATATCTTCCTCTTGTTTTAAATTAAAAAAATAGTTCTCTGTTAGTATTTAAAACATTGTAAGAGTGAAAATTGTATCTTCACTGTTACAGTATAATATCGTAGCTAAAAATCCAGATAGTTTTTTAGAGCCTGTTTTTTGGTTTAATTAATTTTATTTAAACTGTCATTACTGATTATCAGTGTGAGATAATACTCAGTAGGGTGCTCGTTTAGCTTCCCCTGAAGATAAGTGATATTAATTTATAAAACTCAGTACACCCCAGACACAGCTGTAGCCATATTAATTAAGAATGGTGTACCACCTCCAAATAGCATTGTGATAGAATTCCTTCAGTCTTCTGTGTGTTTAACCAGTCCTCCAATAAAGGCAAATTGTGTGTTTCATCTACTTGGGTTGTATTTCTAGCTCATGTTTAAGACGAGAGTTTCATATAAAACTAAAAGCAGGTATGCAAGTGCACAAATTGTAAAAGACACATACTCCCAGCCACACTGGCAAATACAAAATGACCACCATTTGCAGTCAGTATGATGGGGATTTCTATGGTGTTTTTATGTATAAAAGTATTTAAAAAATTTGCTTTTAAAAGTTTGCTTTTATATTTCTTTGTGTCTTGCTTTAAGCAAATTGTATGTGTAATTTCATAAAAGATAAATTAGTGATTTGTTTTCGTTTGAGTAGAATCATAGCAGCATCCCTTTTAAAAAATGAAATTTCACTAGAGCATTTAAAATGATTTGATAGTAAAATTCACTTTGTACTTAACTTTGTAATAGTGTCCTGATTCTGTGGAATCTACTTACAGTGCTCAATGGAGCATCACGGACCTGGGAACACTTTACTTTAAGCCTGAGGTATTCAACAAATTCAATTTATTCTTTTAGTATAGGAGGAAGGATGGTATTTATTTTTCTTCTATGGCTCCTTCTTTATTTTGTCCTTCGTCTCATCCAAGCAGGGAAAATAGATACAAGCAGTGTATACTGGGAAATACTGATCTTTTGTATCTCATATTGCTATTTGGACCTTTGAAGATTTAGAAGCTAGAAGAGGCATATGCTGATTTTTTTCCTGTCTGGCTTTTAGCTAGCTATGCCTGTGATAATGTGCAAATTTATTTTTTCACTTGGATAAAATCCAGCCTTCCCCAGAGTTTAGGTGCTAAGCATATTCGGGAGGGGTGCTAATTCTGTTTTATTATTATTGTATAAATTCTGATATTGTCTATGGATATAAATGTTGTACTAAAAACATAATGGATTGGTGTTATGTTTTTCTTTTATGCTATTTTACAAGCTAAATACTATGAATTTTTTATGTATAGAGGTGTTTTGGAGCTTGTCTATTATTATTTAGACATGCGGTTTCCTCATTGTAAGGATTACACAAATGCGTTCAACCTGTGCTGCGTTTCAAACTCTTAGCCCAGTGTGTAACATATAGAAGGGGTCCAATAAATATTAGCCATTGTTATTTCTATAGCTAGAGATTTTTATTTTAAAAAGTTTGTGTGAAACTTTAGGTGAAAACTAAAAATTCTGAACTTCTACCATGATGGAACCATTAGATTATGCATTCATAAATTAGCTTGTGAATTGCTAGTCCCATTCATTGACATGTTTACATTTATAATATTGATGTTGTATTAATGATGTTTTGCTTAATTTCATGTCGTAAGTTTAGCATATTAATCAAATTACACTTCGATGGTGTGTGAAGAGGAGTCAGCATAGTTCCTACACTGAGGGATTGCTATAATTTATATAACGTGTTTCCCCGAAAATAAGACCTAGCCAGACAATCAGCTCTAATGCATTTTTGGGAGCAAAAATTAATACAAGACCCGGTATTATATTATGTTATATTATATTGTATTGTATTGTATTGTATTATATTATATTATAGACCTGGTATTATACTATATTATATTATACTATATTATATAAGACCCACTCTTATATTAAAGTAAGACTGGGTCTTGTATTAATTTTTGCTCCAAAAGACACATTAGAGCTGATTGTCCAGCTAGATCTTATTTTCGGGGAAACACGGTAGAAGTGATGACGATGAAAGTATTTCAGAAAACAGAGCCTCCAGTCTCATTTCTTAAAAAAATATTTTTGGTGTCTCCCAGTTTTTAAAAACACGTATGGAGAATTGGGGAACTAATGTACATAGGGACAGTAACTTCTAAGACATATATTCATGCAGAGACAATTTTATGTTGCTGGGTTATTCCAAAGTAGAAAGTGTTTATATTGGTGAGTTAGATGCCCCTCCTAGCTACTGTAATGCATTGTACATACCTTTTGCTACATTTCCTGTATAGCTATATAATTACTTGTTTATGTGCTTGTCTTGTTCACTTGGTTGTTAGTTATTTCCGTCCTAAATAGCTCATTTATCTTTGTATGAGCAACATCTAACAGTGTAACCTCTCCATTGTTCTTCATTTCTTTTTGTAAATCTGGGATTCCATTTGGTATCATTTCTCTTTGGCCTGATAAACTTCTTTTGACACTTTTTGTGTAGTCCAGGTCTGTTGGAGACAGATTCTCCCAGCTTTTGTCTGTCTGAAAATCTTTATTTTGCTGCTATTTATGAAAGGTATTTTCATTGGACATAGAATCCCAGGATGCCAGTATTTTTCTTTCAGTTCTTAATAGATGCCATTCCATTGTCTTTGGCTGCCATTGTTTCTGGTGAGAAATTAGTTATCATTTGTATCATTTTTCTCCATTCCTCTAGCTGCACTTTCATGGCTTGACTTTTATTTTTAATTTTCAGCAGTATGACTAGGAGATGCATAGTTGTGTTTTTATTTTGTTTTTATTTTTTAAATTATTTTTCCTAGGGTTTGCTGAATTTCTTGGATCTGTGAATTGATTTTTTTTTTTTTCAATCAATTAGGAAACTTACCTCCTGATATATGTCTTCTGTACCATATTCAGTGTTTTGCTTCTGTACCCCAATTACACTTGTACGACAACATTTTGTATTAGGTCACAGGTCTTGGGTACTGTGTTTTTTCTTTTTGTTATTTTTCCTTTTTCCTTTTCCACCCCCGTTTTGATTTTGACAATTTTCTTGATTTGTGTTTCGGTTCTCCAATTCTTTCCTTAGCAATGCTTAGGTTCTGTTAAGCCCACCTAGTGAATCCTTCACTTGTGATACATTTTTCATTCTAATAGACATTTAAAAAAAATTTCCGTGACCTTGTGTCTAAAATTACCCATCTCTCATGTATGATGTCCACTCTTTTTATTATATCCTTTGTCATTTTTATAGATCTAATTTTAAATTGTCTAGTAATTCCACCCTCTGGGCCATCTCTAGGTCTGCTTCTTTTGACTAGGGGGCCACATTTTCTTGCTTTGTGTGTCTCACAATATTTGACTGTATGGTAGACATTAAAAAATATATATATATAGTAGAAATTAAGTTGTTTGCTTCCAAAAAAGGCATGCCCTTCTTTCAGGCTGCAAGAATGGGGGGAAGGGGGCGGTTGAGTCAGTGTGATCTAGTTCAGCTGTGTTTGGGTTTCCTTTATGCTTTAGTTTTATTCAGCTCAGCCGTGACCTCAGCTGTTTTGAGGGCTCGGGATGTGAGCACTAATGAGATTCTGGCAATCTGATTTTTTGACTTCACAACTGAACTACTAGCTTTCAAAACTGTGGGGTATCTCTTTCTGTTTTAAAGTCCTGATACCCATTTTTAGGGTTATAGTAGAGTTCTCTTTTTGTTTCCAGTTCACTTCTGGTTCCTTGTTTCTTCAGAAAATCTCTCTCTGACCTGGTGTCCTGCTCCCAGCCTTCAGATGGCACCTGCCATGTACTCTCTAAAGGCCCAGAAGGCATTGCTGGGATTCTTCTCAGGTCTTTGCCCAGGCCACTGATTTCAGAGGGCAGCTGCTTCGCATTGGGAGAGAGCTCTCATGCCTCAGGGAACATCTTGCTCAGCTTTCCTGCCCTTCCTACCCCTTGGAATGTTACCCCACGCAATGGGTGAAGGCTTCAGGGAAGGATTTGGTAGGTGGGCGCAGACTCGTTTCATGACTGGGGCTCCTTGGAATTCTAATTTGTCATGCTGCTACCCCTGCTCCTGTCAATAGTAGTTCATTAAGTGCAAGGAGAACTGACCCGGGGTGGTGAGCACACAATGTGATATGTAGATGATATACTGCAGAATTGTATACCTGAAGCCTATGTAGTAAAGTTGCATAGGTTTCAGGTGTACAATTCTGTAATACATCATCTATATATCACATTTTGTGCTCACCATCCCGGGTCAGTTCTCCTTCCATCACCATATATTTATTTGATCCCTTTTACCCTCATCTACCACCCCCCTACCCCCTTACACTCTGGTAACCACTAAACTATCGTCTGTCTATGAGATTTTGTTTCTTTATTTGTTTGTCTTGCTCCTTTGTTGTTTTTCAGTTTCATATCCCACTTATCAGTGGAATCCTATGATTCTCGACTTTCTGTGTGACTTATTTCGCTTAGCATTATAATCTCAAGATCCATCCATGTTTTTGCAAATGGCATTATTTCATCTTATGGCAAAATCGTATTCCATATATACCACATCTTCTTTATCCATTCATCTGTCGAAGGACACTGGTTGTTTCCATGGCTTGGCCACCGTAAATAAAGCTGCAATGAACATTGGAGCACATACTGTGTTTCCTGAAAATGAGACTGGGTCTTATATTAAGTTTTGCTCCAAAAGACACATTCGGGCTTATGTTCTGCGGATGTCCTCCTGAAAAATTATGTCAGGGCTTATTTTCCGATTAAGTTTTATTTTTGGGGAAACACGGTACATTTATGGATAAATGTTTTCAGATTTTTGGGGTAGATACCCAGGAGAGGGATTGTTGGGTCATATGGTAATACTATTCTTAATTCTTTGAGGAACCTCCACACTCCCTTCCATAACGGCTGCACCAGTCTGCATTCCCACCAACAGTGTATGAGGGTTCCTTTTTCTCCACAGCCTCTCCAACACTTGTTATTATTTGTCTTGTTGATGATAGACATTCTAACTAGTATGAGGTGATATTTCATTGTGGTTTTTATTTGCATTTCTCTGATGATTAGTGATTTTGAGCATCTTCAGCATTATCTTCATAGTGAATTTAAAAAGATTTTGAAAGATAAGTATGATTGTCTCTGCATCTCATTATTTGAAGACATCCTGTTTTGTGGGTGAAGTGAATAATCAGTAATGTGACTGGTTCTTTTAAATTGAGAATTTAGGTATTGTATTTGCCATAGTACTTTCTGCGATGATAGAAATGTTCTCTACGTGCTTTGACCAGTATGGGGGCTGCTAGCCACATGTGGCTCTTGAGCACTTATTATGTGGCCAGTGCAGTTAAGGAACTGAGTTTTCAATTTAATCTATGTTTAAATAACCACATAGGGTTAGTGGTTCCCAGAATGAATAGCACAGGTCTATGTACTGTACATATCATCGCAAAAACAGTATTCATGTGCAGAGTTATGCTGAGCAGTTCACTAAATCATTGTGCTTTCCAAGCGTAGTTGAAGACTTGCTTGTTTTTATTTGTTCCCATTTATGTAAGTCTTGTTTTTCTGGGAGAAATAGAACTTGTGAAATTCAAGAAAATTTCAGTGAACAAGCAATTAACTTTGTAAACTAACATCTCTACATTTTCAAATATCAGCAAACTATTTGATGATCTCATTGTAGAAGAGATGCCACTGCAACAAATTCCAGCTTTATTTCCCAATGCTCTAGCCACCCTACTCTGTAGTTACTCAGGAAGTTCAAATACAGAGCAGCAGCTTGAGAAAAATGTGTTCATCAGGCCCACGGGCTATGGAGGTATTAGTAGAATTCAGTTCTTAAAATTCCTAAATCACCCCCCTCCTCCACGGTGGTTTGCATGATGGAAAGGGCTCTGGACAAGGGGGCTGGGGACCAGGACACAGTAATAGTATGATTGCCAACAGCTAAATTAGCTAAGTTACCTTTGTAAAACTGCTTACATTGCTGATTTGTAAAATCAAAGGTCACCTGTCATTATAGTCTCAATCCTATAATTTTAAGATTAGAAGGTATCTTAAAAAGAGTCCAATGCTGAATATCTCCCGGTGAAATCAAAGTGATAACGATCGATTGATTCTTCGTTTTGGGGATTAGATAAATGTTGGGAAGGAAATACTATGTGTCATTTTATCTTTCTCTGTAGCTGGACAAATTTGCCAGCATAAAAATTCCAGGGAGCAAGAAAGAGAGACCTCCACTCTCCAACCTGAAGACTGCGTTTGCAAGCAACGAGTGCTCTGCAGGGATGGCGGAACACCTTCCGAAGCCGCTGTCAGAGAACGAAGTCTTAGAACTTTTTGAAAAGATGATGGTAAGATTTTGATTCTTGCGAGTGTTGTTTGATGTCAAGGCCTTAGCTTTTGGTCATATTTTTGGAACACCAAACATATCTGGAACTTGTGTTCCATAGGGTGGTTTCTGATGTCATTTACGATAGCACTTTAGGCACCAAAGCTTTACGATGACAAAAATAAGAATCTGAAAAAAAATGTCATGCCAGTTTTTTGGTCTCTACAGGACATATAAAAACAAATACCCTAAAGTGTCCAATGATCCATTTTGTCTTGAATGGATTATCTACATGGTCTGTCTGCTGGGGTTTGGCTACATTTTGGGGTGATCCTCACAGTGCCCTGTGTATATTCAGGGCACTGATTTGTTGCCTTCACTTGTTTGTTTCTTGGTTCTCAGGATAACCGAGCCCTTTAGTCCTGCAATAGTTCTGCCTGTAGAGACTTGAACGAACTTATTTTGAGTTGTGCCTATTCTGGTGGAGACACTGGGTGTCACTTGTGGCCTTCTTCAGCTGGTTCTAAATCATTGTGATTTTCCATCCGACTCCTGGCCTTCAAGCTGGCTGAACAAATTGACCAATAGCCCATAGATGTTAAGTATATTCAAACCACTTACCACAAAATGAATGCTAATTTTATGTGAATAGGTTATTTACATACATAGTTTCTACCCTCAAGTTGCTTATCTCTTAGGATTCAAAACAAACAATTGAAAAATTAAATGAGTAATGAATGCCGGAAGGTAGTATTTAATGTTTAACTTATTTGTAAGTTCAGGGTAGGATGAAGTTCCTTTTAATTTTTGAGATAGCTGATTCGCTTCAGGGGAAACCAAAGTGGAAGGGAAATCATCCTAGTTTAGGGAAATGTAGTAGAAAGGGTGGACTAGAGGCAGGTCCTAACTTAGGTCCTAACTTAGAGTTTGGGTGGCACAGGGTAGGGCATTCTCTTGAGATGGGGAGCAGCAGTGAGCAAAGACAGAACTAGCGTCTAAATAACTCATGGGGGGACCACAGAGAGAATGGAAAAATTAGACTGGAGCGATTCTTTGGGACAGATTCTGGAAGGACCGTTCATGCCATTCTGAGGAGCTGTATATTATTTCAGCATTGTGATTTATTTTTTATGTGTCTGTTTCACCTATTGGTCCTGGCAGCCTTCTTTAGTTTTGGGGGAGATTTTTACATTCATCTATTTACACTGGAGGATAAGATGTGCTTTAAATTTGAGAAAAAGTTAATAGCTGGTCCCTTCATTACTCAGCTGGAATCAACGGGTGTATTTGCCATTATTCTGCCTTGTTTTCTGTTAGTCAAGTGTCTCTGTTCAGTGTCGCACATGGAGCTTCAGGAGAGACCCCAGCAAGAAAGAATGCCTAGTTTATGTCTTCATGGGATTTTTAATTTGTGTTAGTGAGTCCTAACTTTTCACCACTGAATGTCCATTTTATTAGCATTGTTTGACATGCACTCTAACCTTGGGAAATTATTACCTATTTCGTCAGTTCTTGATGAAGTGCTGATTTTGGTTTTAGTTAACAACCCATGTATGCTTCCTTATTAACTCTTGTGACCATAAGCTGATATAATTTCAGCCTTGAACAAAGAATACAACCTTTTACAATTTTCTTTTGCCAGCCCTTGCCTTTGTTAATGATGCTTGTATAAAGGTAGCTCTTCTCAGCGCTACCTCGGAGGATTCAAGATAGTCAAGTACCCTTTCCTCCCTGCGCGCCCTGCATCATACGTCGAACCGCTCCCCTGAATATTGTGGGAGATTCCGGAATGGGACTTTTTTTGGTTCACTTGTGTTTACCTTGTTAAGAAAAATAATTTTTTTTTCTTTTTGATCATAATTGATGGTGCCATCAGAGTAAACAGAGCTGCTTTTTGATGTTCGATGTTTACAGAGGCCACATTTTATCACCACAAGCCTTTAAGCACCACTACCTGGAAATTACTGAATATAGTTTATGGTATTCTCTCCTGAACATGTTTACTTTAGAAGTATTTTTCTGTCAGTCTTACTCATCTCCTGGTTAAGAGTATCAATTTTAATAGTATGTACAGAGCAGATGGATATTGACATTTTCGAAGTATTTACAGAATACATATTTAATAACTGGGCCAGATCAGTTGTTAAATCTTAAACAGGTCTCCTTGTTGGCAGAAGATCTTTTGCAGTCAAACTCACTTTCCTAAGCAGAAGTAGTATGAAATTGTTGCTTTCTCAGGGCTGCCTAATTTGCTAATGAATGAGTTTGTCACAACTGTGTTCTTTTTAAAATATAAGATATAGATTCTTTCCTTCCATTTCTGATTCCTTTGAACATACCATAAGACATAGGGAAGACCTGCAGACTGTGAAACTGAGAAGGATCTTTTTCCGTCTTTAAATATGGATTCGTGATATTTCTCAGGTTTTTCAGGGTACCACATTGTGGACAGATTTAAAGCTGTGTCTATGTCTGTAGAGGATGCTAAATTTAGGGTTGGTTTGATTTTTGGTTTGCACTTCTCGATAGTATTTTTATTGATAAAAATTATTTTGTTGAAGCAATATTGAATAATTTGCCATTTAAACCTTTTGGCATTTGCCACTACTGAGATTTCTTACCATTTAAATTTTGCATCTAGAGTCTTTGTTTTGGCATCGTGCAACTTTTAAAATAATCCTTTTTTTTTGGGTGGGGGGTAATTTTCATTTTATTTTACATTTTTACTTTTTCTTAAAAACATTAAACTTATTTTACTTTTACTTACTGTACTTAAATATCACCATTAAATGCTGCTGATTGTAATGTCCTGTTTTGAAATGTACAGATGGACTCCTGGCTTTAAGAATGTGACAGATATAGCAGATTATGTTGAATTAAGAGAAACTGGGGGTGGTAAACGTCTGTCTATACACATTTAGTGGCCCAACTAAACTAGGGACAGGTAGACATGTAGAATTTGCAGTTGGAGGTAAAACCCCTTCAGGAGTGAACTGAGGCTCTTGGGTGCTGACAGGAAGCCCTTTGTTTTCAAAGACTAAATCTTTGTCAGTATCCAAAAACCACTTGTACAAAATACCTGTTAGGAGAAACAGTAGCGCCAGGCTCGATTATTGGCACGTGGCCATCTGGATGGTGGGACTTAACCAGTCTGAAGGGAGCATTTTATTGGACTTGATTCACCTTTGTCTTCTTAGTGCCTTCACCATGCATATGACATGTATTTGTTGAATGAGTTGATCTGTTTCTTCTGCTTTGGTAAACACTATGCTGAAGCAATCAAATTGTGTAAATTAGTACCCGTAGAGTTAATGTTGAGAGGTATTCTTAGCTTTGTAATCAGTCAGACATCTTTTGAAATGTAAGGTACAGGAAGGGGGAAAAAACAATCAAGAGAACTGATAAAATGCACTGTGACTATGAGTACCTTTGATACTTTTTGGAGCAGCTGGTGGGAGGAGGGTTCGCCTGGTATCCAGGGTGCCACTCTTTGGGAACATCCTAAGGACAATGTTTCCTCTTTCTTTTTTTGTCTTTCTTTTTCCCTTTAATTCTTGATATTAAGGGTCTACGCTCAGCTATTTCTTTAATCAGATAAATGAAGCCTATTGCGTTGAATTTGTAAGTGATGTCTTAAGGGTTGTCAGGAATCTGACTGAAAAGAAAAACCAACGAGGACGCCTTTGTGTTAATTCTCTAAGTGTGTATGGACTGCTATAGATTGCTACCAGCAGTTAGTTTATTACAAGTATTAGCGTTCTTTACCAATCTAGTTTTTTTCTATTCAAAGCATTTCTTATTTATTACAAACTAAAAAAGTGTATTTAGCGTTGACCAGATAAATAGAGAGAGGTTTGTGGGAATGCTTTGTTCCGATCTATTATCATCCTATTCCCTCTCCCTTAGGTAGATATTGAAAAATTTAGGGAAAGGTGGTTTAAAAGCAATCAGAATAATAATCCAAATATAAAGAGGAGGAGGAAGAAGAATGTATAGAAGTGTAAGGCAATTGTCAAGTTGATTCATGGGTTGTGTTTGTCGGGGGCATAGTGTCAATGTCTAGTGGTTTCTTCTAGATCCAGATAAATGAGAAAATAAATGATTTAGGAGTATTGAATTTTGCCTGATGGGAGTTTGTTGTACCAATAAAATGGTTACAGAGGGGAATTTCAAAAGGATAAATGTTATGGTAATGTGTAAGCATGCTCTTTCACCCGTTAGAAATTGTGCAGGTACATGCTTTCCCAGCTGCGAAGGCCTTTTCAGTCTTCTTTTCATCACAGAAAAGTTGGCTTGTGTATCTTAGTCAAATGGCCATTTTATCCTTTATGTAATTTGTGAAGAAATGGCCATGTGTATAGACATTTAAAAAATAAATTAAGGAACAAAACCCTTTTTAATCAGTAGCTGTGTTTTTATCTGCAGGATTACGCAACAGTTGTCTGTGATGGTCGGAGCTTATGCACATTCTCGAACAGTTCCAGCAATGTTATGTTCTAAAACAGTGGTGCAAGCTCCCTGTATATTCATCTCATCTCTTGTTTATTCTGCTAAAATTGATAGAATGTGAAAGAAGAGTGATATGTATGTGATACTTTTTGTTTGTTCTTTGATACTGTCATTAGGAAAAATTGACACTTGGTTTCCAGTTGAGATAGTTTCTACTTTCTGTACTTTCCACTTGGAATACTTGGTCAAATATCGTTTGAGTTGATTGTCAGTCTCTGGGCAAATGATATTTTCTGGCTGCTGTCTTTTTAATGAGCTAGCCGTCTAACTTCTTATTAATTTTAATGGGGTTTGAGGAAGGATACTGTGGATGTAACAGTGAAAATCCAACCCCACTATTGGTAAAACTGAAAAATATAACCTTTGTGTAATCACATTTATATATAAAAAAAGATTATTATAAGGGTTTGTTTAAGAACGTTGAAATGATGATGAAAAGAAACTATTCTATAGCTTTAGCATATTTCTGGACATCTTGAATATAAAAAAAGTAGTGATAAAGTTAACTCCAAGTTCCAGGTACTCAGTTGTATTTATCTTTTAAAGGTTTTCTAATTTTCACTTAAACTTAATCTAAGAATAAAATTTTTGAAATGCAGAACTGGAGAAGATTCAGTTAATGGGGACTATTGGATATAATCATCTGAAACTAGATAATGAAATCTTCCATTTTTTTATATGGCACTAAACTTTTCATGGAATAAATTAAAAAAACACAAAACCAAAAAGCAAAACACCTACCTTCGTAGGGATAAACCCCAGCAAGACAGTTTGACGTTGTGTGGTATGGAAGATAAATTCCAGTGTGGTTAAGAAAAGAATTACGCTTTTAGCAGACATATGGGTAAAATTGTGTTTATAGGATATTGAACTCTGAAGTCTCAGGAGAAACAATTATGGGAATCATTGTGGACCCCTTAAGATGCTTAACCAGTCTGTGGCTGTAATGATGAAATGTTAGCCAAGCAGAGAACTGCTGCCAAGGACAACTAGATAGGTTTTAACCCTTGAAACAAAACATAATACACTGTTGAAATGAGATGGCTGCTGTTGACTTAACAAGAATTAATGTTTGGTTTTGCTATTGCATTCTTCCGGTTTTTACCTTCGAATAGTATGCCTATTGGTCCATTTGAATTTTTAATCAATTATTATACTGTCTTTCCAGTATCCATTTTATAATGAGTCATACCTCTGCCTGTCTGCAGTGTTTTTCCTCTCTGGGTGAAATACCTTGGGTGTATTCATTTAATTCTCCAAAGAGTCGATCATTTTAAATGTAACCTGACTCTCTGTGGTGTTAAGTATCCCAAGCAACTTGAGGTATGTAAGTTTAATGACTATGCTGTCTTGTAAGACCCGCATCCATGAATGAAAATAGTGAGTCAAACATTTGTAATTCAGTTGAAAAACATGTCCACTCTGTGTTTGCCAACCTCTTCTCGATCGCTTCTTAGCTCTCTGACTAGTTGCCTGCGTGTGCATGAGTGTTAAGATTACATCCTTTCCACTCTCAGTTTTGCCAAAGAAAACGTGGAAAGTTTTGCTTTGTACCAGTATTTCCTCAGTTTAGGATGGAATCAAGGTGTCTAAAGACCACAGCAAACTTGTAATTTCCTGGTTTGTAGGCACTTCTGGCCCCATCCAGCACATAAGAGGAATCCGTTGGAGTATCTTAAAAGCTGTTGTCTTCACTACCTGCCATTGCCCTGGTTTCCAGGTCATGGTTGCCACTGACCCATTTGGTGTGTTGTGCAGGTTAGAAAAAGGTGTGCCCCTTCATTCCTCTGAGCGACACAGCACCACACACAGTCACACAGCGTGGTGGGTGACGATGGGGGTGGGATCTCAGCCCCAGTCACCCCATGGCTGGTACTGCCCTGTTTCAGAGGTGTTGTGTGGCTCTGCTCATGTTCCCTGAGAAAACAACGGGTTTCAGTTTGGCCAGTGTTACAGTATCAGTGCCACTGCCTGAAGAGTCCCCCTCTGGAGCTGGACCTTGTTCCTGGTGCTGTTTTAGGCTCAGGTTGTGAGTATTATCTCTAGCTCCAGTTCCTAGAAAATTATCTGATTTCACGTGTTTGTCCCAAAGTAGAATTAGCCAATTCGATTTGGGAACTTCTGTTGCATCTCATTTATTTAACAAATATCTAAAAAATAACCACTGTGGTGTATGCACTGTGAAAGTGGCAGCAAGTGTAGAAAAATTCTTTTAAAAGTCATCTGAAGGAGAGAAAAGGAAGTCATATATAAAGAAAAGCTAGGGTTGAGGAAGCCTCTTTTTTCTTTTAATTATAATCCATTAAGTATTAACATGTTTATATACTGAGGCCCAACCTTAACTTAGAATTCAATGAAACAGGATTAAAAAGGATAATTGATGTGCAGTGTCCTTTTAGGAGGTGAGAGGAAAGAGGATCCAGAGCATAAATAAAGGGGATTATCTTTGGTAGATGAAGGAACTGGTAACGAAAGCTTAGTGTGCAAATAAATCGGTAATACAGGAAACAGGAAATTGAATGATCGTTTTCTTTTCACAGAGGAATAGAAATTTGCTTGCTGAAAATAGGTAGAAGTGGTAGGTAGTTCCATAGCTCCTGGAGAAGGGCAGATCTGCAATAAGTACCTCAGGCCATGTGAGAAGGAGAGACTAGGAGGAGTTCCTGCAATGTTGTAGGAAGTGATGGATCATGGAGTTAGCCTGCGTTGGGAGGAAACAGAGCGGGTCATCCAACTGGAGGTTTTATTGAGGTCAAGAGCAAGGTGACTGGGAGTGGGAGACGTGTAAAAAACAACTGAGGTCGGAGAAAAGGATCACGCTGATCCTGGGGATACGTGAGGTGGAACAGCTTTGAGACAGTGGCGAGGTTCACGTGTGGTCAGGAAGGTGTGGCTGAGGAAGGTGGAAGTGAAGCCAGAAGGCGGTGGGGAGTCCAGGGACGGGGTTGCAAGGATGGGGTGGCAGAGGGGTCAACACGAGGTCTTGGCAACCTAAGTGTCGAGTTAGACAGTATCAGCTCAAAGGAAATGGGGTAAGAGAGACCAGAGTTCAAATGGAAGCTGCAGGACTATGGTGAACTTAATTTATCTAAGCCTCAGCTCACACATCAATCCAGAGAGGATGATACCTACCTCAAAGGTTGTTAGTGAGGATTAAATAAATGCGTAGGTGTTTAGCATAGTGCCTGGCTTGAGAATTTAACCATTTAAGGTGATAGGAATACTAGGTCGTCATAAAAAGCTATAGAAAAAGTTGTTGGGAGAATGAGTGAAAAGCATGTTTGAAATGAAAATGGAGGAAATGGAGAACGGTGTGTTTTGGGAAATTTCTAGATTTTGAAAATGTCTATATTTTGAATGGTATTTTGTTACCTGTGTCTTAAACACTTTCTCTCAGTGGCCTCAGATTTGTCTTGATAGTAGTTTCTTTACTTCCCTCCTCTCCATCACGTCCATGTATATTTATTGTAGCCAAATACGTATCCTTTTTATTGAGTGGGCTTTTTATAAAATTCTTTTAAAGAATGAGGGATGCTCCATTTTTTTCTCATTCTTTCAAATTATTTTTATAGCAGAATTTTAATGAATATTTCAATTTAATCTTTAAAAAACTTTATCTTGAAATAATTTTAGACTTATAGAAAAGTTACAAAAATAGGGTTCCTATATACCCTTCACCCAACTTCCTCTAATGTCAGCATCTTAAAACTTTTGTGCGATGATTAAAACTAAAAAGCTAACATTGGCCAATATTAACTAAACCACAGACGTTATTCAGATATTGCCCAGTTGCCCACCGGCCCTTTTCCTGTCCCAATCCAGGGTCACACCTTGCATTTAGTTGGTTCTGTCTCCTTAGTCTCTTCCAGGCAGTGACAGGATCTTTTAAGACCTTTACACTTTCGAAGAATCCTGCTTAGTTATTTTGTGGAGTGCCCTCAATTTGGGTTTCTTCTTGCAGTATTTCTTCTCTCTATTTCTAAAATCTATCCCTAGACTTGCCCAGTAAAATAGCACAGTGATTCGATTTAGGTATAGTTTTTAATTAGAAAGTAATTAACTAAGGGAAAATTACTTTTTGATGTTGCAACTCCCAATTTCCTCAGGCAAAACTGTGTCGAAACGTCTATGTGAAGGTAGTACTTTAAATGAGTTGATTCACATTGTATGTTGCTCAGGTATTAATAGAAGTGACAACAAAAACAATCACTCTTTAGACAGAGACTAGTTTTGATTTGATAACTACTTGAATATTTTTGAATGAGATAATATTAGCTAAACAGCCAACTGATAAGATTTTTCCATTTAAAGAATAGATATTTATTTTCATATCTACTGAACTATTAGCCTCATTCAAATTACTCATCAGGGTCTATATGTGTTCTATGCATTTTATGCTCAGTATTTTATTTAGAAGAAATATTAAATGAATTGCATACATATACCAATATATTGATATATCAAGGCAAACTGCCATTTCAGGTCTCTTAAAAGATCTGTAGCTGCAGTATTATGTTATTTGTGTTAGGCGTCCCGATTTATGTGTGAAGGTAAGAATTGGTTAATACACAGTGGTTTATATTGCTTGTTTAGGCCCTATATGTGGTTTTCCATATTATTCAGTTTGACTTAGGAAGCAGCCTTATTATAACATAAAGCAAGTCATTTTCAAATGGTGTTATGGATGCTATTGGTGCCGCTCCAAGATCCATCCCTTCACCTGGTGGTGCCTGCATTCTCAGTGGCATGTGCCTGCATCCTTGGGTGGAGAGTGCCTGCATCCCCAGTGGTGAGTGCCTGCATCCCCAGTGGTGAGTGCCTGCCTCCCCAGTGGTGAGTGCCTGCATCTCCAGTGGTGAGTGCCTGCATCCTTAGTGGTGAGTGCCAGCATCCCCAGGTGGTGAGTGCCTGCATCCCCAGTGGTGAGTGCCTGCATCTCCAGTGGTGAGTGCCAGCATCCCCAGGTGGTGAGTGCCTGCATCCCCAGTGGTGAGTGCCTGCATCTCCAGTGGTGAGTGCCAGCATCCCCAGGTGGTGAGTGCCTGCATCCCTAGGTGGTGAGTGCCTGCATCCAGAGGTTTGGCCTTAGGGAACTGGTGTCCTGCAGCTAAGCATGACTGACTTGCCGGTGTCCTTCCAGGTGGTACTGACTATAGTGCAGTTCAGGCTAAAGCGAATATCCAGCTGAGGCCACATTTCCCAAAGTTTCTTTCTCCTGTCTTACCTTGCTTCCTTTACTTACACCCCTCATCCTGCGAGCATCCCCTCTGTTAATCACCTGTGCCTGAATCGCTGTCTCAGGTCCACCTCTGGGAAACCTGACCCAAGACAGTAAAGATGCCATATGATCACTTTGAGCAGATATAAATTTAAGTAATGTGAAAATTGATGACTTGCTCACCAGCGACCCATCACAATTGCCTGGAAATCGCACTAGGCTGGGCTCCAGTTCTCGAGTTTAACAACCAGTGAGGTCTGAAAAGTCATTTCATTTCTGGGAGCCTGTCTTCTGTTCTGTAATATATATGGAGCTTAGACTGTGATATTCGGGCTCTCACGTTGAAGATTTTCCCCTTAAGGTGGGGGGTTATTAAATGAAGATGTGTAAGCTTAACTCCTTTGGAATTGAAACATAAAACATGGATGCATTTTCTAGGAAAAAACTTCTGTACATTTCCCAAGGACTTTGTGACCTCCCAGAAGTTCAGTGCCAATGACTTAATTGGGTTTTCCGTCTTTTAGCCCTTTATAGAGTTTCAAAATCTATTCTAAGAATACTGCACCCTTTATAGGTACATACGTACATACGTATGTACATGCACACACACACACCTATTTTTTATTTCTATTGTTTCCATATTTCTTTTTCCTTTTGTAAATGTCAGTTACTCTTACACATTCCAGTGCCATTTCCTTCTGGACATGCCGAGAATGACCACGTATTCGATGAGGTTTGTGACAAATTTGTGCTATTACGTAGTTGATTGCAAATTTCTTTGTAGTATTATCTCTTCTTTGTTTCTTCTTTGTTTTTAAATATGGACTATCATCACACCTTTGTCACAAAGGTGCCATATTTAGACAAGAGTGGTCAGGGAAGCCAGAGAAAAGAGGTTGGGGGGACTCTGGGTCTCAAGGTTCCTTAATTCCAAATGTACTACTTTTGAGTATAGGCTCATGGCATCTTGAAGACGCTTTTCCAAAAAGAAAGCAGTAGCCTTTGTGTCTTTCATCTGTCTACCTTGAAATTTTATTTTGACTTCAGCCACCACGAATGGGCTTTCTGTTTTTCAGTATTTTACAGTATTTCTGTATCAAGTATTTTAATTTGTTGGCTAGAGAGGCTGGGTCATGTATGGTCATTAGACAGAAAGAAAATAAAAGTATAATGAATGATTTAAAGCAGGTTCTCAGGGTTCTTAGGTACCGCCACCTTATCTAATAATTATTCCCTAACTTCCCCATTACTTTCTTAGAGTGAGAATCTTTATAGATATTATAAGTTATGTACTCATAATTTAAAGGAGTCAGTATAATGCCTCACTGTACTAAATAATAAAACTATGTATTTTAATATAAACAATTGGCCATGACTAGTCAAGAAGATACAATAAAGTCACATTCTTGAATCTCTGCCTCATGCCATTGTGAGTACAATAGTTACACAGGTGTGCTGTTTTGGTGATTCAAATAACCACAAGCAGTGCATCCTGGGATGCCTAAATTTCAGAAACGGAGCACAACTGTTGGTGAAGCTTAACAAAACCCCCCCAAAACAGTGTGCCTATAATTTACAGAGTAAGTTGTGTATTAATGTGTATTAAAAACCACGCAATAAAAAGTATTTCATATGTGACAATTTACATATGAATTCCATTTATATCTAATAACATTGAATTAGAGTTTAAGCTTAGATACTTAGGATTCGCTCTGTCTTTTTAAGGTATGTGTATCTCTCTTTGGGAGACAGAACAGTTTTTTGTTGTTGTTGTTGTTTTGTTTTTCCCATTGTGTAGGACTAGCCCATGTGTTGCAGAAAAGTCAACCACACTTCCCCCCCGCAAATCCTGGTGGCATCACCTCAGTCACAGTGACAACCAAAGTGCCCTCAGACATTTCCAAAGTGCTTCCTGATGGTGTGAAGGCCCACTGAGAATCACTGGCTTAGAGTACAAAAATGAAACAAAACAAACCGTTAGGCACATAATAGTATATTTGTAAGTAGAACCGCCAAGAGAGACATTGCTAATTACTACCTTTTATTGGAATGTCAAATGGAACATCTTCTAAGATCTCAAATGTCTATATCAAGGTGCGATGAAGGGAATTTTGACTTTTCAGTACTTGAATGGTTGGTAGGCAAAAACTGAGTCAGCTGAAGGCATAAACTAGTGTCTGATGAATTGTAGCACACTTATGCAACCTGGAAGAAATCTAACTTGCTGGGCTCTGTAGGTGATCCAGAGTCCTGATTTTTATGGTCCGATTTTTAAGTGCATATGGAGTTTAGATACACTCGTATCACAAAGAGCCGGAGCTCAGATCAGGAGGAAACCCCCTTGAGCTGCCCTCCTGCTTCGGCCATTTCTGTCTTTCCTTTGCCTCCTTTTCCTTCGCCGGAGCAGCCTCTTACTTAAGCGACTTAATTGAAAGATCCTAGTAGCAATTCCTGTATTTATGTGGATATACTTGAGTTGTATTTTTAGTGAGAATTAGTCCTGTAGCAATACCCGGGTACCTTAAGCCCTCATTTTGAATGCTGCTTGATCAGTATTAGGTTTTCAGGTGGTACCTCTCTTCTTAAGTGTGACTTTTGAATAAGTTAAGCGGTGAATGAAGGTTTTACGTAGGGGTGGAGAATAGACAACTGAAACTATAGGATGCGTCACTTTTTGCTGGGATCAGTGCCAGGTATTTGATACTATGTGCTTGTAGCTGTCAAATCGTTTTGATACACGGAGCACCTCTTTCAAAATGGTACAAGATAGTTTCAGGTGCAGCTATTGTCAAAAAAAAAAAAATACGCACACAGATACACACACACACACACACATACATATTTGGAAATTGTGAGTCCTAATGACTTTATGAAAGGCAGAAATCTTCAACTGTCTAATTATCTATAGTGATGCAAATGTAATTTTACTAGCCTGCTGTGAATTTAAAAGCTGTTTTGGTAAGTGTTTTACCTGTGAAGACGATCTAGAATACTTTCTTCTCTGTGTCTCAGCTCTTTTCTCTCTCCTCCAGGCAGAACTGCACGTAAATCATTCCAAAACAATTAATGCTGCTTTAGTCACAAATTATTGATTTTCTGTTCATAGTGTATGTAGAGTTGCTGCTCTACTTAGATTCTAAAATGAGGCTTTTTAATTGTGTTTTCCAGGAAGATATGAATTTAAATGAAGATAAGAAGGCACCTTTGCGGGAAAAGGACGTCAGTATCAAAAAAGAAATGGTGATGCAGTACATGAACACTGCTTCCAAGACAGTAAGTAAAACTGTCAAGTGGAAAAATACTGCTGAGACGTGCGGTTAGATGAAAAACAGTGCATTTGTCTAACGGCGTACTTAAGGTCGTGGCCAGCTGGAATCAGGGCTGGTGATGTGTACTTAATGTATAATTAAAGGCACAAGTATTATAATAAGTTTGTTTAATTTAAAAGTCTCTCTCACCTTATAACTTTTAAACTGCTTTTGTTTTTCAGCCACCCACATTGCCAAGAAACACTGGTTGGTGGGTTTGCTCATTATTAAGGCAACTTCCCTCGTTAGTCAATTAAGATGGTTATTGATTTCCATGTCTCTTATAAATTGGGATACTATTTGTATTATGGAAAAGTGAGACTGATTTTACTCTAACTACCTGAATCAGAACAGTGGCTTAGAGGCGTATCTTTAATGTGAGTTTTCCTATGGATAAAATTATCTTGTAAAAATTATAAATGTAGACATTGAAAGGAACATTAAGCCTCTATATGGCTGCCAGTTTTTCAGGGAAACATGAAATATGTGGGTGGAAATAATGACTGAATGTCTAAGAAACCATGACTGGCACACAGAATCAATTACATTTATTTCATGGACCAACAAATGAGCTTGACCGGTCAGATAAAATTTTTAAATGAATAGATTGGATGAAAAATATAAAATGGAAGCTAATGAAGAAGCGATTGGTAGAAAAACTGTAGAAAATGATTTTGGCTGAACTGAAGATCGCATTATATTAGAGAAAAATAACATACCATAGTTTTCACTGGTTGCTTTAACCTAAGGTCAGGTTAAAAGAATATAAGTTATTTATACTTTACCTCCATTTATCTTCTAGACCAGTCAGTGACTGAGGTATTTCTTTTGGACAAAGGGCTCAAATGATGATTAGTTTTTTAAACATGTCTCATTTTTGGCAGTCTGATGTTCAGCTGTAGAAATCACTCAGTACTGTGATTTCAGCTCTTCATTTAGATGGGTTCTGTACCTGCTGTTGTGATACGGATTACTTTTGTCGCTTAATGATACTTAGATATCACAAATTAGCATCAGGATTTTGGAGTCAGAGCTCTTGTGTTTTACATCAGTTTATATATCATCTCTTTGATCTTGGGCATCTTATTTACCTCTCCATCCTCAATTTCCTCATTCATCAGGTGGAACTAATGCCCATGTCACAGTCTTGGTGTAGTTAGAGGTAAATTGTTTATTCCATGGTTTGAACATAACAGATTTTATAACTGGTGACTGCCACTGTGGCAGCAGTGGTGGTAGTAGCAATTGTTTGTTTTTTGTTGTGCTCCGCGATTTGTTTATTATTTGTGCTGTTGAAATTATTACACCATTATTAAAAATGTAAGTAAATGTGCATCAGTAAAAATGCAGGTTTGCTATTATTGAGTCGACATCTCTAAGACGTTCATTTGTTCATTCATCACAGTTACTAAGTGTCTATATATCAGGCACTATTTTAGGCTCTGGAGATGAAGCATCAAGATAGTCTATCATTGTGTTCTATGGAGCAACATAGGACAACACATAAAAACATGTAATAGGAGGTGAAAAGGGATGTGGGAAAAGTAGCAGGGGGGATGGAGATGGTATAATTGTTTTACATGGAGTAAGCAGGGAAGAGTACCCTGTTAGGGAATTTTAAATCCAACAAGTATGAATTCACTCAATATAGTTACAAGAGATACTATCCTAGAACTGGTTTAGAAAACTTTGAAGTAAGAATGCATTTTAATTCTTGAATTTCAGTTAATAAACAGACTTCTTAATAGGAGAACAAACCGTTTTGAACTTCATTATAGTGTATCTATTTCAGTTTGCATTCACGATTTTAAACTTTAATCCTCTAATCATTTTGGACTAAGGTTGGAATTTATTTGCCAGAATTAGTTAATTAGATTATCAGGATTGAAATAGATTAGTTATCTAAAGTATGATTAAAGCATTGACTCATTTAATTAGTGTGTGGGGGCTCATGGCTTTTCCTAGGAGGGTTCTGAATAATTTGGCAGATGGTTAACGCTGTAGAAAGTTCAAGCTGATGTCACCTATTTTTACTGTGGAAGTAGAAACACATTTATTAACTCTAGCTTACAGACTTTGTCATGCTAGTATAGTTAGGTCAATGAGTGCTGAAAAAGTTTCTTTGAGGAAAACAATCACAATTTTTCATAGATAGGTTATTTTAGAGAGGCTGTGGTTTATGTCAGATATGAGGTCTGACAATTAAGTTTGCAAACTTATCACCCTGCGCTTACATTGGCTGCACTGTATAAACAGCTTGGGAAGGTTTCATAACCTTCATATATCAGAGTCTCATAGCTGTGTTTGTGTGGATGTGTGGCGCTGTCTTGCTGTGTGGCATTCATTGTTGTTGCATGTTTTTGTGTGCTGTGGTGAAAAGGTCTGAGCTTGAATTAGAGCAATGAACAAACATTCACTTTCTTGTTAAACTTGGCAAGAGTGGAAGTGAAATCAGGGATATGTTAGTCCACGTTTATGGGGATAATGCCATGAAGAAAACAGCAGTGTACAAATAGATTAAACGTTTTCCTGAGGCAAGAGAACACGTCACTGAGGAAGAGAGGTCAGGGCAGGCAGCCAGTAACAAGCAGAAATGATGAAAACATTGCAAAAATTCATCGAATTGTGCATTGGAATCATTGGCTGACTGTGAGAAGCATAGCAGACCAAGTAAACATAGAGAAACAGGAAAATCTTAACTGAAAATCTTGGCATGAGAAAGGTGTGTACAAAAATGGTCCTAAAGGAGCTCACCGATGAACAAAAGCAAGGGACAGTCAGTTTGCCAAGACCCTTTGGAGAGGCACGACGATGTTTTGGGCCATGCTATCACTGGTGATGAAACATGTGTGTACCAATACGACCCTGAAACAAAGTGTCAAAGTGCACAATGGAAGTCAGCCAATTGTCCACAATCAAAAAATTCTGTAAGTCCAAATCAAGAGTCAAAACGATGTTGCTAACCATTTTTGATATCAGATGGATTATTCATTATGAATTTGTACCCACTGGACGAACAGTTAATCAAGTTTACTATTTGGAAGTGCTGAAAAGGCTGCATGAAAAGTTAGATGACCTGAACTTTTCGCCAATAATTCGTGGCTCTTGCCTCACAACAATGCACCAGCTCACAGGGCACTGTCTGTGAGGGAGTTTTTAGTCAGTAAACAAATAACTGTATTGGAATACCCTCCCTACTCACCTGATCTGGCCCCCAATGACTTCTTTCTTTACCCAAAGATAAAGGAAATATTGAAAAGAAGACATTTTGATGACATTCAGGACATCAAGGGTAATACAACCACAGCTCTGATGGCCATTCCAAAAATAGTGTACCAAAATTGCTTTGAAGGGTGGACTAGGCACTGGCATCAGTGCATAGCTTCCCAAGGGGAGTACGTCGAGGGTGACCATAGTGATATTCAGCAATGAGGTAGGTAGCACTTTTTCTAGGATGAGTTCATGAACTTAATTGTCAGACCTCATATATTTTTGTTAGGATTTTACCCTTAGAATTTGCTTTGAGATTCTCTTTTGTGGATATTAATATTATGTTTTTAGAAAACAGTACTGATGCCTGCAGTTCATGATTTGAAGTGTTTTAGAAATGCTAACCCTCACAATAACACTAAAATAGATAAACTTGGTTTTTAGAAGAGGGAAAAAAAAACAATCAAATTAGATTATTTCTAAGACCTTAGTAAGTTTCAGTGTAGGTAGCCAACTAGTAACACTGAATTTCTTCAGTGAAGAACGTTTATTAATACTTTATTAAACAAATGTCATGTGTAGAGGCTGCAAATGCCAGTTTCACATTTTTTCGTCACTTCCCAGCACATGGATATGTGATCCAGGTTTGAGCAGCACAGTCCAATGGCCAGGGCTGCTGGGGACTCTGGGAACATTTTCTCTCCATAAAAAGATCCAGAACAGGAAAGCCACTTTTTTCTGCCATTGGACATGGTTGTGAGAGGGTGTGGGATGCTTGGGATGGGAATCTTGGAGCTGGTGCTCTGGCCTAATGCAGTCAGTCCTGCTTCCAGGCTCTCCCTTGCTGTGAGGCGATGCACGGTCTTACTCAGGCTGCTTTAAGTTGGGTTTCTGCTTGGTTGCTGTAAGCATCCTACTGTACCATCCAGATGTACTTTTGCCTATGCGAGATCTCTCTTTATCTAATTCACTGTGAAAATTTCCTCTTTCCATGCAAAGGAGCACCATAAAAGACCCTGCCTTTGTCCAGTACTCTCCGAGCTTAGATGGGAGAAGTACTGCATGGCCCAGGGACCATTCCCTGGTAAATGCCTTGCCTGAGATGTTTAGCAGCAAGTTTATTGGAGAAAACTTCTTTCAAAACGAGTTGCACAGACTTGACTTCTGTTCGATTACTCGCTGGAGGGTAAGACTATTGTGTAATTAGTGGGAAGGACCTTGAAAGTAGGATGTGACATGATAGTCCAATTGGAAGAGAGTCACAGTTCCCAAACAATGTAAGAAGAAGAAAATTCTGGAACAGAGCAGAGGATCTCTAGAGCCACCGAGGCCTACAAATTTCCCTACTTTGTAAATGGAAAGGAACTAGAATTTAATGTATGCATCTACCATTTACATGTGTCTCATTGTGCTTGACCTAACTGTGAGTGTAGTTCTTATTCTTTATTATGATTTAATTATTTTTATTTTTTTCACCCCTTAAAATTCTTAAAGCCACCCCTGCAGGTATCGTTGATTTTTGTAGTCAGCACTTTTGTGCTTTGAGTAGACAAGACAGGTTTAGGAAACACATCCTAGAGATGCCTTCACCAGCTTTTCCTTTTCTTCTTGGTTTCACTGAATCATACCCTATATCTGCGATCCCAGTGTTTGTGTTGGTGTTTATTTTCTTGTGGGTGCTTGACTTGCGTTTAGGATGAGCTGGCTCTGGGTATCTTATCTCTGGGAGATATGAAAGTCTCCCATGGCAGGGTTAACAGAAAGCCATGCATTAATTTATATATTAATGTGTTAAAAAGGATACCTGTAGGGAGTAGGATTTAGATCAATCCAGTACTCCCCACCTTATCACGAAGGATTAGTAAAAATAAAACATTCACTCTACTTTTCCCATCTGTTGAGAAG
Organism: Rhinolophus sinicus; assembly: GCF_036562045.2. NCBI lineage: Eukaryota > Metazoa > Chordata > Mammalia > Chiroptera > Rhinolophidae > Rhinolophus > Rhinolophus sinicus. Next base: position 14,592,048 of record NC_133754.1, on the reverse strand, counting down.
AAAGAATCTCCTATGAACTGTTCCACTTTTAGACTTTTTCAGGATAATCTGTGACAATACAAAACTGGAGAAGTCCTGAGAAGCGAAAAGGGTATATCCCACAAAGTGCAAGCAAACCCTGGCAGGAGGACGAGGCTAAGTGTGGTGAGGGGGAGCGGAGACAGTCAGTGGGCCAAGTTTGAGAGACAACAAGAGAACCAGAAGGATGTCTGGTCCTTCCTGGGAAGGTGCAGTTTCAGGGAGAGAGAGAAAGTGACAGAGTGTTTAGGGAAACTTTGTGCTACACAGTGTTCACGCCTTTATTGTGCCTCCAAGATCCCGTCAGTGGAGATAAGCATTTGCTCATCAGTGTTTTTGGGGTCATCTTTTTCTTTTTTTCCAATTAATTTTTACATGCACGTTGATGAGACTATTCATACAGTTCACTTCCATACAGAGTACAACTGGAGTGCTACCCGTGAGCACATAGTTTTTGTTTTGTTTTTTTACCCTTAGAGGCAGATAAAATGCTTTAGACGTTTCTCTTTGAAATTTATACTTCTGGTTCCTTCTGAATGCACTGGCTTGGAAGCAAAAGCTCTTGTAGGTGTCCCTGCTCACTCCCCATCCATATGTCATCGGAGTCTGTTCACAGTGCAACTAACATGTTCATTTGGGGGAGGGGGGGGTCATAGCTAATAAAGAAGGCCTAATTTCATATTTTGCAGCATCTTAATTAGAATGTCCATCCTTTATTTCCTGTTTATGTTTAGTTTTTTTCCTTTTTGATTTATTTTTTCAAGGAAAGGAGCAAAATTTCTCTTTTATAAGTGCTCCTGGAAGTTTGCTAGCTTCCTTTAACTTTGTTTCGATTTTTTTCTTTCCCAGTCAACCTGGACTGCTGTCAGTGGCCGCAAGGGCTCTCTTGAGGCATGTGTTGGAAAAGTTTGGATAGTGTTTCTCTGTACTCCTTGGACACTTACCTGTTTCTGTGGTTCTTCCTGAGACCTGTTTAAGAAGAAATAGTTAAATATCAAGTATTATAGAACATATCTATAGAAGGCATATAAGAAAGATTAACAAGTTTTTAAGCAGTGTGATAAAATGAGTTCTTAAGTGTTGGATCGTAGATACTTGTTTGTGTGCATGTGTCTGTACATAGTGTTTAACAGTGTTTTGAAAGGTGTTGTGGTACCCTGCTCAGTAGGGCATGGTGTTCTCAAGTATGGGGGACCTGGTTTTCTGCAGTATCAGCCTTCTGGGCATATCTTGAACACAATTATGTTTTGAGACCATATTAGTCAAATGTTCAGATCTGTGTATATTTTTTTCTAGGTAGAATATCTAGTGTTCATTTTACCATTGATCTGTTCTGTTAATATCGTAAGATCAGTGAGGGCATGTTTATACCTTTCAGTGTCTGTTTTTCTTACAGTTCAGTTTTATATGCTAATTTTGGAAAGCATTGTCAGATACAGGTAAATCAAGTTGTTTTGTTGTATGTTTCTTTCACTTTTTGTTGTTGTTATTTTTGAAATGGGTTATATTTTAACCATTGGACATGTAGGTGGACCAGACAGCTTTACACATTCTTGCGAATCGAAGTTAACATGGATTATTTTTTGGCTTCCATTTCAGGTTGGGGATTTGATCGGAGCACCCTTGTACCATAAAAGCTGGGTAAAAATTTGTGGCTGGTACTTGGTATGAGACACATGTATCAACAGTGTCCTTGCCTGAGATGCTTCTCCTGTTTGTCTCCAGGTCTTGCTTGCTGACTAGGAGAAAATTTCAGAGCCTCAGGGTAATGAACCAATTTCTGGTTATGGATATTTCCTAATAATCTCTCTGGCACTTTAATTTCCATTTGTGCCTATATAGGACAGGTTTTATTTATGTACAATTAAAATGATCTTTCAGCAGCTCAGATTCATCAGCTTCCTTATGAGTCCTTTCTGGGTAGCTCCAGAGGCATTTAATGTTCTCCGCTATTACTGCAGTGTGTTTCTGTTTAGGCAGGAGATGGTAATGAAGAAAATGGTCCTCTTCTTTTTTTTTTATAGGAAGAAATTACATTAGGCTCAAATTAGTACTGTATATTTTTGGTCTAAAAATGTTACAGCTAGTTAACATAACCTTTTCTTTTATTATAGCACTTTAAAAAAAGACTGGCCAGATATCGAAACATTGTTATTTACTGGTAAAATTTACTAGACTTTTAGAGCCTGACATGGTCAATGATGCTTAAACCCATTGTGGTATGAGAGGTCATCTGAGGTTGTTTTATCTTGGTTATTTTGAGTTGTTTCTTGGTCTGACATATTTTGCTAGGCTCATCCTTACATTTTAGATTTTTATGAATTTAATTAAACTTCTCATGTCTGCTAACTGCAAAAGTATTAAAAGCTTTGAAAGTGCCAGAAATAAGAGGCATGTGATTATGATGGAGGTGACATGAAGAGATGAGAAAATATCTGTATGGAATGAAAGAAGGAACAGTTCTGAAGAAACAAGTGAAAAATGGAGAAAAGTGCTGTGTGTGTACAATTGCATTTCAGTGTACGAAGGGGAAAAGTAATGGATGAAATGAGGGAAAAAAAAGGAACAATGGCCCTCAACCTTGATATCTATTAGAATCATCTGGGGAACTTAAAACAATCTCAGTGTCTGGGCCCTATCATTTAATAACTGAGAATTCCTGCAGAGGCGACCCAGGCTTAGTACGAATGTATGTGTGTACCTATACGAAAGGTTGGACAATTAAGTTCACAAACTTTCCACTATGCACTTACATGGTGGAAAGTTCGCGAACTTAATTGTCCGACCTGGGTGTGTGTGTGTGTGTGTGTGTGTGTGTGTGTGTGTGTGTTTTAAGTACTTGTGTATTGATTTATTGGTGATAGTCGTTCTGATGAAGCTCTCTCGATGACTCCAGGGTACAGAGGAGGGTGAGAACTTCTGGGCTGTACAAGATGCCCCTCATCACTCGATGTCCTTTGTTGTGACAGTTCAGCAAAAGACTAGGAGTTAATAGAACTTAAAGGCTAAGCATGGTGGACATTTACTAGTAAAACTGTTATCCAGGGACATGCGGGTTCCAGGCTAGTAGGCACGTTCCTAATGTCAAAGTGAGTGTTCAAACACAATAGCACACTGTAGCTACTAAGAAATTCTCCCTGACACTTGTAGACGTAATCAAAGGGGAAGGTTACCTCCTGTAACAGATAGGAGAAGCTGGTTGGTTCTGGAAACAGATGCCCAATAGAACAGGTATTGGCAAGGAGAAGAGTGACTATGCCTGGCTCTGAAGCTTCAGTCAACTGACTGACCTTCTTAGTTGGTGGCAGTAAACTAAATCCCTCTTAATTTAGTTTGGACTTAAGAGACATCCTTTCAGTGTTTACTTATTACTGGATAGAATAAATTCTATATATACGAGTACTTAAAAAATCTTTAATGGATCAATCATCTTGATATGCAAAAGGTATTCATTCCTAATTTCATGTTGTCTTTCTCTGTCTGACTTACTTCACTTAACAATATTCTTGAAAACTGATAACCACATGATATAGGAAATTTAGGATAAATACTTCATTTCTTTGCCAGTTTTCGAGATATTGAATTGGTTCCCTACTATCCTCTGAAGGTGACCAGTTAATTTTAATATCATTAAAAATGTGTGCATCACAATAATTATTCTTAGGAAAGCTCCAGTTGTCCCATATTTGGCCAGTGGGACCTGTCCAGTTTGGCTCCTGGTCGTTTGGGCATGACCCTAGTGGTTCTGGATCGTTTCATTATGACCTGGCCTCCTCTCTTTTCCCACAGATCTGGAATCAGTCATTTCCTTTAAGTGGAAGTGGTATTTCAATAACAATCTGGAGATCAGGGACACTTGTTGCTAGTGGGTTAATCACTGTTTGTAGCCTCTTTAGCGGACTGACCAAAAAGAAAAAAAAATGTATGTGTGTGTATTTAAAAATTATTTCTTCTGTATGTGCTGTCCTCGTTTCCACCTGTTGTACTATATCTATATCGAGCATATAGCCATTACATTTAACGTACTTTTTTCTAGTTCTCATTCAGCCTTTACTTCTATGAATAACTGTATGTAACCCTCATTAAGTCTTTACTTTTATGAGTAACTGTATTTTAATGCTTGTCACCAGTCCTTATGTCAGTGTTTCTCTAGTCATTTTATCTGAAGTTTGTTCTTTAGTAGATTCCTTTGAAGGACTCATGGGAACAAGATTCCCTGAGTTTTTCAGTTAACAGTATATGCCCTTTATTGTTTAGTCATTTTTACTGTATATGAAATATTTGACTCGTATGCTTTTTTCCTTAGGCTCTTAACTATTGTATACCATTTTCTTCTGCCATAAAGCACGATAGCATTACTGTCAAAAGGACTGCTGCTAACTAATTTTTATGGCTTATAGGATATTGGCTCTTTTTATTTAGAAGCCTGAGTTGGGATTTTAAAATAAGCGTAGTCTCTTTCATTATGGATTTGGCTTTGGTTTTCCTCTTCAGGGATCCTATTATCTGTATGTTGGATTTTTGTGTATC